>NW_027508833.1:26260000-27460000 GCF_051911475.1 Siphateles boraxobius | reverse complement strand
CAACCACAGCAGTTTTGTTAATGACCAAAGTACAAGCTGCATCTGACTTCCGGTTACCAACCTTTGATATCCCATACAAACTCAGCACTTAAACCAAGCATTTTGTAAGAAGACACAGAGGGAATTCTGTGCATCAATAAAAAGCATGAAGTTTGATGATCTAATTACGGAGATCAATGGCTTCGGCAGGTTCCAGAAGATGATTCTTTGCATCAGTTTTGTAGGACGATTCACTATACCATGCCACTTTCTATTAAGCAACTTTATCGCCGCCATCCCGTCTCACCATTGTGACATTAGCTCTCTGGATGCTGAGGGAATTTTTTGGAATTTGAGTCAGGAGCAGAAACTGGCTGCCAGTATTCCAGCGCAGGAAGACGGTACTCCTGCTTCTTGTCACATGTTTTCTTATCCTCAGTTACATCTGTTGGCAAACTCCTCTAACAGCACAGAACGTCCTGTAGTTGAGTGTCAGAATGGATGGGAGTATGACAACAGCACATTCATCAGCACTCTCGTCACACAGGTGAGATTTCAATGAAGAAGGTTGAACTCAAAGTTTTTTACCCTTACTTGCTAGGATGTGCCTGCATACTGAAAAATCCAACGAGTTAACTCAAATCATTTGAGGGGTAACACTTTATAATGTTTCATTTTATAATGAAATGTTTCATTTAATTTATAATGATTACATTAGAGATAATTACATTAGTTTACATGAACTAACAATGAACAATACGTTCACAGCATTTATAACCTTAATGTTAATTTAAATATTTACTAATACATTTTTAAAATGAAAATTGGTATCTGTTAACATTAGTTAATGCACTGTGAACTAGCATGAACAAACAACGAACGATTGTATTTTCACTAACATTAACAAATGGTAATGCAGTTTTTTTTTAATTGCTAACACAATTTCTCAAACTATGGCTCCTTTTCTCTAAACTCTACACACAAAACAAACACAGCACGCAAAACATTACACATCTCTTGCAAAAGCAAACACTTAATACATAACCATATTAAATCTTTTAAAAAGTATGTTTTTGTGTAGTAACTCTACACAGGAGTTCCCGCAGCATAGCTACGCAATGTTGAGTTACCGCTCTCGAAAGGGAACAATATTTACTGTATGAATACTGTGAAGAGAGAGAGAATTGTCTTACTATTACTATAAGACACTATAAACTCTACTCAAATACATTGTGTCCAAATTGAGCAAAATCAGTAAAAATAAAATTAACTTAAGCAAGTTAGTAGTAGGTAATTCTTGGCAAGGAATTCTGCATGTGGAAGTGCACATGTGCACAGTGCTAAAAAACTGTTTTTCAGTCATTTGCACATTAACCTGACAAGTTTTCCCCCCCTGCCCTTGACATACAACCAATAAATAAATAAATGAATCTGTTAGTTGGGGAATTTGAGGGGCAATGTGACAAATTAATGGTTGCCAGTTCATGCACATCTACATCTAGTTTTGCAAGTCTTTTAGATCATGAAGCAGTTCATTACAACAGTTACTGTTTAGGAAAAGTTCTCTTACGAGAGGTTCTCTCGTATTGCATAAGCTAGCTTACGCTACGGGTAAAGTCATCTTTGCTCGAGATATTGAAGCCAAAAATTATCCTTAATTTTGTATTTATTGTCAACACAGTGCAGCAGCTAGCAGACCTAGAGCAGGCCATATTGCGTGCTCATTGGCTGCCCTGCGGCAACTGCTGCAACCTACCACTGAGCCTCGCGCGTGACTTCACACCCTCACGCGTCATAGCCCGCCAAAATGGGGTTGGCTTAGCGTATAAAAGCCAGGCTCCTAGGTTGCCTCACTGATTTCATCATCTTCAGCGAAGCTCTCCGCATCGCTGGACTCTGAGAGAAGCCGCCGCCGTTGATACCAGCCACCAGCAAGCAGAGGAAAGAGCCTGAGGAAACCCGCCGCGGCCGGATCACCATTGAAACATCTCGCTTTGTCAGTCCCCTAAGAAAAGGCTACTGCAGCAATGTATTCGGCAGCCAATGAGCTGGTAATGCTACCCGCTCGCCTGCAAAATCTCAAGAGTGTAACGTCTGGTTATCCGGCTCTTGCCGTGGTGCTCTAAGTGTAGTATTATGCCCACATCTCAGTGTTCACCCCTACACGCAAGCACGTTACCCCCGTGTCTCTCACACTCACAGAGCCCACTCTCATAAAGCTGGCAAATGCCGCTCGAGTGTTAGATGTAGAGAATGTGCCCACAAATCTGTGCTCACACCTACTCGCTGCCCGCTCTGTTACACGGCAACAGCCTCACAGGGGCCATTTTATGAATTAAGTCACGTGCCCGCCCACGAGCGCTCACGCTTACTGACAAACACTTCGCCCCAGGCTCCGCTCGTGATAAATATCGCCACGAAATGGTCCCCATTCCCAGTAATCGGGTCATCTCAAGTGATAGAGGCAGTTACAGCGGTCAGTGAGACAAGTGCAAACTGGGTCATTAATGCAAATGTGATCCTATTCACAAAATGAGAGGCTTTTATGGTCGCCCATCAATGCAAATGTATCTGTGTATAGAAGGATCATAAACATGCTGGTACAGACGTACCAGTTCGGCCAGATTCGGCTCGAAGTCGTTAATCTTCGGATGCGGCGCCGCGCGCGATGTTACAAAACGTGCCGTGGACACCGCCAGGCGAAATGGGGTCTTGCGCACCCAACGCGCACGACCGCCCACACCGCAATGACGTCACACCGCAATGGCGCACCTTCACGCTCTTGCAGACGCATCGAGAATAAACAAGGCTTAAGTTACGTGACCGCTTACGAGCTCTAACCCTAACAACTAAAATCCACTGGATCCGTCTACGGCGCGTAACGTCAGCGCCGCGGATGCCGGAGCTAATCGCGGCCATTATAGTCAATGCTCTTAAGTCCACCAGCTGCGGATGCAGCGCGTCTCAGAAGCGCCCCAGAAGCGTCTCTTCGCTCCGCAGAGAATAGGTAGCAGGTCAATTTTCGCCGCTTGCCGCGTCAAGCAGCACAGAGTACATCGTACCGGGCAGGAAGTCAGACACAGAACGGCATAGGGGATCCGGTCGATTTTCAAAATAAAACACCCTGTGGAGACCAACGGTGCGCTGCTGAAACGCGTCTGAGACGCTTCCAGTGGACTTTGACGCCGAGCTAGGGACGCATCAAAAACGTGGAGCTGACGTTCCGCGCCGTAGACGGATCCAGTGGATTTTAGGGGTTACTGACAAACCCTTCGCCCCAGGATCCGCTCGCGATAAATATCGCCACGAAATGTTCCCCATACCCAGTAATCGGGTCATCTCAAGTGATACAGGCAGTTACAGCTGTCAGCGAGCCGCCGTTATTGAGATCAGCGGGCGCGCGCGCATGGCTATGAATGTAAGTTACGTGACCGCTTACGAGTGCTCACCCTTACTCACAAACGCTTCGCCCCAGGCTCCGCTCGCACACAATATTATCACAAAACGTTCCCCATTCAAAACAATAGGGACGGCACAAGTGATACAGCCAGCCATTACTGTCAGCAAGCCGCCGTATTCGAGATCCGAGGGTGCGCGCATGGCTATGAATGTAAGTTACGAGCCCGCTTACGAGTGCTCACGCTTACTAATAAACGCCCGGCGTTGCTCGCGCATCCCAAAGTTATCTCAAACGTTCCCCACTCAAGCAGTCGGGACGTCACATGTGAAACAGCCAGCCATGGCTGTCAGCGAGCCGCCGTATTCAAGCACGGAAGACACGCGCGCCGCGCCCATACTTCCGGTTCAGTTTTCCGAGCCCACGAAGTATGGCGATCGGAACCCGGAGGCTATTCTGCCCAAATGGCAAACGCCGCAAGAGTGCTAGATGTAGACAATGTGCCCACAAATCTGTGCTCACACCTACTCACTGCACGCTCTGTTACACGGCAACAGCCTCACAGTGGCCATGTTATGAACGTAAGTCACGTGACCGCCCACGAGCACTCACGCTTGCGGACAAACACTTGCCCCAGGCTCCGCTTGCAATAAATATCGCCACGAAATGTTCCCCATTCCCAGTAATCGGGTCATATCAAGTGGTTCAGGCAGTTACAGCTGTCGGCGAGCTGCCGTTACTGAGATCAGAGAGCGCGCGCACCCCGCTCATGCCTCCGGTACAGTTTCCCGAGCCCGCGCTGCGCGGCCAACGGAACCCGGAGTCCATTCTGCCCCTAGCCATACATGTAGAAGCATGGAAGGCTATTCCAGGTGTGACAGATTGGGTGCTAAGCACGATAAGTCAGGGCTAGTCGCTTCAGTTCGCTCGCCGCCCCCCTCGCTTTCGAGCTCGGACCGAGACGAAAGTGAAAGCGGATGTAGCACATCTACTCCGCGCAGAAATAGCCAAACTGCTTTGCAAAGGGGCCATAGAACCGGTACCTCCTTCTCAGAGCGAGTCAGGCTTCTACAGCCGTTATTTTCTCGTACCCAAGAAGGACGGACCTATCTTATATCTGAGACATTTGAACAAAGCTCTCATGAGACGGCCCTTCAAAATGATTATGACCAGACAAATCCTCGCGCACATTTGCCCGGGAGACTGGTTCGTTTCTCTCGATCTGAAAGATGCATACTTTCAGATTCCGATAGCCCCGCGTCACAGGCCATTCTTGAGATTCGCCTTCGGTCGGGCATATCAATACACCGTCCTCCCGTTCGGCCTATCCTTAGCACCCCGTACATTTACGAAATCCATGGATACGGTCAGTTTCCTTCCTAGGAATAGAACTGGACTCGGTGGCTATGACGGCCTGCTTATCGTCACAGCGCACGCACCGTGTTCGACAGCTAGCCGCGTAAGAAAGGCAGCATTATACCTTGCTGCCTTTTCCAGAAAGCCAGCATTATACCTTTGTGAACATTCCAGAGGATGCTAGACTGTATGGCATCAGCTGCGGCTGTGCTTCAGCTGGGCCTGCTGCGCATGCGCCCGCTACAACGCTGGCTGAACTCCCAAGTGCCTCGCCGGGCTTGGGTTTCAGGCTACAGGCGAATCAGAGTGACTCAGAGCTGCGTTTCGGCTCTGCAGCCCTGGTTAGCGGCCGACTGGTACCAGTCGGGAGTGACGATGGGGGCTGTTTCACACCGATTGGTCATCTCGACGGACGCCTCCAATCTGGGTTGGGGCGCCGTCTTCGAGGGCAGACCGGCCTTTGCCCTGTGGTCAGACCAAGAGAAACATTTCAACATAAACTGTCTGGAAATGATAGTGGTCGAGAACGCGCTTAAACACTTCCTCCCGTTCATACAGGACCACCGTGTACTGGTCCGCTCGGACAACATGTCGGTGGTGTCCTACATAAACCGTCAGGGCGGCGTCAGATCCAGAAACCTCTGCCATCTGACGGAACGCCTTCTTATGTGGTCTCAGGGCCGCCTGCGCTCGCTGAGAGCCGCGCACGTGCCAGACCATTTTAACGACGGTCCAGACACACTGTCCAGGAACCACATCCCCCTGGGGGAATGGTCCTTGCACCCCCAAACAGTCCAGTTACTATGGCGCTTTTTCGGCAAAGCGAAAGTCGACCTGTTTGCGTCAAAAGACAACGCTCATTGCCCGCTGTTCTTTTCAAAGAACCAGGATGCGCTGGCCCAAATCTGGCCCAGCCTCCCACTTTATACCTTCCCTCCGGTCTCTCTGTTACCACAGGTAATCAAGAGAATCAGGCAAACGCGCCACTCGGTGCTCCTTATAGCCCCGCGCTGGGAGAATCAAACTGGGTTCCCGGAACTGATGCGGCTGTCCCACACAGCCCCTTAGCCGATTCCAGTGAGGAGAGACCTCCTCTCTCAAGCCCGCAGGCTCAATCTGGCATCGCCATCCAGAGCGCTGGTCTCTACATGCATGGTTGATCAACGGATACCCGTTGTACTGCCAGAGGGAGTGATGAACACGCTCACACAATCCAGAGCCCCCTCTACGAGGCGGCTTTGCGCGTCTAAATGGTCGGTGTTCTCCAAATGGTGCGCTGATAGAGATCTAGACCCACGAATGTGCGGGGTCCCGGAGTTGCTTAGCTTCCTTCAGGAGCTGTTGGATAAGGGCAGGTCCCCATCCACGCTTAAAGTCTATGTGGCGGCCGTTGCAGCGTTCGCTGAGTCGACGCGCGGCCAGTCAATAGGAAGGAACGGGCTCGTCATTCGCTTCATTAGAAGAGCTAGACGGATGAACCCCCCGCGACCCCCCTCGGTTCCCATCTGGGATCTTTCACTGGTCCTAGAGGCCCTGAAAGATTTCCCCTTTGAAACGTTAGACTCCGTGGACCTAAAGTACCTCTTGCTCAAAACCGTTTTTCTGACAGCTCTGTCATCAGTTAAACGTGTGGGGGATCTACACGCGCTATCTGTTAGCTTTGCGTGTCTTGTGTTCAGGCCAATTGACTCTAAAGTCATCCTCAAGCCAAGACATGGTTATGTCCCTAAAATATTGGGCACCCTATTCAGAGCGAAGGTCTCCGCCTCTTTCAGGCGTTCGGAACAGCTCTTTGTCTCGTTTGGTGGGCGCACCAAGGGTCTCGCCGCCACGAAACAGAGCCTGTTTCACGCTCCGCGAAGTCACGCTCGAGGCTCAGTGGTAGGTTGCAGCAGTTGCCACAGGGCAGCCAATGAGCACGCAATATGGCCTGCTCTAGGTCTGCTAGCTGCTGCACTGCGTTGACAATAAATACAAAATTAAGGATAATTTTTGGCTTCAATATCTCGAGCAAAGATGACTTTACCCGTTGCGTAAGCTAGCTTACGCAATACTCGTTCCCTCTTCTAGAGAGAAACGAGGTTATGTTAGTAACCGAGTATCGTTTTTGCCCATCTCTCTTCATTTCACAGTGGGATCTAGTATGTGATAACAGAGGTCTGAATAAAGCTGTGGCCACCATCTTCTTCGTCGGAGTGATGTTTGGAGCAGCTTTTTTTGGAGGCCTGAGTGACAGGTGATGTTTCATTAAAAATATAACTGTGTATTATAAAAAATTATATACATTTTATGAACACACCCAAAAGCATGAAATGTTCTGTATAAAAAAAACATACTCTGTTTGGCATGTAGATTTGGGCGAAAGCCAATGCTGCTGGTGTCGTACATATCAGGAATGGCTTTTGCATTGGCCAGCATCTTTTCTTCCTCCTTCATCATGTTTGCAGTGCTGAGATTCTTTAGTGGATTCACCATCACTGGCATCGTTATCATCTCAACCGTACTCAGTAAGAACCTCTCTCTCAGTCTCAATGCCTCAGATTATGATTGAAAGTAAATATAAAACAAAGGGCCTTATCGTATTTATGTGTCTTTCTCCAGATGTGGAGTGGGTGGACATTCAGCACAGGAGACTAGTATGCATAATTGACAGTATGGCATGGGCTTTTGGGAGCACCTCATTGTCTCTTATTGCGTTCTGTATCAGAGACTGGAGATGGCTGACAGTGGCCGTCACTTCACCTTTACTACTGTGCACAGTCCTCTGGTGGTAATGAGCCTTACATATTCTTTCTGTCTAATTTAAAGCACAAATGAGTCAGTACAGCCTATGTCTAAAGACATACCCTGTGTCTGAAGTGCACATGCCACTGGAGACTTTACAATCCCATGAGGCCACGGGATGATTTACAAATGGCAGTGAAGCACTGCAACTCATGCCAAAGGTCAAGTGAATTTCACATCTGAATTTCATTCCTACTACACACAATCATCCTATAGAACACACTTTTTTAACGGTTGCTAAGTACATTTCAAACCCAATGTAGTACCTACTGTAATAAGTATGCGCTTTCGGACGCAACATCGTTTTTTAAAAGATGAACATTTAACTTGAGTGCCACGTTTTTAGAATGCCATTTTAGAATGCATACTTTTTGTGCGCAAAAATAACGACTTTATTTCAACTATTCATTTCCTTCTCTGTGGGCCTCGAGTGAGTTCACGTAGTGTAAAAGCTTAGCGCGTCTGTGTTGTACGTCACACGTAGGCTCACTATTGGCCGACGCTGGTCATGTGTGTGATGCCTGTGACGTACAACACAGACGCTCTATGCTTTTACACTACGTGAACTCACTCGAGGCCCACAGAAAAGGAAATGAATAGTTGAAATAAAGTCGTCATTTTTGCGCACAAAAAGTATTCTTGTCGCTTGATAAACTTAAAATTGAGCCACTGTAGTCACTTGGACAATTTTAATGATGTCTTTAATAACTTTTCGGGGCCGGCAAGTTTCAATCCCTTAGAAGCCCATGGAGGAGTGATCCAGCTTTCAAATTTAAACAAAAATATAATAATTTGTGTTCCGAAGATAAACAAAAGTCTTAAGGGGTTGGAACAACATGAGGGTGAGTAAATACTGACAGAATTTTCATTTTTGGGTGAACTATCACATCAATGAGATCCGGCCGCTCATTTGCACAAAACAGTGCCTGGTGGCTCGAGAACGCAAACCATTAAATAGGTTCCAAGGTACAAGCATTGAAAAATGTATAATACAGAATTTTTTATCGCTTCTTCCGCGTAGCCATGTGAACCGGAATTATCCTGACAACGTTTTATCTGTACAGAGGTAAAGGGAAGGAGGCTTTCACAGGGGGGAGACTATTTGACACTAAAGGACTGCGTTGTCGTCGTGTCTAGGCGCAGGTCCTTCATCAGATCCGGATACGGCCTGGATCCGGCGGACTGTGGTATACCTCGGGATAAACAGAGAGGATAATATTAGCGTAGACACCATCCTTCTTATGATCTAACAAGTACATCAGGATTTATGGGAAATGTTCCCGGGTCCGGCTAACCTAATCTATGCAGCCTAACATTGAATTATAGAAGTCTATAAAAGTATATAAGTCTATAATTACAGAAGATCCCAATAGACGTGACGGACTATAATGCGTTAAGAGCTCACTCAAGTACTGGGGAGCTAAACTATTTAGTGCTTTGTAAGTAATCAGCAATATTTTAAAATTTATACAATGTTTAATAGGGAGCCAATGCACTGTTGACAGAACCTGGATAATATGGTCATACTTCCTGGTTCTGGTAAGAACTCTTGCTGCTGCGTTTTGGACCAGCTGGAGTTTGTTTATTAAGCGTGCAGGGCAACCACCCAGTAGAGCATTACAATAATCTAGCCTTGATATCATGAACGCATGAACTAACTGTTCCCCATTTGTGATTGAGAGCATATGACGCAATTTAGATATATTTTTAAGGTGGAAAAATGCGGTTTTACAGATACTAGACACGTGACTTTGAAATGAAAGATTGGTATCAAAGAGCGCACCCAGGTTCCTAACCAACAACAAAGACTTGACAGAGCAGCCATCAAGTGTTAGACAGTAAATTCTGACTTTATAACACGCAATTGCGACTTTATATCTCACAATTCTGACTTTATAACACGCAATTGCGACTTTATATCTCACAATTCTGACTTTATATCACGCAATTGCGACTTTATATCTCACAATTCTGACTTTATAACACGCAATTGCGACTTTATATCTCACAATTCTGACTTTATAACACGCAATTGCGACTTTATATCTCGCAATTCTGACTTTATATCACGCAATTCTGACTTTATATCTCATAATTTTGAATTTATATCTCGCAATTCTGAGAAATAAAGTGAGAATTGTGAGATGTAAACTCGAAATTGTGAGAAAAAAAGTCAGAATTGTGAGATAAAAAGTCGCAATTATTATTATTATTTATTTATTTAGTGGCGGAAACAAGCTTCCATAGCTTCTGTCTAGTAGTGCATGTTTACTAAGAAAACAATGAAAAAGCAGAGGAGTGTAATTAAAAAATGCATTCTGTCTGAACGACCCCTAACAATGTTTTATAGAGCAAATGTTTCTTTTCTAAATGTTATCTTATCTACACTCTCAATATGAAATAATCATTAATGTGAATAATGTTATAGGTGGGTTCCAGAGTCGGCTCGGTGGCTTATAGCCAATGGGAAGGCAGAAAGAGCTCATTTTTATCTTCATAAATGTGCTGTCATGAATCGCAAGGAGGAAGTTATCTCAAGAATCAAACCTGAGGTGAGAGGAAATATATATTTTCAATTTTACAGTACATGCTGGATGGACAAATGGTCACTTTAAAACAACTGTCTGTAGGCTAACTATAGCTCTGTCTTTCTTCTATAGGCTCTCTCTATCATGATAACAGATCAAGGAAAGAAAAATTATTCATACCTGGACCTTGTCAGAACCCCTAAGATGAGGAGACTGGCTATGCTCACAGGAACCATTTGGTGTGTAACTGGTGCAACAAACTTCTGTATTCTGTATTCTAAAATTCGGATATTGAAATTGAAGAAAACACCAACAATGAAAATAACTAGGTTAGCTGATTACCTTAAAAGCCCATAGAATCCGCCGTTAACACAAAGCATATACCATCGATTAACAACCAGTTAACGAGTTCACACTTACATACAATTAGAGGGAGTAAGTTTATTGTGTATTTGGCGTGCTATCCTTGGGGGGGGCTCCGAGCTCGCAGTTCAGCCCAAACCCAGAGTACTCCCCCCAGTAAATGGTTAGGACTAGAAGTGTGGAGAAGGGGTGGTGGAGGGATGCTGCTAAACTGTCAATGAAATGAGGTGAGACTGCTGAATATATATACACCTCTTATCGTTGATTGCTGAGTGCTGTCCACTCGTGTTAATTATCTGTGCGTGCTCCTCCCAAACTTTGTTAATAAAACATCATGTTGTTCACAGAAAGTCTGTTTTAAAAGGGATAGTTCACCCAAAAATTATCCCATAATTTACTCACCCTCAGGCCATCCTTGTATTTGACTTTATTCTTTCAGCCAATTAAGAGTCATATTAAAAATATCCTGGCTCTTCCATGCTTTATAATGGGAGTGAATGGTACCTTCGATTTTGAAGCCCCAAAAAAGCACATCCATCCATCATAAAAGTAATCCATACGGCTCAAGGGGGTTAATAAAGGCCTTCTGAAGTTAAGCAAAGGATTTTTGTAAGAAAAATATCCATATTTATAACTTTATAAACTATAATCACTGGCTTTCGGTAATGACTGTACGCAAGTCTAGTTCCGGCGGAAGAGTGAGCTCTGACCCGACGCATGACGTATTGATGAACGCGGAAGCGCAGAGTATAGAGCAAAACAAAACACCGGCCATGAATTAGAAAGAAATGTCGGAAATTTCGATATAAGAGAAGAGGAACTTAAGCTCAGTTTTGAGTTTTTTGTTGCCTAGCCCCATTTGTTTGAACTGAAAGAGGCGTCTACTCTCACCTAAGCTTAAGCTACTCCTACATCCTACGTCATGCGTTGGGTCAGAGGTCACTCTTCTGCTGGAACTCGACTTGCGTATGGCCGTTACTGGAAGCCAGTGATTATAGTTTATAAAGTTATAAATATTGATATTTTTCTAACAAAAATGCATTGCTTTGCTTCAGAAGGCCTTTATCAACCCCCTGGAGTCGTATGGATTACTTTTATGATGGATGGATGCAATGTTTTGTGCTTCAAAATCTAAGGTACCATTAACTCCCATTATAAAGCTGGGAAGAGCCAGAATATTTTTTAATATAACTCAGATTGTGTTTGGCTGAAAGAAGAAAGTCATATACACCTAGGATGGCTTGAGGGTGAGTAAATTATGGGATACTTTTCATTTATGGGTGAACTAACCCTTAAGCAGTTGATAAGTAATTGTTTAAAATCCATTTCCCTGTAAAAAAAAAAAAAAAGAATTGGATTTTTACTTCTGGGACCTGGCTGTTGAACTCAATTAGCCTTCAGCCGCACTAAGTTAGAGAACATGGACAGACTTTATTGTTTGAATAATAAATGATCTTTATTGACTTTTCACCTCTTGCAGGTTTTGTGTTGCCACTATAACCTATGGTATAAGCCTCAACATCACAGGCTTTGGACTAAATATATACCTCACTCAGTTTGTGTATGGAGCCATTGAGGTTCCATCTAAACTGATCGTATATTACCTGCTGGAGAAGATTGGCAGACGTAAAACTGAAGCAGGAGCTCATCTATTGGCTGGAATCAGTCTTATGATCAACATATTCATACCCAAAGGTGAGACTAGCAAAGCCAACCCATGATTGCACAATATCATACGAGCAAGAGTCCTGTTGTTCTCGCATATCTAAAACAGCACGATTGGTTTTATACAACAGATGAATAAACAAGACGTCAAGATTGCATTAGGCCTATATTTTAGACACCATATTGACAGTTAGTTGTTTTTTGCTCCGCCAACGAAAATAGTTCCAAACAAAGCCAAAGTAAAATGTTGCGCATGAGCAAAGTAGTGGTGTTTTGTTCCTGAATGAATCAGCGTTTTTAAAGTGTTTTTTTTTGTTTGTGATTTTTGCCTTTATTGTGATAGAATAGTATAGAGTGGACAGGAAGCGAGGTGGGAGTGAGACAGGGGATTGGTTTGGGAAAGCACAACGGCGCTACATGTCGGCGCTGCCCATGAGGCTATTTGTGCCGACGAATCAGCGTTTTTAAATGAACCTCACTCATTATTACCTTGTTTTGTTCCTGAATAAATCAGCAATTTCAACAGTCGTTTGAACAGTATGTACATGTAATTAAATGACAGTCACTTAAAAATTCTAAACATGGTACGCTGCTCAGTAGATTATATAACTGTATAGCCTACGAAAACACTGTAATTGTTTAATGGACACTGTAGAAACGGCATAAGAGCTGGAGAACTTGAACTCATTGGGGAAACTACTTACTTGTATGGCCACTAGAAGGATTTCATTTGTTTTTTCAGTCACACACACACTGTGCTCAATATAACCTCTTTCACACTCAGATCAGTGGATTGGTCGTACTGTGGTGGCAGTACTGGGTAAAGGTTTCGCAGTTGCTGCTTTTTCTACAATTGTATTATACAGCTCGGAGCTTTATCCCACTGTTCTCAGGTAACAGAACATAATTAAACATGTATTTTACACTTCAAACAAAAATCTTTAAATTACTTAATTGTTATATTACTATTATTATTAGGCTATTATTATCTAAAAATGAAATCATATTTGCATTATTTGATATAAATATAACCACACTACTTTATTTTGCATTATTTATATTGATATTCAATTACCTTTTAATAATGGTTCTTATTATTAATGTTGAAAACAGTTTTCGATGCTTAATAATTTCTGTAATAAAATTTAAAAGAATAGTATTTATTTGAAATAGAAATTGTGTAACATTATAAATGTCTTTACTGTAATTTTTTATCAGAGCTGAATAAAGTATAGCTTTTTTATTTATTTATCTTTCTTACCCCAAACTTTTAAATGGTACTGTATCAAAAAATCTTAAGCAGCACAACGGTTTTCAACATTGATAGTAATAACAAATGTTTCTTGAGCAGCAAATTAGAATAATATCTGAAGGATCATGTGACACTGAAAAGTGGAGTAATGATGCTAAACAGATGAATGCTTTGCCAACACAGAGACAAATTAAATTTGTCAGTTCTTTTAAATTGTAATACTACTTCAGAATATTCCTGTTTTTATTTTTAATTAAATAAATGCAACCTTGGTGAGCATAAGAGACTTCTTTAAACAACATTAAATTATATCTATATATTTATATTTATTATTCCAAACTTTTGACCGCAAAGTGCAAGATGTATGTCAATGCATAGTATATAAATATAGAATTTATTTGATTGGGTCCTATAGGCAAAATGGGATGGGCTATAACTCGTTCCTGGCCCGTCTGGGTGTGTCTGTGGCTCCTCTAGTCCTGCTATTGGACAGTTTCTGGGGTCACTTCTCTCAAACCATCCTGTGTTCTGTGGCATTCGTCGCTTGTCTGGTGGCTTGGCAGTTACCTGAGACACGAGACAGATGTCTACCCGAGACTATAGAGGATGTCGAGGGTACTGGGTGAGTCATAACCTATATTTTGTTAAAGCAGCTATAGAAGACACACTGCTGAACATTTGAGTAACTCTGTCGAGTCAAGCATTTAAAACACAAACCTCTCAATTATTTTAAAGGTGCAATGTGTAATATTTCTTATGATCTATTGGCAGAAATGCAATATAAGATCCATAACTATGTTTTCAGTGGTGTATAAAGACCTTGCATAATAAACCGTTATGTTTTTATTACCTTAGAATGAGACATTTATATCTCCATAACCGCGGGCACCCCCTTCTATGGAGGTCGACATATTGTGTCGACATGTTTCTACCGTAGCTGACAGAGAACAAACAGCGGTACAGAGCGTGTTTCGTCACTACTTCGAAAAAAACGTTTTCAGTGGTGTATAAAGACCTTACTTAATGAACCGTTATATTTGCATTACCTTAGAATGACCCGTTTCTATCTACATACACTGCGGCTCCCCTTACATTGAAATGCGCCAACATGTTTCTACAGTAGCCCTAAATGGACAAACGCGTTTCATTACTATGTTGCTCTTCGTGCAAGGAAGCAAGCTTAGTTCAGCGAATAAAACACTGACACAATGATGAACAATTAAAAATAATATTCGCAATAACATATAGTTTTACTGAATAATTAAGTAAACATAATTTCTTAATTTATCCTTGTAAAGAAACCTCGTTGCTGAACTGGCTACTCTCTGCTGTCTCAGACGATGACATATTTTCCTGTCGGCCACCGTAACTTTTGTTTGTTGCAATTCGTAACCTCTCCACTAGATGCCGCTAAAAATCACACACTGCACCTTTAAGAGAATTAGCTTGAATATTAGGATCAATAGGTACCAGTACATTTAATCTCTATTAAAAACACTTAAAGGAAACATACAAGGAAAGTTGAAGTTGTGTTCATTAACCAAATCAATCATGTGTTTTTATCATATTTAATAGGAAAAATCTCATTACGCATCATGACAAGCAGGAGGACGTGGAGAAAATGAAAATCAATGAACCGACTGAAGACCACTGAGATTTGTGTAGTTTCAATCCTTTTACCAAATTTATAATACAGACTGATGTTCTGTTGCTTAGTCTCATGTTCATGTTGCAAGACAGTAAATGTGCACAAGAATGAAAGAACAATTCTAAAGTTCTTTGAAAATATTTTTTATTAGGTAAAAATATTTTTTATAAGATTTACAAATTTTTCCAGTGCAATGTAATAATTAGATATTTTCTAAATAAGATTAAATGGAGTTGTGAATGAATACACTGAAATTGTGAATCTGTGGAAGAGATGTGAAAGAGAAAAACAGATGAGTTGAGAGAGAGAGAGAGAGAGAGAGAGAGAGAGAGAGAGAGAGAGAGAGAGAGATACTGTGTGTGTGTGTGGGGACTGTTTAGTAAGAATTCATTTTTAAGATGCCAGTGGCCATTTCTGATTATCAATTAGAATACATGCATATGCAATTACATTTGCATATAAATGAACCTTCACAACTTACAATTTTATAGAAAGAAAAAAAAACCCACTTCAGTACCAAATTAAAAAAGAGCTTTTTCTTTATGACTTAATGCTCACTTGGGATTTCATTCTCTGCATTTTCTTTCTCGTATATGTAACAGCCCACCTTTCCAATGTTCACACCTTTTGGTCCAAAAAGGTACCCATAGCAGGGCACATGGCAGTATGGGCTGCCCTCATGCTGCAGAAAATAGAGAAAATAATAGAGTATTATTAGGGAGTCCGAATTAATGAAGAATTAATGATTACATTATGGTAAATATTCTACAAATATTACACAATCAACATTATATATAAGAACTCAACTATTGATCACATAACTTTGAGTTACATTCCAGCGTTAGCTACTACTTAAATTTTGAATATGAATTTAATATGAAATAATATAAACTTTAAAAAATTGAACACACTTTAGTTGAAGCAGTAGGCTGAACAATGCGTTTATGAGTACCTCTGCATGACCACCAGGGGTCAGTGTTTTCTTGCACCTCACACAGCGAAGGCAAGGCCTGTGCCAGTTGCGACCCAGTGACATCACCTTCTCAGCTGCAGCATTAGACCATGACATCACCACATTACATCATATCAATCTATCACAGCGCTGTTTTTAACGAGTATACATTAAAAACAAAATAAGATATGTACATTTTATAAAAAAAGAAAACAAATATTATAAAAAATTATTTACAATTTGTAATATTTTTTATTTTAAATATACATATTATTTTATACATCAAATTATATATCTGAAATGAATGTAATAAATAAAAAATAATATATAATTTTAAATAAAATTTGTAAGTGCCACTTTGTGTTTGAGACAAAAAATGTATGACTAGAAAGAACCAAAAAGTTCAAATGTTGCACAAGTATCTACCATAAATCAAACATTCTTGCTGTTTCCTTTTAAATAGACTTAAAATCTCAGAATGGTCAGACAGAACGCTTGCACACGTACAGTATTTACCACAGAAGCACAAAACCACACACGCACTCACGTTTCCATTTTTTATGGGGACATTCCCTAGACAATGACTTTCATACTGTACAAAAGTGAATATTTTATACCCTAACGCTAAACCTAAACCTACCAATCACAGAAAACTCTGCATTTTTACATTTTTAGAATATTTAATTTCGTATGATTTATAAGCTGTTTTCTTCATGGGGACCAACAACTACTGGTATTACGTAGGGAATACCAGGAAACACTCACTTCCAAATACTCACACACACCACAGACATTCCTGAAAGTTCTCAAATGTCTGAAAAGTCATAGTTTTGATTCACTGGACTCACCGAAATATACTGCCTTTCCACAGCCAGGACATGAATAAGTTTCTCCAGCAAACATTCGTGTAGGAGCATTGGAAGCTATAAATGAAAAGCAAACACTTTATGGTTCTGTATACATACTTGTTTAAACTTTTATTTTCGTATATGTATGTTAAAATTTTAATATAGTTGGAGGACTGCTTTGTTGCTTTTGAATGCCAGATCCAAATCTGTTCTGTATGATCCATCTTTGATAAGGATCTTTAAATCAACACTTCTCTCTCACATCAAAGATGACAGACTGTTACCAGTTTTAGATCCTAATGTCTTCTCCTGTGTTATATTTAACAAAGTGAACCCATGGTGCTTGGCTCACAGGAAACACGTTACATTCTGAGACATTTCTCCAGACGTTTCCACGGCAGTCCTTAAAACCCTCCCCTTACATTCCTGCAACGTCCCGCCTGTCGCAAAACACCTATTAAGGGGAAATATTTCAGGAAAGGAGCCAATCAACTAAAGCCATTAAAATTCCACTGCATAAAATCCCAAGGGGGTCACTTCAGAAAAAAATCCTCCCACCCCTCCATTACAACACACACACACATTTAAGTATTTCTATCTCCCTCTCAGTGTGGGAATCTCTGTGTGTGTGTCTCTCTCTGTGTGTGTGTGTGTGTGTGTGTGTGTGTGTGTGTGTGTGTGTGTGTGTGTGTGTGTGTGTGTGTGTGTGTGTGTGTGTGTGTGTGTGTGTGTGTGTGTGTGTGTGTGTGTGTGTGTGTGTTAAAAAGTGCTGAGGAAGTGTTAACATATAAAGGAATGTGTGGAACAATGCAGCTTGGAAGAGTGTGTCTATATATACAGTGGCTAAAAATAGCATATGGACACTTAAGTCACACTTAACCATGTCTGAATGTTATTTCATTACAAGACAAAATATCAAACCAAGTGGGATTTACAGTCAAATGACGCTAAAACTTTTCTCAGAAATAACTTCACTTTTATGAGCCATTTCCCTCACTTTTAACCAATTAATGTCAAGATTTTAGTAGATGTATAAAGTCGGTTTCCCTCAAGTTGATGTCCTAGGAGAGTAGCCACATTATCTAATGACATATTACACTAACGTTTGACAACCGAAAAGTGTTCAAATACTTGTTTTAATTTTTGACAGTATATTACAGGAACTATTTTAGCCTCAGTGTAAAAGAATAAATAATAAAAACTTCAATAGGGAAACCAGGAAAAAATATTTACAAAATTGATACACATAATAAAACAACAAAACTATAATAATAGTTAATAATAGAGATATAATAATCACAATGAGATATGAATTTAAAAGAGCGACATTGTTTTTCGCAATTGATCTCACAAAGTGAATTTTTTCTTCTTTTAAACCATTTCATAATTAATTTTTTCATGTTTCTCTTTTATTCTAACCTTTTTTCGCAGTTGTCAATAATCGTTTTGTAATATGTTTGCTTAAAAAGAGTGTTTGTGATGCAAAAATCTCAGTTCGCTTCTGTACACATGGTGTAGAAGTTTTGAGTTTGTCACTACCTTGCATTTTTCAGGAGTTAATTTGGATGTAGAATACGGTTGGGTGTCACTCCTGTAAAATAATGAACTGTGCGTTTACAGAAGAGGATTAAGCGCTCACAGGTGAGTTGACAGCCAAATTTAGCTGCAGTGTGTAAGTGGCCATTGAGATCCCAGTTCCGGATTCTTTGATGAATAGAATTTTCAAAATAACAGTATTCATTCATTTAAAATCGATATCTTCTGTAGCATTATAAATGTCTTTACTGTCACATTTGATTTATTGAATGCATCCTTACGGAATAAAAGTATTAATTAAAAAAAACAAAAAATGAAATAATAATATATTACTGACTTAAAACTTTTGAACAGTAGTGTCTAAATTACCTTTGGGTTGATTATAGTTGATCTGTGAGTTGGTCCAAGGTGTGGTGGGTGCTCCGTCTGAAGGGCTGTTAAATGATTTGTCAACCGGTGTTTGAGGAGGCGTGTCATATATGTAAGACCCCGCCCCTCCGATATTTACACCTACCAAAGAGAGGGCAGAGCAGTGAGTACCATTCCATTAGTATGTGAGTGAGTGTTTGTGGTTGATAAAGCCCATATCTAAGTGTTCAGAATCTCCTAATGCAGATAGCATTACACAAAAGCCAAAAATAACCTGTTCAGATCCTGATAAAATGTATCTCTTCCAAATTACACAATCACTTGGATACGATAATACGAACTGAAACAAGCATATTCTAAAGTCAGGACGTGCATTAACAAGCTATACAATAAAACCTAGCATCTTACCGAATAGATAGAGCGACAGACAGACAGACAGACACACACAATCTTTGTGGGGATTCCCCATAGATGTAATGGTTTTTATACAGTCCAAACTGTATATTTTGTCCCCTTACACTAACCCAACCCCTAAACCTACCAATCACACAAAACTTTCTGCATTTTTACATTTTCAAGAAAACTAATTCTGTATGATTTATAACCTCAATTAATGTCCCCACAGTGACACGAGTCCATGTGGAAATCCCCACCTGGATATAAAAATACGCCACGCACACGCACACACACACACACACACACACACACACGCACACACACACACACACACACACACACACACACACACACACACACACACACACACACACACACACACACACACACACACACACACACACACACACACACACACACACACGCACATGCACACACACACACGCCATTCTTGTCTGTTTGACTCTCTTATGATGTCACAGAATCTGCTTTAACTCTTCTGATGTCTGAAGTGTTTAGGTAGACAGGGTGACATTTTTTTTTTAGTACACTATGCAATTTTTGGCCCTCTATTGTTAAAAAACAAAACTGCATGCATTTTGCAGAAGAACATTGTTTTGGCTGTGCTTTGGCCCAGTGTGACTGTATAGCAGAATATGTTTCTTTCTCATAACTTCAAAAGAGAGAGAGAGATTATTCAACTGCTCAAAAAACATTCACTACTGAGCTTAAGAGATATAACCAGTTTGGATGGAAAGGATCTCAAGCTGACAGACACTACAGTAGCTACACCCATTAATAGACACGGTACCTGCTTGAAAATAAATTCCAGCACAGCTTCATACACTGTTCGTTTGTTGGCCAGAGGAGAGCTGGCCCCCGACTGAGCCTGGTTTCTCCCAAGTTTTTTTTAAAATCTATTCTGTCACCTGATGGAGTTTGGGTTCCTTACAACTGTTGCTATGTTGGGGACACAACAATATTATTGATCTGACTTCATTGACACTATTGTATGAGAACTGAACTGAGTTGGATGATGACATCACGGTTTTCTCCAGAGCTGCTGAATAGATAAATAAACTAAATTAATAACTAATGACTTTTACAACAGAAATTAATCAACATTGAACTTACTTAAGCTGGACAATGACACCATTTTCTTCTAGAGCTGCTGTACAGCCGAAAGAAACGTTGTTGATTATTTTCCTGTTTTCACTATAAAGCTGTTTTAAAACAATCTGTACTGTAAAAAGCGTTAGGCTATCTGAATAAAGATGACTTGACAGCGCTACAACAACCATAATGAAATTGCCCTTCAAAATAGACAATGCTTTACAATGAACTCTGTTAGAGAGCTACACATGGCAATGTATTCATTCAATAAAATGCCTTACTTGTTCAGTATAAAATCATCGCATTACTTTTACAACATTTCAAATCCCTCAGTTCTCGCCATCTCCTTAAGCCAAACCAATATTGATTCTTGTTTTATTACGAGCTCTGTTGTGTTCTCTTTTTGCCAGCAGACTCTCCTCTGTTCGTGGTCTTTTTAAAACGGGTGATTATCCGGAGGTTCGAGATTTAGTTGCTTCATCTCAACCTTTCTCACTCGTTGGGCCAACTAACCTATGCCATTCACATACCATACGCGACAAAGTAGCAGGAGCAACTTTTCGCCATCTACGGATATAATCTGCTGGTCCAACCTGGAAGACCTGCTTTAATCTGGCTTAAATCAACAAGAAAGTAGCAGATATTAAGGGAACGTTTACACAACAACGATTTACTAAAAACAGAAAAAGTTTTCCTACGCGATTTTTGCATACAGGTGACAACGTAGTCAAAACGATCGCCGTTCACACGGATCCACAAAAATGACTAAAAGCAGGCCAGTTATTGGCGATGTCAATGTAAATGTAAATGAACGGCCAAAATGCATAAAACGTTTTCAGTGGAGTTGTGTAAATGGCCCCTTAAAGTGCCACTGAAGTGCTTTGAAATGCGCAGCATTATTCAATGTGTTGACGTAATTTACACTGAGGCCCCATACACACTACTGCGTTTTAGTTTAGAAACGGAGAATTAAAACGAATACGATCTCCGTCCACACCAGCGTTTTAGCTGCGTATTAGAACTGATCTCCGTCCACATGAAAACGACTGAAAACGTGGATCACGTCACCATTCACCTACACTGGGCATGCACGTGCCGGTGTAAACAGGAAACGGATTGACTATTCCTCAGATTTCGCTGAGGTTGATAAGTGCCGATCTGGACAATCAAAAGTTTTCGCACCATTCTTCAGGAACTACAACTTCATTGATAAAATTATCCCACCATGCGCTGGTTCTTCACGGCTTAACTCAAAACCGACGCTCCATGTACGGTCGATACCGCCGCTGCACACGGGAACTGTCACAGATCGCTGGAATAATAGCTTGCCTCCGGCGCATGTAGGCAGTTATAGCATTGTGAAATGCAGAATTTACTTTCACTAACGTAACTGGTAGTCCAGGCTGTTGTTGTGCGTTTTCTTCCATTGTATGACATCCAATCAGAGAGCCGAGCATGAGCCTCTGCGTCATCGTTTCTAAAGTCCTCCGTTTTGACCCGTCTATACTAAAACACCCTCCGGAGATTCAAAACGCAAAACGGGGTAGGCAGCGTTTCTAAACTTGTCCGTTTTAGGTCTTCGTTTTTGCAGTTTTAGTGTGGACGGGAGGTGAAAACGTAGCAAAAGGTCTGCGATTCTAAACTAAAACGTAGTAGTGTGGATGGGGCCTGAAAGAGGAAGACAGGGTGGGACATATCGAACACCTTCTCTCTTTTTTTAAAATAGCCAATAGCGTTTTGTTTATATTACAGCTCGGCCAGAGCCATTGAGCTTGTTAAAGCTGAAGTTTCTTGAGACGTTCACGTGACATTTGTAAGAATTGATAAATTAGGAAATTCCAGACAGTCTGTTTCGGGGGTGACCAGACACTGAGAGGACAAAAGGACCTCTCTGGAGATTACCATTTGAACTGGCCTTCATGCACCATTGAGACGAAAGTCTCACCTCCGAACCAACTTCATCTACATCTCCCCTCACCCCCACCTGAATGCACCCAAGAAAATGTAGTTTTAATGTGAATGATTATCACAGAGTATTTTCATGTTTAGTATTATTTAAAATGTCACAGTGCGACTGGTACAAATGTCCTATTTCCAAATAAGTAAACCCAAAAGGTAATAAAGTTCTTAGGAAGTTAAGAAATATCTTCCACACCCTCCAATACTGGAGGGTGTGTCTTTGAGTTAACACCTTCGACCATTTGACTGAATGCTAATTTTCCACTGCTAGCAAATGGTGACTTACAGGTAAATTTCCACTGTGAATGATGTTTAGATTTGAAATGAGGTCTGGGTATATAATGAAACGCAGCGAGAGCTCAGGGCCTTTTCTGTACTTCAGATCGGTCCGTGAGGCTGAGAGGAAGACCTCTCAGCCTCATGTATTTCTTAAAGTCGGGTTTGCATCTTCTCTCTATTCCAGAGCATTTGATGTTTTGTATTGATTATCTTTGAATTGATTATGAAATTGGCATGATACATTTACCTGACATAATAAATTGTTACATTTGATTATTTTAACTGACTCTGACATTGTTTTCATTGAAGAGTTAAACGGAATAGTCAAACATTCGCTCACTTTTAGTGAGGCACAGATATTATTAAAACCTTTCATTTATGGAGTCAGATGAAGTAACGAGTAAATACATATGAGAAAATGTATTGCATTTAACCAAAAATACTTTGCCACGAGAAAAGACAGTAACACGCAGAGACCTTCACCTGTATTATTGGAAACCCTCATTGGACCAATAAACAGGCTTACACATTCATACGCCCCAATGGAAAGCATATTTAGACTGTCTGAATTGTTCAGTAGTAAATAGGAAATGTGTGAACAAGTGACTGATTTCAACTGCAGCTTCAGCGTCTATTTGGGGGTGGGACACTGTAGATTCTAGAGAGCATTTGTTTGGACAGAAAATCTGATGAGAAGCTGAAGTGCAGAGTGATGTCATCAAAATCATTAATCATATTGACAGAAGTGAGAGACTGCACGTTTTGAATGTTTATATCTACTAAATGCTAATTTTGTCATTGTTTTGGAGAACATTAGCTTATAGACAACAGCCTATTCATACTAAAAGCCAAAAAACTTCAACTTTGATTTCATGGGGACTTTAAATGATAGTTCACCCAGAAAACAAACCAAAACTGAATCATCATTAACTGTTGTTGTTGCAAACCTGTAAGACTTTATGATATTTTTGAGGATCTCTTCAAGTGATGTTAAGCTCCAAAAGGGAGAAAAAGTACCAAAAAAGCTGGTCAACCTCTGCTGAAATGAGGGTAAAAAAACGACCTCTCTGTTCTCTCTCACACACACACACACACACACACACACACACACACACACACACACACACACACACACACACACACACACACACACACACACACACACACACACACACACACACACACACACACACACACACACACACACAAACAAACGATTAGGTTTCTAGCTGGTTTCTAATGGTGAGTGAATGGTCTTTGGTTGGAAGGTTATTCTAAAAAAGTCACTGAGAGTCAGATGTCTCAAAATGAGCCCTGATTCAAACCTTTATTTCCTGTACATGAACACAGAGAGCAGCTAGAACAAAAGATCCAAATACCCATTAAATACCTGTTACCACCTAAATTCTTACATAGCTTTGTATGAAGATGAAAATACACTATATTTCAAATTTAATGTCTCACATTTTTACACGTACGCACAAAACACCTTACAAACTCCACATACAATTTATTGTACATACCTTTTGGTCCAAAGAGAGTTCCGTAGCAAGGTTTATGACAGTAAGGCAATCCATCATGCTGATAGAGAAAAACAGAGAATATCTTTATTAGTCCTTGCTTACACATTAATATGCTTACACATATTTAGTTTACTACCAATAATAATAATTGTTTCTATAAAAACATGTATTTGCAAATTAAATTTAAATTTGTGCCAGACACTCTTCTACTAAAACCTACATTTTCCAGCAAAATAATATTTTCAGTAGTGTGTGTGGGAGACAGAATGAAAGAGAGAAAGAGGCTTGTGTTGTGCTGGATTCATTAGAGGTCATTGTTTATCCTTCTGTTCCTTCCTGCTCCTCCCAGACTGCATAAAAAGACCCAGTCAGGCTCAAATCAGACTGAAATTCAAGCCCACACACACACACACACACACACACACACACACACACACACACACACACACACACACACACACACACACGCACACACACACACGCACACACACGCACACACACGCACCATTAATTCTGAAATAACATGCTAAACTGAGCAAACAGATATTTACTTATTTTTATTACCATCTTAATCAGGCATATTATATATATATATATATATATATATATATATATATATATATATATATATATATATATATATTAAACCTTTCATTCATAAACCTTTCATATACAGGTCCTTCTCAAAAAATTAGCATATTGTGATAAAATTCATTATTTTCCATAATGTAATGATAAAAATTAAACTTTCATATATTTTAGATTCATTGCACACCAACTGAAATATTTCAGGTCTTTTATTGTTTTAATACTGATGATTTTGGCATACAGCTCATGAAAACCCAAAATTCCTATCTCAAAAAATTAGCATATCATGAAAAGGGTCTCTAAACGAGCTATTAACCTAATCATCTGAATCAACTAATTAACTCTAAACACCTGCAAAAGATTCCTGAGGCTTTTAAAAACTCCCAGCCTGTTTCATTACTCAAAACCGCAATCATGGGTAAGACTGCCGACCTGACTGCTGTCCAGAAGGCCATCATTGACACATCATTGAAGGCCAACATCATCAAGACACAGAAAGACATTTCTGAACAAATAGGCTGTTCCCAGAGTGCTGTATCAAGGCACCTCAGTGGGAAGTCTGTGGGAAGGAAAAAGTGTGGCAAAAAACGCTGCACAACGAGAAGAGGTGACCGGACCCTGAGGAAGATTGTGGAGAAGGACCGATTCCAGACCTTGGGGGACCTGCAGAAGCAGTGGACTGAGTCTGGAGTAGAAACATCCAGAGCCACCGTGCACAGGCGTGTGCAGGAAATGGGCTACAGGTGCCGCATTACCCAGGTCAAGCCACTTTTGAACCAGAAACAGCGGCAGAAGCGCCTGACCTGGGCTACAGAGAAGCAGCACTGGACTTCAGGCATTTTGGCATTTCCTTCTCCCCAGTCTTCCTCCAGACTCTGGCACCTTGATTTACGAATGACATGCAAAATTTGCTTTCATCCGAAAAAAATACTTTGGACCACTGAGCAACAGTCCAGGTCAGGCGATTCTGCCACTGTTTCTGGTTCAAAAGTGGCTTGACCTGGGTAATGCGGCACCTGTAGCCCATTTCCTGCACACGCCTGTGCACGGTGGCTCTGGATGTTTCTACTCCAGACTCAGTCCACTGCTTCCGCTGGTCCCCCAAGGTCTGGAATCGGTCCTTCTCCACAATCTTCCTCAGGGTCCGGTCACCTCTTCTCGTTGTGCAGCGTTTTTTGCCACACTTTTTCCTTCCCACAGACTTCCCACTGAGGTGCCTTGATACAGCACTCTGGGAACAGCCTATTTGTTCAGAAATTTCTTTCTGTGTCTTACCCTCTTGCTTGAGGGTGTCAATGATGGCCTTCTGGACAGCAGTCAGGTCAGCAGTCTTACCCATGATTGCGGTTTTGAGTAATGAAACAGGCTGGGAGTTTTTAAAAGCCTCAGGAATCTTTTGCAAGTGTTTAGAGTTAATTAGTTGATTCAGATGATTAGGTTAATAGCTCGTTTAGAGACCCTTTTCATGATATGCTAATTTTTTGAGATAGGAATTTTGGGTTTTCATGAGCTGTATGCCAAAATCATCAGTATTAAAACAATAAAAGACCTGAAATATTTCAGTTGGTGTGCAATGAATCTAAAATATATGAAAGTTTAATTTTTATCATTACATTATGGAAAATAATGAACTTTATCACAATATGCTAATTTTTTGAGAAGGACCTGTATATATATTAAAAGCACATCTCAGTGTCTCTGTTGTGACAAGCTAAAAATACAGTTTGCGTTCCCACTGAGAGCCATTTCCCAAAGAATAGAGTTAGGAAAAAAAGGCAGTCGACACCTGCAGAGAGTGCCAACAACACAACCTCCAGCTGTTTTGAACACAATAAGAGAAAAAGAGCACACACAGTTCTCAAAAGAAGGGGAAACAATAACTATAATAGAAGAGTAACGAGACTAAATATATCTTTCAGTAAGACAATGAAGAGCTTTTTGTCCATCCATTTTTATCAACACAAATGAAAAAGCAATAGAAAAGAAAAAAACCCTCCTCCAGTCCAAACTCACCTTATAATTAAACTAAAGCTGTCTGTGACTGTTGTGTTTGTGTGCGTGCAAGCGTAAGCGTGATGCAAGAGAGAGAAGGGGGGAGAAGGAAGAAAGGAAGAGAAGCAGAAAAGCAGACAATTGTTTTCTGATTTGAATGAACACTATCTTTGTCCCTACATTGTCCTTGTAATAGTTCTGGTAAAGACCCACAGTAACACTGTGAGGGAGAGAAAGTGCATAGGCTTCAGATACCTACATGTTCAGTAAAGTTATTTGAAATGTAGCAGCTGTACCGGACTGAGCATACATTTGAAAATTACAGATTACTGCCATTTCTCCATGAATTTATTATGATTTACATTTCCTGTAAGAGGCAAGTAGTAGGCTAGTACAGCCCAAGAATAAAAGAATTTGTTTCGCTTCCTGTTAACAGTCAGTCATTCTTCACCCTGCTGTGTCTGTCAATCTCTTTTCTGTTCATACTGTTAAAAAAAAAAAAAAAAGACAGAATAAAGCAAAATCAAATGCTTTTAGTAAGGAGTACCGAGGATATTTATTCCTTATCCTTTTCGTTCTTAGCTATTTTGATGTTTAGGGTTCAAATGAGTATGGGAATGGCTTTATGTAACCGTTTCAAGAAAACAAACATGCTACATTTTTTCCATTCAATTTTAAATAGATAAATAGTAAATGTAATTGTAATCTCTCCCTGACAGTCAGAGAGCATTCCAGACAGATCCAATGAGGCTACTATAAATACTGATCATCTGTGCTTACAGTCATTGTAAGACTTTCAATTCCTCCATAAACGTCTACTCCTGATGAGTGACAAGTCTACGGGTGGAGTGTAGACTTACAGAGGGATGGATGAACAATCATTTAACCCAAACAGGGACAAAAGACAACTCAGATCACTGAACTAGAAAATGTCTCCTAATGTATCAGACAAGACCATCGAACATGTCAGGACAATAAGAAGGAGAGAGAAAAGAAGAAAGGAAGAAGAAAGTACAGTGAGGGGCACTGAAATAGGCAAGCACATGGATGACCTAGAATCAGTGTCAGCCCAATGGAATGAGCTTTTTTAGAGTCGGTTGTGTGATCTCCTGCTAAACTATGACATGGAGGTTGTGCAAGCCTGAAACTCTACAGACCAACATACATACAGACCAAGAAGTAGGACATCCAAAATCCCGTGTATCTGTCATCAGGGATCATGTCTGTGCTGTCTGATCAAAGGAGAAGGAAGGAAGGAAAGAAAGAAAGAAAGAAAGAAAGAAAGAACCTAAAGTTCTTTAGGGTTCTTTTTTAAGACGGAAAGAAAGAAAGAAAGAAAGAAAGATAAAGGGTTAGTTCACTCAAAAATGAAAATTCTGTCAGTAATTACTCACCCTCATGTTGATCCAACCCGTAAGACAACATTAAGACAAATTAAGATATTTTTGATGAAATCTGAGAGCTGTCTTACTCCTTCATAGGCTTCTATGTAATTTCATTCTGCCGGCCCAGAAAAGTTAGTAAAAACATTGTTAAAATAGTCCAAGTGACTACAGTGGCTCAACCATAAGTTTATCAAGCTACGAGAATACTTGTGCGCAAAAACCCCCCAAAAATAACTACTTTATTCTACTATTCATTCTCTTCTGTGTGGGCCTCTGACGTGAGCACGAGAACGCCACGACGCATGCGCAACAACTGAGAAGATGATGCTCACGATCATTTGATGGGAAAGTGTGAAAGGGAAGCCATTCATTTTGCTGCATTGGTAGGGAACTTTTACGTTTTCTCATTGGTTTCTCACGATTCGGACTTCCAGGAAATGCACACTATAGAACTATTTTAAACACTACATCGAGACCCATCTGTGTCATATTCTCAGTTCTCGCGCATGCGTCGTGGCGCTCTCGTCGACTCACGTCAGAGGCCTAGACAGAAGAAAATGAATTGTTGAATAAAGTCGTTATTTTGGGGTTTTTTTGTGCACAAAAATTATTCTCGTCGCTAGATAAACTTAAGGTTGAGCCACTGTAGTCACTTGGACTATTTTAACTATGTTTTTACAGACTTTTCTGGGCCGGCAGATGAAATTACATAGAAGCCTATGAAGGAGTGAGACAGCTCTCAGATTTCATCCAAAATATCTTAATTTGTGTTCTGAAGATGAACTAAAGTCTTACGGGGTTGGAACAACATGAGGGTTAGTAATTATTGTACTGACAGATTTTTCATTTTTGGGTGAACTAACCCTTTAATGGCATCTCAGCCTGCAGTATCAACTTTAGTTCTGCTTACCTCTGCATGGCCTCCAGGAGACAGAATCTTACTACATCGTTCACATTTCAGACAGAAGCGGTGCCAGTTTTTCCCCACAGAGCTCACTTTCTCAGCTAGAACAGGGAGAGAGTGTAATGTGTTATCTGAACAGTGTATGATACCGTATATATAACTGAGGGTAACAGCTTTAACTGCAATGATGTATATCTACATTACACACAATTAATAAGATCACAATCGTCCTGTAGTGATATATTTCTATGTTTGGCCACATTACAGCTCAGTCAAATGACATTGTTCTTTCTAAGTGAGTGTTTTTTGGCCAAAAACACTGCTAAGTCGACTTGACTAGATGTCAATAGTCAAAAGCCTGAAGAAGAAGAAGTTGATCACGGTTTCCGCAAATATATTAAGCGGAAACTTTTTTCAACATTGATAATAAGAAATGTTTCTTGAGCACCAAATCAGCATATTTGAATTAAATAATTAATCAAAATATAAAGTTATTTTTAAATTGTACAAATATTTCACAATATAACTATTTTACTCTATTTTTGATCAAATAAAAGCAACCAAGTGAGCATAAGAGAAATCTTTCAAAAAAATCTTCTGACCCCAAATTTTTCAATGGTAGTGTACTTAAAGTTCTCCTGTGGTAAAAATCAAGCTTTTAAATGTTGTTTATATGTCAATCTGGTGTTTTTAATATGCTTTAAGACAAACCATGTTCAAATTCATAAGTCATCACCATTGCTGAGTATTTTCTCCTTAAAACTGCAGTGAACCAAAGACAGTCTCAAAAACGCGGTTTGAAATCACTGCTGTTTCTGATGTCACCAACTGTAACCAATCACGACAACGAGTGGATCTCTGAGCTGGTGAGAGTGAGTGGAGGTGGGGCTAATTTGCATAATCATAGAACCGCATACTAAATGAGGCAAGTGTGTAGAGTTACATTCAAGTCATGACGGAATCTTTTTTTTTTTTTCATTTTGGTGATCAAAGGTGAGTTTACAAAAATATAATTATTGACTACAGCAGGTCTTTAAAATCTTTATTTATATAACTTTTATAATTACTGTTACTATAAATTCATAGTTCTTTTCAGGTGTGCCCAGCTCAGCAAAGGCTGAAATGCAGCTTAACACAACAACTACAATTGTGTGCGTGTTTGAGCATTTATATCTGTCGAGATATCAATAAACAGTACTTACAAGATCTCTGAAAAAAGACTTTCCACACAAAATACTAATTCTAATGGGTGGGGTCTGTGTGTGTTTGCAGCTGAACAATGCAGCATCAAAGGAGAGGAAGTACAAACTGGACCATCTGAAGAAAAGCTCCAAAGAGAGATCCTGTTACAACGCAAACCCTGCTGAGTCAGATCTGCTCCTATCAATAGGATGTTGAAAAGTGCATCTCATCTCTGACCTTCTGATCTTCACAAGCAGTTATTGTGCATAATCAAAATGAACAAGCATTTAACTGATATTTCAAAAGAAACTAAGCAATGAAAAAGTAGAAACACTACCATTTAAAAGTTTGGGGTCAGTTAGATTTTTTTTTTTTTTTACTTAATACTTTAAACGTCCTTTTAAACTTTCTATTTATTAATAAATCTTTAAAAATGGTTTCACATAAATATTAAGCAGCACAACAATTTTCAACATTCATAGTAATAATAAATGTTTCTTGAGCAGCAAAATCAGCATATTAGAATGATTTCTGAAGGATCATGTGACTGGAGAAATGGCTGATGAAAATTCAGCAATGCCATCAGAGGAATAAATAATATTTTAAAGAGTATTTCAATTGAAAACAGTTATTTTGAATTTTAATATTATTTCACAATATTACTGTTTTTACTGTATTTTTGATTATATATATGCAGCCTCTTAAGGACCCGAAACACAAAACTGCTTGAGTCGGTTCTCTCATTTGTCTATCAACTCCGAAATTTAACATAACTACAAAAAAAAAAAAAAATCAATAGTTTGCTATGAGCAAATACACAGTAAACAGCCATGGACTTTGGAGCACAGGAATGAGAAATACAAGTGATTTAGAGAAAGACACACGTCAGCATTCCACAAAAAATTTAAATAAATAAAAGCATATCTTTTATATCTTCAGCCATCTTAAAAATAAAGGTTCTATATTGGCATTGATGGTTCAATGGAGAACCTTTAACATCCATTGAACCTTTCAATTCCACCTTTCAAAGAGTGCTTTTCACAACACATATCGTTTCAAAGCAGCACAGCACAACGTGAATAGCTCCAGATAGAACGTCACAGGTTGCCATCTCGTAATTACGGTTACTATATGGTGTGAACGCAACATTTTAAGTTTCTGAGACTTTCACAGAAGATATACATACATTTTTAATATGTAGACCATTTCCATTATTGATTGCTATCAGAATGTGAAGAGAATTTAAACCAAAATAACAAAACTGCCTATCCTATACTTTTAAGATTAAGATTGCTCTTCACACTAAGAAAAAAGGTTTTTAGAAACTGTTGACTGAAAGATTCTTTGGGGAAACAAAAATGGTTCTTCTATGGCTTCGCTGCGAAAACATCTGACATTTTTAAGATTGTAGTGATAAAATACCAAGCGAAAGAGTTATAATATGATACAAAAAACATTTGTCAGGTTGACATTGTGCATTGTGCATATGGAGGACTAAACCCACCATCGCAGAACCTTACACACTAACCAGCGAACATTCCTAGGGTCTGTCTTTCTCACACACACATTCCACCACACAAAACTAGTCAGGTCAAACAGAGAGCACACCGAGTCAGACATTTTCAGAAGTCTAGGCTCAATGGGGATATCAAATCATCAAGCTGACATCTCGTCTTCTGCGCAGCCAGAAAGACAGTTACTCCATCCGCTAACCTGCAACAGTAGCACAACGGATCCTCTCACTTTGTTCAAGAGTCCCTTGCCAAATTCTTACATAACACTGTCACCCAATTCTCTTTGCATTGGCTAAAGCATTTACTAACCCTGTGACTACTGGATTTCGGGACAGAATACTAAACAGGAGCATATAACGTGACAAAAACGGGACAGACTAGAGAACATCCTCCAATGCGGTTGTGGGAGCGTCTGGGTCACTTGTGCTTGACCTATTAATAACAATACTTAGTTCTGCACAGGCTGCAAGATTAGACAACTTCTTGAGACTGACAGTTTGGGGTCCAATATATCTCTATGCCGTATGTGGGAAAATTTATAATAACAATTTTGAAATTAACCTATTATTTTACCCTACATCTTTTCCTCAGACCAAGTTAAAACTACTAGACATTAATTTAACCGTTTACAAAGCAGACACATAATGTTAGGGGCTGAAGTACTGACGTGCACAGGTAATAATATTAGTAGGCTATATGAAATACATTGCATTTATTCACATAAATCCCAAACAGACGAAGAACAACAATGAAGCAGGCTACTTATAAAACATAATTCGTTATAAGTAGTTACACACACACACACACACACACACACACACACACACACACACACACACACACACACATCATAAAGTATCTATCCGATGCTACACCATGAAATATTTGGAACTATAAAACTGGATATGAGGTCTTCAATATCACAAAAAGAAAACATAGCCAAAGTGTTCAATTCCCACTGCTTTTAACCCAATGACTCCAAAACCAATAAATACACTTTCCAAACACTTGTTATGTAACTCTGCCAAGATTTGCAGAAGTTTATTCCTTAAAAAAAAAAGACTTTGACCTTTCAGAACATAATTTAAATGCCCTGCAATTTGAGTCAATTAACTTTAGTCCAATCCAATGATATGATAACAATGAAATGAACTTGGCTTAGACTTCTGCTAACTTAAATAATAATTCTAGTGGAAAACTCTCACCGAAAAACACAGTCTTATCGCATCTTGGACAAATGGACGTCATTCTCTAGAAGAGTCTTTTTGCCACGCAGGTTCTGGTCTGTTCGTCTCGGTTCTGTCTGTCTCTCAGCGCCTCTGCACACTGTGTGCAACTGCAACACAAGTCGCGCCGCGGCGTTTATTTAACTTTAAAAAGCCTCGGTGCTTGTCTCATGAATAATGAATAAGTTGCGTGACGTTCAGACGACCAGTAAATTGATTTACTGAAAGCAAGCTAATCCTACTATGGCGAAGGAAGACTTGTAAATATTAATTAGGAAACGTGACTGTACGCTCCATAGACTGTAAGGTACGCTCCAAGGTTACCAAGCAACGTTAGCTTGACCTCATTAATATTCATTGCCTTCGCCATAGTAGGATCCGTTATTTCCATGGTTATTTCGCCTAGAGCTGCGTGGCACCGTTACACCACGCCCCCTGCTTGACCAATGAGATATGTTTCTTACTCGTCAATCAAAACAAAAACGTACAAAGCTTTTTATTCCCGAATAGTTTCTTTTCAAAAATTAAAAAGGTGTTATAAGTCTATTAATTTTTTTTTCGTATGAATTCCTGGGATTACCATTAAAAACAGTATATAAGAGTTATGTCTCAAAAAATTATATTCGTTAGGAGTTCGTTAATATTCGTTACAAAATACGATAGGAGTCTTAATGTGTGTTTTTTTAAATTCTATTTTCATCATCTCGATAAAGGTTTCATACTGCCTCCTGGTGTTTTAAATCAAAACAGCACTGATAGAACTGGCAGAGCTTTTAATTTGAAAAGATTTTTTAACAACTTAAAATTAAACAAGATTTTGAACCTGGCTTTATCTACTGGTCAGATTTCTTTCACGGAAATATGTGCAAAATAGTGCACATTTTATTGGATAGTGCATATAGTGCATCATTTGCAAATGATGCACTATCCAATTAAATGTGCACTATTTTGCACATATGAAATCTGACCAGTAGATAAAGCCAGGTTCAAAATCTTGTTTAATTTTAAGTTGTTAAAAAATCTTTTTAAATGATTTGCACATTTAATGGGATAGTGCATCATTTGCATATTTAAACATAACATTTCAAAAAAACTTGGCAAATAAAGCGTTTGTTTTAATGAAATGTGATTAACCAACTGGGAAAGGTTGGTAATATCTATTAAAATGTTTACTTTACCATATTCACCTGTGCTGTCTTGATACATTATGAGGTTCTTTATAAAATGAACCACATTAAAACACACGTTGTTTCAAACGTGTGTATTTCTTTCTTCTATGGAATACAAAAGGATATATTAAAGGCAAAATGTTATGGGCCGACAACCTCGGGCAACATTCACTTTCATTGCATCTTTTTATTTTTCATACAATGAATGGTGCCATTCTGTGAAAGGCTGTCATTCCACCTAACATCTCCTTTTGTGTTCCACCAAACAAAGAAAGACACGTGTTTGGAACATCACAAGGATAAATAAATAATGACAGAATCTTAATTTATGGATGGACTCTGTTGAATCAAAACTTTGTTATGCTAGTGTCTACTAGACCAGAAAGCCTTTCCAGTGCTCTCGTTCATTCTTCTGACTGTTTACTGTAAAGATATTGTATATTAGTACAGTCTAAACAGATGGCTGTGAATGATGGAGACCTCAGTAAATGCACTTGCAGCACTGGCATCACCACTGAGATAATAGATGATCTCACACAGACATCCTTAGATGGGGTTATAGGTCACCGAATGAGAGACAGCCATCCATGGTGCCAACTACGATACAACTAAATCTCATATGGTCTATTACATAACTGTGTCTCAAGGTCCATGGGCCTTATACCCTCAAATATATGTAAAATGACTTCAGTATCTATTCAGAATCATGTTACCTGCATGCAGGGGGGGGGGGGGGGGGGTTTGCCCTTACCTTATTTATCTTGGTATTTTTTTTATATCATTTTGTTGTTGGAATAATAAAGAGCACACTATTTATTATTTACTATTTATTATTTGTCTGATTATCACACAAAATTCTCATCAACATCATTATTAAATTCACATGGAGTTCACTTTTATTATGTTGTTGTTGTTTATGCCTGTTGTTTATGTGAGTATTGTTACACACCATCACCACTAGATGGCGTGTGTTCATTGGAGTTTACTATATACAGGGCAATAAGGTCAAAAGGTCGCTGGTCCAGTTAGCTCATTTATGGAAAAACAAAGCTGAGGTTTGCCAGTGGTTCTCACCTCTTTTTAATGTCATGGTAAATATCCAATCACTGCATATATTATATTTTGTGTATACAAAATCTGTGATTTCTACATCAGTTTTCACAACACTGTCGTGACAACTTAGAGTAGTGCTGGTTTACTTATGAGTGATTGTTATAAAACAAACTGTAGCTTAATAAAAACCTTTCAATTATTTTCTCATGCTGTAGAGTGAACAATCTGGAAGTATTGTCTTGGGTTCTGGCTTGTTATTCCTGACTCTTTTTTTTTGGCACCTGTTAGTGCCAGCTGAAAGCTGTGTGCCATGCATGACACACTGAAAGTTCATGATTTCGGCCAATTCTGTAAGATGCACAGCAAAAAAAAGAACAACATGATGGTATTTGATTTTTTTTTTTCTTCATTTAAACAGTTTGAGCTTGGCTAAAACAGCTGGAACTGTAAACAGTAAAAAAAAAAATATTGACAAAATAATTTTATTGTCTGAAAAAAGAATGACTTTGTGTTTTCTTTGCCGTGTATCTTGGATGTGCAAATACATGTACACAACTGTTCAAATGTTTTTGAGATTTTTTACTGTTTTTGTAAGAAGTCACTTCTGCTCACTAAGGTTGCATTTATTTGATCATAAATACAGTAAAACAGTAATATTGTGAAATATTATTACAATTTAAAAACAACTGTTTTATAAGATAGTTTAAAATGTAATTTATTCCTGTGACAGCAAAGCTGAATTTCCATTAATCAGTCTTCAGTGTCACTATCTAATATGCTGATGTAGTGCTCAAGAAACATTTTGTATTATTATCAAAGTTACAAATAGTTGTGCTGGTTAATATTTTTGTGGAAACCGTGATATTTCTTTCAGGATTCTTTGATGAATGCAAAGTTCAAAAGAACAGTACTTATTTCAAACTGAAATCTTCTGAATAATTATAAATGTCTATACTGTCATTTCTGATCAGTTGAATGCATCCTTGCTGAATAAAATAACAATTATTATTATTTTAATCTTACCAACCCCAAACTGTTTAATGGTAGTATATAGACTTCAACAGAATCTAATATTGAGATGTAGATGTTAAAAGTACCACTAGTAACTGCCATTAATGGTTTTAGGTGCAATTGTAGTCTTCAAATTATCCAGTAAAACTTTTATTAAAAAAACATTTGAAACAATTTTGCTCTAGAAGCGCAATATAAAAAAGTTTTTAATCATTTAAACAACAAAAATTAAAATTTATATTCCAAAAATTCCATACAAGTCCAATAAAACTCTTTAAGCCGCTGTGCACTAAATTGTTGGGTAATGGAAGAGAAAATGTGTATTCTCGAAAATCTAACCCTATCCAATGGCTTATGTCAAACAATAAACAGTAGTAGCATCCTAAATCATTCATTATGATTAAAATAAAAACATTAATAAATGTGAGTCTACATCAATCTCAGGCTGAGCTTTCACCATGCCCGTCATTTCAAGAGCACGGACAATTGGCCAGACGTCCCTCGTAGGGGCGGGGCAGAGGACACACCCGGAAAGTTTATTGGTGGGGTCGATGAGCACCAGCTCAAGGGTCAATCTCCATGGGAATGATAGTGAGGATGACGTCCTCGTTGCCACGTCGGACCACCACACGTAAACTGGTGTCCTTTTTGATGGTCGCGCTCACATCCGTTGCTGTAGAGATGCGATGACCATTGATGGAAATAATGACGTCGTGTTCCTTAAGTCCACCTCTGCAGAAGAGACAAGAGAAGAGGGGAAAAGTATTTGAGGAGGATGACTTGATGAAGGTTTCTTCATCTTAAGAGAATTTACATCACAAAGACTGAAACCTCTCCAGTAAAAATCTAATATTGCTGGATTTCCCAGAATTACTCCAAAAAAGCTTCCAAAACCAACGCTGAAGGGTGTACGTAATATATTTTTACAGTTGTTGTAGAACTGTACGCTTCATCAAAACATCAACATTCAAAAGCGTAATGGCTCTATAATTCAGACCTTATAACTTCAAATGGCTTTTTAAGCCATATTACAGATTTATACTCCTACATCTAGATTAGGTCAAACCAAACACACTGAGATCGTATCCACATGCTCTGACAGAGTAACCACCAAGGTTATATACTAGACTTCACAAGTACTTCCTGTTTGTTGGACTGCAAGTGTGACATTTGGTGATCATCTGTTATTCAATTGTGAATCATAACCGTAGTGATGTCGCACAGAGAGGAAAGAAGCAGTTGTTTGTGTGTCTGGGTGCCACCTGAGTTTGTTCTTAACATGTCCAAGCTTTCAGGAAAACTAAAATTGTCCTGGATCAGGATGTGGTGGGCAGTGGATTGGACTGTGGTTGTGGAATTATAACAAAACAGTGTTTCATGCACAAAGAATTTCATCACATGAACCTGCAGACCATAAATTTGCCTTTTTGTATGTTTGCTTTTGTTTTTAACAGAAATGTATTGAAGACAAGATGCACTAAAAATGCTAATGGATGTGATGTGGCAGTAACAGGACCTGAGTCACATGATTTGGGTGACTAACTGGAAGTTGTTAGTCGAATTTAAAGGGATTGTTCACACGAAAATAAAAATCTGTCATCATCTACTCATCCTCATGTTGTTCCATAATATATATTTATATATATTTTTTTGGTTCTGTAGGAATATTTTAGCTGTTTTTTTCTTTCTAAAGAAAGTTTCACCGAAAAAAAAGGAAGTCATGCAAGTTTGGAACAAGTTTTCATTTTTAGGTGAACTATGCCTTTAATTCATTTGCATTTTCAGCACTTTAGATGCCTCTCTCGCTCTTACGCACATAATGCTCTTCAAAACTGAAGAAGAGTTTTTTTGTGAGAGTCAATAAACATCTCAGGCTGAAATGATGAACATCAGCAGGTTTTTGTGTGAGTGTGTTTTGATGGGGCTCAAACATAAATTTAAAACATGTGGAGACAGATGGAGCCAAAGACAATATCCCTCCAAGCATGACGACAGAGAGCATGTGGCCAGTAAAAACAGCATGCGAGTGCTGCCAAACGAGTTGACCTGTGCTCTTGACCTGCTTGGCATTATGGGACTTCGAGTTTTGGTGACTCACGCTGCAGCTGGGGTTTTGGAGATGACCTCAGTCACATAGGCTCCTGACGTGATGTCAGGGAAGTCTCGCAGTCGACCTTTCAGCTCTTTGGACAGTCTGCAAGCGGGAATAGAACTACATCAGATCTATTGCCATCAAAGAATTAAAGAAAATATTAAAACTAATACTCTGTGTAATATGGTACTATAAATCATGCCGAGTATAAAACAGAGATCTCATAGGATTACATAATCATGTAAAATCTTTCATACGGTCATGACATTAACCTTAGGTATTCATTAGTTTGATGCTTGGAAGTGGTTATGTACTCACGCAGGAGTGAGGGTCATCATACGAACACCGATGTATCTTTTCTTGGTCACTCCTCGTCCTGTAAAACAGCCAGATGAACAAAATGTAAGTTAGTATAAAGAATAAAGTAACACACTGCTACTCTATGTCATATATCAGTTCTGGATATGCATGTGCTGTGACGTACCTCTGGCCAGTCTGTCATACGACTCAGCGAGAAACTGACGTATCTTGTCTGACGGAATAGCAAAGGAGATTCCTGCTGTCACCTTCAATGTGTTGATTCCTATCACTTCACCATCCTACAGGAAAAGGAATGATCAGGTATGCACAGGATTATCCTGCTGATGACATACTTTAAAAATGACTTTTCATGTCCAAAAATGTAGGAGATGTACATCATGTTGTAAGTAACACCTAAATAAACTTGTTTCATTCAAGTCAAGTTGTCCCTGGAAACCAATCAAGAACACGACTCTCATAATATTTTAGATTCTAAAACAGTATTGTTATTTTAACCAAAACTATTAAAAGTTATTTTCTGTCATTTAAATTTAGCTGAAAGTAAAAATTGTTGAAACTACCTGAAACTAATGAAAATTAGAAATGATGCCTTATGATTTTTAATTTATAATTACACACAAAAGCACATAACATAATTACTCAAAATTAAAAAATAAATCTGAAAATAGAAGTCAAAAGAAAGTACTAATAAATAGTATAATAGTACATAAATAATACTTAAGTAACAATGACTCAAATAAGTATTTCATTTATAATTATTTATTTATTTGGTAAGCCATTTAATAAGTAATATGTTCAAATGGTCATTATCACAAAAAACACCTTTGGGATGATACAAGACCCCTCCACCGTAGGTCCTGATCACCTTATCAGGGTTTATCTTTCGATAATGTACATTATCCATTATTCACTCTTTACTGTAATCCTTGGGACATGAACTTAAAAAAAATGCCCTTTAAATTTGACTGAGGGTTAGAGTTGCACTATGTCAAATTACACTGGGTCTCACTGGGTAACATTACTGTAACACCAGACACATTCATGAAAATGGGGTCCTCCTGATGATTACCACACAGCCATGCTCTGTGCAAATACATTAGTGTTTATTCATATATGGGATTTTATTGAACAGTTTTAGAATGAGAAAATTCTCACCAGATTGACTAATGGTCCTCCTGAGTTGCCATACTGTAAAAGAGACATTTTATGTGTTAGGATATGCTTGGGTTATGTGTATATCTTGATTTGTAAGTGCATATGATGTGTGAGCCTCATGTTAAGGCCATCAGATGGAAAGACAGACATAAAAATAATAATAAAAAAGTAATAAATTACTTAAATTTAAAATAAAGCAATAAATAAAATTTGCAGTTAGAAATAGTGCAATTATTCACTCACATTAATGATGGCATCAGTCTGAATGTAATCCATATCTGAGTTTCGTAGACCCAACTCTTTCCCGCCTCTCTGCGTGGTGCTTACTATCCCTGTGGTAACCGTATTCTGGAGGGAAAATGGGCTGCCAATGGCAACCACGAATTCTCCTGGTCTGAGGTCAGCCGATCGGCCGAGCAGAAGCACAGGAAGCTTACCCTGTTGGCCAGAAAGGGAAGGAAAAAAACTATTACATTGGAAATGCAGCTTTTATTTCAGAATATGCCCATAAAACAAGAATAATCCAAACTTTCACAATCTTAAAACCTGCAAAAGTTTATAAAAGAACTTTAATTGATATCCAATAGTGGCCACCCAACACAGCTGTTTTTGACGTTCTAGCAACTTTATGACATTGCAAAGTCAGTCATGTGATAAATGCTTATGCAGGCGTTCCATAATTCTACCCTTCAGTTTTGCCCTTACTGTAGGGAATCATTTACGGAATCTCCCCTCTCATCACAGGGGCTTGACTAGGACGATCAACGTGACAACAGAATATGCATGTTTAGCTACTGCCCTGGTGTCTAGTTTGTTTACTGACAGTAAAAATAGAGTCAGAGAATTGATAACAGACACGCTGAGCTTTATATGCACACACATTCTCATTTTGCCTCGCATATATGGGATTTTTATGAATTGCGGCTATTTTGAGGATAGCGATGTGAGATCTTTTTTTGAGAAAACATAATTGAAAGGTTAATGAGGGAAATTTTCAATATTGGATTGTTTAGCGTCGTGTAATGTCTGTCTAAGCTTCCTAAAGGCCCGTTCACACCAAGAACGATGACTATAAAGATAACTATAATGATAACTATATTTGTGTCCACACCATCAAACGATGACAGTCAGTTTATTCTAAGCTTGCGCACTGCAGTTTAAAAGTATATGTACAACATGCCATTAAACATGTTTTGCTGTTCATTTAGCATATACACGGCTGACCTTGGCTATTAACTGTTGATTATTTTTTTCCGTTTGCCTATCCGTTTGAGTTCTCATTAACTTATGTTAGCTATTCATAAGCTAACATAAGTTATCTTATTCTTAGCTATTCTGTTCAGCTGTGAACCTGATTACTTTCCTTTGTTTGCCTCATGCATTTATACCCTGAGTTTCCTTGTCTGTTCTCGTTTATGCAAGTAGCTGTGTACCCTTACTCTTCTGAGTTTTCCTGCATGTTATATTAAAGCTTGTTGTAATTGTATTCCTGTCGTCGTGCGATTCATTCATCACAGCTAACCCATGACATACGCAATGTCGTCTGCCATTTTAAATGCTCAAGCCCTTAAATCTGAATGGATTCTGATTGGCTGTCAGTGATTTCATGTTCAACCGCTGGAAAAAAGTCGTTCTGAAAGTTATCCCAACGGTATCGTTCCTCTATATCGTTATTGTTATAGCTGTGGTGTGGACTCTGACACTTCTGTGGCTCCTGTTCCAGTTGAAGCTGTTACTCTCTCCATGCCCCAATCCACAGAACCCATTCAAATTGGCTATACTAGAGTGTCACCAGAGGAACGACATTGCCGTCTGCAGGAACATCTATGTTTTTACTGTGGTCAACCAAATCATCAGTGTAAAACCTGTCCCAATCAAGCCAACAACACCTCAAGGAAAACAGTGAGTATTGAAAATTTCCTTACTGTTCATCGTCAGAATTTCACCCTATCTGTATCCATTGAGGTTTCTAATAAGGAACACTATGTTTCAGCACTAGTGGATTCTGGGGCTGCAGTCAATTTAATACATGAAGATCTTCTCCAAGAACTAAAAATCCCCACTCTGCCATGCATCCGTTTAATTGATATTACAGCAGTTGACATCAAACCCATAGGACAGGGCATCTTGCAACAAACTTTCCCAATAACTCTAAACATTGGACTGTTTCACACTGAAAGGATCTCATTCTATGTTATTACTTCTCCCAAGAACCAGATCATTCTCGGTCATCCGTGGTTGGCTATCCATGATCCTAGTATTTCCTGGAATCAAGGGGAAATCACCAAATGGTCTCTCCATTTTCAAGAGCATTGTTTTAACTCAAAGATAACCTTCCCATGTCTCACCACGAGTGTGGAAAGCCCAGATACCTCCACAGAGACAGTGATTCCATCTGAATACTCAGAATTTTCAGATGTCTTCAACAAGGCAAATGCAACCCAACTACCTCCTCATCGTCCATGGGATTGTGCCATTGAACTCCTCTCAAATACTACACCTCCTAAAAGCAAGGTTTATCCTTTGTCACTTCCAGAAACTCAGGCAATGGAGAACTACATTGAAGAAGCCTTGGCATCAGGTTTTATATGTCCCTCTACCTCTCCAGGAGCTGCAGGGTTCTTCTTTGTAGAGAAAAAAGATGGCGGACTTAGACCATGCATAGATTTTCGAGGTCTCAATGCAATCACAATAAAGAACAGCTATCCACTTCCTCTTGTTCCTTCAGCACTGGAACAACTCCGACAGGCATGTTTCTTCACCAAACTAGATCTTCGAAGTGCCTACAACCTTATTCGAATCAGAGAAGGTGATGAATGGACGACTGCCTTCGTCACCACTAGGGGGCACTATGAATATCAAGTTATGCCATATGGTCTAGTCAATGCACCATCTGTCTTCCAGTCCTTTATTAATGAAATCTTCAGAGACCTTTTGAATCATTTTGTCATTGCTTACATTGACAACATCCTTATCTATTCCCAAACAAAGGAGGAGCATATTCAACATGTCAAGACAGTCCTAACTCGGCTCCAACAGAACCAGCTCTACATCAAAGCTGAAAAATGTGAGTTTCATAACACTAGTACTAGTTTCTTTGGTTACATAACCAGTCATCATGGTGTGGAGATGGATCTATCCAAGATCAAAGCAGTTACTGAATGGCCACAACCTACCACTATCAAAGAACTTCAGCGATTTCTTGGCTTTGCAAATTATTACAGAAGATTTATTAGGAATTACAGCATCATCACAGCACCTCTAACATCATTACTCAAGAACAAACCCAAGAAACTTCCATGGAACGAATCTGCTAACACTGCTTTTAATACCCTCAAGACATGCTTCACTACTGCACCCATCCTCAAGCATCCTGATCCAAAGTTGCCCTTCATCGTTGAAGTAGATGCTTCCGATAATGGGATTGGGGCTGTTCTCTCTCAAAGGCATGGCATGCCAGGACGAATGTTCCCATGTGCCTTCTATTCTAGAAAACTCACTGTTGCTGAAAGAAATTACGATGTAGGTAACTACTAAGGAACTACTCTCTATGAAAGCTGCAATGGAGGAATGGAGACATTGGTTAGAGGGAGCAGAGCATCCATTTCAAGTTATCACAGACCATAAGAACTTGGAGTACATCAAGAGTGCTAAGAGAATCAATCCACGACAAGCCCGCTGGTCTCTGTTCTTTTCCAGATTCCGATTCACAGTTACCTACCGCCCTGGAAGCAAGAACAGAAAAGCAGACGCTCTGTCTATGAATAGAAGGTATGAACCTATGTCTTTTCAAAATAACCAAGATCCTATTCTCCCCTCATCATTGATTGTAGCCACCATTCGCTGGGACATCATGGATGAGATCCAACAAGCACAGCAAACAGATCCTTCCCCACCTTCTTGCCCACCAACCAAGCAGTACGTCCCACGCATCCTTCGACAACGTGTGATCCAATGGGTGCACTCTTCCCTCAGCGCTGGACATCCCGGTATTCAACGAACTGTAGCCTTAATGCGCAACTCATTCTGGTGGTCAGACTTAATTAAGGATGTTACTTCATATGTCAAATCATGTCCTGTATGTGCTCAGTCTAAGACCCCCAAGGAACTACCTGCTGGACTACTGGAGTCCCTACCCATTGCTCAGAGGCCCTGGTCCCATCTATCAGTAGACTTTGTCACAGATCTACCCAAGTCTAACAATTTCACCACTATTCTGGTAATCATTGACCGCTTTTCTAAAGCTTGTCGTCTTGTCCCACTGAAGGCTCTTCCCAATGCCATGGAAACAGCCACTGCCTTGTTCCATCATGTGTTCCGGATATATGGATTGCCAGAGGACATTGTCACGGACCGGGGTCCTCAATTCACGTCGAGGGTATGGCAGGAATTTTGTAAACTGTTTGACATTAATGTTAGTTTAACCTCAGGCTACCACCCACAGGCGAATGGACAAGTGGAGAGATTGAACCAGGAGATCGGACGTTACCTTAGGTCATTCTGTAGTCGAGAACAACAGAGATGGAGTGAATTTCTTCCATGGGCTGAATATGCCCAAAATTCACTAACCCATTCATCTACTGGACTCACCCCCTTTCAATGCGTACTGGGTTATCAACCTCCTATGTTCCCTTGGTCTGGTGAACCATCTACAGTACCAGCGGTGGATGACTGGATCAGAAGTAGTGAATGGGTGTGGGACAGCGGTCATGTGAGGCTTCAACGTGCCATTCATTCTCAGAGAATCCAAGCGAATCGACGGAGGCGTCCCCACCCTAACTATCAGCCAGGCCAGAGGGTCTGGCTTTCCACACGAGACTTGCGTCTACGGCTACCTAGTAGGAAGCTCAGTCCCAGGTACGTTGGTTCCATTTCGTATAATCAGAAAGATAAATCCTGTGACCTATAGACTTGAGCTTCCTGCTAATTACCGAATCTCTCCTTCATTTCATGTATCATTGCTAAAACTGGTCCACCCTGCGTGTGGCCTCAAAACCATGGAACCTGAACCTACACCACCCTTGGAGATTAATGAAGAACCAGCATACTTGGTAAAGGAAATCGTTGAGTCAAGGAGGAGAGGAAGCCAGGTGCAAAATTTGGTGGATTGCGAGGGCTACGGACCAGAGGAGAGATCCTGGGCAGCTGCCAAGGACATTCTGGATCCCTCTCTTATCCATGATTTCCATCAAACTCATCCTGACCACCCAGCACCCAGACCATGGGGACGCCCCAATCGAAGAACACCTGGAGGTGTTAGTAGAGGGGGAGATTTTGTAACATCTGCTCCCTCCAACCAACAGAAGGAGCCCTCACCTGAATACTGACATCACTCAATTTCTTCTACAGTTACTTCCTGTTTGGTATATATAAAGAGCCATGCTTTCCACTAACACTTTGCGAAGTATTGCCAGTTTTCCATGCCTTACTGTGTGTTCTATCCATTGCTATTGTTTTTGCCTCTTGTTATGACCTTTTGCCTGCCTTTTGGATATCACGTTTTTGGATTACTGTTTTTGCCTTGGTTGCTTACTTGGACTGCCTATTTTTGTTCACTGAACCCAGCCTGTGTCTTTGACCATTGCTTTGCCTGTCGATTTGGATTTTCTGCCTCAATAAAACTTCTGCATATGGATTCTCAACTAACGCCCAGCCTGAGTTCATTACAGACATAAAATGCCATCAAGATGACATCTTTCCTGGGAAGCAAGACAATGCCAGGCCTCATTCTGCACGTGCTAAAACTGAGTGGTTTCTAGACACTCTGCACCATAGAAGGGATGTGCCTGCCTGTTTACTGCAGTCCAGATATGTCTCTCATGGAAAATGTATGACCCATCATGAAAAGGAGAATCAGGCAATGATGACCACAGACTGTTGAGCGGCTGTCTTGTATCAGACAAGATTGGGCAAATATTCCACTAGCAAAACTCCAACAATTAGTATCCTCAACTCCCAAATGATTAAAAAAGTGTGATGAAAAGGAAAGGTGATGTGACACAGAGGTAAACATGTCTCTGTCCCAACTTTTTTGGGGTGTGTTGCAGCCATCAAAATCAAAATTTGTTCATAATTACAAAATACAATTATGTTGGTCAGTGAAAACATTGGAAAACTTTTCTTTGTACTTTTGTCAGTTAAAAAAAAAGGTTAAAAAGAATGAACAAATAACAGATTCTTGATTGTATTGCATTTTACAAAATGTCCCAACTTTTTCTGATTTGGGGTTGTAATAATGAACTAATGGAAATCATTGACTTATTGTTTTAGATTGTTTTAGTCATTCAATTCAATGTGTTCTGTACAACTGTGTAATTTCACAGGCAAAAAAGTCCATTGACCATTGTCAGCAGTGTAGCGACGTAATATATCAAGCACAGCTCACACAGGAGTCACTTTCAAGCAGCTTTCTGTTGGTCAAATCCAGCGAATTCCAGCGACCAACTTGGTCCCATAGTGAATTTTTTGACCACATACGAAATTGCTGATTGTGTGGATTATTATAGAAACGACCAGGATTTCACCAGTGAAAATTCACAGAACAACAGATAGTTTTACTGCACCTTAACTCTGCTTGTTGTGACATAAGGAATACTGTTTCCGGTTCGAAGCCTCTACTTCTACTTCTTCTATCTTGTTTCTAGTGAGAATACTCAACAACCATTCAAGAGCACTTTGAATCTTTGATTTTGAAGCTTTTCAAAAGCCATAGTGTACATTACAGTCTCCAGTCTCACGGCATCCCAGACTTCAGCATTTTATAATTCAAAATAGCTGAATAACTAACCATCTGAGATTTCGGTATAGAAATAAAGGTTAGGATCATATTTTCCAGGAATATTACAGCACAATGATTGTGTATTAGCACCGATTGTTGTTTGTTTTTGGCATCTGATAGAGCTTTTGGACTTTTCATGCACAGTGACGTCAGACGTAACAAACGGACTGTAACACAAATGTTTTAAAGTTGAGTGAAGATGGACATTTTTAATTAGTCAAAATTTAAATTTTCTACATTGATTTATTACATGGAACATATGTGTTTCAATGCATTTTGTTGAGATGTCTTTAATTGTATAGCCTATTGTATATACATGATTATTCATATTGCTTATGTATTACACTGTTTATTTTTTGTGTATTCATTGATATTAATCTATTACTAGCTTTTTTTGCATGGATGTGTATGTATTAAAATGGATCAAAAATATGTAATAAACAATTCTTATTTTGTATTTGGTTCAGTTTGTTTATTATAATAGAAGTTAATGGAAACCGTAGTAACAACATGAAATTAAATAAAAATAAATTGAAATTTGGTTCCCGGAGGCACCCAAAGCGGTTCCACACAGTGCCTAATATAGGAGTTCCTCAGGAAAACTGGGTGGTTCCTCAGAGAACAGCCCCTTTTTAAAGGGTGCCTAGAGGATCTACAGACGGTTCCACCGGTGTGGCAAAGTGAAGAACCCCAAAAAGTTTCTCCAGGCACCTTTTATTTTTACAGTGTACAGGAAGTCCAGGGTAGTAAACTGATCCTGAGCATTTATCACGAGGTGAACTCTCAGCGAACTCGACCTGTGCTACCGGGGTTTTAAAAATAGAAGAGGATAAAGATGATGATGACTGGCAAACTAGACAAAGAAATGTATTACTTGCTCCCTCCTCCCTAGAGGCACAAAATGATGCACATCAATGGGCTAAATTAATGGCATGACAATATGATCCTGTGTTCTTGAAATTTTAATTCATAACCTTATACTCTTAATTTCCTTTTCAAGCAAGCATAAGTATAAAGTTATATAAAACAATTAAATATAGTTTATAGTTGTTTATTGCACTTATTGTACAGTTTATATTAAAAAACTGCAAAAGAGAGTTTAATATAAACTGTACAATTTTAAAAAGCAATCCTAATCAACATTGTGTACCGCCCCAATGAAGAAGGGCACAATATATATCCATATGAATATGTGCGTGTGCCGGAATCAAAGATCAGCCAAACACTGCCCATCAGAGCTCTATTGGGTTACCATTGCAAAAAGATGAGATCATGCTTCAGACCCAAAGGTCACATTAGAACTCACACCAGTTATTAGCCACAATGAAGTTAAGTCAGCCCTTTTGTGTCAATGTGGCATTTTGGTCAACCATTTTGTGTCTGTGTGAAATTATAGTTTCCATTTAACATCTATTCTACTGGATAAAACCACCATGAAAGCTTTTTCTCTTTATTTTTCACTCTTTCTCCTCACCACAAAGATGACTCAGTGATCATGTCCTAACTCAAACTAGGCTATTATCAGTATATTAGAGCAGTGATTATTCATTGGCAGGATATCACAAATGGTGCAAGAGCTAAACAAGCTTTGTAATTAATGTGTGTGTGTGTGTATCTATATATACATATGTAACTAAAGCTGCAAGCAAACAAATAAACAAACATTTAAAAAAATAACTCAAATTAGCTATCACTTTTCTTCGTCTGCACCAGTCTGTCTTCGTCTGCACTACACTTCCCTGTATCCTCCTTGTCTCCACACCTGAACTCACTCCCTAAATTACCCACTTGTTGACGAGGGTCTTCATCATCCGTGTCATCTGTGATCACCTTGTTATGTTTGTTTTGTGCTTTGATTTAGTTTGCTTCAGTTCAGTCAGTCTTGGTTGGTTCTTGTTAATGTTTCAGTGTTCTTGTGAATGTTACCTTTGTGTGTACCCTTTGCCTGCCTGTACCTGTTTGTTGTTTTTGTGGAATTCAGTAAAATGTTTGAATTGGAGCCTTTGACTCAGTCTGTTCTTTGACCCGCACCACAACCGTGACAGAAGAACTGACCAATTTAATATGAAGGTGGAAGACTGGATATCCCAAAACGGTCGCTCGTTGGAAGAATATGTGGAGGTTTACCTCAACCTTTATCTGGACGTGAGCTGGGATAAGGAAGCGCTCAAACAGCAGCTCTGGAGCGGGATGGACGATCTACTCGCCCAGATGCTGCTGTTGGGAGATATTCATCTCTCTTTTGTAGAGTTCATCGACCACACCTTGTGAGTTTGTGGATCCTCCCTCACTGTGGGAGTCGTCGAGAGCCCAGAGTCTCATCCTGGCGTGACGTCCAGCCCCGAGCCCTCACCGCTGGTCCCATCCAGCCCCGAGCCCTCACCGCTGGTCCCGTCCAGCCCCGAGCCTTCATCCCTGGTCCTTTCCAGCCCCGAGCCTTCTCCGCTGGCCCTCTCCAGCCCCGAGCCTTCACCGCTGGTCTCGTCCAGCCCCGAGCCTTACTGTTCACGTCCCGACTGCCCAGCTGGAGACTGTCCCAGAGCCTATCCCAGGTCATTTTCCTGACTCTGACACTCTCCCCAAGAATTGTTTTGGGGGGGGCATAGGTCCTTGCCGCGGCCACCCAAAGGCCCACGCCATGAAAAATCATCTCCACCATGGCCGACCAAAGGGTCTTCACCGCCATGGGCGTCCGAAGGGTCTTCACCGCCATGGCCGCCCGAAGGGTCTTCACCGCCTTGCTCCGCCTTGGCCACCTGCACAGTCTGCTCCGCCCTGCCCGTCTGCACAGCCTGCTCCGCCTTGGTCACCCCTGGAGCCTGCTCCGCCCTGAAGGCTTCCTGCCCCTGTTTGGCCACGCCATAATCAGCCTTCAGGGCACCCACCCACCCCCACCCCTGTTGATGTTCTATGGCGTGAGGTCACCTTTTTGAAGGGGGGCGTTATGTCATAGTCATCGTCTGCACCAGTCTGTCTTCGTCTGCACTACACTTCCCAGTATCCTCCTTGTCTCCACACCTGAACTCACTCCCTCAATTACCCACCTGTTCCTCGTCTTCATCATCCATGTCACCTGTGATCATCTTGTTATGTTTGATTTGTGCTTGTATTTAGTTTGCTTCAGTTCAGTCAGTCTTGGTCGGTTCTTGTTAATGTTACAGTGTTCTTGTGAATGTTAACTCTGTGTGTACCCTTTGCTCGTTTGCCTGCCTGTACCTGTTTGTTGTTTTTGTGGAATTCAGTAAATGTTTGAATTGGAGCCTTTGACTCAGTCTTTTCTTCGACCCTCACCACAACTGTGACACATACACTGCCGTTCAAACATTTGGGATCGGTAAGATTTTTTAAAAATGTTTTTAAAGGAAGTCTCTTATGCTCACCAAGGCTGCATTTATTTGATTAAAAATACAACAACAACAAAAATAGTAATATTGTTAAATATTATTACATTTTAAAATAACTTTTTTCTAATTGAATATATTTTAATACTTTATATACATATATATAAGCTTGTATGAATGTATTATATATTTATAAATAAAATTGTCCACATTATTACATAAATTGCCTAATTAAGTGTACTGCAATGCAGTCTGCATTTACAAACATCGAAAAAAATGGGTTTGTGGCGAGGGGGGCGTGGTTTTGCGAAGTCTGTAGTGAGAGACGAGTCAGCGAGCTGTGCGGTGAGTAAGTGGGTCAAGTGCAGATGATGAACACCTGTGTCTGATTGCAGTGATTGGCGTGGAGACCGCATATAAGCTGCCGGGAATGAGAGAGGAGTGAGAGAGGCCTGGGACTCTTACGCGACTGCAACAGAGCACACTGGCAAACGGACTGAGTTGTTTCCACCAGAGAAGAGTGTTTGGACATTGCTGTAGAGTTTCACTACGGTGAAGGCGCACGAGCGCACCTTTTTGTTTACTTTATTTTTGTTGCTAAATAAAGTGCGAGTCCCAATTCCGCCGACCCTGTCTTCTTCTTCCTACACCCACGCTGAGTTTCACTACACTGGTGCCGAAACCCGGGAAGAAGAAGACTGCCGCCGCCATGCAGACCCCGCCAGGAACGCCATTTGCGGACCTCATTCAAACGCTCGCGGGTCTTCACAGGGAACAACACCACGCCCTGCTGGCCGTAAAGGAGGAGCAAGACCAGCGGTTCCAAACGCTTCTCCAAGGCCAGCAAGAAGACCGCGAGCTGTTCCGGAGCTGGCTCGACCGCGAGATTCGGGCCGTCCCCGATCCAGCTACGGCCTCGGCCCCGCCCCTGCCTCTCAATAAGATGGGACCCCAGTATGATCCGGAGGCATTCCTGGACCTTTTTGAGAGGTCGGCCGAGGCCCGGGGATGGCCCCGAGCGGACTGGCCCATGCGACTCATCCCACTGCTACCGGGAGAGTCGCAGATAGCCGCCCACCAACTGCCAGTCCAGAACCTCCTGGTCTATGAAGACCTGAGGCGCGCCATTCTTCAGCGGGTTGGCCGGACCCCTGAACAACATCGCCAGCGGTTCAGGTCCCTGACCCTGGAAGAGTCCGGCCGACCCTTCGTTATGGCGCAACAGCTCCGGGACTCTTGCCGCAGATGGCTGATGGCCGACGGAGGCGACTTCGAGGACGTGATCAACAAGGTGGTACTGGAACAATTCATCTCCAAACTGCCCAAGAAGACCGCCCAGTGGGTCCAGTGCCACCGCCCGACGTCGCTGGCCCAGGCCATCCACCTGGCGGAGGATCACAAGGTGGCGTGACCAGGAGTCGGCGAGCCCCTTCCATCTGTCTCTCTCTCTCCCTCTCTCTCTCTCCCGTCCCCTTCTCTCCCCAAACCTGTCCCCCTTCCCAGGTCTCGTGGGGGGCTGATGCCCCGGCCGGCGCCGAGGTGGAAAACGGGGGCTCCGGCGGAGCCTGTCCCCGCATTCAGGGCCCCACCCAGGGGGCTTGTGTCCGTCGACCACTCCACCCCGTTTCCGGCAGCCCTGCGCTCTCCACGCCAATCCCTTGACCCGCTTCCCGCCACTGGGGCGGCGGGGAGGCCTGGGCCGGCCTGTTGGCGCTGCGGGGACCCGGGACACTTTATTGACCGGTGTCCGGTGATGGAGGTGGGGACGCTGATCCGGGTTCCCGACACGCCACAGGCTGCCCCCGATCAAGCTGGCCTGTACCAGATACCAGTGAGTATCAAGGGGGGTACTTATCAGGCTTTGGTGGATTCAGGCTGCAACCAAACCTCCATTCATCAAAGCCTGATTCAACCTGGGGCATTGGATAACAGCCGCATAGTTAAGGTGCGGTGTGTGCACGGGTGGTGGTAAGTTATCCTATAATGCCTGTGGTAATTCAATTTAGGGGACAAAAGCATAGCATAGAGGTAGCAGTTAACCCGCACCTCCGGCATCCGCTAATTCTGGGAACGAATTGGCCTGCTTTTAGTAAATTATTGGGGTCTTTATGTGCGGATGCCTCTTGGGAAAAGAAAAGCAAGGGAAAGACAGCGGTTGTTCAGGTGGGAGATGCTGAGCCGGGACCTCTGGCATCAGCTCAAGGGGAACGGAGTACTCTAGAGAGAACTATCCTCACAGAGCGCGATGATTTTCCCCTGGAGCAGTCCCAGGACGAGACGTTAAAACATGCGTTTAATCAGATCCGTTCTATCGACGGCCAGGTACTCCACCCAGACCAACCGCTCTCTTATCCCTATTTTGCTATTTTAAAAGATAAGTTGTATCGGGTGACCCAAGACACCCAGTCAAAAGAGGATACAACGCAGTTGTTAGTTCCTAAAAGCCGCCGGGAAATGCTTTTTCAGGCGGCTCACTGTAATCCAATGGCCGGGCATTTAGGTCAAACGGCGACACTAAACCGTCTCATGGCCCGGTTCTTCTGGCCGGGCATTCACGAGAATGTGCGCAAGTGGTCCGCGTCTTGTCGTGAATGTCAGTTGGTGAATCCACCGGCCAATCCAAAAGCACCATTGTGCCCCCTTCCGCTAATGCAGGTCCCCTTCGAACGAATTGGTGTGGACCTCATCGGGCCATTGGAACGGTCAGCACGTGGGCACCGCTTTGCGTTAGTCCTGGTGGATTACGCAACGCGGTATCCTGAAGCAGTCCCGCTCCGTAACATTTCTGCTAAAAGTGTTGCGAGCGCGCTCTTTTCGTTAATCTCCCGGGTGGGAATCCCCAAGGAGGTTCTCACCGATCAGGGCACGGCGTTTATGTCACGAACTATTCGCGAACTCTATGAATTATTGGGCATTAAATCGATTCGCACTAGCGTCTACCACCCACAGACAGACGGATTAGTGGAACGGTTTAATCGCACTTTGAAGTCCATGATTCGAAAGTTCGTTCACGAAGACGCCAAAAATTGGGATAAGTGGCTAGAACCCCTCTTGTTCGCTGTACGCGAGGTTCCCCAAGCCTCCACGGGGTTTTCCCCCTTCGAGCTTCTCTATGGGCGTCAGCCCCGCGGGGTGTTAGACATTCTTAGAGAAACTTGGGAGGACGGACCGTCCGCTAGTAAGAACGAAATTCAGTATGTCTTGGACCTGAGAACAAAACTCCACACTTTGGGGCGGCTGTCAATGGAGAATTTGTTACGGGCCCAGGACAGACAGAGCCAGCTGTACAACAGGGGGACTAGACTTCGGCAATTTGCACCGGGAGATAAGGTGCTTGTATTACTCCCTACTTCTAGCTCTAAATTACTCGCAAAGTGGCAAGGACCCTTTGAGGTCACACGGCGGGTTAACAATCTCAACTATGAGGTAGTTCGAACAGATAGGGGCGGGGCACATCAAATTTATCACCTCAACCTCCTCAAAAAGTGGGTTGAGGCAGAGTCAGTGATGCTGGCGACGGTAGTGAGCGGAGAGGAGGATCTCGGGCCAGAAGCGAACACAAAACCACAATCTCTCGTGCTGGCTCTTGGCGGAGATCACCTCTCACCCTCCCAGCTCACTGACATTAAAAAATTTACAAGCTGAATTTGCTGATGTGTTCTCTCCCCTGCCTGGTCGAACGGACCTCATTCAGCACCACATTGAGACGGATCCGGGGGTGGTGGTGCGCTGCCGCCCGTATCGTTTACCTGAACACAAAAAAAAGGTAGTTCAGAACAAATTAGAGGCTATGCTGGATATGGGGGTAATAGAAGAGTCCAGCAGTGACTGGGCGAGCCCGATAGTTTTAGTTCCTAAAACCGACGGCTCGGTCCGCTTCTGTGTGGACTACAGAAAGGTAAACGCGGTGTCTAAGTTTGATGCTTATCCAATGCCGAGGGTTGACGAATTGCTTGATCGGCTGGGTACTGCTCGTTTTTATTCGACACTGGACTTAACAAAGGGTTATTGGCAGATCCCCTTGTCTCCCATGTCCAAAGAAAAGTCAGCTTTTACAACGCCGTTTGGATTACACCAATTTGTCACCCTTCCTTTCGGCTTGTTCGGGGCTCCGGCGACTTTTCAGCGTCTGATGGACAAAATTCTCCGGCCGCATGCTGCATATGCCGCTGCCTACTTGGATGATATTATCATCTATAGTAACGATTGGCAGCGTCATATGCAGCATTTGCGGGCTGTCCTGAAGACGCTGAGAAGGGTTGGGCTCACGGCCAACCCAAAGAAGTGTGCGGTTGGGCATGTGGAAGTAAGGTATCTGGGCTTCCACTTGGGTCACGGACAGGTGCGTCCCCAAATTGATAAGACGGCAGCGGTTGCGACCTGTCCGAGGCCTAAAACCAAAAAGGAGGTTAGACAGTTCCTGGGGCTAGCGGGATATTACAGGAGGTTTGTACCTAATTATTTGGACCTCGCTAGCCCGCTGACTGATCTAACTAAAAAGGAAGCACCAGATACGGTCCAGTGGACGGAGCAGTGTCAGCAGGCTTTCACCCAGATAAAGGCTGCTCTGTGTGGCGGGCCGCTTTTACATGCTCCTGACTTCTCTCTCCCTTTCATCCTACAGACGGACGCATCGGACAGGGGGCTGGGCGTGGTCCTGTCCCAGGAGGTGGAGGGTGAAGAGCGGCCGGTGCTGTACATCAGTCGGAAGCTCTCTAAGAGAGAGACGATGTACAGCACCATCGAAAAAGAATGTTTAGCCATCAGGTGGGCTGTTCTCACCCTCCGCTACTACCTCCTGGGGCGGGAGTTCACCCTCTGTTCAGACCACGCTCCCCTGCAGTGGCTCCACCGCATGAAGGATACCAACGCGCGGATCACCCGTTGGTATCTAGCTTTTCAGCCTTTTGAATTCCAGGTGGTCCACAGGCCGGGTGCACAGATGGCTGTGGCTGACTTCCTCTCCAGGAGGGGGAGGGAGGAGGGGGAGGCTACAGGCCGGACGGCTCCCCGGCCTGAGTCGGGCGGTGGGGGTATGTGGCGAGGGGGGCGTGGTTTTGCGAAGTCTGTAGTGAGAGACGAGTCAGCGAGCTGTGCAGTGAGTAAGTGGGTCAAGTGCAGATGATGAACACCTGTTTCTGATTGCAGTGATTAGCGTGGAGACCGCATATAAGCTGCCGGGAATGAGAGAGGAGTGAGAGAGGCCTGGGACTCGCACGCGACTGCAACAGAGCACACTGGCAAACGGACTGAGTTGTTTCCACCAGAGAAGAGTGTTTGGACATTGCTGTAGAGTTTCACTACGGTGAAGGCGCATGAGCGCACCTTTTTGTTTACTTTATTTTTGTTGCTAAATAAAGTGCGAGTCCCAATTCCGCCGACCCTGTCTTCTTCTTCCTACACCCACGCTGAGTTTCACTACAGGGTTGTTCTGAAGAGCTCAGTGAATTCAAGCTGTGATGTGGATGGCACCTTTGTAATAAGTCAATTTTCATCCCTGCTAGATATTCCACAGTCTTCGGTAAGTGCCATTATTGGAAAGTGGAAGCATTTAGGGACAGCAGCACTCAGCCACGAAGCGGAACCGAATACCACTTAAAGTCACAGAGCGAGATTACAGAGTGGTGAGGCGCATGGTGCGTAAAAGTCACTAACCCTCTGCTGATTCCATAGATGAAAAGTGTATATTTAGGACAAGTAGCCTATATAATTTTGTCTACATGACAAGCTACTCTGACATACAACATATGATGGTGACCAGTTACGTTGGTCATTTCAGCAGGTTGTGAGGTTACCATAACAGGCCATGAACTCTAATAAAGCTCTGCTATGTGAGACTACAGGTCAGCGGTTCCTTATAAACATTTACCAGCAGAAACACCTGCATCCATCTGGCCTATAAAAGCACCCAGTTTCCCAGGTGTCTTTGTTAATGATACCGCAGTCTGAAAATACCAGTCAATCTGGGACATGTAAAAACAGTCTCACCCTCACCCGATGCCAATGGAACACTAGTAGAACTTTGAAAAAATAAGACTTTGTTGTCCCCATAAGACCTGCAGGTGCAAAATGGGTAACAGTCTGACGAAGGTTTAGTTCATTATTAGAGTGACAGAGTTACCACAGGTATACTAAACATGTGTGTCTGCTTTTAAACATCAGTTTTCAGTTAGTCACATTCTGAACAAATGCAGAAAAAGAAGCATTCAAAATACACCATTAGACTCATGCAGTAAAAACTGAGTTACTGAGATCAACGTCCCGCTCTGTCATCATTGTGCCCTTCAGTAGGCACCTCTTCCCACGTTGTGTCTCTAATTACTGAGTTGTGAGTGACTTTAGAAGATAAGCGCCAGTTTAATTGCAAGCACCAGATTCTCCACTTGGTGGGTTTGTGTTGGATGTGGCTGCAAGATATTTTCAGTGAGTGAGCTATTGAAGGTTCTTCCCAGAAGAAAACCTCAGAGGTCTCCCCATCAAAGCTCAGTAGACTTAATAGAGTTGCAATTATGTTTCATGTAAGTATAGCACACTCTTTGTCTTTGAGATTTCTCCAAAAAGTCCCTATGAGTAATAAAAATAGGCACAGATGAGACAATTACTGACATACAGTAAAGAGTATAGCTTCCCTTTTATTGGCTCACTTACTCAATTTGGTGTTGGTAGAATATGATGAGAAATGTTTGAATCAAATTGATTTTGTTCAATTGGAAATCTCAAATATTTCCTAAACTGTGCTCACGTTTGAGATACTGCTTAGTCCATATGAATTCATACAATCCTGTTTTGTGACAATTAATAGCTCAATAATTTAACTGTCCAGCATGTATACAGGATAATCAGACTACAACTGGCCTACACAAACTACAACTGGTCACACACACTGAATCGTATGATGAAAGACAGGAGACGTGCATTATGTATTTAATGCTTCAAATTTTAATATTGTGTAGGCGTATATGTATTGTCTAATGTATACTCGGACAAATGAAGACTGTCTATTATATGCAAAAAACATACTGACTGTTAAGATCTTATTTAAAACTATAGGAGACATGTATGCTTAAACTGGCTTTTTCTCCAACTGAGAAGTTAGAGACTTATTTGCTTAATTTGCTGCTCTCGATGTTCCAATGTGTTTTTGGTGTTTTCAATCACAGAGCAGCTGGAAATATCAGCCTGGGACCATGGGATACCGTATACTGCAAACCTGAGACGAGTTCAGACTTTTGAGTTTCTGAGTGTGTGTTTGGGGGGAGGGGGTGGTAAAGGGGTTTCAATGACATTCTATTTCCACGTTAATGTCACACATGGTAGATTATACCATGTATATCCTCTATGCCTTTCCATACTTCCACCCCAAAACTACTGCTCTTTTCCCACGTGTGATTCACATCTTACCCTGTAATATTAAATGACTCAATTGGCCCAACCAGCAGTCAGCCACATTATAGTAGTCTGGACTGCATTTTAGGCCACTGGAACAACGATAATCCAAAGAAAACTGTGTGTGCGCGCAAGCACACCATGTATTAGCCTTAATGTTGTTATGCTAAACGGGAACCTTTCTCTTTGCTTTGGCTCACAACCAGAGCAGAGGAATGGAAAGGAAGACAAATGGGAGATTTACAAATGAGTTGATTAAATGTGTGATGGTCTGAGACATGAAAATGATTCATTTTCCTGGAGCTTCTGAGTTCGGTATCAGGAATGATGGGAAGTTCAACTGAGTGTGGAGGTTGGACCCTCCAGAGCTCCTCATCCGTACAAAACACACACACACACACACACACACACACACACACACACACACACACACACACACACACACACACACACACACACACACACACACACACACACACACACACACACACACACACACACACACACACACACACACACACACACACACACACACTCACTTTCAGTCCCTGACCAAATTTTCAGAACCAAGCTTTCCCCTCTTTTCTGTTTCTGAAGTCTGGCTTCTGCAGTCAGAGTAATGATTTCCCAAGAGACAGACAGCCACCAATAAAGGGAGAGAGAAGGAGGAAGAAAGACTATGTGGAGGACAAAAGATTGGGAAGAAAATAAATAATCTGCTCGATGACTCGCCTCTCAGTTCATCCACCATGTGCTGCCCATTTTCTGCATAAGTGAAACTGTGTTGTGTGATATATAAGCTAATTTTTTCTCATCAAGTCAAGGCATGAGCATACTATATGTTAGTGAATGTGACTTTAGACTCTGAAGTTTGCAGTGTTTGGTAGTAACTAGAATTTTTTTTTGATAGAACAAACATTTTAACTACAACTACAACAAATATTGGAGTAGCATGACAGAATGTTACATCACTGCTTTTTTTTTGCCGAGCTATAGCCGAGCTGTCTGAGGAATAATCAACACTCTCTGTTTTCTCACTCATACGAACTCTCAAATCTCAGTTTCTTTGTCTCGATTAAATGAATTAGTATCCTGATTTATATTTGTGAATCAGTTCATTTGAATTGTTCAGTTTTTGTAGTTATATTTTTCAAAAGCATAGGTAGTTTGCTACTTCCAACTAGCATTCCAGTAGCTCAAATAATATAGCAACACCAAGGTCAAGAGTTCAATTCCCAGAGAATGCTTGAACTGAAAAACAATGCAGTCAGGTGTAAGAAATTGTAGTTTGCCTCGACTCAGATTCCACTCCAATTATATTTTAGTATGAGCTCATCCCTAAAATGGCTTAATTATCATAGAGAAGAAGAAAGTCAAGTTATATTGTTTCTGAACCATTTGGGTTGATCACATCCTGAGCAAATGGTCATCATCAATTGTAGAATGGGAATCGGTGTGGGACACAGAGAACCATCTCAGACAATGGGGTATCAGAACTTCATTAACATATGACACAGCTGTTGCAACAGGAGCAGCTTCATTTACATTAAGAGAGGTAAACTGTAACAGGGTAAAAAAGGTTTGAGATTTGGATGTTCTTCTACAACATCCTCATAATTTTTTCCAACACAGACTACCAAACCTATAGATATAGCTCAGCTTTATCCAACATGTATACACGTTAATCAGACGCAGGCAGTCTGTAGCTGGACTACTCAAAAAATTGATTATAAAAGCATATGTAAGCATACTTACTGAAAGTAGTGACCTACTTAAAACCTCACAACATGCATCAGTAAAAGGGAAGAAATTGCAGTAATTGCTTACAGGGATGCAGGCACACACAAGTTCTCTCAAACACACACGCACACACGCACGCACGCACGCACGCACGCACGCACGCACGCACGCACGCACGCACGCACGCACGCACGCACACACACACACACACACACACACACACACACACACACACACACACACACACACACACACACACACACACACACACACACACACACGCACACGCACACAAACTCAGTCTCCCCAGGATCTTTGCAGTGCCTGATCCTTTTCCAGAGCATGAACTCTAATTTACTTGTTGTGCCATTCTAGCCAATGCCCTTTTTTGATCCTCTTTTTATTTTTCCCAATGTCCTGTTAGTTAGAGTCTTATATCAGAGACAAGAACCGAACTGTCTCTATTAAACTCTTTCACTGTAGCTCACACATACACACATGGCCATGATATCATTCAAGATCACTCACTCAAACTGGGGCAAACTCTTTAGCAGCTGGTCGTTAAGGAGTCACTGATTCAATCCAGCAGCATCCGAAACACCAGCTGAGAGAGAGAGATAGAGCTACATAAAACTTCTTAGACTGTAGGCACTGCCATTGGATAAGTTTTGACTACAGGGATCAGGATAAGAAGCAATCGAGAAATCTGATCTTGGAGCAGTATGCATTCTTTGGGAACACCGGATCAGATTAAACTTGCAGTCTGGGCTTGACTGTGGTTTATTTCTCTGGAGAACATATGTTTAAGAGCCTGAGTGATTGTGAGGTTAGGATTGTCAGCCAAACATGTTGCCTGGTGTCTATCAGCTCGCATTGACATATTATCAGAGTCTACACAGTGCACTGCACTGACCTGAGTGAGCGGGGGTTGTGGGTAATAGAAAATTTCGCCAAAGACGCCTTATAAGGATTGCGTTGGTCATTCTGTATTTATGGGGTCAGTAATATTCCTATTTTGGTTACATGAAAAGTCTCCTTTCCAAATATTACTACGCTATGTGAATGTGGTAATTGCTGATATATAGTCAAGTTTGAATTCCTGCAATCTCTAGCTTGCCCATCTGTTTTTTTCTTCTGTTAATGAAACACTCTTAGTTTATTTTGACTTGGTTTTTGATGTTGCACTAATAGAAACTATATTCTAAAACAGAGCCTGGCGTATTTGCTGCAGTGCAGTACGTATTCATTCTTGAAACCTTTTCAGTATAAACAATCAGGATTAAAAATAAAACCTTCGCTTTCATTTATAAACCACGGTGAGGTGGCTTCCTGTGTAAAAAAGACATTATAAAGCTGTTCAATCTGTCCACCTCAGTACACAAACCACACTGATGTTTGGTCTGTGGTAGGCTAAACATGCTAAGTGCCTGCTGAGAGAATAATGGTCATTAAAACAGTAAACTGCTTTCTGCAGCATTACTTTAGCATTCGAGTCTCTGTGTGAATGTGTGTGCTTAAAAACACTTTTATGCCTAATGAAGAGAGTACAACATCTGTTCCTGAGGCCTAGTAAACTTTCCCTCTCTCTGTAAGTCACCCTTCCTCAACCTCGTTTACCGTTCCCTCAGGTCAACCTACAATGGGAGAACAGCTAAAGGATGCTATTGAAGGGAAGTCAACCTGAATGTTGCCATTATTGTTGCCAGTAAGAAGTTTAGATTTGTTGTAGAAGAATATACAGTATGGCACTTTCCATGAATAGAGTACAAAATAAGATCTGAAACTCTTTACTTTTTGTTAGTGAAAGGAGATTCCAGAAAACATTGATTGTCAACCCCAGTAGGTAAAATTTAATATTTTATATTAAAAATAAATAAATAAATATTATATAAATATTAAATATTAGCAATACTAGCAATAAACATTAAACACATAAAAAACAATTCCGTAAGAATGTGTAACAGGGTTTGCAAGGACAAAGGGTAAAAAATGTGTCTAAATTACTATTAACTAAATAGATTTCAAAATGCACAAAAAATAGTAGGTTATATACAATAGTTTTCACAACAACAACAAACATGAGATTGGTGCTTCTAATGCTCATTCTACTGCTAAAAAAAGCAATGTGTACCGTAAAGTGCCTGACCAAATCGGTGAACGTGATTTCACGAAGTACCCGTTCTTGGATCAACATCTTTGTTGATCCTGGAATAACATTCCAATCAATGAATCAGATCAGAGAGACAAGTTTACAGTTTATGCCAAGTTTAGGCTTACAACAAGAGTTAGGGCTTCTGCATCATTCTTATTCACCAGTCATTTCTTTCTGATTGTTATCGGTAGGGTTAGATTTAGGGGTAGGGATAGGGATAGGGTTAGTTCTATATTTTTGGACAGGAATGCTGTTCCAGGAACAACAAAATATGTTGATATTATACACGTGTCTTACTGGGCAAAATGATGGTGACTTAAAAGCAGTGTTGTGCTGATTCCTCTTACCGGTGGATCAATCTTTATAAGGGCGATGTCTGCTTTTTCATCGACATCTTTGATCTTAGCATCATAAGAGGCTCCGTTTTTAAGCTCCACCTTCACACGGTTTTTATTGGCTACCACATGGGCGTTTGTCACAATGAGGCCATCGTCAGACACAACAAACCCTGACCCGCTCGCCACTGCCATCTCACGCTTTGAGTATGCCATCCTAAAAAAAAGAGGCAAAGGGCATGAAAGAGAGATGGAAATGGAGGTAAAGAAAATACATTTGGTCAAATGTTCCTCTGTCAATCTTATGGACTAATGAATGCTTAAATGAGAACCTTACTTTCGGTAGAGTTCAATATGAACCACGGCAGGGGCGATCTTCTCTACAACATCTGCAATGAAATTGTACTTGTATCTCAGGCTGTTGGGGTTATCATGGACAGCTGGAGAAAAATAAGAAAGAAAAAAACAGAAAATTAGATGAATATAATGGAATATAATGGAAGAAATGGACAGTAGAGGACAAACATCTGAAAATATCAAATGACATCACTTAAACTGGACACGGAAAGGAATATGAGACTAGTCATTAACTAAAAAAAGACAAGTGGTGGGATTTTTCTGTGTATATATGGGACTTCTGTTGCTTACGTAAGTCAGCATCACACACACACACACACACACACACACACACACACACACACACACACACACACACACACACACACACACACACACACACACACACACACACACACACACACACACACACACACACACACACACACACACGTGAGGAGCAAGATCTGATGAGTCTCTTGGAGGACATGTCTGGAAATGTTGACTCTCGTCCTCTGTAATTTCAACATGAAGGGAAAAGAAGTGAGAGATATTCTTTTCCATCTCAACCAAAAGAGTTTATTAAACCAGATGAGTTTGTGCTAAGGGGACATTAAATTTTAAAGAGTGGAGTGGTTTATGAACAGTTATGCTGTTTGCTCAAGTGTAATTAAAGTCACATCCAGCGTGGAACTTCAATGCATTCTGACCTGAGAAATTCAACCTAATTATAGTTAACACCAAGTCTTCTCAGTTTTGCGGGATGACAATGTTCCGGATCACTTTCCTCAAATAAATATATATATGTATAAAAACAGCACCATTCAAAAGAGTCTGTAAGCTTTTTAATGATTTTGAAAGAAGTTTGTTATGCTCAACAATGCTGCGTTTATTTGATACATTTTTTATTACATTATATTTGTCAGGGATACTCTGCTATTTGTTCGTTTTGTTTCATTATGGACATTTAGTTTGTTCATGGACTTTCCTGTTTCCTTAGCCTTAGTTTCTCACCATTATGGACACTTTTTAACAATCACACCTGTTTGACAATTTATCGTTATTCGTTATCTTGAGTATAATGCTCTCTGTTTTTAGTTCCTCATTATTGAATTATTTAATAGACCTTGTATTATTTTCATCCTTTTGGCATTCATTTTCATCATCATATTGACCTAATTGTTACATTATTATTATTATTATTTCCTATTTTAATAATTTTTCCATGTAAAATTTCATTTATTCCTGTGATAGCAAAGCTTATTTTTTTAGCAGCCATTACTCCAGTCTTCAGTATCACATGATCCTTCAGAAATCATCCTAATATACTGAAACATTTATTATTATTATCGATGTTGAAAACTGTTGCGCCGCTTAAAGGGATAGTTCACCCCAAAATGAAAATTACCCCATGATTTACTCACCCTGAAGCCATTCTAGGTGTATATGGCATTCTTCTTTCAGACGAATACAATCAGAGTTTTATTAAAAAAAGTTTATGTTTTGAAGTCCATCAAAGTGCATCTATCCATGATAAAGGTGCTCCACGTTGCTCTGGCAGGTTAATAAAGGCCTTCTGAAGTGAAGCAATGCGCTCGTGTAAGAAAAATATCCATATTTAAAACTTCATAGACTCGACCAAAATAACTAGCTTCCGGCAGATGGACGTACGCATCGATTTACGGCGAAAGAGTAACCTTTGACATGACGCATGACGCATTGACAAACAGAGATAGAGCAAAACAAAACACCAGTCATGAATAAGAAGTCTAAAATGAGGATTTTTAAAGAGAAATGTCGGAGGAGCTTGAGATTTTTGCCCAACCCTGTTTGTTTGTAGAGGCGTCAAAGCTTACGCTACTACATCCTACATCATACATTGTCAAGTGTTACTCTTTTGGCGCAAGTTGACTTGCGTAGGCCATCTGCCGGAACCCTCGCAAAAATTTTAAATATGGATATTTTTCTTACACGAACGCATCACTTCACTTTAGAAGGCCTTTATTAACCCACCAGAGCTGCGTTGAGCACTTTTATCATGATAGATGCACTTTGATTGACTTCAAAACATAAACGGCCATTCACTGCCATTATAAAGCTTGGAAGAGCGAGGACATATTTTTATATAACTCCGATTGTATTCGTCTGAAAGAAGAATGTCATATACACCTAGGATGGCTTGAGGGTGAGTAAATCATGGGGTAATTTTTATTTTTGGGTGAAATATCCCTTTAATACTTTTGTGGGAATGAAAAACCTTTTTAACATTAAAAACATCTTTACTGTCTGCTTGCTGAATAAATGTCTTAAAATTCTTTTTCAAAAACAAAACTTTTGACCTCAAAATTGTACAGTAAATGTACATCATAAAATGCCATCATATTCTGCCAAAAAGAATTTAGGACACTAAATTGTGCTGTAGAAGGGCAACTGTATGTACCGGATTGCAAATAAACTCTCTGTCATTGACTGTCTAAATTTACCTTATATCACTCTGACTGGACTGGAAATTTACTCTGGGAAGTTAAAGGCCAAAGAATTCTAAACAAATCCTCCCTTTAGCCATGCGATGGAAAGGCATTTGGGTTTTTTTTTCCTCTTTGAAAGACAGACCTATGATTAGGTCAAACGCACTGGCAGAGACAATAGAATCAGACATGCTTGTCTCATCTTGGCCCAAGCTCAGGTCCTGAAACCCAAGAGGATCACAAAGATTTAAACAAATCCATAACCTCTTATCTTTGACAGAACAAAACCTTTCTGGACATTTTGATGAATTATTAGTGTGTATTCTGGCCACAATTTTACTATAACCATCAAAATGATTTAACTAGTGCTACTGTTGATGCATTTATGGTTTAAGACTCCATAACCTTTGCTCACTGTGCTGTAAGACTGAAACATCTGACAGTTAATCACATTACCAACCCTGACAGAACCAAAATCACAGTTGACATTCACACCTGCATGGTTTTGTCCTTTTGGACTTTTCATCTGATGATATGCTTGAACACACAGTACTGAGCACAAAATTTAAACCATCACAACTAACCATCCACTTCAGACCAAGAGGAAAAGGAAACAAAAGTTTATTTTATGGTGACAGAATATCCAGTGTGGTGAGACAGACCAGCTCCAAACCAACATTAAACAAGGGACATCATTCAATCTATAATCACATGTTTTGAGAAAAGCTCAAAACAAAATGAAACAAAATAAAAAAAAGCTCATGGTCAAGATGGACAAAGTATACCTTTCACATGAAGATGATTTCATGTTGCCAGTATAAAAAGATGAATCAGTAATCCAATAATGCAAAACACCTTATTATAAAATGGAGAGCTCTGACTCTAAATTCTGATTGAACGAGCTATTTGTTTAAAGTCACCCTGAATTTTATTTGCCCTCATAAACTCATAAACATAATCAAAATAACTATTGCAAACCAATCACAAACCACAATAATTCAACAATCCAATCAATTCCCGATGGACAGAATCAAGTCCCATCTTAATTTTTCTATTGTTAGAGAAGCGGTTTCACATAGATATGCGTCACAATACGAAAGAACAGACTGTGGAAACTTAGTCTCAGCCTCAGACGTCACGCCCACGAACCGTTGGCTGAACCGTTGGCTTCTGCCGTCAGTCTGAAGGTCTGGCTAGGCGAGACTAATGGCAACTTCCATTTCATGCAAACATAAACATAGTGCAATTAGGCTAATGAACTATATTACATGGCAGAACAATTGTTTGTCCTGATTTTTGTCAATAATAAATGTAACTATTTATGTTTATATTTATTTAACATTTAATTTAAAAAAGCCACATGCTTACACACCTTTCCTGTGGTACAATCATTGTAATGCACAACCTGGCTAATTTCTTTAGTAAAATATCAGTAAAGTTACGGTTTTACAGACTATATGGGCTGGTATCCAAACCTGCCAAGAATTTGCTAAGCTCTGACCTAAATACATCAAAGTCTACGTTTAGACTGCAGAAATATGAGGCCTTTGTTTTTTTACTGAACCGCTGCCAGATTACAGCATATGGTCTGAGTGAATTGAATTACATTTGTCCTAGAGATCCTGGGTGTCTCTCCTGGGGGGTGGAGACATACAGACACAAGAAAGCAGGTTACACCATCAATAGCACCACTTTTCAGCTTGTTTTCAGAATAAGTCATCTTGAAATTTAGCATATACATAAAACTCTTCATATTCCATACTTAAAAAAAGAAATAGCAAGACATTTGGACACAAATGAAATGCCATCTAAGAGTGTTCAGTGAACAGTTTGATTTTATTGAACAAGTTCCAATAGCTTCATCTGAATTTGGAAGACTCTAAGAGCATAATTCTTTAACCCAGATGTTCAAAGAGTTTGCATTCAATATATCAATAATACTCATGTGAACTCAAGACACTGTTGCAGCACAAATAATTCCCATCATTACTATTGGTCACCCTTTACATCTGTCTGCGGGTTTTGCAAATATTTAACCAATGGAATGTTATAAAGAGCTTGTGACTAAACCTTGTAACTACATTGGATCCTCAAACTGTCAGTCAAATCATGAATGAAGTCTCTGCTTATTTTAGCCTGTGCATAGCACTTTATCTTTTATAACATAAGATTTTGGGCAAAATTTTAAAAAAACGAGCGGCCACATAGCTACATAAACTTTAACCTGTAAGTTGATTCAAACTCAATGCAATGCACTTACTGCCTTGGTGTGTCCATTTCAATGGCGGATAAAACATATATGTCCAACATTCACTGGTCAAAAATAATTAAACAAAGTGTTTCATTATTTTTAAAAAAAATTCTTTTTTCATGTCTTAAAAAAGTATCGGTTTTGGGCATTTGAGGTTTCTGCTGAACAGCAACAATATAGGTTGGTATTGGGGGGCCAATTTTTTTTTTGCCTACATCACAACATGAGGTAAATCCGGTGTTCTGTCGATTTGTCCTAACTTCTCAGATTTTGCTACCTCCCATTAAAACAGTAAGTAGCACAAATCGACAACGAAAAATGCTACCTATCAGATTGTGCTACCACCATCATATTCATGTGGTTCGAGGCTTTATCCATACCTACCTCAACCCTAAACCTACCATTAAAATAATGCAAATGTTTTTAAAATAAATATTAAATATTGATGTGTGCATGCGCAGTAAGCCCTAGTAGGGCAATCTAACCGATAGGATGAAATGTCAGCACACCGGCCCTATTCTATTCTATTCTATTCTATTCTATTCTATTCTATTCTATTCTATTCTATTCTCTGAAACAGTTTCTGCTCTGTTCAGGGAGAGCTCAATCATGGCTACCACAATGCTAACAAAACTTTACAAAAACCCTTGTGAACATGAAGTGATCATGCCTGTGGCTCCGAGTTTTAGTTATGGTGTCCAGTTACAGTTGTGCAAGCTCTGTCTGAGGCCTCTCTGCGGGGTTTGTGAAGGCTTCAGACTCGAGAAGTGTGTTTATTTGAGTTCAGTCGAGGCCTATAGGTGAGCAGAGAGAAGGAAACGAGTCCTTATTGTGGGAAAGTCTTACTGGCCTATATTACACTACAAACGCACAGAGATTATGGGAGAGGTGGCTGTTGGAGAAAGATAACTGGAGAAAATGTATTTGCAAGAGATGGCAGGATTTTAAGGAAAATTAGAAGCTCTAAGCTCCAGGGCAGTGAGAAAGACATCACTTAATATGACGAATCATGAAACATTAATAATGAGTCCCTTCTCGTTCATAACAGAATTCATTTATACTTACGTGCCTGTCTGTTCTTGTTCTCAGATATGTTAATTCCTAGACGGAACATCCACATGTATGTATAAGTAAAATATAAGTAAAAAGAGTTCAAGCACTTGACTGGACTCATAAACAAACATGCCTTTTATAACATGCTAATTGAAAAGAGTTAAACAAAGACCGCTTCTGCACAAACAGAGTGCACATACATAAATACAAAGAACAAAACCTTACTCAGAATTTAAACAATACACATTAGTGGAACAATGAGGCGAATAAAGGATGAGATCTTTAACCTCAACATGCATACCATCACTGCTGTTTAGAGTTTTGGAGAAAGGTCATCAGTAAAGGATTTGAGAGACTGTGATTCATTATTTTGCAGTTAGCAGCAGGATGTGAGGGAAAGAGTCCGAAAATATACATAGGGATGGGTGAACATAAATCAGACTGGTGGAGACAGTGACAGTGGAATATAAAACAGTAGAGACGAAGTAAAGCATAAAAGTCAGTGAAAAATTCAGTCAGTGAACAATAGTAAAAAAATGTGTATTACCTTGATGTAAATTAAGTCAAATTCCCATTACTAGAAGCTTTATTTTATTAATGATTTTTTTTTTAAGTGAAATGTGATTTGAGAAAGAGAAAGAGAAAGAGAAAGAGAAAGAGAAAGAGAAAGAGAAAGAGAAAGAGAAAGAGAATGTAAGAGAAGTCAGAGACTCGAGAAATATGTGCCTCATCAGCATTTGTAAGGCTACTGAACAAATCTGCAGAAGTCTGGACAGGACAAACCTCTGGGTGCCTATGAAAACCACGGAACAAACACAAACAACATATAAAAACAGATAAAAGTACTTTAATCACTGCACAGACGTACCACAAAGAGCAATTAAAAGCCTGATATGCTGAGTGTGTGCATCCTGGGAGAATTGTAATGCTCTGGTTATGTGATTCTTGGATCCTCATACACACAAATACACTGGCGTGAGCAAGAACAAAGATAAAACAAATGTAAAATTGCCAGCAGAAAACAAACAAACGCACAAGACAAAACATACAAAACACTCTGGGAAACAAGCCTTAAATTTTTTACAAATCTTAAACAAATCCTTAAATCCTTAAAGCTGCAGTAGGGAGTTTTGAGAAAATGTTGACTTAGCCTGAAAATTTGAACAAGCACAACGTACAGGTCCAACCCCCTTGCTCTCTGCTGCACTAAAGCCCTCCCTCCACAGCTCCTCCCCCACAGCGGAGCCTGCCGTGAACGCGAAGGCTAGTAAGCAGGACCACCGATGACGGCGGATTATAAACAGTTATGGAACATTCACTAATAAACATCAATAATATGCTTTACATTGACTATGGCCTGCCCATACTTTGACTACAAACTTGGTCCTCAAATCATTATGAATTCTGCAATACATGTAACTTTATAAGGTTGCACTCTTTCTATAAGTTATAGCTACTAAGATAACGTTAAAGGATTAGTTCACTTTAAAAAAAAACTTTTGCTGATAATTTACTCACCCCCATGTCATCCAAGATGTCCATGTCTTTCTTTCTTCAGTCGAAAAGAAATTAAGTTTTTTGATGAAAACATTCCAGGCTTTTTCTCCATATAATAGACTTCAATAGGACACAAACGTTTCGAGGACCAAATGACAGTTTCAGCGCAGCTTCAAAGGGTTTTAAACGATACCAGACGATGAATAAGGGTCTTATCTAGTGAAACGATCGGTCATTTCAAAAATAAATAAAAAACTTTAAGTTTTATAAGCACAAATGCTCGCCTTGCTCTGTTCTGTGATGCACGTTCGTGATCCTGTTCAAATTCGTTCATCCAAATGAACAAATCTTTTTTCGAGTCATTTGTTCGTTGAATGAACAAAATGACTCCAAAAAAGACTCGTTGAAAATGAACAAATCTTTTTTCGAGTCATTTAGTTCGTTGAATGAACGAAATGACTCGAAAAAAGATTCGTTCATTTGGATGAACGAGTTTGAACAGGAGAGTCACGAACGACGGTACGCGCTCGCGCTGTGCAAGAGAGGGGTGATCAGCGCGTACAGGAGCGTGATTGACACTGCTAAGACATTCCTCCTGGCTCTGATTGGTTGTTTCTGACCGGGAGCGGTGTATTTCTGCAAATGGCAGTAGGACCACAGGGAGGAGCCAGAGGAGCTTGATTTTTTTCACAGATTATCTGTCTCATATTCTACTTTCAGAACATAATGAGAGTTTTAACAAATATTTGTTTACAAAAGCTACCTACTGGAGCTTTAATGAAAACCATGCAAAAGAAGAACAGAGAACACAGTGACATAAACTTAAACACACACACTGCCCACTAGTTTTTTCAGCTCAGGGCAGGGCCTGTGTAGAGATTTCAGTATTACAGCTGATCCCAAAGATCCAATATTAATAAACTTCTCACAAAAACACACATTTACAAACATGTTTCCTCTCACTCTAACTCCTTTTTCTCACACCTTATATAAAATGTTCCAATGATTTGCCAACAAAACTTAATCATGCTATGTTTTAAGATGCCTAATATCAGACAAAGTCTAAAGCATATATCCTTCGCGGTGAGATAGGTGAGGTTATTTGTTAAATACATTGCAGCAAACAAATAAACCCAAGATTGCAGACTAAGAAGAAAAAGCATGAGAAGTGTCAATTAAACATTCTATTCAATTCACATTAGACTAGATTAAAAAAATAGCTGTGTAATTAAAATGTGCTATTTTACACAATATGCATGTGTACTATGTATTTTAATGATTATTAAAGTACTGCGGTGTTCATGAGTAGAGTTGCTGCCTCTGCAGAGCGTTTCAAATCATGTCAGAACAGTGTTTTAGAACAGTGCTAATATAATAGCTCAAGGTGCAATGTGAGTCTAGAAAGCATTTGGTGGCATAGGTCCCATTCCTCTCATTGGGTTAACCGTGTGCAGGCCATTTCCTTCAATCACATTTATGAAAAACCCAAAACAGGCTAAAACATTGGTCTTGCAGGAGGGTCTAGATGACTTTCTTTCTGCTTCAGTAAAAATATTTTTCCTGCTGAATGCATAAGACTCACAATAATGACCTAAATCTGCAGCCAACGAAGGAAAAGTGTGCAGAGATGCAGGCAGGCCTTCAGATCCAGATGCAAATGACATCATGAGCTCTGCAGCACAGTGTGTTTTCTTTAGGTGAGGCCAGGACTTGGAAGCCACAGACCTCTCACAGCTTGGCACTTTGCTTAGAGCCTTTATTAGTCCAATATGCAGAGACAGGACACATGTCATTGGTTACGCCAAACATATCCTTAATATTTAAACTTCTAAAGAAGAGGCTTCGGAGTGCTGATACTCAACAGCTGACGCAAGAAGTGTTTGTGAGCCAAAAAGTGTGTGATGATTCACTATCACAAATCCTCTATCCAGATCAAGGCAACTATCCACTTTCAGCCACAATTTAAGTTTCAATGTGTGCCAAAATGAATACATTGAGGCTCTTTCAGTAGGAATAATGAAGAAGCTAGGAAAAAGATAAAGAGAGACCACATTTCAACGTAAAAAAGGACCTTTTTCATTAAAGAGCTATCTCATAAAAGCAGACCCCTTGCAACCTGCTCAAATTCAACTCTAAAAACCTATCTAACACAAATATGCACAAACACAAAGTAAGATGTGAGGGGCTTCATTTTAAGAGGTGTAACTGTATTCTGAGAGCACACACACACATACTGTATACAAAAAAGAGCACTCAGTTTAATAATGTAGCAAGAATAGCTCAATAAACCCATGCATGACTCAAACTAATTTCTGTTACTGCAACATCCTCAAACAAGAGGGTTTACAAAGGAATAAGTCACGATCATAAAAATGGGTGTTTTGCAGACGATGATTAATATAACATCCAGCAAAGATCTGCATCTGCTGCCAACATCTGGACTCTCTCTTTCATGCAATCAGTTCATCATTCCATCTATCCATCTATCTATCTATCTATCTATCTATCTATCTATCTTTGTCTAAGTTAAATTAACTACATATTAAGGTGGACATTGCTCATTTAAATGATGTAGGCCTACCTATGTAAAGAGTTTAAACGAACATGTAAAGTGTGCACAGTTAGATTTGATGATGTACTCACCCGCCCCACACCCTCCCCGCTGTATGAAGAGCACCGGCGGCTGCTGCAGGCTCTGCGCTCGGTTACTGACCCGCTTCAGTTCGCAGATGTTCTGATAGGAGACTCCATCGCTGCCGCACACCGGGTCGCTACTTTTACACACGCAGATTCCGTGTTTCCCTCTCCTCCTGACGGTAGCGGAGTAGCCCACTCCTCCGGTAACGGAGCACTCCAAACTCTCTCCACACACCGGGTCCCCCAGCTTACCCACCCCGCCGCACGCCTCTCCCTCTCCGGATGCGCACACCACGCAGCAGTTACAGTGATCCATCGTCTGCCCTGTTGGACAGTCCTTCGGCATTGTCGGACACATGGACTTATCACAGTGACTCGGACATCCGCCGACCACATACCGTTTACTGAGGCGCGCATCGGCTTGCAACGATGTAACCAAGACGCAGATGCAGAACAGAGTTACCGAAATCATATTTGTCAACGTTAAATAAATAAGGAATGTCAATTGAGAATTATGCGGCTTTAAATGTCTTCTTCTAAAACCAACCGAGCTGCCTCCTGGCGGAGATAATCTTTGGACCGAGCTGTGTAAATTTGGTGCGTCGCGGGAGCTAGTACAATGCGCGTCTCTTGAGTTTCTGCTGGCGCAGCGTTTATAAAAGCGCACTGGATTCCACGCGCACACTTCACAATGACAACAAGCGCTGCGATTGGTCTGGATGTGGGGAAACTCTCTCAGACTGATCTCTCAGATTCAGATCTTGAAATTGTAGTGAAACTAGGCTACCTCTCACAAAAACGTACATTAGCCTATGTTAACAGTTCCGATGAAAAACTTAAATTATAATGGGATATATTAGGATTTTTCTGTAATTGTGTTTGCCATTTTTGACGACTGTGATGTCTAATAAGCCTACTAATTAGCCATAGTTTTACAACATGGGAAAGTATGATCACCATGCTAAATGTTTAAAACAAATGAGGCGTTTGATGACGCAATGCACTCGGGAGGCCAGGGAATGCTGTAACAGTTTCAATACCTGTAAGTTAACTATTACTATTACAGAACAGTGGTATTAATATTAGCTAGAATCGGAGGTGAACAGTAGCAGAGTAAATTTACTTGACTAGCCTACTGTAGGCTACTTACTGTCACGATCCCGTATACGGGATATCTAACTTTACTTCGCTATATTAGCCTACTATTAAATCCTAATTTTTTTTTCTTGCAAATTATGTTTGAACAGTAATATATGAATTTTTGACAAGAGTGCGCCTCAAAAAATCGACGTCATTACAGGAGTTTCGGACCTTAGTCACAAAAAGTCGACGCACACACTTTTAATAATTGAAACTTTGGGTTTTAATGCTAAAAGTTCATCATAAAACAGAATCTAGTATTTGTCAATAAAAAAGATAAAATTATATTTTAAAAAGTAAAGTAAGTAGTCCTCTAAAAAGTATAATATATATATATATATATATATATATATATATATATATATATATATATATATATATATATATATTATATATATATAAATATTTTTTTTATTATTATTATATCACATATTTCAGTAGTTATCATAAATTAGGTATCATTTGAAAGCTTAAGAACTCAGAATTCATCCTGCGAAAACCGTTTTGAAATTGGATGTTGAGTTACCATAGGAATGGTATTTTTTTATTAGGCCCCTCCCCTTTTGGGCATCATCTTTCATAATTTATTATCAAAATCTTTTCTAATATTGACAAAACACATATTGTCAGAAAGGTCTGAGTCTCAAGGTTCCATATTTAGTGACAGAAGTGATATTTGGACAGAAATTTATGAATTTGTTACAGCAGATTGCATACAATTAAATTCAATGGAATGCAATGGCACCCGGTGGCTATTTTTGGTACTACGCCTAAACAAAATCTCATGGGAACTTCAATTTCTGTGATATCAACTTGAAATTTGGAACACCACTTGGTTAGATATATAGCTTTCATTTTATAGCAATTTTATAGTAAAAATATTTTGTAAAATATTTATTTTATATTAAAAGAAATATATTAATAAAGTATATTTGATTTACTGTAAATTATAACTTCCATAACTTTTTCATACTTTAATTTATTGAAGTGCTTTCACTTCAGTAATAATCTGCTGATTGTTTTCTTTAAAACAAGACCAAACTTAGGTCTGTATTCCAAAGCATTCTTGAATTACAACCATTTACGTTTGTATAGTGCATTTTAATGTCAATTATCAAAAGGGGGGGTGACAGTAGGCCTACACTTTTTGAGTATCTGTAGCCTATCTGTAACCTACTTTAGCTACTTGAGTATAATTTTTTCTGGAAACTTTCTACTTTAACTTCACTACATTTGAAAGACAAATATTGTACTTTTTACTCCACTAAATTTCTGTCAAGGTCCTTGAGTAGAAAGTAGTAACGTCAGTCAGGGGATGATTTTGGTTGCAGACGTTGGATTTTGGTTGGAAATGAAAGTCGGGTTGACATCAAACCCGACGTCAGATTGACGTCAGAACCCAACGTAGGTTTGATGTCAGAAGCCGACGTTGGGTTAACGTCTGAAACCCACATCGGGTTGACGTCAGATTGACCTCAACATGATTTTGGTTGGAAATGAAAGTCGGGTTGACCCGAATGATGTTGGTTTTCTGACGTCGACCCAATTTTCATTTTCTACCACAATACAACATCTGTTCAACGTTGGAGATTAACATCAATCTGACGTTGGATTCTGACATCAACCTGATTTTCATTTTCAAATTTGGGTTTGTTCTTCTAAATGCAAATTTTGTCATTGTTTTGGAGCACACAAGCTTATAGATAACAGTAAGGCTAACATATTCATACTAAATGGCAAAAAAAATATTTTTTTTTACCTTGTAGGATGTTACAACGGGGTCCCTGAGGTGGTGTTACGAACTGCTCCGAGACACAAGGTTGAGATCCAAATGCAGCTTTTAATAATGGAGTAATCCCAACAAGTAATCCAATGTATAGGCAACAGGTCAAAACACAGGTAGGCAGTCCAAACAAACAAACAAACAAACAGGCAGGGGTCAGAGTTAAAAAGGGAATCCACGAAACAGGCAAAAATCCAAGAGACAATGAAACCAGGGAGAATGCTCAGAAATGCAGCGCAACATACAAAACTTCGCAGTGAGTGAATGAGAAAACCGCTAAACAAGATAATGACACAGGCGAATGTGATAATGGATGAAGAGTCCAGGCAGTGAGTTATGGGAGATGTAGTTTGTGCGGGACTGACAACAGTCAGATGTGGAGTGTCCTCTGGTGGCTCTCAAGGGCACTCCAGCTGGTGACCATTACGTAGCCCCCCTAAAATTATCCAAGAGGGAGGTGGAGCGGAGGCGGACCCGGGGGCGGGATGGATGGTCAGGCCCGTGGAGCGGAACCGGACCTGGAGACTGAGGCAGAGCAGGCTGAGCAGTCGGCCGGGGCAGAGCATGAGTTCAGGGCGGAGTAGGCCGGGCAGGGGCGTCCAGGGAGGATCCGACGAGACTCTAGAAGGGCGGCCAGAACGCGACGAGATTCTGGAAGGGCGGCCAGGACGCGACGAGACTCTGGAAGGGCAGCCAGGACGCGACGAGACTCTGGAAGTGCGGCCAGGAAGCGGCGAGACTCTGGAAGTGCGGCCAGGAAGCGACGAGACTCTGGAAGGGCGGCCAGGAAGTGACGAGACTCTGGAAGTGCGGCCAGGAAGCAACGAGTCTCTGGAAGGGCGGCCAGGATGCGACGAGACTCTGGAAGGGCGGTCAGGACGCAACGAGACTCTGGAAGTGCGGCCAGGAAGTGACGAGACTCTGGAAGGGCGGCCAGAAAGCGACGAGACTCTGGAAGGGCGGCCAGGACGTGACGAGACTCTGGAAGGGCGACCAGGACGGGACGAGACTCTGGAAGGATGGCCAGGATGGGACGAGACTCTGGAAAGGCTGCCAGGACGGGACGAGACTCTGGAAGGGCGGAGGCCATCTTGGCTGAGGGGGTCAGGGGATGGAGTTGGTGTGTGTTCTGCCCACACACATCAAAAAAGCCGTGGGCATGCTGATCAGCGTTGTATCATCCGGAGCTGACTCAGGCACGGCGGCCTCGACGTGAAGATGCTCAGGCTCGGCAGGCATGACGTGAAGAAGCTCAGGCTCGGCAGGACTGACATGAAGAAGCTCAGGCTCGACAGGACTGACATGAAGAAGCTCAGGCTCGACAGGACTGACATGAAGAAGCTCAGGCTCGGCAGGACTAACGTGAAGCTCAGTCTCGGCAGGCATAACATGAAGCTCAGGTGTAGAAACCTCAGGACGGGAAGGCAATGGAAACACAGGACTAACGATCATTATGGCTGGAGATGCTGGTGACCGTGGTGGGCCACCATTAATTTTTTCCATAACAAAAAAAAGTCAATGAGTGCAAAATCAGGGAAGTCTGTGAGACTAGCCAGATTCAGAAAGCCTCGGGTGTGGTCCTTCGAGTGGTCTATTACCTTGCTGTAAACAGATAAGTTGAACTGCTGGTTCAACCGTGAGTCTGGGTCTTACTCGGCTGCTGGATCTGTGCATGGTGAAGTTTTCTGTTACGAACTGCTCTGAGACACAAGGTTGAGATCCAAATGCAGCTTTTAATAATGGGGCAATCCAGACACGTTATCAAATGTACAGACAACAGGTCAAAACACAGGTAGGCAGTCCAAACATACAGGCAGATGCAGGCAGGTGTCAGAGGCAAAAATCCAAGAACCAAGAGACAATGAAACCAGGGAGAATGTTCAGAAATGCAGCACAACAACATCCAAGCATCCAACCTGAGCTTAAGGTCTGTGTGGAGGACGTGAGCAGAGTCTTCAAAAAAAGAAGACTAGGAAAGCCTCAGGCCCTCTCATCTGCTTGTCTAAAAGCCTGCGCTGACCAACTGGCCCCGGTCTTCACGCAGATCTTCAACAGATCATTGGAGCAGTGTGAAGTTCCCTGCTGCTTCAAGCGCTCCACTATCATTCCGGTCCCCAAAAAAACCCAAATCACTGGACTTAATGACTACAGACCTGTCGCTCTCACGTCTTTGCTCATGAATTCGTTTGAAAAACTGGTGTTGGCCCACCTGAAGGACATCACTGGACCCCTGCTGAATCCCTTTCAGTTTGCTTACAGAGTAAACAGGTCTGTGGATGATGCAGTAAACATGGGACTGCATTATATCCTGCAACATCTCGACAGACCTGGGACTTATGCAAGGATCTTATTTGCGGACTTCAGTTCAGTCTTCAATACCATCATGCCTGATCTTCTCACAGCCAAACTGACCCAGCTCTCCATACCATCCTCAATCTGTCAGTGGATCACCAGCTTCCTGACGGACCGGCAGCAGCGAGTGAGACTGGGGAAAGACACATCCAAGACTCTCACAATCAGCACTGATGCACCCCAAGGGTGCATTCTCTCCCCACTACTCTTCTCCCTGTACACTAATGACTTTACTTCTAAAGACCCCACTGTCAAGCTCCTGAAATTTGCAGACGACACCACTGTCATCGGTCTCATCCAAAACGGTGACGAGTCTGCTTATAGACTGGAGGTTGAACAGCTGGCTGTCTGGTGCAGTTATAACAACCTTGAGCTGAACACGCTCAAAACAGTGGAGATGATCGTGGACTTCAGGAGGAACAGCCCAGCACTCCCCAACTCACAATCATGAACAGCACTGTGGAAGCAGTGGAGTCATTCAGGTTCCTGGGCACTACCATCTCTTAGGACCTGAAGTGGGATAAGCACATTGACTCCACTGTGAAAAAGGCCCAGCAGAGACTGTACTTCCTTTGCCAGCTGAGGAAGTTCAACCTGCCACAGGAGCTGCTGATTCAGTTCTACTCAGCCGTTATTGAGTCTGTTTTATGCACTTCCATCACTGTCTGGTTTGGTTCAGCTACCAAATCAGACATCAGGAGACTACAACGGACAGTCCGGACTGCGGAGAGGAATATTGGTGCCCCCCTGCCAACCCTCCAGGACCTGTACTCTTCCAGAGTGAGGAAGAGAGCAAGTAAAATCACCACAGACTCTACTCACCCTGGACACCTCCTGTTTGAACTGTTACCGTCAAGACGGAGACTCAGATCACTGGCCACAAGAACATCTCGGCACAGGAACAGTTTCTTCCCACAGGCCTCCCTTCTGAACAGTTAACATATCTCCCAAGGCATATGCCTGTAAGTGGAATACTCCCACTATTTAGTGCAATATCTTAAAAATTCAGGTGATATTTATATTTATATTTATTCATACTATACAAAGTACTGTAAATATGTTCATAATCTGTAAATGTTTATTCTGACAAAACCCAACTGTGACCATATATTTTTATAGTATTTTCATGTTTTTTATAATTTTATTTGTAGAATTTGTATTACTATGTTTCTTGTTGTATCTGTATTTGTACATGTGCACTGGAAGCTTCAGTACCAAGGAAAATTCCTTGTGTGTGCAAGCACACTTGGCAATAAAGCTCTTTCTGATTCTTATTTTGATTCTGATTCTGATACAAAACTTTGCAGTGAGTCACTGAGAAAACCAGGCATTTACTTGAATACTGTACTTAAGTACACTTTTTAAGTATCTGTTAAAGTATCTATAATTTTTTTTGGAAACTTTTTACTTTAACTTAACTACATTTGAAAGACAAATATCATACTTTTTACTGCACTACATAGATGTGTACTTCTTTTGTTGGGGTAGTAGGAGTGTTAAAAAAAGATGATTATGGCTGTTGTTTAGTTAATTTCTATAGGTTTTATAACATTCTAAAAGCTCTTAATTCCACAGATACTACTAACTGGTAGGTGTATTATAGGTTGCTTTGGAGGCATAAGGTACTGTAAGTATTACATACAACAATAATAAAACAATGCATTGACATTTACTTTTTACATTTGATACTTAAGTACTTTTAAAAACGAGTACTTCTGTACTTTTACTTAAGTAAAAATCAGTCTTTACAACTTTTACTTGTAACAGAGTAATATTTGACCAGTAGTATCTGTACTTTTACTCAAGTAAGAAAGTTGTGTTTGTCCACCTCTGGCTAGTATTAGCTACTATGATGCTGTTATTTAGAGTTGCTTCACATATTGCCAATTCTCACCAGCTATATAAAACTAAGAAAATAAATGTTTCAGAGGGAACAAAGAGGAAGACTTAGGAAAAGAGTGTGGAGTAGCTAAAAGAAAGTAGCAAAAATTTAATTTTTAATGGAGTAAGTTTTTCAACTTTGCAATCTCCCAAAACTTTAAGCATCTACAAAAAACTATATTGAAAAATGTGTAAAAGGAGACATCTGATTCAACATTTAAGTACCACTATATTTAAATGTGTATAAAAACCCACAGGAAGACAAATAAACTAATTCTTATCTACCACAAACCAGCACATACACACAGTAAGAATGTGTATTTGGGCCTCTTTCTATGTATTTACATTGTTATGGAAAACTATCACATTTATGAATCTGATGGTAAACAGACCCCATGATCCAAATAGCAAATTAATTGAACCCATAATTAAACCATGCATCAAACAGAGTCACTTACTTGTGGCCGTGCTGAGTTTCAGCTTCCTGCCATAATTTACAGGCGCTTGAATTAAGCCTGATAAACATTTTTGTGGTAACACGGACTGCAGCGTTCATGGATGAGAGTGAGTCCAGGAATTTTACAGGCCTATGTGTCTCACAGAACTTGTTCGCACACAAACTTCATGTCTGAGATGTTAGTGGTAGGTCTATATATTTATGATGCTGTATGCAAAAAAAGAAAAGAAAATTGATTAAAAAAAATAAAAATAATTAGACTAAATACTGACTCTAAATTTGACTGACCAGACTGTTGGGCTGTTTTAGTGCTAGTGTCTTTATGAGGGGTGAGGCCTGAGGACTAGGGCTGGGTTGTTATTGTGGTTAAATGGAACTGAGAAACTCAAAGTGTGTGATTTTATGGTTTTCCTCATGAACAAAACCTTTTAAGTTGGACAGGTCTGACTAATGGTTTAATTATCCTTTCAATTTCAATCACAAAAACAAAATGTTAGGTCAGCGCTATACTAGCTTGAACTAACTTGAAGAAACTTGAAAAGACTTTGTCTGCAGATGATGAGTAAAGAAGAGAAATATTGCCTGTACTTTTTACCTGTATATCCCAATCATTTTTTTGTGTGAATCTGTTGATTCACTCAACAGTTGTTTTATAGTAACTGTTATGCATGAGCCTCTAAAATAATTACAACATAAAGTGCTTAAACCATCCAGTGTTATTCTTCTATTATTTTTATACTCTTTGTTCATATTTTGAATTAGCTTTGTATTTTCCAAATTTTTATTTTACGCTTTAGTTATTTAGTGCTTTTGTTGTTTTTATCATAGCTTTTTTTATACTTCTATTTAGCTTCATTTTAGTTTTAGTAATTTTACTACTTCAACTTATTTTTTTCGGTCAGGCAATTGTTCTAATTTGAAGGTTTATTGTAAGCTTATCTAATATTTATATTTAATTTTTTAATTAAATTTTTTCAAAATATAATAGTTTTAGTTAACAATAACAACACTGGAACTACCAAAAGATCTTTTGATATTTTTGAAATGTTGCAAAAAGCTATACCTCATGCAAATGAATTTAAACAACCTGACAGTAACAACAAACAGCATCAAATCCGTTTTTTTTTTTTTAAATTTCAGTGTCAGTGTAGCTTGGTTTTTGGTTTTCTGACGCAGTTTTGTTCCTGCAAAAATAATACAAAGAATTAAAGAGCATATCGCATGATGTCATAAAAAAAAACTTTCCATAACTCAATACACCTTCTCATTTGTCAATTTACATTTACACTACAAATTCAGGCCAATGATTGTGACTCAAAGGGATAGTTCAACGAAGAAAGTTTCAGAGAAGATTACAGGAGTCGGTTTGGAACGACATGAGTAAATAATGACAGAATTTAAATTTTTGGGTGAACAGTCATTTTAACTGTTATTTGGACTGCTGCTCTACTTTAAAAACCCATACCAGATGATGTCATGATCTAATAGTTGGTGACATCACATCCTTAATATGACAGTCTCAGTTTAGGTCAGTGAAAATTTACATGAGACAAAACACACAGAACATGCAAAACCATGGATGTATTTTGACAACTGGACATATTATAGAGCCAAGATTAACAGTTTTTATGTATTGGGTGAATTACCTAATGTGTTTGAATAGTATTACAATTAGCGAGTCATGTGTTAAGATATTTATATCAGTTTAGCAGGTGTTTTCAGAGCCGCAATGAGCAAAACAACTATTTAGCAGTTCGACAGTAACTTTAAATGTCCAACAGAGGGCAATAAAGCCTCTGCTTTCTGTTGGTAACTGACGGTCCAGCAAAAAAACAATACCAAAACATTTCATATACCAAATAATTTTCTAGCTTGTATGGGAAAGCCAAAATGGGATATTCAATCAACAGCATAAATTCAAACTTGGTTTATTGCTTTTTCTTATAATAAATAATATAAACAAACAAGATTAAAAATGGTTACAGCACAAAATGACACCAAAAAAATGAAACAACTGAGGGTTAAAACTGCCGAACTTTTAAAAGAAAAAGATGCAGGCACTTTTTGTAGACATATGGCTAAAATGAATCCGTGTAAAAACAAACACACTGAAAAGCATTTCATAGTAGTCATTCACAAATCCCAAAAGCAAAAAAAAAGAAAAGAAAAAGGAACAATTCAACAACAAACTCTCACTTATCTGGTCAGACATATACAGTAATACCAAGAATGCCAGTAAATTACAGGGATGTATGCAGATTATACAGCAACAGTCTGCTCAGTTTTACTGTATCCAAACCATTGAGTTATTAAGCTGTGGATTTGATCAGTCATTTAGTGGAGCAATAGAGAAAAAACAATATTACAGCATCAAAAATTCACCCATATGTATACATGCGGATACACAGGCTTAGTCCACAGGATCAATTAGTCACATTAACAGCACATAGAAACCTTTTAAAAATAGGAAACTGTACAAAAAGAAACACAAATGAAGTATGTTCTAATTCTCAGTGTAGGGGAATTTTTGGATATTAAAAAAGGAATCACTTCTTCTCACAAGCACTCGAACAGCCTTTCCAACTCCAGTCCGTGAGTTAGGGCGAAACTTTGCATCCTCCAACACAGTCCCAGAAACCACTTGAGTTTAGGTAACATTGAATCCATATTCCATGAGTTTCTTTCTGCACTTTTCGGTAAAAGCTCAAAGGTTAGGAGGTTAGGAGATTCTTTGGAATCATAGTAGAGTTTCTGATCTAGATGAACAAGACTGAAGCTCTTTTAAAAGTTCAAAATTTGTTTGACAGGTCGGGTCGAATCAGTTTGGATCCGAACGTCCAGGTTATCTTTCCTCCATAGATCCTTCCATCCCCTAAACTCTGCATACCCATCTTAATATTTCTGGGTCAGAGGTAAAAGTTTAATGTAAAACAGTCACACTTCACTAACAGGAAGATCTGCACTATCCAGATCAAGTTGGGGCAAAGGAGCATCGCACATTCCAAAGCTGCTGCGTCGCCGCCAAGGCGATTCGTGAGTCACTTGGAGAGGCGGGTCTCTTGCAGTGACAGGCGGGCATGTGGGCGGGGCAGGGGCAGCAGGCTCATGAAGTGCTCGCTGTCCCAAGCCAGACCTCGTGGGACCACGGCATTCTGAGTAGGCTGACACGGCAGGGCTGGGCGTCCAGGGGATGGCGTGACTCGTGAGCTGGCGGTAGAAACAGGAGCTGCCAACAATGTGCTCCTAAATGGGAAGAAAGAGGGAGAGAAAGTTTAAAGATGTTTAAAGTTCTGGTATGAATAAAGCGTTTTTTTGGTTTTTTCAGGAAAGCGTTAAGACTTATGCAGTGCGGTAAAGATGGAGAGCAGTCTCAGCTGTGAGTAAGAACATCTGAGAAACAGGTTTTTTTGGATGAGCTTAGCAGTAGAAGATAAGAAGTACCAGAAACCAGAGCCAGCAGAGCACCAGATCACCAGATCAGAAGTGTTAGTACTCAGAGAGCCCAGCTATGCCCCTCACTGGAAAACACAACATGAGAGAGAACGTGAGAAGGAGAGAGAGGGGTAGAAGCAGGCCTGGACGATACATCAAATATTCATTTTATATTTACCTGACAATAAAAAAAAAAAGAAACCCTGAGGAAAAGTTTCTGAAAGACCGTATAGTTTACATATAATGTTGTAGTAAACTTGTACTTCTGGTCAAAAGTAAGGTTTGGTGTCAGGAAGATTCTCAGTAAGGATCATGTGTGCTGAAGTAATGGTTGTTGACAATTCAGCCTTGCCATCACAGGAATATCATTGATCTGACTTTAAATAAACAATCATTTAAAAAAATAAAATGACCCTTAAACTATTTAAGAGGAAATACACAAATAAAGATGCATATTATTACTGGTAAATCAAGTTAAAGCCTGAAAAATACTGAAGCATTATTATTAAGCTACATCGCCCAGCCCTAGGTAGAAGATGGGAGACAGAGGCAAAGAGTAATATAATGAAAGAAAAGAGTGGAGAGAGAATATTAAACGCCAGAATGAACGTAAGGGAAAGACGACAAATATTGTGACAGTTACAACTGTTACAACAATATAAAAATATATTATCGTTAGTTTGAGAACTGCAATAAAACCAAAAAAAAAAAAAAAAGCATCTTAATCACTGCTCCAGAATGTCCACAACATTTTACCTAACAATCATGCAAGAAAGCACAGACATGTCTAATCCAATAACAGCAGTGATTGAGGACCTGACGTCGGAGACTCGAGGGTTCACCTCACAAAACAAAAACCTTACTGCAAGTCAGTACTGGGAAATGTGGATAATGTTTTTTTTTTAAACACAGGCACAACAATGCAACTCTCAAACATTAAAGCATGTGTAACCTCATCATAACACAAACATAACATTGACACAAACATGTTTGTATGGCTACAAAATCTTAACCCTCTAACTCTGTTAAAGGGGTGTCAGAAAGTGAGGACCGGCCAAAAGGTCTTCACTCTAATGGTCTAAAACTCAAACAAGTACTCACAAAGACAACTATCCAAGTACGTATGTACGTAAATACGCACACACACACACACACACACACACACACACACGGTTTGAAAATGTGTAAACAACAAAGCAATTAACATGCTGGAAAAATAACATTGCTTTATTACATAATCAAATTCGTTGATTCTACACAATCAATCTCCAAAGTGTAAGATCAAGTTCTATTCTAAACTTCTATATCAATAAATATCCTTTAAAAGTTATCCTTTAAGTAAAATGGGCTGACTATGGGGAATCTTTTGTGTTTATTTTAAATTAGTAATTACAAGTTTGCGCCATTTAGGATGGTAAAACAAAAATACTTTGTCAAAAAACTTTATGAACCATGCTACACACAACAGTAAAGAATAATTAACAGATGAACAAATCGAAACATGTGAAACATGCGTTTTTGGGTGTGTAGCAGGAGACTGCAGTGGGCTGGCAGAGAGGCAGAAGCATTAGAAATGGAGAAGTGCATCGATATTAACCATTAGTTTAAATGAGGGAGCCACAGTGTTGAGAAGAAACAGATGAGAGAATTAGGGGAAAACATCAGGTCAGCGGAAAACTGAATGCATCTCGTTAATGAACTGTTGAATACGTTTATATTCTGCATTTGAATCCGAACTGTTAGGTGTGCATTTGTGTGTGAAGTTATTCTGGAAAAGCAAAATGCGAAATGGAAAAGATCAAGCTAGGTAAGTACGTTTGTGTGCGTATTTGCGTTAGCGACTCTAAGCGAAGCGAAGAAGAGGAAACAATGGGCGGGTCAAAGGGGGCGGAGATCACATACGTGCTGCCTTGAGTGACACGTGGTGTATATCTCTGAATACAGGGGCTTGAATGCCTTCTGGCCTGACGCATCTGAAACAACAGTGCAAAGCTACATTAGTGGAAGAAAGGGAGAAAGTGATACAGGAGCCCCGAAAAGTATTTGGACACTTAATATAAGAATGTCATTTCATTTAAATATATATAACAAAATATTAAACCTAAAATTTTTTTTTTTAAATCCACCAACATACATTGTCTTATTATTTTAAAGTCGGCATGAAAAATCTATATAACTGATCTTATGTAAATAATTAATTCATGTATATGTTAATCAAACATAAATCATGTATAGACTTCTTCAATCAGTCAGTCCGCTTAAAGCCGCTTCTATCTTACAATTGACTGCAAACTCGAATTCAGATCATTCACATCTAATCAACAACCAACGAATAGAATTAACCCCCTGCTCTATTTTCTTCTTCTTCGATAATTTGTTTACTCAGATGTATGTCTCAATAACAAAGAAAAGGTCTGTCACTACTTCCCTTAAATCTAGACTTCTTCCATCTTAAATAAATGCTACTTAACTTGACATTTGTCCTTAAATGCAATGACGACCATACATTAAGTGCAACTAAAGTGTCCAAATATCTTTTGAGGTGACTAGGTTCATTGGGAGTGGGAGAAAGAGTATGAAACGAACAGATTGCTGCCCACGTTTAAATGAGTGCACTCTGATTCCAGAGTGCTATAACGCTTCTGAACTATTACCAATCTTAAACCCAAACCACTGCAGTCATATTTTTGTTCACTCCTCTTTTTGTTTGTTTGTGCACGTGTGAGAGAGAAAGAAAGGCACATGATTGGATATATGTGAACAGATAAACTCCTGAGGTCTTTCCTGAGGTTGAGAATTCCTGGTACGTGCTTTTGAATGCATGTGTGCGTGTGTGTACATACAGAAGCTGCGGACCGGCCTGGGCCCCTCTGAGCCACAATGGCTCCTGAAATAGCCTTGATCCAGCTGTGCATCTCCTCTGGACTATCAGCCTGGAACAGAATGGTTGAAAGAAATGGAAAGTTTTTAAATATTCTAAGAGAAACATAAAGAGATAAAATGCTACAAAGGTAATAAATGCACACAAACTGAGCCTACTGACATCTTATGGTTCTGAGATAGATTGTTGCCTAAAAACTCACATATAATAACTAATATTTTCAACCACTCTTTTCAATAGTTCGATTTTTGGACTGTGGGGCCACATTAGAAGCGCATGTTGATGCATGACATGACCTGACCTCTCACCTGGACATAGAATGTTCTGGAGGTTGTGACGACTTCAAAGAGGTTGTCTCGCATCATTATTTCACTGAAAGTGAAACCGGGAAGAGAATAAGTCGTAATTTAAATCAATAACTATAATAAATGCACCACTGTAAATCTAAATATACACTACCGTTCAAAAGTTTGGGGTCATTTTATTAATATTTTTTAAACAAAATAATAATTTTATTTAAAAAGGTTTTCCCAGGAGGTCTCCCATCCAGATACTAACCAGGCTCAACCCTGCTTAGCTTCAGTGGGCAACCAGTCTTGGGCTACATGGTGATATGGCTGCTGGCTATAAATGCGGTTCCTTTACATTTTTCATTAATAACAGACTCCTGAGAAACAGGTTCACAGTTTCACAGTTTCCATCAAAAAAAAAATGAAGTAACAAAAGTTTTCAACATTGATGCTACCAAGAAATGTTTTTTGAGCAGCGAAGGGTCATGTGAAACTGAAGACTGGAGTAATGATGCTGAAAATTCAGCTTTGCAATCACATGAATAAATTACATTTTAAAAATGTATAAAAAAATAACACAGTTATTATGAATTGTAATCATATTTCACAATATCACTGTTTTAACTGTATTTTTGAACAAATAAACCAGCCTTGGTGAGCATAAGAAATTTCTTTTAAAAACTTACCAACCCCAAACTTTTGAACGCTATTGTGAATGCACAATGTAATCATTTCTTATTGAAAAAAAAAGTACAGAATGATTCTTATTTATAGGAATTTTCAGTCAAGAATTCAAAGCATATGATTGGTAGACATTCTGTTTGTTGTACCCGTGTTTGCACTCTTGCACCTTATGGACCTCCTTCAGAAGAATAATCTTCAAAGGCTCCTTCTCCTGAAAGAGAAGTGAAAGAAGAGAGAGAGATTAGTGGTAGTCTCACAGAGCCAGATCTTTTGGGATGGAGTGCAGTCCACTTTGGATCTTATTCAGGCCTGGACTGGACAGGAATGCTTTTTTTCTCACTGCAAGAGCAGTGATTTACATATTGTTTCACTCTCTAACAAGCAGGCACACATGTACATATGCAGCAGAATCACACACAACAGGTAGCCGCCTGGAATTTCACAGGTATAGTGCCGTTCATGTTGAGACAGACCACTGGTATTTGCTTTATCTTTAGTTCGGATTTAAAAAAAGAAAACCTTAAAATGCAAAAGTGATTAACCTTTCAATTCATATTCTTTCTTCTATAAAATATCAATTCAAGGTCATCTGGCATTAAAAAAAGCCATATTTTCCTCCAATAAATAGGATCAATTCAGTGAATGCAACCATTCAACCCACATTTTTAACATGATTTATTGGGCACCTGAATCTTTGTTTCAGAATTCTCCACTGACCAGGGATGATGATGTTCATTCAATACAAATCACTACTGCATAAGTGGCAAATTAACATACAACATACCAGATCAGACTTGAAGTAACTCATCGAGTTCTGCTCCAGAACAAAATATCTCCGTTTCCAGTTCTTCATCTGATATAAGAGGAAAACGGTAACGTAATTAATTCTCTCCAGTAGTCACACAAAGTTTCATACATTTTTACAATTTAGATTTTAAATATAATATTTTTGGGACATTTTCGAACGCACAACCAGGCAGGGTTCCTACACATTGGTTAACTTCAAATTCAAGGACTTTCCAGGTCCAATACCCTCAAATTCAAGAACTTACTGTGGGAACATATTTCAAGTGAGAGCAAGGTTACATCATGTTATCATGTGAGATACATTGTTACAGTTTTGCGCGTGAACTTCATGGCAATGTACAACACAAAGTACCTCACGTAGTGCGCATAACTAATGTAAATAAAGCAAGCTAGTATGCATAGGCCACGAAGTGTTGGCGAAATAACACATTAGCGGACCGGACTTTTTACAGAAAACTTCTTGTACAAAATAAATTCAAACACTTTCAAGGACCTGCATCTATGGATGTTTATTTTCAAAAAAATTCCAGGGCCTCGAAATCTTTTTTTTCAGATTCACAAACTTTCAAGGACCAGTGGGAACCCTGACCAGGGTTACAAAAAACCCCACGCTAAAAACAGCCTCTCAGACTTACCAGTGCCCCTTGTTTGACGCAGTATCCTGCTTTAATAACGGTCTGATCCAGCCCTGCTCTAGTGTGCAAATATGGCGGATTGTTCTGAGCCTTCCTCAAGCCCACCTTCTCTCCTCCAACACTGTGTCCCACCTCTCCATCCTGCTTAAAGAAGGAGAAAGGGGTAAATGCAGAAAAACATGCAGAAAAAAAAGAGCTCAGCAAATTAAAAACTAGACCATGTTTAATTTCTCTGTTCTTAATACAACAGCTTGCTTAATTGAGGAATACTGGGAGTCTACATGCCATTGTTTTCATTTAATTTGTTAATATGTATTAACCTTTATTAATATAATTGTATAGATATATTATTATTATCATTGTTATTAAAATAACAATTAATACATTATATATATATTTTTTTTTTCTTCAAATAAAACATGAACTATTAGCATATCAGCTGTAAAAGCTGTATTAAAGTTATATAACACCGTTTTTCCAAATTTAATATTTACAATATTCATTTTTCGATTTTATCAGTAATGATATGGTTTCTTGAATCTAAAATCTTTTAGTGTGTGGTTTTCTGTTGATGCGCAGCGTGAAGAAAACATTTGTAGCACCTAATACCTGTGTCTGTGTGACGACAGCCACTCCTGCAATGATCTCGGTCTTGTATGGGACCTGTTTCTTGTTGCCATTTGAAGCCAACCTCTGACTCTCAGAGTGAACGGTATCAGAAGACTTAGGAACCTGTGGGAGAGAAAGGGAGGGACAAAAAAAGAGAGAAAGTAATGACCAGGAAAGACTGAGAGGGGGTTTTCAGAGACAAAATTGGGGCAGCAGCAAAAGATTGAAAATGCAACGTAATGAAAAGATAGAGGGGGGAAAAAAAGTGAATGAGGCACAGACAAATTAACCATCGATTGTGAGACTCACAGGATAACAAAACAACGGCTTATTGTGTAGCCCTTCAATCCATCAGCCCATGCTCCAAGAGTGTCTGGCCTACAGACAGAGCACTTCCTGCCATTGCATGTGGAAGTGTGATATATTAGTGATAAAGGGAGAGTGAAAAAGAGTAGAAGAGAGACAGAGACATTGTAGGGTACGTGTGTGTGTGTGTTTTTGTACGCGTACATGTGATGCGATGTGAGTGAGGGCATTCTGAATCGCCGATGACTCAGAGGTGAAGGTCGTTCAAACAATACAACTTCCCATTAGTCAGCCAAGTGACTCGCACAAGGAAAAAGCTATCAGGAAGAGGAACACACGGCTTAAACAGGACAGGTTTTTTTTTTGAGAAACTTTCAACTTCCCGTGCGTATGTTTGTATGTGTTTGACTGCACATGTACTCAGAGAGGGGACGAAGACTGCAACTCCAATAAGGAAACTTGCTCTTTTTTTTGTGGGGGTGTATTTGCTTATGGTAATTTGCTTATAAACTGCTTGTACTTTGTAATTTGGGTTACTTTCAATTGTTAAACTCGCAGAGAACACTAACAATAATTTATCTTCAGTGAACAAATCTGTAGTGTTGACAGAACCACTGACACTGACTGAATGAACTCAGTGAATGCTTTCATTGTTTTTTTAACTGTTCCTGTATGCAGTAGTCAGGGATATCAGATTAGCATGCGAGCTTGTTTAATAGCTAGATAACTAATGCAAACAATCCAGGATCCTAAAAAAAAAGGATGTCTTGGTGAGCATGAAAAACTTCTTTCAAAAACGTTTAAAAAAAAAATCTTACCAACTTTAAAGTTTTTCATCCCAAAATCAACAGGAGAAAATGACATTTTGCTTAAAGAAAAATAACGCCTAATATTGTACTTCAACTGTAGTATCAATAAGTATTCAAACATCATGGTAGGATTGTTAGCACTGTTTATTTATTCTGATATAATTAAATTATTATATTACAGTACATTTATACTGCAATACCGTAAAAATATGTTATAAATATATTATAATTATACATTTATTTTGTTTCACCTAAAACAAGCTGTGACTGGTTACAATATACTATTGTGTCGCACTAATGAGAATCACCTTTGAGAAAGATGGGAATTACACACACACACACACGCACACAAAACAACCTTGATAATTAAAACATCCAGATCCATGAAATTTGGGGGAGTTACAATGGTAACATTTTGTATGGGGTTTCAATGGATATAGATGCTTGCGTACAGGACATTCACACTTGCATTTTGCATGCGTGTACTCACTGTGATTTTGGTTGCATTGTTGAGCGCGTTGACCCATTCCACAAGATCCTGCTGATCATTAGCCTGCAGAAAGTATTTCCTCATTCCTGCATTGATGACTGTACACAGACAGAGAGAACAAGCTTAACCCCATTTCCCATAATTCAATGGCAATTTTGCTGCGTAATTCTGAGAACTATCCGTATATCAGAAGGAATGTGTCAGTGTCTTTTAAAACTGGCAATTAATCCCAAAAGCACACAGATAGCCTTTATTTGAGCCTAGTAGACTTTATGGATTACCATACTCAGCTCATGAAGTCAATAAGGCAGTGCAAAATCAATTTCAGACTAAAAAGCTACAGCAAAATGGAGCTTGACTCATTTTTCCCACAATGTCGGTTAATTCAGATTTCTTGAATGAAAAGATGAATGCTAGAAATCACTGCATCACAATAAACTCCATTGTGCATGTGCAATGTTCATTATGTGCAGCTGTACTGAAATGGTCTGCCTTCCACCAATAGTTCTCACTCATGTAAGTTGCATTGTGTCCTCGTATTAAAACAGGGGTGTCCAAGAGGTCTGGGTTCTGGAGGGCCACTGTCCTACAGAGTTTAGCTCAAACTTGCCTTAACACACCTGCCTGGAAGCTTCTTCCTAGTAGTGTTCAATTGGGATAGGAACTAAACTCAGCAGGACAGTGGCCCTCCAAGAACCGGACTGAACACCTCGGGGTTAAACATTTTAAAACTATATTTAAAATATTTCTGGGTGTTTATGTAATTTTTCTGTCAATGAGAATTTGAAAATTATTACTTTGTGTGTGTGTTTGTGTGTCTTGCGACTCAAAACAAAATATAAGTAATTGTTCTCTAATAATCTTTATCTCCAGTTGTTAAATGTTTCCAATGGAAAACTGAGTTGAACCTGAAAACCAGATCAGACTGGTTTTGTGTTTAGGATCAACCGATTCACCTGACCCAAAATAAGTTATGTTCATTGATGAGGCATTTTTGTCATTTTGGAGCTTGACAGCCCCAGAGTGGCAAGTATTTACTTCTTGTTTTCTTTATCTAATTTTTCATGCCACTGAAGAAATAAAGTTATATGGGTTTTAACAAGAGGGTAAATAAATAACTCCTACATAGTAAATAATGTGTGAACTATTCTTTAACCTATATCTGGATAAACGCATGAAAAGCAATGAAAATGTTTTGCCAAGAAGCACTGGTGGTTATTTTTGAAGAAAAGAAAATGATGAACAGGATTTCAAAAACACTTCAAAATGAAGTTCAGATTTCTACAGAAGCATCCTGCAAAAAGAACGCACACCAACTCACTAACACTCATCTATCAAGTGACCAGACCACCGTTTCCTGTTTCCACTCATGTTGTGCAGAAGGTTACCATGTGCAGTGCAGTAACTAAACATGCAAAGCAACACAGAAGTGTGTGTGTATAAGCTGTAAGAACGAGTCAAAATAATCTCAAAATGTACTTGGAAAAAAAAGTAATGGAAATACTTTTTTGCTTTTCACTGCATCAACATACTATTACAATCCATTCACATAAGTACAAAAGCAGTGCTTAAAGCGAAAACTTGACCTAAAACCAAACTTATAAGCTTTCTATATAGCGCCCAGCCAGGATTAAACTCACAAACCTTTTAGTCAACAATTGAGGCTTGAGCTATTCCTTTAAAGGGATAGTTTACTCAAATGAAAATTCTGCCATAATTTACTCCTTTTCTTAAAAACATATTTGTGTTCAGCAGAAGAAAGAAATTCATACAGGGTTGGAGCAACTTGGGAGTGAGTAAATGATGACAGAATTTTCATCTTTGGGGGAACTATCCCTTTAAGTACTGTTTACACTACGTAATATGTACAAAATAACATGAAGTGAGTGTTATATAAATAAAATATTTTATAAAAATTCTGTAAAATGTACATTATTTTCCTTCTCAGAAAGCTTTTCACAAATTCTAAGCAATTTGAAAACAAATAAATAAAAATATATAAAAAAGAAAAAAACATTTAGTTATGTATAGACAAAAAATAAATAAAACAAAAAAATATCAGGATTACACCCAGTCAAAAAGGACAGAAAAATGAGCTAAACTACATCTAACTCATGACATTCCAAAAGACGGTAATTTATACTATAATCAGAAATCTGATAACTTTGTATCAAAATGATTGTGAACTGATAGTGTGTGTAGATGTGAAAAAGTCTTACCAAAGCAGTACTCAGCCTTTGGCCTCTGTTTGGTGGCATCACTGACCTAAAAGAAGAGTGGTGGCTTTGTAGTAACTTCTCAAAAGGCAATGATGCAGAAATAGCAGAACATGTGGAAAGGTGGAAGCTTACCTTGGATATGTAGGTGAGACTGAGGGAACCCACATGTTTGGCATCTACAGGCAGGTTCTATGAGGCCAAGAAACAATATCACTCTCAGATAGCTAATCAGAACTACATTACACAGAAAGCATTTGCACTTTAGGTAGATGCTACCTGAGGGTTGTCCATGTACCAGACCAGACTCCCCTGTTGCGTGTCCAGGATGAAATACCGTCGCAGGAATTTGCCACTGTTCTCCACATCTTCGATATCCAGGAAACCGCATATGCGGTTCTGCCGGTCCACGTAAGGCATGTCCCCCTCTCTTCACACTACTCATTCCCCTTCTCTCTGATATGAGAAACTTCTATGGACAGAGACAGAGATAGAAAGGGAGGAGCATGGGATAGGATACAAAGATTTAAGAGAGAGAGAGAGAGAGAGAGGAGTTAGTCAGACTAACAGTAAATGAGCTGATGCTGTTTTGTGGTTGTAAAAATCCCCTCTATCCTTGATGACCCCCTAACTCTTTCTTTTCTTGCGCTCTTTCAGCTGAAACTATTTTTCTTTCTCTGATGTCTCAGTTTTCTGCACAGGATCTGAATCACCGGTTTCCCCTGCATTAGTAACTGACTTTAGTAACTACATGTCAACTAACTCTCATTAATTTGCAACTATATGTCAACTAAGGCCTGGGACACACTATTTTAAAACTGGGAGACCACAGACAAAAGGACTGATTTTTAGCATTATAATCCTCCGAATGCACACACTAGAAGATTCGTCCGCACCGCGAGACCACAGTCTTGACTTGAGCAGAGGTGGAAAGTCCAGGTTCAGAAAGTAAAAATTCTCCTCAGTAGTTTGTTCCAATCACATGGATTTGTTAATTAGCAGTTTTTAAGCCAGGAGGTAGAACTAATTAGTGATATCAGATGGCTGAGTTCATGGGTGGAATAAACTTATGACAGGACTTTTACTTTCTGACCCCTGGACTTTCCATCTCTGGACTTGAGACATGAGAAGAAAAACAAATGGAGGACAAGGGACGTTGTCAGCTGGTTCTCCCGGCATGAGTTTTGTTTTAGAGGTATAAAAACAAAGGTGAAAAAAAGAATATGGATGATATTTCTCAATACTTCACTTTCGTGGCATGTTTGTGGCTAGTGAAGCTTGCTCGCTCTCGTTGGCTATATCGCGGCTATACCAACAGAGGCAGCACAATCAAGACTAAAGTAAAAGTAACATTTTTAAAGTCAAATAATCGTAATGACACCACACAATTGAGGATTTTTTTGGACAAAAAGCAGCCTAGAATCGGGCCACACCCCCCAGATCGTTGGGGGTTGCAAATCGGGCCCAAAATCGGGCTCAAAATCTTCAAGTGTGTGGCCAGCCTAACTCTTAGAACATTAGAAGATTGTTAGGTTAGGGTAAGAGTTAGAAGAGTAAAGTCTGATTTATACTTCTGCGTCGGACCTACGCCGGAGCCTCTGCGCCGTAGACTACGCATTGGTTTTAATTTATACTTCTGTGTCGTTGTCCGCGTTGACGCACGCAGAGGGAGCATGTGAAACCCGAGGGAGCGGTTTGAGCAGACCAATCACAGCGCTTGCGTCCGCGTAGAAATGATGCGTTGTTACATTTTTGGAGAGGTGCACGTCAGGGTACGCCGAAGGGTACGCGCGCTACACACAGCCTACGACGTAGCTACGGTGTGAGTTCGGCACAGAAGTATAAATTGGGCTTAAGTTGACCTGTACTGGCAAAGGTACTTATAGTCAATAGAATGTCTGTTGGGGAATCAAAATAAAATGCTAGCAGATATTAAGCAGACAGTCTACTAATACTCTAATGACTGGTATATAGTTGTGTACTTAGGACATGGCTTTTCATGGTGAGACTTGTTTTGTCATCAGGCTCTCAAAAATTATATAAAAATTTGGATTTAGATTTATCGGCCAATATATCGGTTTTCAAAAATAAAGAATTATATCGGCCCATCCCTACTTGAGCACCAAATCATCATTAGAATAATTTCTGAAGGATTATGTGACACTAAAGACTGTAGTAATGATGCTGAAAATTCAGTTTTCAGATTTAACAATATTAATGTTTTTACTATGTTTGATCAAATAAATACAGCCTTAGTGAACATAAGAGACTTTTGAATGGTAGTGTAGTAGAGAACTACTACTTTTTTAATTTTTTTTGAAGCGTGCACTCTCGAGCAGTATTATATAACATTCAAAAATATTCTGAGTCAACATGTGAATATGGGACATAATGTGCCGGAATGGCAAAACCAAGAATAAATCCACAATTCTCCTCTTCTACTCTGAGGACGGGGCATTAACGGCGTGATTGTAAATCATAAACAGACAAAGGCTGTGAAGGAAGACAAGGCCTGCTGTGTCATCGGTCAGCAGAGGCAACAATGACCATGAGTCACTTGACCAATTAGCATGAAGCGCTGTTCAGCCCCGCCCTGAGTTCCAGAGCATAGAATCAGCCTTCTGTTCTGCAATGCTCATAGGTTCTAGAGGAGCACTGTTCTTCTAAGTCTTAGAGTATGCAGGACCGTACTGTCATAAAGCAAAACATGACCTATACAGCATTTAGGTTTGAACAAAAGCACACAGAAATCACATTCTGAGCTTCTATCTGCTGCTTATCAGAGTTTGCAAACGCAGCTTTAGATCCCTCATTCTTGCTCTCTTCCTCCTGATTTTAGATTGGGCAGATAATCGTCAAGACAGGTCTGGTCACGTTCTAGACAGGATTCGTTTTGTTCTAGACTAGGCCAATCGCATCACACACAACACACACACACACACACACACACACACACACACACACACACACACACACACACACACACACACACACACACACACACACACACACACACACACACACACGCACACGCACACACGCACACGCACACACGCACACGCGCACACGCGCACACACACGCGCACAATGACAGAACTCCTTATTTCTGGATCTTAAGACGTGTCTTAAGTGTCTGTTAACAAGATTAGAATTACATGTTGATCTTAATTTGTTTATGAAATTTAACAAGCAGACACACGCACAGGAAGAAACTTACTACACTAAGTTTAGGGTTTGTTTGCATGCACATATCCTCCTTTGAATCTCTGATTAGAAAACAAATCTGCTGTTTCACTGACAAAGACGAACGTCTTAGATAAGGCAGGCGAAACACCAGTTTAACACAGACTGTGTGTTTACATGCAATTCAGTCTCGTATTATTAGAAACTATATGTTGGTATATTTGTGCAGCGATTCAGGCAAAAAAAGACAAGCACACACACCTAATATTTGTTGTGAAGCAGATAAAGTTGTCAGAGAGGTTGCACCAAGCTCTTGCCCTCGAGCTAGTTTCAGCAAATGCAGACATGCACACGCACACACACACATAGTTTTACATTTTCAAATTGGATTATTTTAAAGAGATAGTTCATGCAAAAATGAAACTTATCAATTACTCACCCTCACCTTTAATCCTGTTTTAAAACTGACTTTACATTCCAGTTTCATTTTGGTTAGTTTCAGTTTCAGATTCGATTTCTTGGTATGGATAGCCTACATTTCAATTGCATTTTATACTTTAAGTTTCAGGAACTAACACAGTTGCTAAAATCAGAAAAAGCTCTTGGATAAGAAGTTGTATTTTTCTTTTTTTTTTTGTTCAATTTTAGTTTTCTAGTTGCTTCCATTCATAATTTTATTTCAGTTTACGAATATAAATTTTTAAATTATAGTATACCATAACAGGCATAAACATACCAACATGTGCATATTTCATCTGTACAGTAAACATATCTCAAGGAAATGCACAAGATAAATAATCTCTCTTTCTTTCCCTGATTTATCTGGTTAACCAAACAAACATTAATATAATGGAAACAAATGAAGACTAGAGTAATGTGGTAAAAATATACTGAAACCAAAGAATGCTTCTCACATTATACAGTATGAATTTAAAATTAATGCACCTAACAAATACATCTACAAGTCATGTCTAATAATCTCCATCTATAAAATAGCATGATCATGGAAAGTCGTGTTGGACGTCTTCACTCTTCACCATATTGTCTGTAAACCAAAGTCAATTTAATGTTTGCTGACCGATCCACTCATCATGTCCGTTTACAAACACACCAACAACAAGTGATGTCCCCAAACACAATGACCTGCTGTTATGCAACATTTAAACACATTTTAGGTCAGGTGTCCATTGGTTGGCCTGCGGTAAGGGCAAGTCAAAAACAGAATGCTTATAATAACACAAAACCATAACTCGGTACAACATCGAAGATGTTGCCACAGTAGTTGATTTAAATGGTTGAGTTCTCATATACCATATTTTCAGTTGTTTGTGATTACTGGATAAGGATTTTAGTAAAATATTCAACAGAAACTGTAGTCACAAACAGCAATAAAATGTCTGAAATACATTAGCCTATAATTTATTCAAATATATTACATAATAGATGTATACAATACAAGCATAACAAAAAAATCTTCATTTTTACAAATACTTACATAAACTGCCATCTTTTAAGTGTTAAAATGAATGTAAACATACAGATTAAATGAGATAAGTCACAAAAGGCACAATCAGTCAGATAAGACAGAACTACAACTGATAAGACAGAACTACAACTGACAATCAACCCATCAACACAGCGTTACGAGACCAAATGTGTCGTTGATTGAAGAGAATAACGTTTATGATATGATATTATTATTGTGGCGATGGAAGCGTGGACACAGTTATGAACTCTAAATGATGCTCTTCGTATATTATCTTTATTTAGATAAACATTGTAATTGTATTACAAGGGTAAAATCCACGTCTGTCAGTTAGCAACAGCGCGGAAAAGCCCAACCTCGCCCTGTCTCCATTTAATCCTGCCATTCTACAGCAGGATCCGTGTTTACATTTTAACATAACCCCATATCCATAAACACACTCATATAGAGACAGATGTGCTAAAAGGGCTAATTTCTCAAACTACTCACTCGGTTTATTATCGCTGAAGTGATTCGGTTCAGCCCATCTCCAGCTCGTGTCCCCGTTCACAAACTTCACGAGTGTTTTTCCTGCAGGAGCGGAAGTGGCTGTATACGTCATTGCGTCAGGTTAAACGAACGTCTCTCTCTCTCTCTCTCTCTCTCTCTCTCTCTCTCTCTCTCTCTCTCTCTCTCTCTCTCTCTCTCATTTTCATTCTTTCATATAGGACCTTTTTAAATAGTAATCTTTATATTTTTGTCATATTCCTGAAGTTGAAATATCTTCATCAGTACAAAATGACCTTATGAAAAATTCCCATGGAAACCATAGTTTTCGTCAAAATAGCGGACCCAGATAGCATGATGACATTGATACAATGTTGAGTTTTGATCCAAACCATAATTTTGGTTGAGATTGACATTTCAATGTTTAAAGTGCGCTGCCTGGATCAGCATTGAGATTTTGATGAAAGCCAACAGCACACATGGGTGGGAGACAGTGACATTGAACAGTGATTTGTAGTTGATGAGCACAAGATCATTCAGGCATGTATCTGCAGAACACTAGTGGTTGTTTCTGTTTCTCAATTAGTGGGGCGTTTTCAAACCACAATGGGCATTTTCAACCGCTTTAACCGATTTGCTTTAATCCATTGGAGGCTTGGTTTAGTGGTGGGCCTTCATGATTTTAGCAAGTCTGAAAAATGGTTGAAAAACATTTATTGTAGTTTGAAATTGGCCATTGATTGGTGAATGCCCATTTTGGTTTTGCATGTGCACTTCTCAGTAGTCTAATGCTTCCTGATTAGATAGAAAACATAGGTGCAAGCATCCTATACAGACCTCTTGTTTGTTGAAGCACCTGACATACTTAAATGACTTCTCTAGCACAGTTTCAAACAATGGTGCATCTACCTTATTTCTCTGTTCCTATGTTTTGCGTGCTTATTTGTGTTGTTACTCACAGTTGAATAAAGCATCTATTTTTCTACATTTTTAAAAGATGCATCTTGCTTAAGTAAAGTTTATTAGGAATTTCCTGAATAAAGTTCTAACATCATTTAACAGATTTCTTGAAGTGCAGGAGACATGAACATGAGCAAGAATGTAACACTGCAAACATAGCCCATGTCTTGCATCCGTCAGTGCTTGCATGGAGAGCACATTGCTCCTTTAGTAGTGAAGGCAGATGAAGATGGACAATAAAAAAAGTAGTCTGATGCAAGACAGATTTTTAAAAACCTAAACCGTTGGACCACCCGTAGTTATGACATCAGACTTCTGAAGCTTTTATAAGATTTTATTTTTAAAGGTTGACATGCTTTTGTCCTATTTCTCCCCCTTTCTTTTTTAAAGAATAATCTTTTAATATATTGTTGTTATTGATTGATTGATCGAATAAAATAAATTGACTCAACAACTGGAAAGGTGTCATTTATATTTTAAAAGGTTTTCGCCAAATTTTAAAATGGTCAGGAATTTGTTGACACACCATTGAAGTGTAGTTGAAATGTTAATGTTGTTTCAACATTAACTGGGTACATCAGATGGCAACATTGTTTGACATTCCTTTTCAGTTGTATTTTCAGTGTTTCAACAAAATGTATGTAGACTCTACATAACATTGTAACATTGATCAAACCATATTACCAAATATTATTTTTGTTAATTTCAGTGTTAATTCAACAGCAGTGTTTAGATTCAACATCATAGTGTAAAGTTGATTCAACAATATTACCATTGATTATTTTTGTTAATTTCAGAGCTGATTCAACAGCAGTGATTAAGTGATGTTGATAAAATATCACTTTGTAATGTTGAATCAATACTATTACCATTGACATTGTATCAATGTCACCATACATGCTATCTGGGGATTTTTAAAGGGAACTTAGCAATAATAGAATATTAGACCCCACCAGGCACGTGCACACATAGACATCAAAAGGGGCTCGTTTGAAAATTACATTTATGAAGCGATCTGAATCTGCGTCGTTGAAACAGTGGATGCTAATTGACTACAAAGCACTGCACAAAACAGCACCAAAAGTAGCATTAATGGTAAGTAGTAAAAATTACTTATATTTAAAAAATATTACAATTTAAAATAATAGTTTTCTATTTTAATATACTTTAAAAATATATATAATTTATTTCTGTGATGCAAAGCTGGATTTTTAACAGCCATAACTCCAGTCTTTAGTGTCACATGATTCTTCAGAAATCATTCTAATATGCTGATTTATTATCAATGTTGTAAACATTTTTCTTTTATCGAACCTGTGATACTTTCAGGATCAGGATTCATTGATGAATAAAAAGTTAAATAGAACAACACTAAATTGAAATAGAAATTATTTTATAAGTCTTAATTGTCACTTTTTATATCAATTTAGCACATCCTTGCTGAATAAAAGTATTCATTTCTTTTATAAAAAAAAAAGAAAGAAAATGATTGACCCCAAACTTTTGAACGGTAGTGTAGGCTACATTGGTACAAAATATTTCTATTTTAAGATGCTGTTCTTTTTTTTAACTAAGAATCCTGAAAAAAGTATCAAAGGTTAGTATATTATAATAGTATAAAGTATATTAATAGAAAACAATTATTTCATATTGTTGTAATATTTCACAATATTACTATTTTAGATCAAATAAATGCAGGCTTGGTGAGCATAAAAGGCTTCTTTAAACAACATTAAAAATAGTAGTATATACTTATAATACTAATACTAATATATATATATATATATATATATATATATATATGCCCCTTTTTTACATTTGAGCCCCTGCCCCTGAGGAACTCTCTGCACGTCCCTGGCCCCCACGGTAATCAAATATAAATAAAATAAATGACTGATAATATTTATTTTGTTTAAGCTACTAATAGGGCCTATTAGGCTTATTTTAATGGCTTCTCAATGTTTATTAATTCTCTCACCAAGATAAATCAAGTGGAAAAATCACTTTTTATTTCTTTAGATGTTGGCTTTAAATGTCCTCAGCATTAAAATTAGATGTTCTAAATCTAGTTATTTTAGTGCTGCTTTTAATGCATTGATTTTTGAAACATGGGACAAAACAGGCTGCAAACCTGATTAAAAGGTTATGTATCAAATTATTGTGAATACATTTTTAAACATGTTTACATGGGCATTCAAGGCAATAGGCATTTTTTCCTGGTGTTGCAACACAGCCTACTTAAAATTAAGGAAAAAACAGTGATTACACAGATCTACAGGTAAACCATAATTCGATGGAGACAGATCACAGATCTGAACACAGTATAAGCATATATATATATAATATAAGTTCAGAATGTTCTTTTACTAGCTATTTGAATTTAGAGAATTTGTAATGTTTCATTTACATATATGTGTTTTCCAACTGTATAATATATTAGTAATTATGGAATGCATGTGACAGCTATTCAACCTTTATCTGCAGTCAGAGAGCTTGTGAAATGGGCCTTTAATCCATGGCTGACACCAGAGTAGTCACTTCTGAAGACAACAGTCAGGTATCGTGAAGAAGAGTGAAACACCTGGTTGTTGCTGTCATTGAAGCAGACCTTTCCCAGCTGTGAATGGCCAGTGGAAGAGCCGTCATGTATAGAGATGAAGTCACAGTTACAGCAGCGCTCCAATCTGGAAGAAACAGGGAGAATGGTACCTGATGTTTAACATTGAATGAGTAATTAATCAAAACATTTGTAATTCGTTCTGAAACTCTTGCACTGGGAAGTGTCTTAGATCTAGGAACATAAATATTTTGAATGTAAACACAAAAAATAGGTTAGAACTGATCTGGGCACACAGGGAAGTGCAGCCGTGTCCTTTTAGCCACATCATTAATGCAAATTGGCATCAGATTTGATGTGTCACCAGGAGCCTATTTTACAACATAATCAGCTGTGTCTTTTCCACGCTTCTACATTTATGTTCTTGTCAAATTTTTTTTTTTTTTTTTTACACCAGTGCCTAGTTGTATAAACTTTTATGATGTGTCATTCAGAATTTTTAAACTGTTGTCCTCACTAGTCTGGCTTTGGGTATGGGCTATAGAGACTCAATTATTTCTCTCTCATAATTTAATCAAAGATTTGGGCAATCTGCAGCAACTGCTCGATGCTATCATGCCAATATATATTGACCCATTTTTTTCAGTGATGGACCAAAATCTCTGAGTAATGTTTCCAGCACCTTTTGAATATGACATGAAGAATTAAAGCAGTTCTGAAGGCAAAAGGGGGTCCAACCCAGTACTAGCAAGCTATACCTAATAACGTGCCATGAGTGCATAAAAAAACTTGGACTTTTATTAAAGATGCTATATATAATTATGTTATAATTACTATAATTATGACAAAAAATCATGCAGTGCCCCTCCCCTGCTATATGAAAAAAAAAAAAGATTTAATTTGATTATAAGACCAAATTATATTATAATTCAGTAAGTGTCGATGCTTAGTGAGCAAAAGATGATACTGCTAAAAGATATATACATGTACAAGAACTCTAGGTTCATGAGAATGTCTGCTGGGATTCTTGGACCATCAATTACCTATCGCTATAATAAAGCTGTATTTTCATGTCTCTTTTTATATATACACATTTGCATATGTCTCTTTGTGTAATTTCTTTATGTGTGTTATGATAGGAAAGTAAGCCACATTCTTTCGTCTCAGGTTTGTTGAGGAAAATCTCTTAACCATAGCATGTACAATAAGTAAGTTTTCATATTCTCATTCCCTAATCCTGCAAGGAATGGTAATGAGAGTAAGTATATGCAAATGTTTAATTAGGTTCTATTGCAATCTATGATCATCTCAAACAACTGTGCCAACAAATATGTCCATACATTACACAAAGTGTTATAAAACACATCCAGCTGTGTCTTTTCCACAATTAAGCTGCTTTAAAGCTTTTCCCAGCACAGGCTCCAGGATATTGATGCGTCATAAGGAAATCCTCCTTGATAGTTTTAACTATATAAATGACGACTTAAAAATTTGAAGACAAACTTGATCAGAAGAAAAAGATGGAAGTTCTGAATTTCCTTCTCTATCTGTTTCTAACTGCCTATCAAGGTAAGATTATCATTAAATGGAAATTCTTTGGAAAATTTACAATTTATGGAAAACCGTTAGTTTGAACATCAGATGTTTCACTCAGATATACGTACATAATTGATCAGTTCAAAGAGCTGACTTTCTAATACATTGCATTACATTAAATGTCATGTATGTTTGTCACATTACAGCAAATACCATTGGGTCATGGACAACATGTAAATATCCTTTGTATGTAAACATTATTGTGGGACATGGGTTTATTCATATTTTCATATAATGTTGAAACAGCAATTCACATTATATATTTTAATTGTTTTCATTTTATTTTTTTTATAGATGACTGGCTGTATTCAACGGAGGATCCTTCATGTATCTATCTATCTATCTATCTATCTATCTATCTATCTATCTATCTATCTATCTATCTATCTATCTATCTATCTATCTATCTATCTATCTATCTATCTATCTATCTATCTATCATCTATCTATGATTAAATTATATTTACTTTCTCAGTTCATTAAGCTGACATATATTAAAACCTTTAGTACATTGGACACTTATATTACATGTCATGTCTATGTCACATTACAGTAATAAAAGTTAACCATTAAATAAATAGAACCATTAAGAGGAATTGAAACCAGAGAAGGAATTGTTAAAATCATTATGATTTCCACCCTGCATTATTATGGCATCATGGCTAACATCCCTTTCTCTGTTCTCTAGATGCCCATTCATGCTGGAATAACTGTGGAAAATATTTTGGCACGTGCACATGTACACTCCTGTCAGGACAATAGAAACTGCTGCTATGACTATGACAGTAAGTTTCTCTTTATCTCACATGTCAAGATCAAATACTATAAAAAAACTTCTCCGGTAGTGAGCATATTTTCAGAACTGAAGTTTATTTCTCTTCCCTTTGTATAGACTACTGCTCAATGACCACCAGCAGGCCAGATGAAACAACAGGTGCACCTACATCATTTGTATCTTTCTGTCAGATTCAGACCATTTTCTGATTTCCTGAGTGTAGACGAAAGCTGATCTCCCTGTTTCTCTCTTTTAGGTTTTCCCTCCTGCAGGTATAACTGTGGATACAACATCGGCAGCTGCTCATGCAACTACAACTGTCATAACTATGGCAACTGTTGCCATGACTACGACAGTGAGTTCCTCTTGATCAGACAGATATTTCAAGATCAAATAGGCTTACTATATACAAATACAAAACTTTCCAATAGTCAGTACATGGGTCATTGCATTTCCTGTGATTAAATTGATTTTGCTGAGTCAATTTTCCCTTTAAAAAGGGTACTGCTCAATCAGGGTTGCCAAGTTGGGATACTTTTAAACTGTTGCCAAGGGTTGATTTTGTATTTTGATATTTGGGATATGGTACTTTTGGGGTATATTGTTGATTGGCCATTGGGCTAGTTTTGTTACGCAGGCCTGGCAACCCTCAATTACGACAACACCAGAACAAACTGAAACAACCAACTGAAACTTCGAGATTAAATACTGTAAACACAAATATTAATCTTTCCTTCATGAGATGGGTCAGTGTATTTCCTTTGATGAAATGGAATTGTGACATTAATTTTACTCCTACTTATCTCCTCTCTTTAAACAGGCTACTGCTCAACAATAGCTATTACAATCTTGCCGGATACAACAGGTACTGCTGCCATTCAGTTGAATTTAAGAGACACTAATGAGATTAATGACATGAAATGGATCAGTTCAATGTATAACAATTTCCATAAAAGGCATTGAGTCCAGTTGGGACCCAACAATGTGTACATCACATACATATTGATGACATCATGAGTAAAAATCTGTTCCTCCCTCTGATACAGAATATTCCTCCTGCATGTATAACTGTGGACACAACTTCAGCAGCTGCTCATGCACCCACGACTGTCAGTACTATGTCAAGTGTTGCCCTGACTTTCACTGTAAGTTCTCCAAAAACAGATGCATCAGCCCCCAACCACAGACCAGTATAAGATACTACAGTAGATTATGTATAATGCATTAATGTAGGAATTATGTTTTGAAGAATATTCACAGTGCTCAGTGCACAGTCAGATTGTACTGTGAGGCTGTGAGGCTTCATGCAAATTATTATTATAATACTCAAATAATGCACTTCTGGTTCGTACTCATATAGTAATAACTTCTCCCTTCTATTCAGGGTATTGCCCATCGTATACAACATGGCCAGAAATAAAAACAGGTATTGTAGTTTTTGTAATGCCTTAGGCTAAATTCTCATACCACTTGTATCTGATATTAATTACACTTGTTTGTAACGTTTAAGATTTAAGACACATTTCTTGCTTTAGATCCCGTTTCTCACCCTCAGTGTGGAGGACACCTGTATGGGTCTGGGCTGTTTTCCAGTCCAAACTACCCAAGCTATTATCATGACAATGCCTACTGTGTGTGGTATCTCTCTGCTCAGCAAGGACAGAGGATCTTCCTGTCATTTGTTGATGTGCAGTAAGTGAGAGATCAGCGGTGATAAATCCAGTGCTGATGAAATTTGGCATTTGATGTTTGCTATATAAGAAGTAGATGAGTTTAGTAAAGATTTAAAGTAATGTACATATTTTTTATTCCAAAAATGTTTACAAAAAAGGTATGTGAAATTTTTAATTTTTGCAGTTTTCTCCTGCAGAACCACTAAGAACCTGCAGGTGGAACCAATTCCAAATGGCCCTTTTAAATTAAAGGGTTAGTTCACCCAAAAATGAAAATTCTGTCAGTATTTACTCACCCTCATGTTGTTTCCAACCCCGTAAGACCTTCGTTCATCTTCGGAACACAAATTAAGATATTTTTGATGAAATCTGAGAGCTGGATCACTCCTCCATAGGCTTCTAAGGGATTGAAACTTGTGACTACAGTGGCTCAATCTTAAGTTTATCAAGCGACGAGAATACTTTTTGTGCGCAAAAAACCCCCAAAAATAACGACTTTATTTCTACTAATCATTTCCTTCTCTGTGGGCCTCTAGTCAGTTAACGTAGTGTGATAGCGTCGAGCTACGTCACACGTAGGCTCATTGGCCGACGCTGGTCATGTATGTGATACGTGTGACGTACAACAACAGGAGAACTGCGCTATATCACTAGTGAACTGACTCGAGGCCAACTGAGAAGGAAATGAATAGTTAAAATAAAGTCGTTATTTATTTATTTTTTGCCCACAAAAAGTATTCTCGTCATTTGATAAACTTAAGATTGAGTCACTGTAGTCACTTGGACTATTTTAACGATATCTTTAATAACTTTTAGGGGCTGGCAAGCTTCAATCCCTTAAGAAGCCTATGGAGGAGTGATCCAGCTCTCAGATTTAATCAAAAATATCATAATTCGTGTTACGAAGATGAACGAAGGTCTTACGAGGTTGGAACAACATTTGGGTGAGTAAATACTGACAGAATTTTCATTTCTGGGTGAACTATCCCTTTAAGTGTTGTTTAAAAAGTTCCTCTTTTTCAGATCAGGTACCATTCTCCCTGTTTCTTCCAGATTGGACCGCTGCTGTAACTGTGACTTCATCTCTATACATGACGGCTCTTCCACTGGCCATTCACAGCTGGGAAAGGTCTGCTTCAATGACACCAACAACCAGGTGTTTCACTCTTCTTCACGATACCTGACTGTTGTCTTCAGAAGTGACTACTCTGGTGTCAGCCATGGATTCAAGGCCCATTTCACAAGCTCTTTGACTGCAGATAAAGGTTGAATAGCTGTCACATGCATTCCATCCCTTCTCTGACCATATTAGTTTTCTCTTCATAAAATTAAATGTGCTTTAAAAACAAATATACACAAGCAAGTTAAAACATGCAGCACATTTGTCTTCCATGAATTTAAATAAATTCTTTAAAAGTGCAAAATGACATTGAGGGGATGAAACTCTTTGCTTTGCAGGTCGTGTGGATTGCTCCTCAGACAACATGGTCATTGTCATTCAACGGTCTTACCTGAACTCACTTGGATACAGTGGAAATGATCTTTATGTGGATGATCATCTTTGCAGACCCAGTATTACCAGTACTGAGGTTGTGTTCAGCTTCTCTCTCAACACATGTGGAACCGCCAAAGAGGTATGATCTACATGTGTGTCAGATCCAGCTTTTAATGCTTGAATTTGCTGTGTTGGATTAGTTAGCATCATTGAGGAGCATGTTTACCATACAACATCACCTGCTCTCTGTATCTCTCTCCTAGATGATGAACGGTTATGTGTCCTACACCAACAATGTGCGGGCATCTCAGTCTCAGTCAGGTGAGATCACTCGTCAGTCACAGTTCCTACTACATGTGGGCTGCCGAATGGAGCCGGAGACTATGGTCCAGATATTCTACAAGGCCAGGGAGAACATCAATGCCAACATCAGAGGAACGGGCCGCTTCAATGCCAGCATAGCCTTCTACACCTCCAGCAGTTTGTACCAACAAATTTATGACTCTCCATATGAAGTGAAGCTGAACCAGTTTCTGTATGTTCAAGTCAAGCTAAACTGGCCTGACTACAGCCTGGATCTCTTCTTGGACACCTGTGTAGCATCTCCAAATCCCAATGACTTCAAAGATCGTTCCTATGACCTGCTGCGTAACGGGTGAGACCTTTTCATTTTTAAATGTGACGCCCTCCAGAATGGAATTAATTGTGGAATTAATTGAGTTCAGAGATAAGAATTCTGTTGCTTTTAGTTTAAATATATTCTTATACTCATTTGAAGTAATAGTGAAACCAACTCACTGTGACTGTACTTCATTTATTTTCCGAATTCAAATTTTTATCTCAATTTCCCTTCCTTGGTTGTAGATGTCCCAGAGACAGCACATATTATTCCTACACCAGCGGTCAGCACTATTATGCTCAGTTCAGTTTCCAGGCTTTCAAGTTCCTTCGGACTCATGCCTACGTGTACCTGCAGTGTAAAGTGATCATCTGCCCCGATAAAAATTACAACTCTCGCTGCCGCCAAGGTTGCCGCTTCCGTCGCAAGAGATCCCTTGACAGCACCTACCACACCAATACTGTGACAATGGGGCCAATCAAACTCAAAGGTCAGAGGCAGTAGCAGGTTTTGTTCTAATGAATTTTCGTTCTAGGTTTTGATGTAATAATACTGAGCCTTTCCTAATGACATTCATTTCTCTGCCTGTCAAGGTCGAAGGCATGATGTGGAGTCTGAGAAGTCAAAGGAATGAACTGATTAATCATTACTATTAATCAATCATTACCACCCAGGAAATTATTCAAAATACAAATTGTATTTTTGCAATTCAATTAAAGCATTTCTAAACAGCTGGTTTTGTCACTGGTGTCTGCAATGGTTTATATATTTACTTTCCATTCTGAAATGAACAAAAGATGAACAAGGTCAGGCCCGGATTAAGGAAGGGCACTGGGGATATGGCAAACCTAAGGACCCTTCATATTAGCCTATCTTGCTGCCACGAATAAATAATTACAGTTTTTTTTCAATTGCTACCATACTTTTATCCAATCTGTTGTCACAATTTTAAAACTGTAAACAGAATTAGCACAGCATCCATCTGTTGTGAACATACCATTAACACAAATCATGTTGTTTACACACAATACACAGTCAATTAACACTTTTGTAAAATATTTAAATTTTCTTTTCACAAAAGCTTACCAAATACCAAAATCATGGATCTTTCTGGTCTTATTTACAAATACTTAAACACAGCATGACAGAAATGAAGACCTAGGGCCGCATTTTAACGATCTAAGCGCATGGTCTAAAGCGCACGGCACAAGTGCACTTAGGGCGTGTCCGAATCCACATTTGCTATTTTAACGATTGGAAAAATGGTTGGCGTGCCCAGCACATGGTCTAAAAAGGTTGTCCCTATTCTTTTAATGAGTTCAGGGTGTAATGTGCAAAAAAACAATCAGAGTGTAATTTCCCATTCCCTTTAAAAGCCAGTTGTGCTTGCGCCGTGGCGGATTCGCTATTTACATGGCAGAATTTGCAAGCGGAAAGACTGAAGGCTTCTCCAGAGAGCAAATGGATCTGCTCGTGTGCAAGGTAAAAGCGTGCAAGCAGACCATCTACGGGACAAGCCGGATTCAACCATATTTTATGTACACAATATTAATCTTTTACATTGTAATCCTTTCATTTTTAATATTTGGCTAGTGTGCTGCTGTGCGTCCCTCTGTGTGTAATAAGCAGAGTGTACTCGTGTTGGACCCGCCTATAGGCGCACATTACTAATGCACTCAATAAATAACCAAAAAATATTGCGCCACTGAATTTAGACCAGGTTTTTGTTAGTCAATGGCGCAGTCTATTTCAGTTGCCTCAAAATAGTAACCTGCCAACAATGCACCTGAACACACCTAGTTCCCTTTCGTTGTCACTCTGAGTTACATCGGATGACGACGAATGGGGTTTCGCTTAGAAAGCCTATCAACTTCGAGTATTACAAAACGAGCCAATGGCAAAGAAATGCCATGGGTCTGCGGAATTTGCATGGCGTAACTCCGCCCCACCTCGTGGGTATAAAAGGAGGAAGCCGGCAACATGCAGATATGTTTTCGCTTCGGAGCCAAGTGTATTCTTCTCTCCACAAGCCATCTCTGAATTGTCAGCTTCACAAACGAGTACCTCGAGTGTTGGTGTGACGGCGATCTACGGCGAGAGCGTGCTTCCTGCTGATCTGTTGCAGTGGTCTGCCAGTCGGTGCGTTTCTCACCGGGTGCTTCAACACTTGAGTTTTCTCTCACTAAAAGAGCTTACACGTGGCACGTCTTTTTAAAGATGTTTCGCCCGTGTACTTCTGGTTGCGGCAGATTGGTATCGGACTCTGTTGGGCACGAGCGTTGCATAGTATGTTTGGGCATTGATCATGCTAGAGCAGCGCTCGTGGATGACTCATGTTCTCTCTGTGGGAACATGACCATCGCGTCATTACGGTCGAGACTCCATGAACTCGCAAGAGTGAGAGTCCCCTCATCCCCCCGCGTGTTTCAGTTGAAGCTACAGAGGAAGATGCCATGTCTGTTGCAGCATCACAAGGTGGGTTTGAGTCTTCTGGAAGTGAGGGCTCGTCACAGCGGCCACCTTCCGGTGTGCATACGGCTGTGCCTAAGTCTGATCCAGAGATGACGGCCATGCTTTCCCAGGACGATTGGTTTTTGGGTAAGGCCGCCGACCCTCGTCCACGGCAAACCCCAATACCTTTCTTCCCGGACGTGCATGATGAGAACTCGAAGTCCTAGAAGACCCCCTTGTCTTCTCGGGACCGCTCGCTGATCTCATCCGCCTTTCCTCCCCTCAATGGGGCCGCTGCCCATGGGTACAATGGGGTCCCCCCGGCTGAACGCTCTGTTGCGATGCTATGTGTCCTCAGAGTGCTTCTTCTCGGCGCAATCCTAAGCACCCGCCCATGGCCTGTAGTTTTTCGTCTACGCTTGTGGCGAGATCCTATAGCACCACGGGACTGGCAGCCGCCTCACTGCATGCCATGGTCATTCTGCTGGTCCACCTGACCCAGATGCTCATGGACCTGCACGAGGGCGGGATTGACCCAGGGCTCTTCACTGAGCTGCGCGCCGCCAATGACCTTGCTCCTAGAGCGACGAAAGTGGCCGTACGCTCCCTTGGTCAGGTGATGCTCACCATTCTGTGGCTGAACCTGTCTGATGTACTGGATGTCGCGCGGACCCGTCTGTCCGACATTCCAATATCCCAGGTCGGCCTCTTCGGTGGAGACGGCCCCGCTGTCCGCTCTGATCCCTCAGTCTGCCCACCGCCGAGGGCGCCCCCCTGCGGCTCCCACCCCGCCCGTTCACCCGGGCCGGCTCTGGAGGCCGCGGTCGGACGCCACAGTCCTCTCCAGCCCCGCCCCCCGCTACACGCCGGGTTAAGCGGCGCTCTTGAGATGGGCTCCTCAGAGATGGGACTCAGTTCTTTCCAGGAGTTGGTAGCAGGACCACTCCTTTCCCCGGGGTAGGGGCGGGGAAGAATCCTTATTTTCCAAAGAACTGACTCTCCCGTCTCTGAGCACAGAGAGTTCTCGGACGTCACAGAGCGCCGCCCACAAGCCGTGCTCTCCTCGTCCCCCTCTGTCCCAGAGTTGGTTGACACGGCGTGCCGTCCACGGACCGCTTCGCCCCTGTCCCCCTCTGTCGCCACAACCCTGGCAGAGCTGGCCCCTTGCGGGACGACCAGCCTGGTCCTCCCCTGGCCCCCTCTGCCAGGGCACGGTTGCTAACTGTGCCCCCACACCGGGCCGCTATGCTGTCCACGTCTGGGCCAGTTACTCAGCTTCGCTGCCCCTCCGGGGGGACGCCTATGGTTCAAATGATCCCGCTGGTTCAGTTCCTGGGAGCCTGGTTAGAGCTTCCCCGTCTGTCCCGCTGGGTCGCGCGGACCATCGGGCTCGGCTATGCGATTCAGTTCGCACGGTCTCCTCCCCGCTTGGGGAGTCCGCTCCACTTTGGTCGGAGGATATGCCCCTATCATGAGAGCAGAGATTGCCACCCTGCTGGCGAAGGGTGCAATCGAGACTGTCCCTCCAGCCGAGATGAGGTCCGGCTTCTACAGCCCCTACTTCATTGTCCCCAAGAAAACCGGTGGGTTACGGCCAATCCTGGACTTGCGCGTGCTGAACCGCTCCCTTCACAGGATGCTGTTCAAGAGGCTCACCGCCAAACGCGTTTTCGAATGCATACGGCCCGAAGATTGGTTTGCAGCGATCGACCTGAAGGACACCTACTTTCAAGTCTCCATTCTTCCTCGAAACAGACCGTTCCTTCGGTTTGCTTTCGAGGGGCAGGCAAACCAGTACGCGGTTCTCCCTTTCGGGCTAGCCCTGTCTCCTCGCATCTTCACGAAGGTCGTCGAGGCTGCCCTTGTTCCCCTTCGGGAACACGGGGTTTACATCCTGAGTTATATCGACGACTGGCTGATCCTAGCTCACTCTCGAGTTCAGGTTTGCGAACACAGGGACCTAGTGCTTCGGCACCTAGCTCGTCTGGGCCTTCGGGTCAACTGGGAGAAGAGCAAACTTTGCCCTTGCAGAGGATCTCTTTTCTCGGTATGGACATCGACTCGGTCGCCATGTCCGCGCAGCTTACGAGCGAGCGCGCGCAGTCACTGCTGACTTGCCTGAGACAAATTCGAGGGCAGGAGTGCGGTTCCACTGAAACTCTTTCAGAGGCTCCTGGGGCATATGGCATCTGCAGCCGCGGTCACGCCGCTCGGATTGCTTCATTTGAGACCGCTTCAGCTTTGGCTTCGCGACCGAGTTCCGAGGTGGGCATGGCAACACAGCACGCTCCGAGTACCAGTTACTCCGACTGTGGTCAGTTCTTCACCCCGTGGTCGAACCTCAGTTTTCTCAGGACGGGTGTCCCCCTGGAACGAGCTTCCCGGCATGTTGTTGTCTCAACAGATGCCTCCACCACGGGCTGGGGCGCCATGTGCTCCTGGACAGGACCCCAGCGGCTATGGCATGTCAATTGCCTCGAGTTGTTGGCAGTACGCCTTGCCCTGCACCGCTTCCGGGCGTTGCTCAGGGGTCAACACGTACTAGTCTGTTCAGACAAAACCGCCACTGTAGCGTACATCAACCATCAAGGTGGTCTACGCTCCCGCCGTATGTCACAACTCGCTCGCCATCTCCTCCTATGGAGTCAGAAGCATCTGAGGTCGCTTCGAGCCATTTTCATTCCCGGAGCTCTGAGCTGTGCAGCCGACGAGCTCTCACGGCTTCAGCCACTCCCTGGAGAATGGCGACTCCATCCCCAGTCGGTTCAGCTGATTTGGGACCAGTTCGGGGACGCACAGATAGATCTGTTTGCCTCTCACGACTCGACCCATTGCGCCCAGTTTTATTCCCTGACCGAGGGCACGCTCGGCACGGATGCTCTGGCGCACAGCTGGCCGCAGGGCCGCAATGCGTTTCCCCCAGTGAGGCTTCTTGCGCAGACCTCGCGCTAGGTCAGGGAGGACGAGGAGCAGGTCATTCTGGTTGCCCCTTACTGGCCCAACCGGACCTGGTTCCCCGAACTAGTACTCCTCGCGACAGCACCTCCCTGGCCGATCCCTCTGAGGAAGAACCTTCTTTCTCAGAGACGGGGCACCCTATCCTCCACGTGTGGCTCCGGGATGGGACGAGGCAGGTTTGAGTACCCTACCACCAGCGGTGGTGGCTACCATCACTTCCGCTAGGGCGTCGTCCACGAGACACGTCTATGCGTTGAAGTGGAACCTCTTCGTCAGCTGGTGCTCTTCTCACCGAGAAGACCCCCGGAGATGCTCGATCAGCGTTGTGCTTTCCTTCCTTCAACAGGGGTTGGAGCGAAGGCTGTCTCCCTCCACCCTGAAGGTCTATGTTGCCGCCATTGCCGCACACCATGACCTCATCGAAGGTAAGTCGGTGGGGAAGCACGATCTGGTCATCAGGTTCCTGAGAGGAGCGAGGAGACTAAATCCGCCTCGCCCTCCTCTCTTTCCCTCTTGGGACCTCTCAGTGGTTCTAACTGCCCTGAAGAGTGCTCCGTTTGAGCCCCTGCAATCAGTCGAGCTTGAATTCCTGTCTTGAAGACAGCGCTCCTGGTTGCACTGGCCTCCATCAAGAGGGTAGGGGACCTGCACGCATTCTCCGTTGACGAAGCGTGCCTGGAATTCGGGCCGGCTTACTCTCACGTGATCCTGAGACCCCGCCTGGATATGTGCCCAAGGTTCCTACCACTCCCTTCCGGGACCAGGTGGTGAACCTGCAAGCGCTGCCCCTGGAGGAGGCAGACCCAGCCTTGGCACTGCTCTGTCCAGTACCCGCTCTCCGCGCCTATGTAGACAGAACGCAGTGTTTCAGGACATCAGACCAGCTCTTTGTCTGTTGTGGTGGGAAGCTGAAGGGAAAGGCTCTCTCCAAGCAAAGGTTGTCTCACTGGATAGTGGGTGCTTTGGCATACCAGCAGCAAGGTTGACCGTGCCCCCTTGGTGGGACTGCCCACTCCACTCGGAGTGTGGCGTCCTCTTGGGCTCTAGCGCATGGCGCCTCGCTAACAGACATCTGCAGAGCTGCAGGCTGGGCGACACCTAACACATTCACCAGATTCTATAATCTCCGAGTGGAGCCTGTGTCCTCTCATGTATCGCTTCAACCAGCTAGTACCGGACCCGCTCAGGTGTCTTCGCTTGCTCGCCATTCCACTCCACGGACTGGATACGTGCGATATTCTCCTCTGGTGAGCTTCCCCGAAAGCCCTGAGCTCCTCCAGCACTCCTGACGTCGGCGCCAGTGTCTATTGCCTGCGTGTCGGCTAGGTGCCTCCCGTGTGCTTGGTCCCTCCTCTGAGTGACCACCACATGTGTATTTCCACTGTAAGCCTCTCGGAGCATGTGTCTTCCCTTGGCAAGCCACCTTGCCACCCCTGGGGTTGAAATATTCCACCTGCGGCTTGACACCCCAGTGTTTTTCCATATGCTTCCTTCGGGTCATATGTGTATTCTCTAAGCCCCCCCCCCCCCCCCCCCTCCGGGTTGGCATTAATTGCATACTTCCCCTAAGCTTGGGATATGCTTCACAGTGTACCTTGGTATTCCTGTGATAAATGGAGTCCTTCGTCCAGTCTTGACAGGGATCTCGATTTACGCAGGGCACTGGAAGACAGCTGAGAAGGTGGCGTGATTAGACAGGTAACCCCATTCGTCGTCATCCGACGTAACTCGGAGTGACAACGAAAGGGAACATCTATGGTTATGTATGTAACCCTCGTTCCCTGAGTAGGGAACGGAGACGTTACGTCTGCCTGCCACTTTCCGCTGTACCGCGGGGATCGCCTGAGCTCAGTCTTGGCTCCTCAGCGAAGAAACATATCTGCATGTTGCCGGCTTCCTCCTTTTATACCCACGAGGTGGGGCGGAGTTACGCCATGCAAATTCTGCAGACCCATGGCATTTCTTTGCCATTGGCTCGTTTTGTAATACTCGAAGTTGATAGGCTTTCTAAGCGAAACCCCATTCGTCGTCATCCGACGTAACGTCTCCGTTCCCTACTCAGGGAACGAGGGTTACATACGTAACCATAGACATTTTCAGACCAACTGGCCCATGGGCGCAAATGCATATGCTATTTAAACAACGTGGCGCAGGACGTGAAAATGATAACTGCGGCAGTCTGAAAATAGCAAAAAATACTTGCTTCGTGCCTGGCACTGCATTGCGCTAGGTATATGATAGGGCCCCGAATATTCCAAACCATAAAGTCTCTACTTCTGCAACAAAAACAGCTCAAAAGTATTGTAAAATAAATATTAAAATATTGAAAGAACTGATACATCTGAACAACTGAACATTTTTGGGTAACAGATCACTGAAATTTTGAGAAAAAGAATCAGAATCAGAAAGAGCTTTATTGCCAAGTGTGCTTCCACACACAAGGAATTTGTTTTGGTGCTGAGGCTTCCAGTGGACATATAGAAATACAACAAGAAACATGAAACATAATACTACAACTTATAAGAATAAAGAATAAAAATATAAATATATGAGAATAAAACTATCACAGTTGGGTTTAGTCAGAATAGACATTTCCAGGTTTACAGATTATGAACATATTTACAGTGTTTTGAATATTATAAATAAATCAATCTAAATATATGTATCACCTGAGCTGTAGGATATTGCACTAAACAGTGGGAGTATTGCACTTAAAGGCATATGCCTTGGGAGGAGTGTTAACTGTTCAGGAGGGAAATGGCCTGTGGGAAGAAACTGTTCCTGTGCCGAGATGTTCTAGTGGCCAGTGATCTGAGTCGCCGTCTTGAGGGTAACAGTTCAAACAGGTGGTGTCCAGGGTGAGTGGAGTCTGTGATGGTTTTACCTGCTCTCTTCCTCACTCTGGAAGAGTCTGGAAGAGGGATGGTAGGGGGGCACCAATAATCCTCTCCGCAGTCCGGACTGTCTGTTGTAGTCTCCTGATGTCTGATTTGGTAGCTGAACCAAACCAGACAGTGATGGAAGTGCATAAGACAGACTCAATGACGGCTGAGTAGTACTGAATCAGCAGCTCCTGTGGCAGTTGAACTTCCTCAGTTGAAGAAGGAAGTACAGTCTCTGCTGGGCTTTTTTTACAATGGAGTCAATGTGATTGTCCCACTTCAGGTCCTGAGAGATGATAGTGCCCAGGAACCTGAATGACTCCACTGCTTCCACAGTGCTGTTCATGATGGTGAGTGGGGGGAGTGCTGGGCTGTTCCTCCTGAAGTCCACGATCATCTCCACTGTTTTGAGCGTGTTCAGCTCAAGGTTGTTATAACTGCACCAGACAGCCAGCTGTTCAACCTCCAGTCTGTAAGCAGACTCGTCACCATTCCGGATGAGACCGATGACAGTGGTGTCGTCGGCAAATTTCAGGAGCTTGACAGAGGGGTCTTTAGAAGTGCAGTCATTAGTGTACAGGGAGAAGAGCAGTGGGGAGAGAAAGCACCCTTGGGGGGCGCCAGTGCTGGTGGTGAGAGTCCTGGATGTGTGTTTCCCCAGTCTCACTCGCTGCTGCTGGTCCGTTCGGAAGCTGGAGATCCACTAACAGATCGAGGATGGTATGGAGAGCTGGGTCAGTTTGGCTGTGAGAAGACCAGGCATGATGGTATTGAAGGCCGAACTGAAGTCCACAAAGAGGATCCTTGCATAAGTCCCAGGTCTGTCGAGATGTTGCAGGATATAATGCAGTCCCATGTTGACTGCATCATCCACAGACCTGTTTGCTCTGTAAGCAAACTGAAAGGGATCCAGCAGGGGTCCAGTGATGTCCTTCAGGTGGGCCAACACCAGTCTTTCAAACGACTTCATGACCACAGACGTGAGAGCGACAGGTCTGTAGTCATTAAGTCCAGTGATTTTAGGTTTTTTGGGGACCGGAATGATAGTGGAGCGTTTGAAGCAGCAGGGAACTTCACACCCTGCTCCAATGATCTATTGAAGATCTGTGTGAAGACCGTGGCCAGTTGGTCAGCACAGACTTTTAAACAAGCAGATGAGATGCCGTCTAGGCCTGAGGCTTTCCTAGTCTTCTGTTTTTTGAAGACTCTGCTCACGTCCTCCACACAGACCTTAAGCTCAGGTTGGATGGCAGGAGGGGGGAGTAATGGGAGTGCAGGAGGTGATGGTGAATGTGTGAAGTGCAGGTTAGAGCCGTTGTGTGGTGTGAATGAGGGCTTTTCAAACCTGCAGAAAAATGATTTTAAATCGTGAGCCAGGTGTTGATTGTCCACAGATCGGGGGGATGGTGACTTGTAGTTTGTGATGTTCCTCAGGCCATTCCAGACTGATGATGGGTCGTTGGATGAAAACGTCTCAGGTTACGTATGTAACCCTGGTTCCCTGATAGGGAACGAGACGCTGCGTTTGAGACGCGGTGGGAACGCTCTGCGTGATTACGTCGTGAAGCACGTGTAAAATCAGTCCAATGGAAGCCCGCTACGACATAGGTGACGTCATAGACCAGGAAACTATAAAGCAACCCTGAAATCAGAACGCGATAGCTTCTGAAAAACCTGAAGCAAGTCGATCAGGGCATGTAGGAAGTATGGCAGGCAAACGCAGCGTCTCGTTCCCTATCAGGGAACCAGGGTTACATACGTAACCTGAGACGTTCCCTTTCAAGGGAACTCGAGCTGCATTTGAGACGCGGTGGGAACCCTATACCCACTACGCCATAATGACAAATGCCCGTTCTGTGTGAGGTCCTGCGCACACTAAGAAGCAAGCAACCTCGCCCCAGGAGTGGAGAGGTCAAGGTCATAAAACCTGACAAATGTATGCGGAGAGGACCATCCTGCCGCATTACATACGTCAAGAAGGGAAACTCCCGAAATTAAGGCCATAGAGGCAGCCATACTCCGAGTAGAATGGGCCCGCACAGCCATAGGTGAAGGCTGTCCGGCCGCTTCATAAGCCAATGAAATAGCCTCGACTATCCATTTACTCATAACCTGCTTAGATGCAGGGCATCCTCTCGTGACTGACCCAAAACAAACAAATAGTTGCTCAGATTTACGCCACAGGGCAGCTCTGTGAACGTAGGCATCTAAAGCCCGGACTGGACATAACAGGTTAAGCTGTTCCTGGTCAGGGGTATTAAAGGGTGGAGGATAAAAGGCCTGCAGCACTATTGGGCATCCAACATTCAGTGGGACCTTAGGAATATAACCCGGCCTGGGGTAGAGAAATGCCTTCACCATACCAGGTGCAAATTCCAGACATGAAGGAGCAACCGACAAAGCATGTAAATCACCAATTCTCTTGATAGATGAGATAGCAAGGAGAAATAAAGTCTTTAGAGTGAGGAACTTTTCAGAAACCTCCTCGATGGGCTCAAAGGGAGCTAAAGCCAGACCCTCGAGTACAATGGCCAAGTCCCAAGCCGGTGCTCTAGAGTGCAGTGCAGGTCTCAACCTCAATGTACCACGGAGAAAGCGAGTAATTAGAGGATTTCTCCCAATAGAAGTACCCCCCAGAGGGGTGTGGTAGGCAGATATAGCCGCCACGTAAACCTTTAGGGTGGAAGGAGATAACCTGGCCGAGAAACGGTCTTGCAGAAAATCAAGAATTGAACCAACAGGGCAGTTAACAGGATCTAACTGACGTTCAACACACCACGTGGTGAAAAGTTTCCATTTTAGCGCATACAGCCTTCTCGTGGAAGGAGCTCTGGATTGAAGAATGGTTTCTACAACATCGGTCGAAAGACCGGTCTCCCTGAGCCTGGCCCCCTCAGAGGCCAGGCCCACAGTTTCCACAACTCCGGCCGAGGGTGAAATATCGTGCCCCCGGCCTGAGACAGGAGGTCCACCCTGATTGGGATCTCCAAGGGGGAGCCGTCCAGAAGAGACACCAAGTCCGAGAACCAAACTCGGGTCGGCCAACAAGGGGCTACTAGTAGCAGACGAGCCCCTTCTCGGCGAACCCTCTCCAGAACCCCCGGAAGCAAAGATATCGGGGGAAAGGCGTACAGGTGCAGCCTCGGCCACACCTGCACCATAGCATCCAGACCGAGAGGAGCTGGGTGCGTTAGAGAGAACCACATGGGACAATGGGTTGAATCTGATGATGCGAAAAGGTCTACCTGAGCACGACCGAACTTTTCCCACAGGAACTCCACCACTTCTGGGTGAAGTCTCCACTCCCCGGGCCTCAGCCCCTGTCTCGACAGAATATCTGCTCCCACATTCTGACGCCCCGGAATATATACCGCCTTGAGCGACAGTAACTTCCCCTGGGCCCATAGAAGGATCTGATGGGCCAATTTGCAAAGGTGACGTGACCTCAGACCCCCCTGATGGTTGATATAGGAGACCACCGAAGTGTTGTCTGTGCGGACCAACACGTGATGGCCTCTCAGGTCTGGCAGGAAATATTTGAGTGCTCGAAATACCGCCATCAACTCTAAACGATTTATGTGCCAGGAACATTGATGGTCCTGCCACAGACCTTGCGCCGAGCGGCCACTCATGACCGCCCCCCATCCCGTGAGGGAAGCATCCGTCGAAAGCGTGACGCGTCGACAAGGAGCCCGCAACACTGGGCCCTGGGCGAGGAACCAAGGTTTCTTCCACAAGGCCAAGGCACGAAGGCATAGCCGCGTGACCTTGATCTTGCGGAACGGATTTCCCCTCGGAGAAAACCCCTTGGTCCTGAGCCACCACTGCAGGGGTCTCATGTACAGAAGGCCAAAAGTAATAACGTTGGACGCAGCTGCCATGAGACCCAACAGTCTCTGAAACTGTTTCACAGTGAGTGACTGGCCTAGTTTCACATTCTTTGCGGCTGTGAGAATCGCAGAAATACGACCAGGAGACAGTCGTGCCTGCATTGTGGTCGAATCCCAAATTACACCTAGAAAAGTGGTCCTCTGAGCAGGGAGGAGCACACTCTTTTTGGTGTTTAGCCGCAACCCCAAACTCTTTATGTGGGACAGAACAGCATCTCGATGCTGAACCGCCACCTGCTCTGACTGAGCTAAAATCAACCAATCGTCGATGTAATTTAATACGCGGATGCCCTGGAGTCTCAACGGAGCCAGAGCTGCATCCACGCATTTTGTAAAAGTGCGGGCAGATAAACCTAGGCCAAATGGAAGAACCCGATATTGGTATGCTTCGCCCCCGAAAGCGAACCTCAGGAACCTCCTGTGATGAGGATGGATAGATACATGGAAGTACGCGTCCTTCAAGTCTATTGTGACAAACCAGTCCTCGGATTGAACTTGTGATACAATCTGTTTGAGTGTAAGCATTCTGAACTTGAGTTTCTGAACCCTGCTGTTTAACTGGCGCAGGTCTAGAATAGGACGCAGCCCTCCATCCTTCTTTGGAACAATGAAGTAACGGCTGTAAAACCCTGACTCTCTGCTGGGAGGAGAAACCCTTTCTATAGCTCCCTTTCGAAGAAGTGTCAGTACTTCTTGCTCCATTACCAGAGCCTGCTGTGAGTCCACCACCGTGGGGAGGACTCCTTGAAATCTGGGCGGACGAGAACCGAACTGAATTCTGTAACCCTTTTCTATTATGTGCAGGACCCATAGAGAAATATTTGGCAGAAGTTTCCACGCTGCCAGAAATTCCGATAAGGGAACCAGTCTCTCGAGACTGGCCCTTGGTTTAGATTGAACAATCGTTTTGGCGCCCTGAAGCGGCGAACCAGCAGGGAACAACCGAACTGACCGTTCTACAACCCTCCTCAGAGGATTGCACGGGGACGCTGACACCTCGGTGCCCTGAAGCGGCGAACCGGCAGGGAACAACCGAAGTGGCAGCGCTGCGGCTCTCCTCGGAGAGTCGCCCCCCGGAGGGTGCCAAGGAGGGACGGTTCCTCGGAACCGTTCCTCCCTGGAGGGGACCACCCTCAGAAGCCTGATAGCCTTGGCGTCAGGACTTCTTCTTAGCCCAAGCTCTCCTAGAGATAACAGTCCTCAGATCTTGTCTACCCCTAACAGGTCTGGGCTGCGAGCGCCACTCAGGAACCGTAGATTGAGGAGGTGCCCGAGCGGCGACGCTCTGTTTTTGTTGAACTCTGTGAGCGGAGCTCGTAGACGGATGAGGCTGCTCAGACTTTATACTACGAGCAGCCTCGGGGACAATAGACCGGCGAGGAAGAAACCTCTGAAACGCAGCCGCTTGTTTCTTATTTTCTTGAAACCTATCGACGACACAATTTATAGCATCGCCGAACAGACTTGTAGGTGACAGCGGTGCGTCCAGAAGAATTCTCGAATTGCGTCAGCACTAACTTCCTCACTATCGTCTATGTCCTTCAGCAGGTCAGCCTGGTACGCTTGGAGAATCGACATAGTGTGCAAACATGCTGCGGCCTGACCTGCTGCCGAATACGCTTTACCCACCAACAAAGATGTATTTTTTACTGGTTTGGTGGGTAACGTCGGGGCTTTCAGAGAAGAAGAAGACTCAGGGGAGAGATAGCTCGCTAGTGTGTCTTCAGCACGAGGCATAGTCAAATAACCATAATGATCAATCCCTTGAACTTTACTATAATTCTTAGTTTGTGGGTTATGCACTCTGAAAGACGCCGGTTTAATCCACAATCTCGAAACCTCGGCGTGGAGATCGGGAAAAAACTGGATTTCCCGACGAGGAGGTCGTGATCTAGATGGTAAATAACGTTCATCTAAAAGACTCTTTCTAGATTCAACATCGAAATCATCGGCTGGCCACTCAATATTTAATTTAGTAACAGCACAAGATAAAACCTCCATAAGCTCCTCATCAGCAGGGGTATGAGCTGGCGAACACTCAATATCTCCCATACTACCGACATCCAGATCCTCAGAACTGGATAGCCGTAATATTGGTGCCTCAGCCTGGGAAGGAGAAGCCGCAGAGCGGGCTCCTTCCTGGGCAAAGACACCGAATCCAGTAGGTAAGGGCTGAGAAAGGGCGGGGCCCGTCTCAAACCCCGCTACTAGATCCATCTGCGAACCCCAAGATGAAATTCGACGCTGTGCCTCGGCAGCAGCGGGACCCGCACCTCGGGGAGCGCGAACCGAACCGTCCTCATCAAAGAACGCTCGGCGAGAGCGGAGAGTTTTCATAGACAAACTCAAGCAATGCTCACAGTCAGCCCCCTCGAGGACTGACTGGGCATGCTCCACTCCCAAACAAGCAATACACATAGGATGTGTGTCCCCACCCGTGATATAACGAGGGCAGGGCACAACACAAGGTTTATAACTTTGCTTGCTCCCCATAGTGATATATATATATATATATATATATATATATATATATATATATATAAGGGGCTTGACAGACAACAATAAATAGACAATGACAGATATACAGAGAGCGCTTGCTGAAGGTGCAGAAGCTATCGCGGTCTGATTTCAGGGTTGCTTTATAGTTTCCTGGTCTATGACGTCACCTATGTCGTAGCGGGCTTCCATTGGACTGATTTTACACGTGCTTCACGACGTAATCACGCAGAGTGTTCCCACCGCGTCTCAAACGCAGCTCGAGTTCCCTTGAAAGGGAACTGGTTTTTCAGTTTTTCAGAGCAGTTCCTTTTAGCAACTCTGTTCTCCTTTGTCAGTCTGTTTCTGGCCTGGTTATACAAGATTTTATCCCCACTTCTGTAAGCATCCTCTTTGGCATGACAAAGGTGTTTGAGTTTCCCAGTAAACCATGGTTTATCATTAGTAAATGATAAGAATGTCCTGGTAGGAATGCATGTATCCTCACAGAAACTTATATATGATGTTACAGTATCTGTGAGCTCATCCAGATCGTTGGTAGCAGCTTCAAAAACAGTCCAATCAGTGCAATCAAAACAGGCCTGTAGATCCTGCTCTGCTTCATTAGTCCATCTTTTAACAGTCCTTAACACAGGTTTAGCTGATTTCAGTTTCTGCCTGTAGGTCGGAATAAGATGAACCAAATAGTGATCAGAGAGCCCTAAAGCTGCCCGTGAGACGGAGTGATACGCATTCCTTATTTTGGTGTAACAGTGGTCCAGTATATTAATGTCTCTGGTGGGACATGTAACGTGCTGTCTGTATTTTGGTAGTTCACGTGAAAGATTTGCTTCGTTAAAATCCCCAATAATTATTAGAAGCGACTCCGGGTGCCTTTGTTCCGTTTCAGATATTTCTTCAGCCAGCTGTTGTAGCGCCGCGCTCACGCACGCGTCTGGAGGGAAGTAAACATTCACGAGAATGAAAGAGGAAAACTCCCGTGGCGAGTAGAAAGGTTTGCAATTAATTAAATGGGTCTCTAAGTTAGGGGAGCATATCTTGTTCAGTGTTGTTATATCTGAACACCAATTTTCGTTAATGTAGAAACACAATCCACCACCTCTCGTTTTCCCCGTTAGCTCTGCGATGCGATCCGCTCGGAACAGCTGGAAGCCCGGCAGATGTATTGCGTTGTCCGGTATGGCTTCACTCAGCCAGGTTTCAGTGAAGCACAGAGCAGCAGAGTTAGAAAAATCCTTGTTAATCCTTGTGAGGATTAAAAAGCTGATTCCAATCTCAGTCAGATGCATAGTAAGGTGTTGAGGATCTTTTCATTACATGGACATTGGTTTTGAATTGGCTTTGAATTGGTTTTGTAAAATGTGGATACCAAACAACTAAAAAAATATATATCTGGGGAGGGAGAGGAATAGTTGTAGGAGGGAGAGGAGTAAATGGATAAGGGTAGTTGATGGAGGGAGATAAGTAGATGGATAAGGGTAGTTAATGGAAAGAGATGAGTAGATGGAGGTGGGGGGGGTAGTTAATGGAGGGAGATGAGTGGATGGTGGAGGGAGATGGAGGAGGGAGAACTGTAGTTGATGAAGGGAGAGGAGTAGTTGATGGAGGGAGAGGAGTAGTTGATGAAGGGAGAGGAGTAGATGGAGGACGGAGAGGAGTAGTTAATGGAGGGAGAGGAGTAGATGGATAAGGGAGAGTGATAGTTGATGGAGGGAGAGGAGTAGTTGATGGAGGGAGAGGAGTAGTTGATGGAGGTAGAGGAGTAGTTGATGGAGGGAGAGGAGTAGTTGATGGAGGGAGAGGAGTAGTTGATGGAGGGAGAGGAGTAGATGGATAAGGGAGAGGAGTACTTGATGGAGGGAGAGGAGAAGTTGATGGAGGTAGAGGAGTAGTTGTTGGAGGGAGAGGAGTAGTTGATGGAGGTAGAGGAGTAGTTGATGGAGGGAGAGGAGTAGTTGATGGAGGGAGAGGAGTAGTTGATGGAGGGAGAGGAGTAGATGGATAAGGGAGACGAGTAGTTGATGGAGGGAGAGGAGTAGTTGATGGAGGGAGAGGAGTAGTTGATGGAGGGAGAGGAGTAGATGGATAAGGGAGAGGAGTACTTGATGGAGGGAGAGGAGAAGTTGATGGAGGTAGAGGAGTAGTTGTTTGAGGGAGAGGAGTAGTTGATGGAGGTAGAGGAGTAGTTGATGGAGGGAGAGGAGTAGTTGATGGAGGGAGAGGAGTAGTTGATGGAGGGAGAGGAGTAGTTGATGGAGGGAGAGGAGTAGTTGATGGAGGGAGAGGAGTAGTTGATGGAGGTAGAGTAGTTAGATAGGACAGAGGAGGAAGAATGCCGGATTGTGTGGATCGCCCGTGGCTGACTGTATTCGTCGTGTGACAGCATGCACAGTATTGAAAAGTTTTTATATATTTATATTAAAGTTTTTTATACTTTTGAGCTGCTGTTGTTGAAAACTACTATATTTAGGGTTTGGAACATTGGGACTAATTTGTAAATAAGGCAAGAAAGATCATGATTTTGGTATTGAGTAAGCTTCAAGAAAATGTAAATATTTTAGAAACGTGTTAATTGACTGCATATTGTGTGAAAAATCATGAATTGTTTCAATGTTATTGTCACAACAGGTGGATGTTGTGCTTAATTGTGTTTAGAGTTTTAAAAATGTGACTGATTGGACAAAAGGATGTTAGCAATTGCAAAAAAAACATTTTCATTTCCATTTTCAAGATCATTGCGCTACACACTAAGCGTTGCAAAAAGTAGCTTGATAACTTGTTAAAAACAGTTTTTTAAAGAAGCTTCTCTTCTCAAATCTATATGTGGTTGCAGTGTCACCGTCACAGTGTTTTGTGTTATACACCACAAGCTGAATCTTGCAGAAGCTCTTTACCCACAGATCTCAAGGCTATGTTGTTATTACCGTGGAAGAAATCATCACTCTAATGTGGACAGATTATCCGTGTGGATCAGTGACGGCGCTGGACGCTGCATAATATTGATCTGATTCATTCTAGTGAATAGGTTAATCCTAGACTCCTCCCTTATTTATAGCTTCCTCTAAGTAAAACAAATGTGACATTAAAAATACTGATCATATCTTTGTTTTTACTCGTACCGGTCACCGGTAATCGTTCCGCATGTTGCAATCATAAATAGCGGGCGCAGCTTTTGAGAGGAATCCTCTACATGTGTCACATGTGGTTTCAGGCAGACAGAAGAAGAAGAAGGAGAAGAAGAAGGAGAAGAAGAAGAAGAAGAAGAAGAAGAAGAAGAAGAAGAAGAAGAAGAAGAAGAAGAAGAAGAAGAAGAAGAAGAAGAAGAAGAAGAAGTTGTTTAACAACAAATGTGACCCTGGATCACAAAACCAGTCTTAAGTAGCACGGGTATATTTGTGTGAATAGCCAACAATACATTGTATGGGTAAAAATTATAAAAAAAATTATGCCAAAAATCATTAGGATATTAAATAAAGATCATGTTCCATGAAGATATTTTGTAAATCTCCTACCGTAAATGTATCAAATATTTATTTTTGTGAGTGAATGCAGCACAATCGCAAACATAAATGGACAACTTTAAAGGTGATTTTCTCAATGTTTCGATTTTCATTTGATGTATAAATCTCAATTTCAAAATAATGACCCATATGACTGGTTTTGTCATCCAGGGTCACAAATATCCAAAAGGCATGCAAATAGGTAGGGAGACACACTTAGGGTAACAGTTATCAGACAGAGAATGAATGTAAGGGATAAACTTATAGCAAAAACAAATGAGGATGATTAATAGAACCCAGCTGACACAGACGAACTAATAATGAGGAGCAGGAAAACTGAACAAATGAACACATGATGAACATGAAAACAAACTAAAGCCCTCCATGATAATGAAACTAACTAACTGAACATAATGGTGACAACAGGCGCGAACTAAAATTATTATGTATACGTATCTATTTGTAATACACATGGTAATGGGAGAATATCTTTATGATGGATCAATATCCTGGAGCCTGAAACTACATATTGTGGAAATGACACAGCTGAAAGTTGTATTAATTTATGGATATAGCCTATCTGTTGACACAAAGTTTGCGATGATGGTGTGATCAGAGATTGCAGTATAGGCCTTACAGATAATTCAAAATTGCATTTACTTCAAATAGTGCTGTGGCAGTTCTTTGCTGTTCAAAACATTTTTTTTTTATAACCAGAAATATGTTTTGAAACCTACTTCTTTACTTATCTCCTTATTCATATTTTTGGAAAACTGTAAGTATTTTTGTAAGGTAATGGAAACTTTGACTGAAAGTATGTTTATAATATCTTTAACATGATCACTCCATAATCTCAAACTTTGTGTCAACAGAAATATCCATAAATTAATACAATCAAGAGTAATAATTAAAGTTGCATAATATTCAGGTGTGTCTTTTCCACGATGTTGCTGCTCTATAGACTTTATTGCAGCACAGGTTCTAGGATATAAATGTGTCATAAGGAAATTCCCTTTAGGATGGTTTTGACTATAAAAGTCATGATTGACATTTTGAAGACAAACTTGATCAGAAGAGAAAGATGGAAGCCCTGACTCGCATTCTCTGTCTGTTTCTAACTGCCTATCAAGGTACGATTATTATTCACTGGAGAAATCTTTTTATGGAAAACACCTGCCTGAACATGTGTTTTGCTTAAAAGATGTAGAACTTCTCAGTTTGTTGAGCTGGCTCTGCAGAGAATATATGTAATACATTGCACATACTGTACAGAAAGACAAGTTTTACATTACATTAAATGTTATGTCTATATGTCACATTCTAGCAGATACATTTGGTTCATGGACAACAAGTAAATCAGGTAAATCGATCTATCTTTCTATCTATCTATCTATCTATCTATCTATCTATCTATCTATCTATCTATCTATCTATCTATCTATCTATCTATCTATCTATATATCTATCTATCTATCACTATCAGAGTACTATCATATAACATTCTAGATAATATTATGTTTTAATTTGTGACTGTCCTTTTATTCTCTTGTTTTCCATGTTGATGTTCAGAATCATGTGGTGGCAATCTGACAGATTGGATGGGTGAATTGTTTAGCCCCCAGTACCCCAATAATTACTCTAATAATGTACAATGCACATGGACAATTCATAGCACAGGGAACAGGACCGTGGGATTGACCTTTGCCGATGTTGCGTAGGACATCGATATTCCCTTTTTCTTATTTGTCATTGGCATTGTGAAAATGTTTCAAAATTTTATTGTGAAGTATTTTGTAAACACTTAAATACTGTATCCTTAATTTAAAAAAAAAAGATTACATTTGCATGTGTTTCTCTCTCGTATCTGCTTGCTAGTTTGGAAACATGCTGTGATTACATCAGAGTATATGATGGTCCTTCTACCCTCTACCCCTTACTGGGAGAAATACGAGAGTACAGGAACAAATCAAGCGACTTCAAATCAAGCAACAATGATCTGACTGTGATTTTCTACAGTGATGCAAGTGTATCAAGTAGAGGATTTCATGCAAACTGGGTCTTTTTGGGTAAGTGATTAAAATAAATGAATATAACTTGATCTATGATATACTGTACCATGAATTTCAGCCTCTCCTAGTTTGCAATGTGAAATTTCTACTCATTATCTCATACAGTTGTGACTATCTTTTTATCCTGTTTTCCATCTCTAGGTGAAGAATCATGTGGTGGCAATCTGACAGATTCGATGGGTGAATTTTTCAGCCCACGTTACCCCAATAACTACATTAATAATGCACGATGCACGTGGACCATTCATAGCACAGGGAACAAGACTGTGTCATTGACCTTCACTGATGTTGTGTAGGACACTGGGCTATTTTAATTTTCTAAAAATGTGTAACTTTCAGATTTCTTTTGACAAAGAAAACATTGCTTCAAAATACTAATATGGGTGAACAAACCATAATTACTTTTGCATGCGTTTTCACTTTTCCACCTGCTAGTTTAGAAAAGTGCTGTGATTACATCAGAGTATATGATGGTCCTTCTACCCTCCACGCCTTACTGGGAGAAATACGAGAGTACAGGAACCAGTCTTTCAAATCAAGCAACGATGATCTGACTGTGCTTTTCTACAGTGATGCAAGTGTAACAAATAGAGGATTTCATGCTAACTGGATCTTTGTAGGTATGCGATTAAAAGAGATGAATAGGACTTGATCTATAATATTATGAATTTCAATATCTCCTAGTTTGTGATGTGAAATTTCTACTCATTCTCTCATAGTTACAGTCATAACTGTCTTTTTATTGTATTTTCCATCTCTATTTGAAGAATCATGTGATGGCAATCTGACAGATTGGATGGGTGAATTTTTCAGCCCCCGATACCCTAATAACTACATTAATAATGCACGATGCACATGGACCATTCATAGCACAGGGAACAGGACCGTGTCATTGACCTTCACCGATGTTGTGTAGGACACTATTTGATTTTCTTAATTTTGGAACTGAGAATCCAAAAAATGTTTAACTTTCAGATTTCCCTTTTTTTCAAGAAAACATTGCTACACTATATAAATATGGTGGAGAAAGTAATACATTTGTTTGTGTTTTTCGCTCTCTGCTTGCTAGTTTAGAAAAGTGCTGTGATTACATCAGAGTATATGATGGTCCTTCTACCCTCCACCCTTTAATGGGAGAAATACGAGAGTACAGAAACCATTCTTTCAAATCAAGCAACAATGATCTGACTGTAATTTTCTACAGTGATGCAAGTGTAACAAATAGAGGATTTCATGCAAACTGGGTTTTTTTGGGTAAGTAATTAAAATAAATTAATAGAACTTGATCTATGATATACTGTACCATGAATTTCAGCCTCTCAGTTTGCGATGTGAAATTTCTACTCATTATCTCATACAGTTGTGACTATCCTTTTATCCTGTTTTCCATCTCTAGGTGAAGAATCATGTGGTGGCAATCTGACAGATTCGATGGGTGAATTTTTCAGCCCCCGTTACCCCAATAACTACATTAATAATGCACGATGCATGTGGACCATTCATAGCACAGGGAACAAGACTGTGTCATTGACCTTCATTGATGTTGTGTAGGACACTAGGCTATTTTAATTTTCTAAAAATGTGTAACTTTCAGATTTCTTTTGTCAAAGAAAACTTTGCTTCAAAATACTAATATGGGTGAACAAACCATAATTACATTTGCATGCGTTTTCACTTTTCCACCTGCTAGTTTAGAAAAGTGCTGTGATTACATCAGAGTATATGATGGTCCTTCTACCCTTCACCCTTTACTGGACGAAATGCGAGAGTACAGAAACCAGTCTTTCAAATCAAGCAACGATGATCTGACTGTGCTTTTCTACAGTGATGCAAGTGTAACAAATAGAGGATTTCATGCTAACTGGATCTTTGTAGGTATGCGATTAAAAGAGATGAATAGGACTTGATCTATAATATTATGAATTTCAATATCTCCTAGTTTGTGATGTGAGATTTCTACTCATTCTCTCATAGTTACAGTCATAACTGTCTTTTCATTGTATTTTCCATCTCTATTTGAAGAATCATGTGGTGGCAATCTGACAGATTGGATAGGTGAATTTTTCAGCCCCCGATACCCTAATAACTACATTAATAATGCACGATGCACATGGACCATTCATAGCACAGGGAACAGGACCGTGTCATTGACCTTCATCGATGTTGTGTAGGACACTATTTGGTTTTCTTAATTTTGGAACTGAGAATCCAAAAAATCTTTAACTTTCAGATTTCCCTTTTTTTCAAGAAAACATTGCTACACTATATAAATATGGTGGAGAAAGTAATACATTTGTTTGTGTTTTTCGCTCTCTGCTTGCTAGTTTAGAAAAGTGCTGTGATTACATCAGAGTATATGATGGTCCTTCTACCCTCCACCCTTTAATGGGAGAAATACGAGAGTACAGAAACCATTCTTTCAAATCAAGCAACAATGATCTGACTGTAATTTTCTACAGTGATGCTAGTGTAACAAGTAGAGGATTTCATGCAAACTGGGTTTTTTTGGGTAAGTAATTAAAATAAATTAATAAAACTTGATCTATGATATACTGTACCATGAATTTCAGCCTCTTCAGTTTGCGATGTGAAATTTCTACTCATTATCTCATACAGTTGTGACTAACTTTTTATCCTGTTTTCAATCTCTAGGTGAAGAATCATGTGGTGGCAATCTGACAGATTCGATGGGTGAATTTTTCAGCCCACGTTACCCCAATAACTACATTAATAATGCACGATGCACGTGGACCATTCATAGCACAGGGAACAAGACTGTGTCATTGACCTTCACTGATGTTGTGTAGGACACTAGGCTATTTTAATTTTCTAAAAATGTGTAACTTTCAGATTTCTTTTGTCAAAGAAAATATTGCTTCAAAATACTAATATGGGTGAACAAACCATAATTACATTTGCATGCGTTTTCACTTTTCCACCTGCTAGTTTAGAAAAGTGCTGTGATTACATCAGAGTATATGATGGTCCTTCTACCCTCCACGCCTTACTGGGAGAAATACGAGAGTACAGGAACCAGTCTTTCAAATCCAGCTACAATGATCTGACTGTGCTTTTCTACAGTGATCATAGTATAACAAGTAGAGGATTTCATGCAAACTGGGTCTTTGTAGGTATGTGATTCAAAGAGATGAATAGAACTTGATCAATGATATTATGAATTTCAGTAACACTTTATTTAGATGGTCCCTTTTGAACATTCTGTTGACTATAAGAAACTTTGCAACTACATGTCAACTAACTCTCATTAGAGTATTAGAAGACTGTCTGCTTAATATCTGCCGACTCTTTATTGTGATTATCCTCTAACAGACATTCTACTGACTATGAGTAAATTTGCAACTACAGTACATGTCAACTTATTTTAACCCTAACCCTACCAGTCTACTAATACTCTACTGACACTTTAATGAGAGTTTGTAGACATGTACTGTAGGTGCAACTTTACTTATAGTCAACAGAATGTGATAAAGGGACCATGAAAATAAAGTGAAACCTGAATTTCAATCTTTCCTAGTTTGCTGTGTAATATTTCTAGTCATTCTCTTATAATAACAGCCGTGACTATCTTTTTTATACTGTTTTAAATCTCTAGGTGAAGAATTGTGTGGTGGCAATCTGACAGATTCAATGGGTGAATTGTTTAGCCCCCGGTACCCCAATAACTACGCTGATTATTCAAAATGCACATGGACCATTCATAGCACAGGGAACAGGACTGTGTCACTGACCTTCACCGATGTTGAGTAAGACACTATTTGAACTTCGTAATTTTGGAACAGATAATACTAAAAATTTGTCATTTTTAGATTTTCTTTTTCCAAGAAAACATTGCTACAAAATACTAATATGGTGGACAAACCATATTTACATTTGCATTCTCTCTTTTCCACCTGCTAGTTTAGAAAAGTGCTGTGATTACATCAGAGTATATGATGGTCCTTCTACCCTTCACCCTTTACTGGACGAAATTCGAGAGTACAGGAACCAGTCTTTTAAATCAAGCAACAATGATCTGACTGTGCTTTTCTACAGTGATGCAAGTGTAACAAGAAGAGGATTTCATGCAAACTGGGTCTTTGTAGGTATGTGATTAAAATAATAGCATGAGAGTCAAACTCTCAATCCTTGAGCCACTGGAGAATGGTGAACCCATTAGTAAGATACACTTAGAAGAAGTTGAGATGCATAATTCATTTAAATAAAAGTTCAAGCATCAAAATTCCACAGCTGGAACAAAAACAACAACAACAACAACAACAACAACAACAAAAAAATAGCTAAATGTAATTCTCAAATAACAAAACCGGTCCAAAAAGGGCATTCCACAAAAAATATTCCAACATTTCAAAGATCTTAAAGTAAAAAAACTCTAGAGAAAGTCCACAAAAAATAAACAGAGAAAGGTATAATCCAAAGGCAAGAGTATGTCGCTGTATGTCTCCAGCTCTCACAGTTCAGTCAGATGTCGACTCTGTCCACTTTAGCAAAACTCAGTCCGTTTGATCTGCAACTCTTTCCACTTGACCTACTTACTCATCGCACAGCTCGCTGACTCGTCTCTCGCTACAGACTTCGCGAGACCACGCCCCCCTCGCCACATACCCCCATCGCCCGACTCAGGCCGGGGAGCCGTCCGGCCTGCAGCCTCCCTCCACCCCGGCCAGAAGAACCGGGCCATGAGACGGTTTAGTGTCGCCGTTTGACCTAAATGCCCGGCCATGGAATTACAGTGAGCCGCCTGAAAAAGCATTTCCCGGCGGCTTTTAGGAACTAACAACTGCGCTGTATCCTCTTTTGACTGGGTGTCTTGGGTCACCCCATACAACTTATCTTTTAAAATAGCACAATAGGGATAAGAGAGTGGTTGGTCTGGGTGGAGTACCTGGCCGTCGATAGAACGGACCTGATTAAACGCATGTTTTAACGTCTCGTCCTGGGACTGCTCCAGGGGAAAATCATCGCGCTCTGTGAGGATAGTTCTCTCCAGAGTACTCCGTTCCCCTGCAGCAGACGCCAGAGGTCCCGGCTCAGCATCTCCCACCTGAACAACTTCTGTCTTTCCCTCGCTTTTCTTTTCCCAAGGGGCATCTGCACATAAAGACCCCAATAATTTACTAAAAGCAGGCCAATTCGTTCCCAGAATTAGCGGATGCCGGAGGTGCGGGTTAACTGCTACCTCTACGCTATGCTTTTGTCCCCTAAATAGAATTACCACAGGCATTATAGGATAACTTATCACCACCCAGAGTTTCCGCTAGAAAAAAATGGTGCCGGTCAAAGGGACCGGCAGAGGTTTCGTTTTACGGACATTTTGATGATATGCCGGTCAAATATCGCCTCTTAATTAGTCAAGTTGAGGAAAACTGGAGGCAGTCTATGTAACTTAAAAAAATACATAATCAGACTGTATAGAATGCGACATGTTATTATTAGCTTAACTTTCAAATAGACGATTGGCGTCAATCAACGCCAATTGTTTTTTACTATGGTTTCACACACATTCACTTTTTGAAACATTGAGGCACGGATGTACCTAATACAAATAAATAAAACATATCCAGTTAACTAGCAGATCATACCTTTAGTTCGCTATTAAATAAGAGATCTAGCGCTAAAATCTGTTGTTTTTGAAATCAAGCTGAGCGCTCGTGTCCGCTGCTATCAGTTGCATGGACGACGCGCCGCGCGGGTTGCGCAATCTTCACTCGGACGCGCGTTTCAATCTATCGCCGTTGCGGAGACTCTCTATTCATTCCGGTGAAATCACAAAATAAAATGCACACAAACGTGTCCCTGCTTGATATAGACTGTAACCACTGGTGAAAATAGGCTTAGGCTATTCAGTTTTGATGAGAGAGGAAAAAAAACAAAAAACTGTACGAGTGCGCGGATTAGAACCACTGGCTATAATGAGATGTTTCTGATTCACCATTGTCAGGCCTCTGGAAAAAAGCTTTTAAGGCTAGTCTGCCTGGGCCTGACCATATTTTAAACGTCTCAATCAATCGTTCGTTGTTTAGGCCTATATTACAGCCGTTTTAGGCGTGCGCTTTATTTGAAATGCAGCATGCGATGTTGTTTCATAACTTTAAAATGGTAGAGCCTGTTCCTTTATATTTATAACATAGCCAAAGATCGGTGTATTTTTGCTTTATACTTTTTAGGCTTATTCTCAAATTCAGATTGTGTTAGGGGGGCGGGATTATTAGGCAATTTTAATCGGACAATTTGACCGGGGAGATTTAATTTTGTCGGACATTTCATTTTTTTACCGGCCAATGTCCGGTAATTACCGGACAACGGAAACCCTACCACCACCCCGTGCACGCACCGCACCTTAACCATGCGGCTGTTATCCAATGCCCCAGGTTGAATCAGGCTTTGATGAATGGAGGTTTGGTTGCAGCCTGAATCCACCTAAACCTGATAAGTACCGCCCTTGATAATCACTGGTATCTGGTACAGGCCAGCTCGATCGGGGGCAGCCTGTGGCGCGTCGGGAACCCGAATCAGTGTCCCCACCTCCATCACCGAACACCGGTCGATAAAGTGTCCCGGGTCCCCGCAGCGGCAACAGGCCGGCCCAGGCCTCCCCACCGCCCCAGTGGCAGGAAGCGGGTGAAGGGATTGGCGGAATCGGAGCGGAGTGGTCGACGGACGCAGCCCCCCTGGGTGGGGCCCTGAATGCGGGGACAGGCTCCACCGGAGCCCCAGTTTTCCATCTCGGCGCCGGCCGGGGCATCAGCCCCCCACAAGACCTGGGAAGGGGAACAGGTTTGGGGAGAGAAGGGGATGAGAGAGAGAGAGAGAGAGAGAGAGAGAGGGAGAGAGAGAGACAGATGGAAGGGGCTCGCCGACCCCTGAGCACGCCACCATGTGATCCTCCGCCAGGTGGATGGCCTGGTCCAGCGACGTCGGGCGGTGGCAATGGACCCACTGGGCAGTCTTCTTGGGCAGTTTGGAGATGAATTGTTCCAGTACCACCTTGTTCATAACGTCCTCGACGTCGCCTCCGTCGGCCATCTGCCATCTGCGGCAGGAGTCCTGGAGCTGTTGCGCCATGACGAAGGGCCGGCCGGACTCTTCCAGGCTCAGGGATCTGAACCGCTGGCGATGTTGTTCAGGGGTCCGGCCGACCCGCTGAAGAATGGCGCGCCTCAGGTCTTTATAGACCAGGAGATTCTGGACTGGCAGTTGGGCGGCGGCTATCTGCGACTCTCCCGATAGCAGTGGGATGAGTTGCATTGGCCAGTCCGCTCGGGGCCATCCCCGGCCCTCGGCCGACCTCCGAAAAAGGTCCAGGAATGCCTCCGGATCATCCTGGGGTCCCATCTTATTGAGGGGCAGGGGCGGGGCCGAGGCCGTAGCTGGATCGAGGACGGCCCGAATCTCCCGGTCGAGCCAGCTCCGGAACAGCTCGCGGTCTTCTTGCTGGCCTTGGAGAAGCATGTGGAACCGCTGTTCTTGCTCCTCCTTTATGGCCAGCAGGGCGTGGTGTTGCTCCCTGTGAAGATCCGCGAGCGTTTGGATGAGGTCCGCAAATGGCGTTCCTGGCGGGTTCTGCATGGCGGCGGCAGTCTTCTTCTTCCCGGGTTTCGGCACCAGTGTAGTGAAACTCAGCGTGGGTGTAGGAAGAAGACAGGGTCGGCGGAATTGGGACTCGCACTTTATTTAGAAACAAAATATAATAAACAAAAAGGGGCGCTTGTGTGCCTTCACCGTAGTGAAACACTACAGCACAATATATGAAACACTCTGCCTGCTGTACCAGCTCACGCTGTATGTCTCCAGCTCTCACAGTTCAGTCAGATGACCACTCTTTCCACTTTAGCAAAACTCAGTCCGTTTGATCTGCAACTCTTTCCACTTGAATAAACTCAGTCCGATGCCAGCGTGTGCTGCGTGTGCTGCAGGTCGCGTGCGAGTCCCAAGCCTCTCTCTCCCCGCTCACTCATTCCTGGCAGCTTATATGCGGTCTCCACACCAATCACTGCAATCAGACACAGGTGTTCATCATCTGCACTTGACCTACTTACTCATCGCACAGCTCGCTGACTCGTCTCTAGCTACAGACTTCGCGAGACCACGCCCCCTCGCCACATTGAGCAATGAGAGGCCTTCTGACTGTATGTGGGACAGGCGCTTACAAAGATTTTGGTATCCTCCTTGATGATCGATCACCAAAACTGTCCCTGGAAGAATTCAAGGGTGGGAGTAGTGCTTGGAACAGCTTTAGGGACACACAAGAGGGTTGGCTGGCTTGTCTGGTTCCTGGGCCTGTGCTTGTATTACTGTATTTTCATGTTCCCATCATGCAGGGGCCAGCTCGGGATAATGGGTAAAATAGGATCTTTTTGATTACTGCTTGTGTATACTCAAAACAGTGCATTAGGTTTAATATTTTTGGAGCCAGAGCGGTAGGATAAAATAAACAAACTGGTTGAAGAATAGAGACCAGCGTGCCTGATGAGGGTGGAGTCGCTTGACCTGCTGAATGTACTCTAGATTTATGTGGTGAGTACCTGAAATTGGTGTTTGGCCCCCTCTAGCCAATGTCTCTATTCTTCCAGCACCAATTTAACAGCCAGTAACTCCCACATGGTAATTCCTCTCTGTTGGTGTAAGGTAGTATGAAAGGAATACAAATGGATGAAATCGGTTATCCTCCCCCATCTGGGAAAGCACTGCTCCAAACACCCACATCGGAAGCATCCATCCCAACAACGAAGAGTTTGTCTGGGTCTGGGAGAGTGAGAATGGGTGCTTTAAAGTAAAGTGGAGTTTGAATTCACTGAAGGCCGACTCTGCTTCAGGACCTCAGCAAAACTTAGCATTATTCCCTTTAGAGAGAGCTGATAGGGGAGCCACCACAGAGCTGAAGTTCAGAATTAATTTGCGGTAAAAGTTGGCATAACCAAGAAATCGCTGCACCACCTTCACAGACGAGGGGATGGACCACTCCGTGACTGCTTTAACATTCCGGGGATCAATTTGAAAATGGCCAGGCTTAATGATGAATCCAAGGAACTGTACGTGGGTCACATGAAATTCACACTTCTCAGGTTTGACATAAGCATGTCTCTAAGGACATCATTTATCAGAGCATGAAAAACCATGGGAGCATTGGTAAGGCTGAAGGACATAAGGTACTCATAGTGCCCAATGGGTTAAATGCAGTCTTCCACTCATCCCCTTGTCTAATGCACACAAGATGGTACGCATTGTGCAAGTCAAGTTTGGTGAAGATGGAAGCTCCCTGCAGTATCTCAAAAGCTGTGGCCATAAGCAGCAATGGGTAACGGTTTTGGATAGTGATCTTGTTGTGGCCTTGGTAATCTATGCATCCATGCATCCATCTTTTTTCGCCACAAAGAATAAAACAGCAACAGCAGGAGAAATGAACTGACGAATGATCCCTGCCGTGAGGGCCTCCTCAATGTAATTGCCTATGGCTGCTCGCTCGGGAGAAGACAAAGAGAAGATGCGGCCTCTGGGGGACAGGTACCTGGCGACTTTCTTTTTACTGAAGACTGCCTTGAGGTGGAGGTACTGAGTGGGGACTTGAGATAGGTGTAAGGGTTCTTGAGACTCAAGAATAGGGTCAGGGGAACTCTGGATCAAACAGGTGACATGAAAAGTGGCACCCTAATTGAGGATAGTGCCCGTGGACAAGTCAAGATGAGGGTTATGGTGAAGAAGCCAGGGATGATCATAGATAAAAGGGAACTCTGGAGACTGTATCATATGTAAACACAACTCCTCCTGGTGTTGGTGAATAGAGAGGTGAAGGACAAAGGTAAGAAGGGTTACCTTCCCAGGACCCAGAGGTCTTCCATCCAGTGCAGTAACTGCCAAAGGGGTAGCGAGTGAGTCAGTGGGGATCTGGAGACTCTTAGCAAAACATAAGTCCATACATTTACTGGCTGAGAACATCTACTCAGGCAACTGGCTTCAGAACAACTAAACACGAAGCAAAGAAATTAGGAGACAGGGTCACTTAAATGAACACAGCTGAATGAGACACATGTGAAAATACTAACACTAATTACAAGTTGAGTAAGCTGGACACGAGAGCACAATGAGGACCTATAGATGCCAAAACGTACACAAGCAAAATACTGACATGAACTTGAACTATATAATATTATGAATTTCAACATCTCCTTTTTTGCTATGTCAAAGTTAATAATTACTGTTGTTACAGTTTCCCATCTCTATGGGAAGAATCATGGGGTGGCTAGTAACTAGTATCTGTTGCACTAATAACTACATTAATAATGCACGTGGACCATTCATAGCACAGGGAAAAGGACATGAAATTCACTATTTGAATTTCTTAATTTTGGAGATGCTGAAAATGTGTAAATGTGAAACAGTTTATCTTTTAGATTTTCCTTTTCCAAGGAAACATTGCTACAAAATATCAATGTTATATTACTAGTCATTCTCATATAATTATGGTTCTCATATTATCATATAATTATGTTTGGTAAACCATATATATTCGAAATTCAAAAATACTGGATTCTTACACAGATGGAACAAAAATATACTGCCAGTTTAGTCTGATTTCAGAACAGATAATTCTCCTGAATTCCTCATTTTAAATCTTCTCCTGTTATAATGAATGCCTGTCCAGGCAATTATTATCAGCACGTTATAATTATTAGAACATTCAGGTAATCCATCCAATCAGCGCGAGAAGAGACCTGTCTATATAGCCGTCCCTCACCTCTGTCCCATGACAGTTTTGCAGCATCCCTCCTCCACCCCAACACCTCACTTTGGCTGGTTCCTATCCCCGTCAAAGATGGGAAGAGTACTCTGGGTTTGGGCCAAATTCCGAGCTCAGAGCCCTCCCCTTGGACAGCACGGCAAATATGCACACATTATCATTTCTATTCTGATTGTGTGCGAACTCGTGAATGCTAGTTTGTTGGGCCAAGTAGCTGTTATTTGGGTTACTGTGTAGATAAATGTCTATAATGTGACCTTAATACATGCATGAGTAGAACATAGCATTGAATAGGTGTATGAGTGTGTTTGTGCCTTTAGGTAAAGATTATGGGTGAAATGTGTCACATGCAGAGTATCTTTAATTATCACCTGTGAAGTGCCATAGATAATTGGAATGGGTAGTGTCTCAATAAGCTATTTCATATTTATTGTAGAACGTCTCAGGTTACGACTGTAACCTATGTTCCCTGAGAACAGGGAACGAGACAATACGTCAACGACGCTATGGGGAATGCCTCAGGCGTGACAGGTGTCTGAAATCACTATCAAATCACGTCAATCATATTGACCGGCGACAGCCCGTGAATCATTAGCGTGAATGATTAACGTGCGACCTGGAAGTATAAAGGGGCGCCTTGCAAACATGACAAATCACCTTATCGTCTGAAGGGACTGTACGGTAGGCAAGCCCCGCGGCATGGCAGGGAGACGTATTGTCTCGTTCCCTGTTCTCAGGGAACATAGGTTACAGTCGTAACCTGAGACGTTCCCTTTCGAAGGGAACTCAACAATACGTCAACGACGCTATGGGGAACGATATACCAACGCCGCCATGCTAAGGGGAGTGCATGCCAAGTGGCAGTGACAACTGTCAGAACCAGCAACTTCAAATGAAACGCTAGAACCACTCACCCTCAGGTCACACTGGGCTGTCAGTGACAGCATTCCCTACGGTCATAGCCCAAGCTACAGCCTCACAGAAAAACCTTCATAAACATGGTTAAATGAAAGGTCTACCTGGGCCGGCTCCGGGCCTGGAACCTCAGCTTCCAATTAGAAGGGGTCCCTTCTAGGGAATGTGGCTAGGGAACCCAAGGGAACCCCAGCCAGTCACTATTCAGGGGAACGTACTCACCCCGAAATGCCACCAGGACGGCCTGATCTGGCGCCGGTACATAGACACTTAGTCTGGCCAAATCCTGTCTGTCTGAAGACAGAGCCTCTGGACAAATGCCTTAAGTAAGGCATCCAACCCGAGGGACTGCGAAGCTGGCAGTGAACCACTCGGCCCGGATCTCAGAGACGGGATATCCCGGAGAGTATGACTCAGCATAGTGCTTTCCGACCCTTGCTAGTGAGGGGAGTTTCTCTACTCGATCCACGGATCAACCCAGTGTCTGTGTTTCAAAACACTGAGGAGGCCTGTGAAGGCCTAAGGGCTGATCTAACTGGGAGGCCTCACGAGAGGCCTACGACCGTCTGACCAGACTCAGGAAGCCGCATGCTCAAAGAGACCCTCGTGAGGGGAGCACAAGGTCTGCCTGGTAGGCAAACCAGGCTGTAGGCAAAAAAGGTTCCGGGAGGGAACCTTTAGCAGAGAATGAACACTTTAGCGAGCCAGGGCGCAAGCTCGCCTTCAGCAGCTGCCTATTAAGGCTAGCTGAAACTGATAGCAAGAGACCACTAGCTTCATAAACCCAGCACCACTAGGGAGCGTTACAGGGAGGCCCGGAGAGGCCTACTACCTGATCCTTTAGGGAGGCACGTGAGGCCTACTACCTGATAACCACAGTACGTGGGAACTCACCTTCAGGGAGGCCCGGTGAGGCCTGCTACCCTACGACCACAGTATGTGGGGAGCTCACCTTCAGGGAGGCCTGGAGAGGCCTACTACCTGGTAACCACAAACTGTGGGAACTCACCTTCAGGGAGGCCTGGTGAGGCCTACTACCTGACCGTTCTCAATCAAGGAGGCCTGGAGGAGCCTACTACCTGATAACCCCAGTATGTGAGATGCTCACCTTCAGAGAGGCCAAGAGAGGCCTACTACCTGATAACCACAGTACGTGGGAACTCCTCCTTCAGGGAGGCCCGGTGAGGCCTGCTACCTTACAACCACAGTATGTGGGGAGCTCACCTTCAGGGAGGCCTGGTGAGGCCTACTACCTGGTCACCACTATCTGTGGGAACTCACCTTCAGGGAGGCCTGGTGAGGCCTACTACCTGACCGTTCTCATTCAAGGAGGCCTGGAGGAGCCTACTACCTGATAATCACAGCATGTGGGAACTCACCTTCAGGGAGGCCTGGTGAGGCCTACTACCTGACAGCCAAAATATTTGGGAGCCCACATCCAGGGAGGCCCAGAGCGGCCTACTACCTGACAGCCACAATATTTGGGAGCTCACATTCAGGGAGGCCCAGAGAGGCCTACTACCTGATAGCCAACGTAAGTGGGAATTCGCCTTCAGGGCGGCCGGGTGAGGCCTACTACCTGATAACCATCTTAAGTGGGAATTCACCTTCAGGGAGGCCTGAGTGGCCTACTACCTGATAACCACTGGTAGCTTTGAGCCCTGAGTCCGGGTGAAAGTATAAGGTGGCCTGCTAAGGCCAGCCAGCTGGGGACTCGCCTATCAGGGAGGCCTGGTCGGGCCTACTAGCTAATAGCAAGTCATATTCTGCCATAAAGTACACTGTTGGAAACCATACTACACAGCATAATTCACTAATGGGCTTCCAGTAGCGCTATAAGGTATGTCCCACAATGTTGGGACTCACCTCCGAGGAGGCCTGTTTAAGGCCTACTACCCATCAGTGAGTCAACTGCCCGAACCACCAAGGCCAACCACGTAAAGTGAGCTGGCCTACAGTGCCCTCTGGGGGGCTGTCCAATCAAGGAGGCCTGCTGAGGCCTACTACCTAATGGCGCAGCCTTCGTTGGCAGAAAAACTGTTTACACAGCGCCTACAGCATCCTGGTGCCTAATCACATTGCCCATGGCAGTGTACTCCGCAAGAAAGCCAGCACCCTTAAAACAAGGGGAGTACAACATACGCCACTCTGCCTCAACGGAGGCCCCAGTTAGTCAGGGGCCTACCATCTATGCATGGGCGTCAGCTCAGGGCAATGCTCTGGCTTCAGGGGAGCGTACTTCGACCAAAGAAGAAGTGAAGCTTACTTCATACTCGACCCGAGCCATAGTGGTGCGAGGTGGGATAAAACAGAACTGGGAGTGAAGTGCTCAGACCTACCCTGTATCACAGGGGAATACTCACACCTCACCCTGAGGTTACCAGGGTGCGGGCCTGCCAGCGGCTCTAGGGGTGACAGAAATGTATCTGTGCCCAACCTAGGGGAGTGGGGCTTGAATGAAAGCCAACCACCTACAACCTAGCGCTCGAGCAGTAGCTCAGCGAGGTGAGTGAAGCCTAAACTGGCGGCCTAAATCCGTAGGCCAGTTCTGCATGGCAGAGTCGGGCAGGAAACCCAGTCTTCTTCGTGAAGCGAAAGACGGCCTAACCCTGCTCAATAAAGACATATATACCACGGAGGCCTGTTTGAGGCCTACCATGTCCTTACAAACCATCCTCAGCACCACGCTGCATTACTCTAGGCACCCCAGAATGCAGAGAAGGGGGCGGGCCTTGGCCTAACGACTCCCATGGGAGGAGGCTGTTTATACAGGGATGCTAGAAACCAACATTCACACAGTGAAGGGTCAGAGGAAGAAATGCTAAAATTTTTAGCAGAGCGCCTCTATTATCCCTGGCACAGCCTAGGCCAGCTACAGAGGCGGCCCTGGTGAGGGCCAGCCTGCAAGCATAGATCAATCTGAGGGCTCGGAGGAGCCACAGCCTTACTAAAGAATATAGTCTGTATTATTCCATACAAAGGGCTGCAGAATCGCTCAGCCTAATGAAACCCAAACAGAGCTCAAGGGGCGAAATACTCAGGAAGAAGTCAACGGACCCGTGGGCCGGACATAAGATCTATCTGAAGCTCTAGCGTCAGTCAACACTCTAAGTAAAAAATTCTAAGAGAGAGACCAACTACTCTACCCTGAGGTGGCTAACAGCCCGAAGGCTAACATAGTTATCGTTCTGGCCACCTAACGGGGAACTTCAGGGCCCTAATGATCCAGGAAACTTCTCTTACCTTATTACCTTGACATGACCCCGTAGCTCTATACAGGGAACGAGGTCTGTAGAGAGATACATCTCGGAATTTTAATTCACAAAAAAATTACTCTTAAAAGACCAGTCAGCTCACCTGCGGCGTGCGGAGTGAAGACTCGCCAGATAGTTCTTTATGACCCTGGGGTCCACCACTTTACATGCCTGAAAGAGGCGTTTCTACTAGCCAAGCCTAGGCGGGCCATTGGAACATCGTTCTTATCATAGGCCCAGCCCCAGGCCTGATGTAATGAACGTCTGGGGAGTCAGAAGAGAGGAGAGGGCTGGATTTCTTTTTAATGAAGCCCTCCGGGGAGATTATCCATCAGCGACACTGTGTGCGCTTGTGCTGGATAACCTCCCTCAGATCCCTCTTCTTGCGGGAGTCACGCCTCTTCTGCGCCCTGTTCCTCCACGGAGGGGGCGCACGAGAGGCGACACTGGCTCTCTGGCCCTGTCTACGGTCCTCGGACCGTGAAGGGCCAGGCCCTCCCGCCTGCCTGGGTGTGGAACCGGATCTCAGCGGTATGCAGGATCCTGCAGCAGGTCGGCCTGATATGCCTGCAGCACCGCCATAGTGTGCAGGGAAGCACCAGCCTGAACCGCTGTCGTGTATGCTCTGCCATTCAAACGTGCTGTTGACTTTAGCGGTTTGGATGGCAGGGTTGGAGCTCTCAGTGTCGACGCCTGCCCAGACACGAAATAGTTCGCAAACGACTCGTCAAATGGGCGGCATCGACACATACCCATGCTCTGCGATCCCCTCAACATCAGCGAAATTAACCCGCTGATGTCGGTGAATACGGGCAGAGTATGGGCTCTTCCATGCCCTCTCGATCTCCGTGTGAAGATCAGGAAGGAATGGAAGGCTCACCTGAGCTGGTGTGTATGGCAGGGGAGAAACCGATCGCCAAGCCTACCGCGACCGGTCTCTCCTCTAGCGCGTCGCCATGGCAGCTACAGCCTGTTGGCGGCGCGCTCCACAACATCCACCAGGTCTGCATACACGGGGCAGGGTGGCTGAGAGGGTTCAGGATCTACCTGATTATAAACCTCCTCAGCCATCTCCTGCTCGTCCTGAAGAGCAGCAACTGCAGGAAACCATTGGTGCCTGCAGTTCGCCCTCGTCAGCCGTCGAATCATTTGAGAGGTTTACAGGACTCTCAAGATGATCGATGAGCTCTATCTGGAAGCCCATGATGCAAGTCGCCGCTCTGCCTCAGCACGAGCGGGACCACGCGGACCAGATGTTGAACCCCCTTCACTCGAGAAGAGGGCCAGACGAGAGCGGAGCGTTTTAAGAGAAAAATGCTCACAGTTCACACAGAGGATTCCCTCGAGAACCTCTCGTGCGCGCTCTTCTCCCAGGCAGGAAAAAACGCACTCGTGTGCTGTACATTTCATTTTCTTACCGTTTCATTGAGTAGCGTTTTCAAACAGACAGTCCCTGAAGACGATGAGATGATTTGTCATGTTTGCAAGGCGCCCCTTTATACTTCCAGGTCGCATGTTAATCATTCACGCTAATGATTCACGGGCTGTCGCCGGTCAATATGATTGACGTGATTTGATAGTGATTTCAGACACCTGTCACGCCTGAGGCGTTCCCCATAGCGTCGTTGACGTATTGTTGAGTTCCCTTCGAAAGGGAACAGATTTGTTAAATTTCGTAAAATATCACCAGGACAAATTAACAAATATGGTTTTAAAAATATATGTGCAAGGCCACACATAACCTTTAAAATTTGATCAACAACTCTCTCCACAGCATCTATTGTGCAAAATGTTCCAATTTTGGTGTTTTTCTCCTCTTTTCCTACATGCCTTGGCACTGATGATTACTGCTTTGCCATGTATTTTGGGGCATCATAATCTCCAGTTTCTCAACCTCAGTGTGGAGGACACCTGTATGGATCTCGGCTGTTTTCCAGTCCAAACTACCCAAGCTATTACCATGACAATGCCTACTGTGTGTGGTATCTCTCTGCTCAGCAAGGACAGAGGATCTTCCTGTCATTTGCTGATGTGCAGTAAGTGAGAGATCAGCTGTGATTGATTGAATTGTGGTGGAAGTAGGTGGATCTTTCTGGTGGAACTACTAGTGGTACTTATGTTTGCATCTAAGCAAACATAACTTTTGATTGATGAAAACATCATATTTATACCATATTTTACATATATAATAATTTAATTTACTTTTATAGTCTATAATTGAATGTATTATTACAAAAATTATTGTGTACTGTTACGACCAGTGTTATTATTTGGCGTTTATTAAGTTTGTGCAGTACCACTAATGACCCGTGGGTGAGACCAGTTATATGGCTTGTTTAATTCAAATTAGGTTAAATGTCTTTAAAGATCTTTTTCTGATTCTTCCAGATTGGACCGCTGCTGTAACTGTGACTACATCTCTATACACGACGGCTCTTCCACTGGTCATTCACAGCTGGGAAAGGTCTGCTTCAATGACACCACCAACCAGGTGTTTCACTCTTCTTCAGAATACCTGACTGTTGTCTTCAGGAGTGACTACTCTGGTGTCAGTCATGGTTTTAAGGCCCTTTTCACAAGCTCTCTGACTGCAGATGAAGGTAATACCATGTTAAATAACTAAAATATTACAACTGATGCTAAACAGCTATAACTATTCAACACATTTGTCATACCCAGATTTAACATATATACTTGCACAAAAATTACATTAAGGGGATGAAATTCTTTGTATTGCAGGTCATGTGAATTGTTCCTCAGACAACATGGTCATTGTCATTCAAAGGACTTACTTGAACTCATTTGGATACAGTGGAAATGACCTTTATGTGGATGATAATCTTTGCAGACCCACTATTAACAGTACTGAGGTTGTGTTCAGCTTCTCTCTCAACACATGTGGAACCGCCAAAGAGGTATTATCTACATGTGTGTCAGATCCAGCTTTTAATGATTGAATTTTCTGTGTCAGGTTAGTAAGCATCATTGAATAGCATGTTTACCACACAACATCACCTGCTCTCTGTCTCTCTCTCCTAGATGAAGAACGGTTATGTGTCCTACACCAACAATGTGCGGGCATCTCAGTCTCAGTCGGGTGAGATCACTCGTCAGTCACAGTTCCTACTACATGTGGGCTGCCGAATGGAGCCGGACACTATGGTCCAGATATTCTACAAGGCCAGGGAGAACATCAATGCCAACATCACAGGAACGGGGCGCTACAATGCCAGCATAGCCTTTTACACCTCCAGCAGTTTCTACCAACAAATTTATGACTCTCCATATGAAGTGAAGCTGAACCAGTTTCTGTATGTTCAAGTCAAGCTAAACAGGCCTGACTACAGCCTGGATCTCTTCTTGGACACCTGTGTAGCATCTCCAAATCCCAATCACTTCAAAGATCGTTCCTATGACCTGCTGCGTAACGGGTGAGACAGTAATAGTAAGAATTATGTTGCTACCTACTATAGTTCTTGTACTCATTTGCATTAATAGTGAAACTAACTCAATGTGACTGAGTTTGACCGTAGTCCAAATTTATTTATCTTTCAAATTCAAGTAATTTCTCTTATTTTATCTTTTGTAGATGTCCCAGAGACAACACATATTATTCCTACACCAGCGGTCAGCACTATTATGCTCAGTTCCGTTTCCAGGCTTTCAAGTTCCTTCGGACTCATGCCTACGTGTACCTGCAGTGTAAAGTGATCATCTGCCCCGATAACGATTACAACTCTCGCTGCCGCAAAGGTTGCCGCTTACGTCGCAAGAGATCCCTTGACAGCACCTACCACACCAATACTGTGACAATGGGGCCAATCAAACTCAAAGGTCAGAGGCCAGTAACAGGTATGTTTTCGAATTAATTTATCTGCCAGTTTTTGATGTATTAACATGGAGCCTTTAACTAACGACTGTCCAGTCACTGTCATTCAAGGCTTGGTGTGAAGGAGTCTGAGAAGTCAAAGGAATTAACTGATCATCTTCTCCATCATCACCTTAATCATTACCAATCAATCTTTATTAACCAATCAGCAAATTAATCTAAAGACAAATTGTATTTTTGCAATTCAATAAAGCATTTCTAAACAGTTGTTCTTGTTACTGGTGTCTGCATTCATTGTGCCTCTCTGAAATGAAACAAGATAATGCAAGGTACAAAAGACAATAAAAAAATTATTTCTGTATTAAAATATATATTTTTAAGGTATAAAGTAAAAAAAAATTATATATATATGTATATATATATATATATATATATATATATATATATATATATATATATATCAGGGAGATACATTTAGTTTAGCATACACTTTTTTAATTATTTCTTTCTTAAGTTTTTTTTTTATTTTATTTTTTTTTACTAAACTCCATTGTTTTGTCAAGGCCCAGAAAGATAGTAAAAACATCGTTAAAATACTCCAAGTGGCTACAGTAGTTCAACCTTCATATTATGAAGCGACGAGAATACTTTTTGTGCACATGATTATTTTTGATTACAGTCCACAGTTAAATGGTTTATCAACAAAACCCCACAAAACTTTAGACAACAGCTAGATAGATTGTACGCAAAACCATGATCAACTCAGAATAATAATAAAAAACGAAGGCTGCAGTAAACTCACCCCAGTATTAATTTGATGCATAAGCTCATCCAATATCTCTCCAATGCTTCTTGAACACTTGAAGATTGTGACAAAGCGTGGTGTGTAGCGATCCACAGCAAGTAAAAGTTACTCTGTAGTCTGCAGATCTGTGGTGCATGGAAGCCCGTTTCTATGGAAGCCCATTCCCGCCACATAAGAAAAAAAAATCGAGCATTCTTAAGGCATAATTATGACATAAAAAGTCGAATTTATGACTTACTAAATCGAAATGATGACTTACTAAATCGAAATTATGACTTTAAAAGCCATAAGTATGAGATAAAAAGTCGAAATTTTGACATGCCAAATCGAAATTATGACTTTAAAAATCGAAATTATGACTTTCGGACTGGCTCATTGTTCTGACGCGACCCGACACATGATGAATTAATACAGATTAAGGAGTATTTCACCTCTGCACTGCAAGGATGGATTTTGATTGAATTAATTAATTTGACTGGTAACAGTGGTACTGTATAATTATTGTATGAATAAGTATTATTCTATAAATAAGTATAATTACTGTATAATTTTAATATTAGTATTTGACATAAAAGGTGATGCATAACTCTAAATAAGTTTAGAAAGTATGTCCATATATAGGTGAAAATGCCCCTCGAAATCAATTTAAGGTGGCAAATATTGACCTTAAATTAAAAAAATAATTTCTGTCAGTGCTGTGAACTGAACACTGCATAGAATATGAAAAATATGAATATCTTCGTGAGTCAGCTGTCAACAACAGGCCTAAACCAGCCATGGCACCAGCACAAGAACACAATCAGTAAAATATCATCTAATTTTTATCAACAAAACGTTGAAAATATTAAGATATGTTTTTGTCAATATTGCACACCTCTAATGTACGGTATTCATTTTGATTTCTTCAGGTCTTAAAAAGCCTTAAATTTGATTTTAAAAAGTGTGCAGGAACCCTGTAAACGGTTAGACGTAGTTACCAAGTCAGTTATTTTCAGTAAATTAATTAATAATCTTCTTTTGCTCTATAGTTCTCCAAAATGAAGAGAAAGAAGGACATCATGTCAATTACAGTTACATGTGACTACTGAATATGTAATGCAAATGTAAAAATATAATGGAAATGCAAATACATTGTTGAATGATAATAAACATGGTATTTTGCCTGTTAATGCCTGCAGTGCAATGCAGAAAATTATATGACAACAATAAGGTCTAAATCTGGCCCCTCTAACAGTACAACTGGCCCAAGCTTGAGATTGAGATTTTTTTATCTGAAGCCAAACCAGAAGGTTATTTAAAACACTCGACTTGCGCTATAAAGTACGTTTGGAGCACAAACATGGTTTTAATCTCATAAATTGTCGTGTATTGATGGTGTGCTAAGCTAACATGCTAGCTAGCCCTCAGATGCACCTCAGAAGCAGATGCTATTTTTCAAAAGTGGGGTTGCAGCTTAACAGGTTGCAACCTAGCTGTTATTTTTATGAATTTCTCTAAATAGGAATGCTTACTAAAATGTTTCTTTTTTCAAGAAGGTCATTTGATACAGTTTCAAATTTGTGATACAGTTTCAGTGCATTTATAGATTGATACAATGCCAACTTCAATTTTATTTTCATGAAGATGTTTCATAAAAAAATTAATAACTTTACAAAACTTTGAAGCTATTTATAACTATTTTTTTCATTATGACAATAATTAATTCTACATTTACAATAAACTGTCAGGTGTCCGCTTTCAAATGAGATCATACTTGTGCTTTTAGTGCAAAGGGTTCATGAACTGTATCTGTTTCAGTTTGGGTAGGCTATGCCATTTCTGGGGATTTTTCAAAAGTGGGGTTGCAGTTTAACAGGTTGCAGCTTATTGATATCTTATTTATATCGTATTGAAACACGTCTCAAGACCTTGCGTTTTCCCCATTCCACTGCCCACAGCCCACTTATGTGTAAATGCCCCCAAAGTCATAAACATCTTAATTGATATCGTATTGATATCTTCCAGATTAACCTGCACATCAAATATCCTAGACGCATCGGCAAAATACGTGATATATTAACACATATACCCATATATTTTATGAAGATGTTACACTTAAACTTAACGAATAAACATAATATTCCAACTTTAATCTGATAAATTTTGTAAATTCACGTAACACAATTTCCATCGGTGTGCACAAGCAGGCGTAACATTTCACTTTCACCTGCATTTCACTCTGCATTTACACCCATTCCTGCCCACACCTTTTCATGGGCATGGAAAAGTATGGAAGATACTGATGGTTTTTAATTGATGTTATTTAATGATACTACAGATTGCACTTCTTTGTTCACATTGACTTTAATGAAAACAACTGGTTTGCAGATCGTGCCATGTTTGCTGTGATGCATTTACACGGCTTTGACCAGCGGATGTCGCTAGCGTGGCACTCCCTTCTGCTCCACTGCTTTGCGCATGCGTAGAAGTGCGAGAAAATAAGTCATTACGAGAAAGTTTCTCATTATTATGATATGTTAAGTCATTATTACGAGAAAGTTTCTCATTATTACGAGATGTTAAGTCATTATTACGAGAAAGTTTTATTAATATGAGATGTTAAGTCATTATTATGAGAAAATTTCTCATTATTATAAGAAAATTTCTCATTATCATGTGAAAGTTTCTCATTATTAAGAGATACTAAGTCATAATTACGAAAAACGTTCTCATTATAATGAGATAGGGTACTAAGTCATTATTGTGAGAAACTTTCTCAATATAATGAGATACTAAGTCATAATAATTATGAGAAAGTTTCTCATTATTATGACTTAGATAAACTTTTTACTTTTTACTCAACTATGGCGGAAACGGGCTTCCATAACATTCTGAATTTAATAAATTTAAAAATAATAGTATAATGCTGTTGTGAAATCACAAATACTGTCAAAAATCATCACAAACTTAATCTCTGCATAAGCTACAGGTTAACGTTACCTATAACTGTAAATGTGCGCCATTTCACCAGATTTGTTACCTTAATAATTTATTAACCAATGCCAACAGAGGAGAATGCACCAGTGAACTGGTAAAATAGAAAACCATAATTCATATTACATTTGGGACAATTAAATAACTTTTCAGGCATTCCAGGTTTTTTCTGCACGTTAGGCACACTTTAATGCACTGCTGCCTCTATGGTTTAGTTACGTCCTTGCATCCTTTGTTGCTACTTGCTTGTTTAAAGTAAGCGTCACTCAAACAATTGAGTAACTTGTTATTTTCACCCTGCAATCGAGAAAAAAAAGTAAGAAGTATATATTTTATATTACTGATTAAAGTTAAGTAGGTAAGTATATGTGAGTCAGGAAATCTATTGGAATTTACATAATGTAACAATTAAAATGTTCAGTTCTGCTTTAAGCAGAGGGTGCAAAAGAAATTACAAAGTTATAATTATATAATTAATTTAATTGTGTTTTAACCTTACATTGTTTTCCCTTTACATCATTAATGTGTTAAATATAGAAATATTCAAAACCCAAAATACTCCTTGCATACGGACAGCTGGCCTTCACACACTCAACCCCGCAAGACCATGGTGAACCAGCTTCACCAGCTCCAGTTTGCTTGAGAACAGCATGAATATGGTTGTCCACCAGCTAGACCAGCACTGTACCAGCATATAAACCAGCCTGGACCGACACTATACCAGCATAAACCAGCCTGGGCCAGGAATCCATGCTGGTTTATGCTGGATTTTTCAGCAGGGTGCGCTGATTACTGTTAAAAGCCTAATTCAGCCCCTCGTTAGAGTAATTCCAGATAATGATAGACGAGGCTTACAACTGGATGGGCCTACTTCGGCCAGACGAGGTGGTTAGATCGGTATGGTTCCTCTTCAGACGAACTTCAAGCGACAGGACAGGGGCATACAGCTGGATGGACACACTCAAGCCAGAAGAGGTGAGTAGGCCGGTATGGTTCCTCTTTAGACGAACTTCAAGAAAACAGGACAGGGGCGTACAGCTGGATGGACACACTCAAGCTGCCGAGGTGAGTAGGCCGGTATGGTTCCTCTTTAGACGAACTTCAAGTGACAAGACAGGGGCGTACAACTGGATGTACACACTCAAGCCAGACCAGGTGAGTAGGCCAGTATGGTTCCTCTTTAGACAAACTTCAAGTGACAGGACAGGGGCGTACAGCTGGATGGACACACTCAAGCCAGACGAGGTGAGTAGGCTGGTATGGTTCCTCTTTAAACGAACTTCAAGTAACAGGACAGGGGCATGCAGCTGGATCTACACAATCAAACCAGACGAGGTGAGTAGGCCGGTATGGCTCCTCTTTAGACGAACTTCAAGTGACAGGACAGAGGCGTACAGCTGGATGGACACACTCAAGCCAGACGAGTAGAGTAGGCCGTAATGGTTCCTCTTTAGACGAACTTCAAGTGACGGGACTGGGGCGCACAGCTGGATGAACACACTCAAGCCAGACGAGGTGAGTAGGCCGGTATGGTTCCTCTTTAGACGAACTTCAAGTGACAGGACAGGGGCGGACAGCTGGATGGACACACTCAAGCTAGACGACGTGAGTAGGCCGGTATGGTTCTTCTTTAGACGAACTTCAAGTGACAGGACAGGGGCGTACAGCTGGATGGACACACTTAAGCCAGACAGATGAGTAGGCCGGTATGGTTCCTCTTTAGACGAACTTCAAGTGACGAGACAGGGGCGTACAACTGGATGGACACACTCAAGCCAGACGAGGTGAGTAGGCCGGTATCGTCCCTCTTTAGACGAACTTCAAGTGACAGGACAGGGGCGTACAGCTGGATGGACACACTCAAGCCAGACAAGGTGAGTAGGCCGGTATGGTTCCTCTTTAGACGAACTTCAAGATAACACGGGACAAAGACTTACGATTGAATGGACCCGCTCCGATCGATAAAAGGTGGGTTTTACACTGATCCTCAGTGGAAACGCCCTCAAGCTGGGCTGATCTTCTCCATTCCCCTTTGACTGGACAGCACCGTGAGGGTCAGAATTGTGAGCAACAGCAAGGTTATGTTCCACACTCAATAACTTTCCACTTCAACAAAACTTCCGTGACACACATCAACTTCAACACTGCAATCCGCACACAGGGTGAAATAAGGCCATCGCTCACACTCTAACCTGACTCCTCTGCCACAATCCGGAACGGGGTCTGGGTATACAAGGGGTGAACTGGAGGCCCAGGAGACACACAATTACAGTTTACTTTACAGCACTTTGTCCAAGCGCACTGGGACAGCGGTCTGGGATAGAGGTGATGCACACACAAAAATACTGGGAGAAGAGAGCAAAAGATCATGAGCCAGTTATCCCCAAGACTGAATTTTACGCTGTATTTCTTTCTCCATTAACACATCTTCCATTCCCCTTATCCATATAACAGCAGTACTGAAGGTTTAGATAAAGTCAATGAGTACTTATCTTTCTAAAGTGCAACAACGTTTTCCAGTTCACCCAATTCCTCTCCCTCCAGTTAGAGCAACACTCCTCAATGATCTTCCTTGGAGACGATGAATAGTAGCCAGCCCATGAACAAAACTCAGACCGTATCGTCCTCTCTCTCCAGCCGCATCGACACCCTCTTCAGTCTCAGCAATCCCTTTTTATCAGCCGGATTCCTCATACGTGTCCCAATCATTGATCGCGGGGTTCTCGTGCACCCCTGTTGTGTATTTCCTCATCAGTGGCCGCTCTCCCGATGACTTGCAAGTGGCCGGAACCAGCCTGGTGTTACACCGGGGCCGTTCCGATGGGGAAACATTTACCGCAAAATTTTAGTTCCGCTTATTTCAGGTCACCCCGTGACATCCTCCCCCACCAAACCATTCTAGTCCCTAGAACGCGGCTCCGAGACCCAGTCTCCGTACCTTATCGGGGGCGTCCCCGGTTGTCCCGCTGGGACCGCCGCAGGGGTGAAGGGGGGTCTGCCCTTCTCGGCTCCACACCTGGGCCCCTTGGAACCACTGCCCATCCTACCAAGGAAGGCCCCGGAGTCACCTCGGCAGGGGGAGTGTCTGCTGTAAGCCGTGGATTGTTTGGACAGGGGCGGATCAGGTTGTATCACCCGCTCTTCCCTCCGGGCGGATGGTATAGACCGGTTGGTCCGAATGTAGCTAACCTTGCACTACATAGGTTAGAGACTCCCACCGATCACTCAACTTTCCCTTTCCTTGGAGTCGTTTACCCCTGACCAATACTCTCTCTCCCGGTAGTAGCAGGGCCTCCCGTGTCGTCCGATCAAACAACCGCTTGTTCTTAACAGCTGTTTGGTTGATCCGATCGGAGACTCGTTCGTACGCCGAGTGAAGTCGCTGGTGGTGCACACCCACCCACTCCGTCAAACTCAAACCTCCCTCTGCCACAGTTGCTCTCAGCAACAGATCCGTAGGTAAACACACATGTCTCCCAAACATCAAGTAAGTTGGGGCATATCCAGTCGTACTATGCACGCTATTATTATAGACCTGGACCAAAGTGGGGAGGATATCCACCCAGTTGCCCTGTCGATCCACATCTAGGGTCCCCAGTAAGCCCAACAAGGTCTGATTAAACCTCCCACACCCCCCATTCCCTTGCGGGTGGTAGGGTGTGGTGTGAGTCTTCTTACACCCATAAAGCTGGCATAATTCGCGGATCACCCTGGACTCGAAATTCGGCCCTTGATCTGAATGGAGGGTTTCGGGACACCCGAACGGCTGGAATACAGTCCTCCATAAGGCGCGGGCAGTGGTGGCCGCGGTTTGGTCCAGAGTTGGGATGGCCCAGGTGTACTTGGAAAACAAGTCAGTCACCACAAGGATGTTCTGGACGCGGTCTATTGACCCAACGTCAAATAATCCATAGCCACGATGTGTAACGGAGCCTTTGCTCGGATGGGGGCCAACGGATCTCGCACGTCCTTCCTGGTCTTAAAGAGGGTACAACGCGGACACTCCCGGATGAAAGATTTCACTGCCCGTTCCATTCCTGGCCAATTGAAGTGCCTCCGCAATAAGGATACCATTCGTTCAGGCTCTTGATGTCCCAACTGAGTATGGTAGGCCTGTAACAGGACCTGAGTCTGACCTTCTGGCACCACCACCTGACACACCCTTTGTCCCAGAGCTGGATCGTATGAACCGACAGACCGCTCCCTCTTTCACAAAGAGCCTCTCCCACTGTCCGAAGAGCGTTCTCACCACCTGTGTCTGGGCCCGGCGTTCTCTGCCCTCGGGCCATACTCCTTGTGCCAACGAGGACCACAATGTGACCAGACCCGCATCTCTGTCCTGTCGCTCCTTCCACCGCTGTGGATCCCAACCCCAGCTAGAGGGGACTCCTTCCTGCTGAAGGCCGGGTGCCTCCACGATTCCCACCATAAGCCCTCCTTCGCGCCCATAGATGGGCATCGGCGATGGACCTTATGCTTAGGCCTCAGGGAGTCTTGACAACACATCAGCATTAGTATGCTCTCGGCCTGGTCGATACTGGAGCTGGTAATCGTAGTTTGCCAGTTGGGCCACCCATCGCTGCTCGACCGCCCCCAATTTTGCAGTCTGCAGATGGACCAAAGGGTTGTTGTCTGTCACCACAAGTATTTTAGCTCCCCACAGGTAGTCCTTGAACTTCTCACTCAACGCCCACTTCATGGCCAGTAGTTCGAGCTTGAAGGAGCTATAATTGGAGTCGTTCCGCTCGGTTGGGTGTAGACTTCGGCTTGCATAGGCTATGACCCGCTCTACCCCTTGCTGTCGCTGGGCTAGCACCGCTCCTAGTCCCAAGTAACTGATGTCGGTGTACAGAATGAAGGGCTGAGAGAAATTGGCATATGCCAGGATCGGGGCTTATAACAACTCTTGTTTAAGCCTCTGGAAGGCCGCCTCACAGGCAGAGTCCCAGATAACCGAAAGGGGACCCACGGCCCCGGGAACGTCCCGAACCCCCAAGGAGCTGGTTCAATGGTTTAGCGATCTTGGAGAAGTCCTAAATATAGAGCCGTAGTAACCCACGAACCCCAAGAATGACCTCACTTGCCGCACCGTCTTCGGTGCACTCCACCCTTGGACGGCGGACACTTTCTCGGAATCTACTGAGATCCCAGAGGTGCTCACACAATGGCCCAGGAACTTCACCTCTTTCTTAAACAGTTGGCACTTGTCTGGTTGGAGCTTCAGCCCATACTTCTCTAGGGACCGGAATACTTGCTCCAGATGTTGTAGATGGGACCCGAAGTCAGGAGAGTACACGATAACGTTTCCAAATAGACCAAGGTGGTATCAATTAATTGGCCGCCCAGGCAGCGCTGCATCAGCCGTTGGAAAGTGGCAGGAGCGTTGCACAGGCCAAACGGCATCCGGTCCCATTCGAAGTGCCCATAGGGGGTGGTAAACGCGGTCTTCTCCCGATCTCCCTCCTCCACCTGCACCTGCCAATACCTGCTGGCCAGATCTAAGGTGGAGTACCAGGCAGCTTGAGTAAGGCTGGTGAGGGAGTCCTCCACTCGTGGTAACGGAAAGGCATCTCTTTTAGTCACTTGGTTTAATTTTCGGTAATCCACACAAAACCTCCAAGCCCCATTCTTCTTCCGCACCAAGACGATTCGGGCCGCCCAGGGGCTGCAGCTTTCCCGGATAATGCCTTTATCCAGCATTCCACGTAGCAAGGTGGGACCTCGGAGTAGAGGGTGGGCAGCACCGGACGGTACCGCTCTCTGCTTGGCGTGGCCTCCCCCGTTGGAATTTGATGCTTCACGGCATCCGTGCGTCCATTATCTTCGTCATGCATAGAGAATAGATGTTGCCACTTGACCAAGAATTCTTGGAGCTGTTGGGTCTGATCCCCTCTCAACCCTTCGCCCCACAAAGTCTCCCCCAAGAGATGAGCTTGCATCCCCCCCTCCGACCTGCCCGTGGGCGGATTCGCTTGTGCCAGGGCCACTTCCACCACAGCCGGGCTCACCTGACAGAATCTAACTTCCTCATTTTCTCTTACTTGCTGGGGGTTTACCAAGGTAACTCGAGCCAGTCGCTGGTGGCGGTATAGGTTGACAGGATAGGGGTTTGTGTTCCATAATCTCACCAAGACCCGGCTCCAACGAGTAAGGGCCAGCCCTCGGGCCACCTCCACCTTCTGACAATCGAGGTGAGGCTCGACTAGGACCCACTCCTCGGGCCCATAGAGCTGTGGGGGCAATCGGGCCCAGATTATGGTCTCGCTCCTAGCTGGAATGGAAAGAGCATAGCGACAAGCGACCCTCCCGATGCTTTCGCGATCTCCCCGGGCGTCTGCCATACGGACCCGTCGACAATCTTCCACGATGCGGTCCCACTCTCGCCTTTCCGAAGGTAGGGCAGTTCGAATGGGCCTGCCCTGAAACAGCTCTTCCCAGCAGTCGGCAATAACATTCATGCCCAAAAGGGCTCGATGGGTCCCCAAGCAAGCATCCCGGATGACTACCACTCCTTTCTGGGGTACCGTGATCCCATGGATCTCCAAATCCGTGACCAGGTAACCGACATATGGGATGTCAAGACCGTTGGCTCCTCGCAGAGTCAGCCAGGGGGCTTCTGCTGTTGGTAAGTTCTGAACATCAAACAACTCCTTGGATAAACTTTCGGAGAATAAGGTGACCTGGGACCCGGTGTCCAACAGGCATTGGACTTTTATACTATTCACCTGGACTACCACAAGAGGGCAACGTCCAACCAGGCAATCTTGGGAGGCAGGCAAGGAAGAGGGGCCAATTGATGGGGCGAGAGCCACACTGGCGCACATAATGCCCCGGCTCCCCACAGCCATTACAAATGGGGCGACCCAGTTTGTCCCATTGAAATCGTGGGCCAGCCGGCCGGGGTGGACTCGCTCGGGAAGCCGGCCCCCGTCTGAATAAGCCCCTTCCCGAGGTAAAGGCAACGGAGGAATACGCTCCCGTCGGAACTCCTCCAGGAGAGTTTTAGACATCTCCGCCATTTGTTCCCGAACGTCCTTCATAAGCTCGGTCCGAAGGGCCTGTCTCCTCGTTAGAGTAATTCCAGATAATGGTAGACGAGGCTTACAACTGGATGGGCCTACTTCGGCCAGACGAGGTAGTAGGCCGGTACCACACTCAAGCCAGACCAGGTGAGTAGGCCAGTATGGTTCCTCTTTAAACGAACTTCAAGTGATAGGACAGGGGCGTACAGCTGGATGGAAACACTCAAGCCAGACGAGGTGAGTAGGCCGGTATGGTTCCTCTTTAAACGAACTTCAAGTGACAGGACAGGGGCGTACAGCTGGATGGGCACACTCAAGCCAGACAAGGTGAGTAGGCCGGTATGGTTCCTCTTTAGACGAACTTCAAGTGACGGGACAGGGGCGCACAGCTGGATGGACACACTCAAGCCAGACGAGGTGAGTAGGCCGGTATGGTTCCTCTTTAGACGAACTTCAAGTGACAGGACAGGGGCGGACAGCTAGATGGACACACTCAAGCCAGACGAGGTGAGTAGGCCGGTATGGTTCCTCTTTAGACGAACTTCAAGTGACAGGACAGGGGCGTACAGCTGGATGGACACACTCAAGCCAGACGAGGTGAGTAGGCCGGTATGGTTCCTCATTAGACGAACTTCAAGATAACACGGGACAAAGACTTACGATTGAATGGACCCGCTCCGGTCGATAAAAGGTGGGTTTTACACTGATCCTCAGTGGAAACGCCCTCAAGCTGGGCTGTGGTACAGTGGTTACAGTGGTAAAACTCACACCACACGGGTGATATAATCATCACAGATACCAGCGATTACAGTTGGAAAAGAGGCAAGCTGTGTTTACGAATGCCAAAGATATGCTCTCAATTTTATAAACTCTTGTAAACAGCCAGTATTAACAATGAAAGCATCCAAACATCCCTACACACAATGGCTGGAGAATACCCATAATGTGCTGTGAGGGTCGCACTGAATTAATTCCCGTGTCTTGCCAGAAGATGGCGCCTGCAGCTGAATCATCCATCCATCCATTTTCCAAACCGTCGGTGCAATATGGGTACAGCCTAATATCAAGAATGTGTCTAACATCCTTGAAGCAGTATACATGGGTCAAAATTCAGAAACAACAACAAACAAAAATCCCTAGTATTTTATACACGAATTATTGCTAAAGCTTTTTACTATGGTAAATATATGGAAATAAATTGTGATTATATGCAGGTGGGGCTCGTGTAGGCTATATAGGCAGGCAGGGCAAAGCCCTACCAAAATATGAATCGACAACTTTAAAACATAGATCCATGCAATAAGTTTCCAATAATGTAATTTGTTAATTGCATTCAAAAATTAGAGCAGAGGTTTCTATTCTTATAAAAAATATCGTGAGCTTAGAATTATACGGTTCTATCTCCACTTTTGGTCGAAATTGAGTTTTTGACATAATCTTATCCACTGGGAGTTTATTAATGCCTAGGTGGGGTTATTTTTGTAAAAAAAAAATATTTTGTTAGTAGTTATTAATAAAATAAAAAGGTTCCATATCACAAAACAGCAGGGATGTAAAAACTTTGATGCTCAATTTCTCAGAACTACCCTAAACGGAGATAGAACTGTATAATTCTAAGCTCACGATAGTATACTTCATAAGATTTTTGTTAGAAGCAAAATAAATAGAACAGTTAGCTAGAGGAGGATATCCTTGTGACAGATCAATATCCTTGAGCCTGAAATTACGTAGGCTAACTGTGGAAATGACACAGCTGGATATTGTTTATCAATGGATAAATCTGTAGACACAACGTTTGTGATAGTGGTGTGATCCCAGACAGCAGTAAAGATAATGTAGCCTATACCTTTTTAATACACTATTTTGTTCAAATAGTGCTGTGTCAATGCGACTTTGCATCAAAACACATTTTTGTTTTTATATCAAGAAATATATTTTGAAATCTACTCCTTTACTTATCTCCTCTACTTATTCTGAAACAATGTTCTTCTTTCTTTGGCATTTGCATCAGAGAACAGAGGATGGGAGTGTGAACCCATAGGCTACATTTTTTTTAAAGTATGCGTACAATATAACATTAACATGATCACTCCATAATGCTAAACTTTGTGTCAACAGATATATCTATAAAAAATCATACGGTCTATAGTAATAATGAAAGTTGCATAATATTCAGCTGTGTCTTTTCCACGATTATGTTGCCATACTTTTTATTCAGCACAGGCTCCAGGATATTGATGTGTCATAAGGAAATCCGTCTTAGGATGGTTTTGACTATAAAAGTCATGACTGAAGGTTGGAAGACAAACTTGATCAGAAGAGAAAGATGGAAGCTATGAATTTCCTTTTCTGTCTACTTCTAACTGTCTATCAAGGTAAGAATATTATTCACTGGAGAAAATTGTACAATATATGAAAATCATCTGCTTGCTTTAACATCATATGTTTAGCTTAAATTATATATAATTTCTTAGTTCATATGCTGACAGTAATCATCGATAAAACCATGTATACATGTATTGATACATACATACACATACATTGGAAAGACAAGCATTAGATTAAACGATATGTCTATATGTCATATTACAGCAAATACCATTGGGTCATGGTCATGGACAACAGGTAAATCAATGAACATTATACATTATGTAGTGTATAATATGGCTGTTTGTGTTTATGCATTTTTTATACAATGTTGAAACGTCAATTTGCATGATATATTTATTTTGTTTTTAAAGATGACTGGCTGTATTCCACTGAAGGTTCTCCAGGTATCTGTCTGTCTGTCTGTCTATAGTTTTTGTCAGGAGTAAGTCTCTGCATTAAGTTGTTGTGATTTTGTAAAATTATTATTATTATTCTCTGGTTTCCCCTTTTGTATTCAGAACCATGTGGTGGCTCTATGACAGACTGGATGGGTGAATTTTTCAGCCCCCGTTACCCTAATAACTACCCTTATAACGCACGATGCATATGGACCATTCATAGCACAGGGGCGACAACTGTGCAACTGACCTTCACCGATGTTTTGTAAGCATTCGTTATCTACCATTATCTCTCTACGTGTTGTCACTTTATCTTTGTCAAAGGAATTTGTGTAATTTAATTTCTTAATTTATCAGATGAAACAGAACACCTGAAGTGTGTACCTTCATCTTCTCAAGCAAAAATAAAGATTTTGTGAAGTATTTTGTGAACACTAAATGTATGTTTTCAAATATTCTGAGACAATATATTAATTTGCATTTGTTTTCTCTCTCCTCTCTATTTGCTAGTTTGGAAACATGCTGTGATTACATCAGAGTATATGATGGTCCTTCTACCCTCTACCCCTTACTTGAAGAAATACGAGACTACAAGAACAAACGCTACAACTCCAGCAACAATGATCTGACTGTGCTTTTCTACAGTGATAGCAGTGTATCAAGAAGAGGATTTCATGCAAGCTGGGTCTTTGTAGGTAAGCAATTAAATAAAATGAATAAAACGAATTTCATTTTTAATACAATGCCAGACTGAATCAAAAATATTTAGCGCAATGATTCAGAAATATACAGCGCAACTAGTGTAGTCTAATTGCTAAACGAATTACTTTTATGAACAGCTTCTGTTTATTGAATCAGATGCACATATTAAAATGTATTTAAGGCTTAATTTAATGTGCTTACTGACTGGTTCATAGGCTAAATATGAATATTGTCAGTAGTATTTTATCATTAATGTCATTAAAAGCCTGTGTAAACACCTTTTATAAATTTACAATTAGTTTCCTAATACTAAAGAATCGTTATAACAGTTAAGAAAGCAGAATTGTTTGAATCATTACGAATCCCATTCCTACTCATAATCTAATGGCTAAAATCTACTTTTCTGTTTGTTAGATTCCAATTCATGCAGGTATAACTGTGGATACTCCTTTCGCACTTGTTCATGTGATGATTCCTGCCAGGACAATACAAACTGTTGTTATGACTACGACAGTGAGTTCCTCCTGATCAGACACTTACAGATCAATCAGTATTCATACATCTCTCTTGTATCCATGCGTTTATATATGTAACTTTAAATTTACAATACATAATGTACAACAAAACTCTATCACTTTACTTTATACAGGCTACTGCTCACGGACAACGGCTTGGCCAACTATAACAGGTGCACCTACATCTAATCTGTCTATCAGATTTAAACCTTTTACTGGTTTCCTGGGTTGAGAGAGACTGATGTCCCAGTAGTCAAACATCACGCACATTTATATATGGCTATTGTAGTCATACATGTATTAAGGGCTTCATGGATAATATCTGTTTCTCCCTCTCTGCTAGATTTCCCCTCCTGCAGGTATAACTGTGGATACAACCTCGGCAGCTGCTCATGCAACTACAACTGTCATAAATATGGCAACTGTTGCCCTGACTACGACAGTGAGTTCCTCTTGATCAGATAGTTACAAATCTCTCTTGCATACTGAGTGTACGGTTTGAAAATATCAAATGCTGTGTATTTCCAGATATTAAATTGATTTTCACATCTTTTCCCTTTATACAGACTACTGCTCTGTATCCATGCGTTCACATATGTAACTTTAGATTTACAATAAATAATGTACAACAAAACTCTATCACTTTACTTTATACAGGCTACTGCTCACAGACAACGGCTTGGCCAACTACAACAGGTGCACCTACATCTAATCTGTCTATCAGATTTAAACCTTTTACTGGTTTCCTGGGTTGAGAGATGCTGATGTCCCTGTAGTCAAAGATCACACACATTTATATGGCTATTGTAGTCATACATGTATTAAGGGCTTCATGGATAATATCTGTTTCTCTCTCTCTGCTAGATTTCCCCTCCTGCAGGTATAACTGTGGATACAACCTCGGCAGCTGCTCATGCAACTACAACTGTCATAACTATGGCAACTGTTGCCCTGACTACGACAGTGAGTTCCTCTTGATCAGATAGTTACAAATACTATACACAAATCTCTCTTGTATACTGAGTATACGGTTTGAAAATATGGTAATGCAGTGTATTTCCAGATATTGAATTGATTTTCACATCTTTTCCCTTTATACAGACTACTGCTCTGTGTCAACTACATGGCCACCTACAGAAGGTACACCAATGACTCTCTTATTTGATAACTCCTTTCTCTATTTGCTCAGTTCTAACCAGACATTATGTAAGGAATAATTAACGACAGGCCGTTGAATTATTAGAAAAATAATGCACGTACCCGAGGTGGTAATGCGAATTTACATTGTGCATTAATTTTCAAATAATTTAACTGCCTGGAGTCAATTACTCCGCTTAGCTACTAAGGTTACCACACCTCAAAACATGTTCAGATTATGTATTTTTGAGTCCGGTTTTTGACCTTAAAACGCAATTGAGTGTACGCATCTAAACCCAAGCCGTAAGCTCTAAACGTGGCCTAATTTGTTTACTGCTTGGCTTGAGCCACTGAGAGCAGGAGTTGACTACACGTTTCTGTGTGAGTGTGTCTGTAGGCTACTGAATGTGTGTGCATTTGAATGGAAGAGACAGAGGGAGAAGACAGCATATGCTTTCCGTACATAATAAAATGTAAAAAAAGCATGGAAATAATTTGCCATTTTTATCCTATGTTTACTATATTTATTTGATTGTTCAGTGTCGTTGTGGGTTTCGGTTCTTTTGCTGTTGTTGGCTGTAAGGACCTTTGAAATAACTGAAATCGTTTGGCGAAGTAATAACTAAAGCAGTCAAGACCTGCCTGTAATTATATGACATTATAATGCCAATGGATGATCATCTGAAAAGTGCAATAATTTCTCAAAAACATATATCTATACATTCAACAACAGATGTATACTCCTGTGAGAATAACTGTGGCCAAAGTCTTCCTCTCTGTGGATGTGACGACCACTGTCAACATTATGGCAACTGTTGCCCTGACTACGACAGTGAGTTCCTCCATCAGGACAATTTCATTTGAAATAGCCTACTATAAACAAAAACTCAAACCTTTCCTGCCATGATCAGATGATTCATTGTATTTAGCCTACTATGATGAAATGGACTTTGGTAAGCCAAATTGGGCAATGTAGAATTACTTTTTTTCTTCAGTTTTATCAATTCTCTTTTCACAGGCTACTGCTCAACTACAACAGCAACAACAACAGAAACAACATACTGGGTTGATACAACAGGTGCTGCTTCCATTCAGTTACATTAATCATACATTAATGACATCATGAGTAAACTCTGTTCCTCTCTCTAGCTCCCTCCTGCAGATATAACTGTGGATACAACCTGGGTAGCTGTTCATGCACCTACAACTGTCATAACTATGGCAACTGTTGCCCTGACTACAAAAGTGAGTTCCCTTTGATCTGTCAGACACTTTAAGATAAAATACTGTAAACAAAAATACTAATCTTTCCTGTAGTGAGCACATGGGTCAGTGTATTTTTTGTGACAAAATGGATTTTGCTAAATCAAAGGAGAATCGTAGTGTTGTTTCTTACCTTTTCAGGGTTATCTATTCTCTTTAAACAGGCTTGTGCTCAACAACTGAACTGACAACAGCAACAACTTACTGGTCAGATACAACAGGTGCTGCAGCCATTTAGTTGAATTTAAGGGACACTAATGAGATTAATGACATGAAATTGATCAGTTGAATGTAATACCATTTACTTAAAAGCAGTAATCAGTTTTGCTTTTCTAACTAAATATACACACCAATATGTGACCCAATAGTGTGTAATCACACCCATATATTGATGACATTATGAGTAAAAATCTGTTCCTCCCTCTGATACAGAATATTCCTCCTGCATGTATAACTGTGGACACAACTTCAGCAGCTGCTCATGCACCCACGACTGTCAGTACTATGGCAAGTGTTGCCCTGACTTTCACTGTAAGTCTAAACCACTCTTGAAGACTCAGACATGACACTTCTGGTTCATACTCATTCAGTTTTATCTTCCTTCCTTCAATCAGGGTATTGTCCATCGTATACAACGAGGAGAGACTTGACAGCAGGTACAACTGTCACTAGTTTTTGTAACGTCTGAGGCTAAATTCAGATAACATTATAATCTGATTCTTATGAAACTTATTTGTAACCTGTAAAATTGAGCACATTTTGTTTCTTCATGATTACCAGTTTCTCACCCTCAGTGTGGAGGACACCTCTATGGTTCTGGGCTGTTTTCCAGTCCAAACTACCCAAACTATTACCATGACAATGCCTACTGTGTGTGGTATATCTCTGCTCAGCAAGGACAGAGGATCTTCCTGTCATTTGCTGATGTGCAGTAAGTGAGAGGCATCTATCTCTTTATCTAGCTAGACATCAGTCTGTATCTTTATGCTGGGTAGATTACTTACAAATTGTAGCCGGCTACTGATTCCAAAGTACATCTCAAAAATTGTGTGGAGTGGAGTGTGGGGGGAGCCAGGAGCAGGAGTAGTCAGGCAGGAACCTAGGCCACGTTCATCTCGAAGACGAGTTTGTTCAGAATCAGCTACATATAGCAGGTCGGCTGACTCGATTTCCTTCTCACACATTCCCATACCATCACAGTGCATTTCCCTGTTGAAGCCTAGCGTCAATTGACTTCAATAGGGCTGCTTCAAACTGTTTTTTTTTTCAGTGCTTCAAAACTAGACAGTGATTGGATAAATACTGAGATTATGTCCCGCCCACGGACGCTCAGCATCTCTGGGGGTGAATGTGGGAGTGGGCTGGCCTGAACTCCGGATTTCTGCGTGATGATTGGAGGGTTTGTCGAAAGACTGCATCTCCTTTTGATTGGGAGCGATTTTGTACCATAAAAAGTCGCTGGTGCTGAAGCTATTCAAGCTTAGTCCCATCGCGGATTTTGCAAGTGTAGTTGAAAGACAAACAGCTGCAACCTATTTCTTGTCTTTTGCTTGGAGAAATTGCTAGCCAATTTTCATCATACATTTCACATAATTATACACCACATTCCTTGTTTCAGTTTAACCTAATTCCCACATTTCGTCCGTCGAGTCCGTTGACTTTTTTTTAGCTTGTTTGTTCATTCATTCATTCATTCATTCATTCATTCATTCATTCATACAGTAGGCTAGGGTAGCTAGGCTATAAATAAATAGACAATTTTTATGATGTAGGCTGAAAATGAGCTTCCCCTCTTTGAAAGACCAGCAGTCACCACTGTGCATGACCTAGGCGGAGCCAGAGGGACAAGGGAGCCCGGTGGAGCTGGTGGTATGACAGGCCACGGTGAGACGAGGGAGCATGGAGCCAAGGCGGAACCAATGGGTAGAAGGCCCGAGGTGAAGTTTGGGGCTCGGTGGCAGGAGGCGGAGACAGGGGATCCTCAAGCCTAGGCAGAGCTGGTCCGAGGCAGATCCACACTACTGGATGGAATCAACTGAGGATGCACCGAGGGACTGAAAGGAACAAGCAGTGGTAGGGTCGGGGAACTGGCTGGCTTAGGCAGAGGAGGTTGGAGAGGGAGGTTGGAAGGGAACTCTAGGGACACAGGAAGTTTAAGCTGGGAGGGACCAGCAGGGTCAGGAGAAAAAGGGGTATCACCTTCTCAATTACCTCCAATTCACAGTCAGAGGCCAGTAGCAGCTGGAATGGAGCACGAGGGCTCCATTCCATGCCCTCGTGCTCCCTCTGGGACAGGCAATGTTGCCGACTCGCACACCTGGTCAGATGTATCGCTGGGTTCAGGCTCCGGGTCGGGGTAAGGCTCAGATGGCTCTACTGGCTCATTGTCCGCGACTGGGCTCTGGGACTGGAGTAGGGTTGGTGTTGTCCTCCGAAGTACGGATGATGAACAACATTGTTCAATAGGGTTCCTCTTTTCTGATTGGGTTAACATTTTGTCTGTTTCTGTTTCTTTCAGATTGGAGCGCTGCTGTAACTGTGACTACATCTCTGTACATGACGGCTCTTCCACTGGTCATTCACAGCTGGGAAAGGTCTGCTTCAATGACACCACCAACCAGGTGTTTCACTCTTCTTCACGCTACCTGACTGTTGTCTTCAGAAGTGACTATTCTGGTGTCAGCCATGGTTTTAAGGCCTTTTTCACAAGCTCTCTGACTGCAAATGAAGGTACTTCAAAGTCTCTTTTTGAAATAACTATGTTACACAGCTACACTGTAACTTGTATTTGATCCCTTCTGTTACCATATTTGTTTTTCATTTTTGCTAAACAAAATAATTTTTAAAAAGTATAAACAATCACCTTTTGTAATTCCCGAAATGAAATAAATACTTTAAAAGTGCAAAATTACATTGATGGGATGAAACTCTTTGCTTTGCAGGTCGTGTGGCTTGCTCAGACAATATGGTCATTGTCATTCAACGGTCTTACCTGAACTCACTTGGATTCAGTGGAAATGATATTTATGTGGATGATCATCTTTGCAGACCCAGTATTACCAGTACTGAGGTTGTGTTCAGCTTCAATATCAATACATGTGGAACCGCCAAAGAGGTATGATCTATATGTGTGTCAGATGCAGCATGGCTCCAGTGCTGATATAAATGCCGTTACTTCTGTTTTCTATTGCCAAAATTGAAAAATTTTGTCAGTAGCTGTCAGCTTTTAATGCTTGAATATGCTGTGTCAGATTAGTTAGAAACCATAAATGTAAGCATCATTGAGTAGCATGTTTACCACACAAGATCACCTGCTCTCTGTCTCTCTCTCCTAGATGATGAACGGTTATGTGTCCTACACCAACAATGTGCGGGCATCTCAGTCTCAGTCGGGTGAGATCACTCGTCAGTCACAGTTCCTACTACATGTGGGCTGCCGAATGGAGCCGGACACTATGGTCCAGATATTCTACAAGGCCAGGGAGAACATCAATGCCAACATCACAGGAACGGGCCGCTTCAATGCCAGCATAGCCTTCTACACCTCCAGCAGTTTCTACCAACAAATTTATGACTCTCCATATGAAGTGAACCTGAACCAGTTTCTGTATGTTCAAGTGAAGCTAAACAGGCCTGACTACAGCCTGGATCTCTTCTTGGACACCTGTGTAGCATCTCCAAATCCCAATGACTTCAAAGATCGTTCCTATGACCTGCTGCGTAACGGGTGAGACAGTATTAGTAAGAATTATGTTCTACCTACTTTAGTTCTTGTACTTCTTTGCATTAATAGTGAAACTAACTCAATGTGACTGAGTTTGACCGTAGTCCAAATTTATTTATCTTTCAAATCCAAGTAATTTCTCTTATTTTATCTTTTGTAGATGTCCCAGAGACAACACATATTATTCCTACACCAGCGGTCAGCACTATTATGCTCAGTTCCGTTTCCAGGCTTTCAAGTTCCTCCGGACTCATGCCTACGTGTACCTGCAGTGTAAAGTGATCATCTGCCCCGATAACGATTACAACTCTCGCTGCCGCAAAGGTTGCCGCTTCCGTCGCAAGAGATCCCTTGACAGCACCTACCACACCAATACTATGACGCTGGGGCCAATCAAACTCAAAGGTCAGAGGCCAGTAGCAGGTATGTTTTCGAATTAATTTATCTGCCAGTTTTTGATTTATTAACATGGAGCCTTTAACTAACAACTGTCCAGTCACTGTCATTCAAGGCTTGGTGTGAAGAAGTCTGAGAAGTCAAAGGAATTAACTGATCATCTTCTCCATCATCACCTTAATCATTACCAATCAATCTTTATTAACCAATCAGCAAATGGATCTAAAGACAAGTTGTATTTTTGCAATTCAATAAAGCATTTCTAAACAGCTGTTCTTGTCACTGTTGTCTGCATTCATTGTGCCTCTTTGAAATGAAACAAGATCATGTAAGGTACAAAAGACAATAAAAATTATTTCTGTATTAAATTATTTACTTTTGAAGATTGAAGTAAAAAAATATATATATCAGGGAGATACATTTAGTTTAGCATAAACTTTTTTAATTATTTCTTTCTCTCTCACACAAGTTATTATTATTATTTTTTTACAAAACTCCATTGTTTTGTCAAGGCCCAGAAATGTAGTAAAAACATTGTTAAAATAGTCCATGTGACTACAGTAGTTCAACCTTAATATTATGAAGCGACGAGAATACTTTTTGTCCGAAAAATAAAAAATAAAAAAATAACAACATTATTCAACAATCTCTTCTCTTCCACGTCATTCTCATGGTCATGTGTGTGATGCGTGTAATGCCGGCCAGTAATGAGCCGCCATTCAGACGTAGAACCCAGAAGTCGGATTCTACGTGGACAAATGTCCTGGCTCTTCCAAGCTTTATAATGGCAGTGAATTGCTGAATATTTTCCGTCAAAATGCATCCATCCAAAAAGTGCATCTATCTATCATAAAAGTGCTCCACGCAACTCCAGGGGGTTAATAAAGGCCTTCTGAAGTGAAACGATGCTTTTGTGTAAGAAAAATATCCATATTTAAATCTTTAAAACCTGTGTGAAATGGTGAGACCTTTTAATTCTTAAATGCGACGCCCTCCAGCATCATATGTGAAAGTGGAATTAATTGATATCTACGACATCATTAAGAATTCTGATTTTAAGAATTTAAATATGTTCTTGTACTCATTTGAACTTAAAGTGAAACCAACCCAGTGTGTGACTGTACTGGATTGATGCAGGGATGACATGAAGGTACAGAGAGAGAGGAAAAAAAATAACTAAACCAAAATACTGGCTATATTGTAATGGACACCTTAATCATATATCTTATCTAAATGTAAGGGATTTGTTTTTTTGTTTGTGTCATGTTTTATCCCAGGGATGAAGAAGGTGAGCAAAGTAGACTCATATATATAACTTGATTTATTTACATGGACAACTTAGATAATGCAATAACAAGAACACAAACAAAGCAGTGCGCAAAACAATAAAAACAACTGTCCGGTACAAACAATACCGGACAATGACCCCAAGAAACTGAAAAACTTAAATACACAAGGTGACAAACTTAATTGCAAACAGGTGTTTTCGTTAAATTAATATCTATGACAACTGATAGTGGCGGGAAACCAGAACAAAGGAAACAGGAAACTGAAGAGAAACAAACTAAAAGTCCATGAAAATTAAATTAATACTAACTAAACGTGATAGTTTGTTTGTAATTTAGACAAGGAATCAGTAAAATTATTTAACTCAGAGCAAAAGCATTTGTGGATATATAACAAGAACAGGATTTTAACAGCATTGTCCAATAGGACACAACGCGTGTTACAAAATAACAACAAGACCATTTCTTCTTTGATATAATTTTCAGATATTGAAAGAGGTAAAATGACTGTTTTACAATTTGATTTAATGCCAGTTCCTCTGAATTTCATACCGTCTGAACAAGCCCGACATAGATCTTCGCCATATATATATATATATATAAGCACCTCTTAAGCCAAACCTTCAGCGGACCGCATCTCAAGCTGACCAAAAAGTTTGAGAACCACTGCTCTAAATCAAGTGTTGGATGAGGAAATTACAGTTATATATTTTACAAAGCAAAACAAAATGTGCATGGAGTCTGTTTGATGAATGAGGAAAGTGACTTAAATTGTGTTTTAATTAAAATGTAAAGTTGCAAAAGGGTTTAGAGGGTAGAAAATATGTTTAATATAAAAAACAACAGAAAAATGTAAAAGTAAAAATGTAAAAAAATAAAATGTAAAAAAAAAAAAATTTCAATGAAAACTTGTTTCTGCAAATTACTACCAGCAACAACTTGATGCCACAGGCTGCAATTTATTTCTTACATTATGTCTTTATAATCTGTGTTTCATTTTGGCCTAATTTATTATAGCTTATAATTTAATATATGCAGTGTTTTAAATTGTTTCTTTATTTACATCATTGCTTATTTATAATTTTGAATAGACTTTGGTTAGCTAAATTCCGTAAACCTCATTTGCTCATTTGACCCCCAAAGTTCAGAGACTTCCTCATTTTGTGATATTTAAGTTAACAAATCTTGAATTTACAATTATGTGGATCATGTGCAATTTACTGAATCTGTTTTGTGGTTGCTCTGACTCTGAACAACTTTATTCCACCAGAAAGGCTTAACTGTAACAATAAAGCTGTCATATATGGTTCTGCAAAACCAAATTCTGGTCTGAAACTGCTGGCCTGAAACTGCTGTCACGTATAGGGCCGTGGTTCTGCAGAATTAGTAGCTATATGATACAATAAGCATCTACCCAACAGTATTCCTGACCGGAATTTAAAAGCATGATTATACTCTTCTAATATTTTATTGAAAATAAGAAAATAGACTACACTTCTTACTGAATACATTTTTTGTTGTTGAATATTTGACACTGGCATTGGTTTGTTGAATCATAAGAGTTCAACTGGATAAAAAAAAGAAAACATGTATTTAAAAAAATATAGGCCTACTTGGCCTTCACACACTGACCTCTGTTACAAATTGCATCAGCATTTCTAACATTGTCAAAGTCCAATCTTTACACTTCAAATGTGGCTTAATGAAACGTTACTGCAATTGCGGAGGCATGGTACTATTCTCGCCAGTGTGAGAGCGCATGTGCGAAAGGACACAAGTGGCATCTATGGGGATTTTACCTGGAAGAATAGAGAACATCTCATGAACTTGGTAAGATGATGAAGAGTGCAAATAGACTTTTCAAAAGACTCTTTAATACAAGACATAAAAGCAATCAATCCATGCCAAAAATATATGAATTGGTCCAAATGGCTTAGGTAAATCAAGTTTCATAAACTCTGTTAACAATGCCTTCAAATGATGGATAACAAGCAGTGAAGAGTGACAGAATTGGTGGTGTGGGTGACAGAATTGGTGGTAAAAGTTTCAAAGTTTATATTTCACATCATATTTCCATAGTTTTAGTTGCAGAGTGATTAGAGAAGACTAGCTAAATATTTATTTTGCAGTTGTAAGACTGGAAAACCTGGAAGGACTTTAAGAGAGGGCCACTCTCTGAGAAAACAAAGGAAATTAACATTTGAACTCCCCCTCATGCACTATTGAGACGAAGGTCTCACCTCCCTCATCCTAATCTACATTTCTCTCCCCCATTCTTCATCCTGGCAGAGATCTCCCAAACCCACACAAGAATCTAAATGGTTTAATGTGAATGATTATCATCGAGTTTTATACATGTTTGGTATTATTTGAAAGGTCTCGCTGCGCCTGGCACAAATGTCTCATTCCCAAAGAAGTAAACCAAAAGGTAATAAAGTTCTTAGGAAGTTTAGAAACATCTTCCACAATGGAGTGTGTGTCTTTGAGTTAACACCTTCTGACCATTTGACTGAATGCTAATTTTCAACTGCTAGCAAATGGTGACTCACCACTGTGGATGATGTTTAGATTTGAAATGAGGTCTGGGTATATAATGAAACGCAGCGAGAGCTCGGGGCCTTTTGTGTATCTGAGATCGGCCCGTGAGGCTGAGAGTTACAAGACTCTCAGCCTCACGCATTTCTTGTCGGGTAAACTTTTTCCTCTTTAATCTAGAGCATTTGATGTTTTGCATTGATTATCCTTGAATTCATTATGAAATTATAATGATACATTTACCTGACATATTAAATTGTGACATTTGATTATTCTAATTGACTTTGACATTATTTTCATTCAAGAGTTTAGAAGAATAGTAAAACATTCGCTCACATTTAATGATGCACAGATATCATTAAAGCCTTTTTTCATTTATGGAGTCAGATGAAATAACGAGAAAATACATATGAGAAATGTATTGCATTTAACTAAAATGGGTCGAGTTAGACGGCCTTCTACACAGTTTTATTTATAACATAATCCCTGTCAGATGAAAAGGTGCATTTAAAAAAAAAAATAGCTTCACAAAAACAAAACCATTATCCTCAGATGATACATGCTACATTAAGGAGCCAATACTCTCTGATAAGGTTTACTGTATAGTGTAGGCTACATTATAGTTGATAGAATCCAACTCACAGATTAAAGTGTTTTTGGAAAAAAAAAAAATATTCGTTAGAAAGTCAAAAGTCTAAGACATTGGTTGCTCTTTCATCAACAGTCTAAAGACTTACATCAAAACCAAATTTACTACTATTATTACTGTTAATATTAAATTAATTCAAACATCATCTTGAAATAAAACCAGATTTAGCAGTTTAGAGACAATTACAACATAACCTATATGCCATGAGCATTTAAGATGTTGCATTTCCTTTGAGGTCATTTAATCATCTTAAGCACATTTATAGTAACTGTTAAAACTGTACAAAACAAAAAAGGCACTGTGCAAACATTTCAAATAAATGAAATTTCAAAAAGATTAATTAGAAAATGAAAGCAGATTAATATGAAACTTTATCCCCCGGTTTCACAGACAAGGTTTAAGCTAGTCAAACTAGAATGCACGTTTGAGCTATTTTAACTGAAATCAATTTGCACTGAAATATCTTATAACATATCGGTGCCGATTGTTTTGTCTCAAGCGACAAGCGAAGCCCGTCCTCATCCCAAGGCGTCATATACGACCCATTTGCCAAAGCGTACATATATACGAACATGGCACCCTTTAGCGTAAATATGAGACGCAGATATATATGGGGCCGAAGGCGCCTCCTAGTGGTCTAACCCTAACCCTACCCCAGACCTAAACCTACCCATACTCTGTGCGTGTTATATTTACGCTAAAGGGTGCCATGTGCGTAGGATATGTACGCTTTGGCAAAAGCGTCGTATATGACGCATTGGGATGAGAACGCGTTGGACAAGCACAGTACCAGTGTTTTTTCACCCTAAACCACGTTTATAAAAGCTACTTAAATGCCCTAATTAAACTATTGCCTAATCCTTGCCAAATAGAAATAAATCAATCAGAATATAGCCTACTAACCTGATTTTCTGCATATTTTGCAGCGTTGCCCCTGGTCATTGTCATGAAAAATGTGGATCAAGCATGTTCATTGGTGAAAACAAATTTACGGAGGATCTTCTACAGCAAAAACATCAGCGAAAAGGTAAATTATGATATTTAAATAAGCCCCAGGCTCCATATTCTGCTGCTGACTTGCACATTGAGTTTAAATTTGAGTTTGACCTTCTAAATGATTTGTTCTTAGATGGAATGGTGCAGTATTACAGTGGGTGTTCCAATGCGTCACATCTTTCCAGGGAAGAACTACCACGAGGACATTGAAACCAATGATGACATGGACGTTCTAATTTTACAGCCATTAACTCAAATTATGTTGCTGATGACAATGTAATGGACCATACAGCTAACCAGTCATAATTCACATACCTGGGATGTGAACGAGAAAATTGTTTCATCCTTACTGTATACATTGTAGACATGTAGGTTTTTATATTTACAGTTTTTCTTTATACACATTTAAATTAGAGATTTAATCTAAATATTCGGGTGGATCTAAGATAGTCAATAGACTTTTCAAGGTTTATTAGCAGGAAGATATTTAGGCAACTTGTCAGATGTGGACCAGAAAGAAATGCAAGGCCTACCTTTTTGGTTTTGAGAATGAAATGACAGAACGAACAATCATTAAAGTACACGTCGCATAAGTCAGGTTTATTGACATTCAACATCAAATCCACCAAAACAAGTTATTCAATACTTTTCTGATAATTTAGTTCATTATGCAGACAGAAATATGAAATGTTTAAATAGTAGCACCACAGACATTTCCAAAAACATTACAAATAACAAATACAGCATGGCACAGGTGGTAGCGATGAGGGCGAGAGAATGAAAGAGAGAACAGTGTGCCCACACTGCTCAAACACAATCATTAACACTGCTTTAAAAAAACAGTGTATACAGCCATGTGCTATGGTGCTAAGTAAGAAGACCTCAGGTCACTAAAATGATCAATTTGAACAACAACCCTACAGGACACTATTTCTCACTGCTAAACAGCCAGGTTACCTATCTGTGCTATACATTTTCTTTTCAATCTCAACCTTTTTGATTTAAGTCAAGCCAAAATAATGTAGCTCTCTCAACCAATAAGCAAGTAATAATTTGCGATAATTTATCATAAATTAAGAGGAAAGAAATATTAAATGTGGCAATGTCATGTTACAACATTTAAACTAAAGCGTAAGAATAGCCATAACATTTACTGTCGTTCATGTCACTGAATTCCAAATGTAAAAATAATAATAATAATAATACAAAAAAAGGTAAAGTGTCAACTTTCAGAAAATAACTGTAGGCACTGATTACTGAACTCTGGCACTTATAAAAGAGAGTTGAGGCAAAATCTGTGTTCTGAATGATTGTGAAGTTGGGAAAATGGGATGGTAGTTTTTGATGCGAGAACACCATTAGCATTCACATTTCTTGCCTTTTCAAAGACCAAGAAATGTACACTCTAAATGTGGCTTACTGACTTCTTCATACCAATAACAGTTCCAATAAAATAGTCAACCAATTTTGTCTTTGGAAGGTTCCAGATACTATAATTGTATTATGATGTAAAACAGGGCCAAGCAACACCCATGTGTCCTTATTTGTGCTGGCCTCTTGCAAAGTGACAGGCAAAGTCATAGCTGTTTCTGCATCTGTGTCCGCATATGTTACACTGAAAAGGGTTCTCGTATCCATGGCAACCCATGTGGATGGTGTAGAGGATGTTGTCGGGGAAATATATGTGACAGTGGGGGCAGTGGTGGAGCATCTGGGGGTCCTGTACTGGTGTGGGCGTCCCTGGCTGGCTGTTGGTACCGCTGGGAGTGCTGGTTCTCTCGCTGCAGGGTCCCACCCCTGGGCTACAGCCACTGTGTGCTGCCGGTCGGGGCTCGGGGGTGATGGGAGAAGAAGCTTGAGCCGCGCTGACAGAGACGGCAGCGGGTGCCATCACAGGCTGCTGGACGAGGAATGTGGGTTTTTCGTCGGGTAGAGATTCTGCTCCGGGAGATACCGGTGCACCTTGGGCTTCAGACGGGATGCTTGCAAGCTGACCGGCCAAAGTCGAAAGCTGGTTCAGCGGGTTGTCCAAAACCATGTCCTGGTCCTCCCTAGAGCCACTTCCAATTGCTCCACCAACTTGCGCATCCTTTCCTAGACTGTTAAAGACCTCCTGATGGAGATGGGCGTGAGGAGGCAGATCATGACCGAAGTCACCCAAGTGATGCTGCTCTAAATTGGGCTTTTGCAATACCATGGATGGCGGGCTGAGGTTGATAAGCAGCCGACGGCCATAACCCAGAGAGTTTCCTCTCTTCTGGAGGACACTGAGCATTTTTCGGTGTGAGATAGCAGAGCGTGCGCCCTTCATGGGAAGGAGTTTGTGTCTTCGACGCCGGTGATGAGAAAGGTTACTGCGATCGCTGCAGCGGAAAGAGCACAGCTCACATTTGTAGGGCTTCTCACCCGTGTGAGAGCGCATGTGTGCCTCCAGGTGGCGCTCGTACGCTGAGGCGAAAGGACACAAGTGGCATCTATGGGGTTTTTCACCTGGAGGAAGAGAGAGAGAGCATCTTATGTACTTGGTAAGCTGATGAAAAGACCAAAGAGCATCTATATAAGTAGTCAGAGTGCAACTAAAGTTTAAGATCAGTTTACAGTCTTACCTGTGTGGATGCGAATGTGTTCGATTAACCTTGCAGTGCCTCTAGTGGCGTAGTTGCAATAGCGGCACTTGAGTTTGCCATCATATGTTCTCTCAAAGCCATCCACTAACATCCCTGAACTATCCTCTAAGGACATGTCCACTGCTGGGTGCTCCAGGCCATTCTGGCCAAGTTCTTTAAGGTAAGAAAACAAGAACAGAAAATTACTAAGATCAAGACATACATCAAGATATTAAAGTTATAACTTTAAAGATAAGTTATAATAGAGGTTTGCATTCAGCACACTAGAATCAGCAGACACTTTCCACAAATAAGGTCCACTTTTTTTAAGAATTAGAGGCATAAATCCAAATGCTGAGAAAACTGTTGGACATGTTAATCTATAATAAAATAACCTAAAGGTAAACTATGTAACTTTTGTATTTATTTTAATTGTAATAAATTGCTCACAATAGATAATGCTTTACAATGAACTATGTTAGAGCTACACATGGCAATTTATCTGTTCAATAAAATGCCTTACTTGTTGAGTAAAAAACACCATCCCCGCTTCACTTTTACAACATTTCAAATCCCTGAGTTCTCGCCATCTCCAAAAAGCCAACCCAATGTTGATTCTTATTTTAATAGAAGCTCTTCGACGGTCAGCAGATTCTATTCTGCTCCATGTCATCCTTTCTCGCTCGTTGTGAAAACTAACCTATGCCAAAGTAGCTGGAGAAACTTTTCTCTGTCTATGGATATGACTACACGCCCACGGAGAGTGACGTATGTATGCAATTTCCTGTGAAAACCATCCTGCCCTTACCATAGTGAATCAGGGTAAACAAAAACACGTTTTGAAAGGAATGATGATGTATTGACAAATTATTAAAATGTTATTAATTTTGAACAAAAAATGTCATACTTACTGTACCTTTAATTTATTGTTTAATTCATTCCAAAATAACAAAAAGGTAACAACATTGGGATCCCTACAGCATGGTTTGAACTAGGAGACAAATAATTCAAAAAAAATAATAAATAAATATTTAAATACTTAAAATAAATAAATAACTTTAAAAGTTTATAAATAACTACAAACCAACATTTGGTCTCAAACTAGCACCTACCGAATGAGAGCTTAAAGGGATGGTTTAAGACACCAACAAATTCTGTCATTATTTACACACAGAACACAAATGAAGATATTTTTAATCAAATCTGAGAGCTTTCTGTCCGTCCATTGACAGCTTTGCAACTGACACTTTGATGCTTCAAAAAGTTTATAAAGAGATCATAAAACTAATCCATGTGAATTGAGCAGTTTAGTCCAAATTTTCTAAAGAGACCCAATCGCCTTGTATGATGTACAGATGAAACTTAGGCTTTTACTCGCATATTAAACATGTATCAACTCACACATCAGTTGTGGTAAACTGAAGCTCAAACCTGTTCGCTTGACATGCGAGACCCAATGAGGTTCATTCTCAGCAGCACCTTTGAGCTTCTGTTTATGTTTGCTGGTAAATGTTTTTCTGTGAATAAAAGCCTAAATTCAATATTTTATAGAAGAATATGAAGCGATCGAGTCTCTTCAGGAATTTTGGAATAACCCGTTCAATTCACATGGATTAGTTTTACAATTTCTTTATGAACTTTTTGAAGTGGCCAAGTTTCAGATGCGTAGCTGTAAATGGAGGGACAGAAATCTCTCTTTGTTTTCTGAAGATGAACGAAAGTCTTACATTTTTGAAACGACATAAGGGGGAGTAATGACAGAATTTTCTTTTTGGGAACATTATATTTAGTCAAGTCTAAAAACAACACACTGGAAGGTCATCTAAGCATTACCCCCTTGGAGATCCTCGCTGTCTTTCCCTCCGATGACAGAGCCAGATATCATGTTGACATGTTGGGTCTGTTGACTCAGGTACTCCTGAAAGTCCTTCACAAAATCCAGTGGTTCTGGCTTCTCCTCGCCCATTGAAAGATCTACACCGTCGTGCTCTGTTGTCTTAAACTACGAAACCGGCTGTGAATATACAACCAGAAGATCTTACAGATGTAACATGATACCCACTTTAAACAGAAACAAAATTCAAGTTTTCAAGCAATATGTAAAGTGTGAATCCAGTCGATTCTTCTACAATAAGATGCAACCACAGCCCAACGGGGGCGGTGAACATAATCTTAAACTCTTAAGTTATAGTGGAACTTGTGACAGTTGTACTAATCAGTTGTATAGTCTAGCTATTAAACAGTTGACAAGGTAACATGCGTTGCTATGATAGCGAGTGAACGTTGACGTTGCTAAGCATTCTCAACATTTACGCTATCATTAAAACAACAATAAACAGTTACCTTCTCAAAGACGTTAGAGGAATTAAAACCACACTCTGTTGTTGAATGTATTGACTGTCGACCCGTTCTTAAAGGGGATATTAGAAAAATGGGAGTAAATAAAGCTTCATGTTGAAGCTGGGTAGCTAACGTCAGCGAGTTAGCGCGACTGATTCAGTTGAAAATAGATTTTAAACGAGCTTTACATTTGAGCAGCAGTTAGAATCGACGTATTTGAAACATACTCAGTGTGTCCATTAGGGCTGTACCATAAGTAAACAGATAGTAAAAACCGGTGTTTGGTGGCCTAAATGATGCTCAGCGACATCAAAACAAAAGAAAACGAAGGGGTGAAAGTTCAAACATGAGGTGCGCTGCTGAAATGATTCCGACTTGGCTCCGATAAATTAACATTTAGTTCCTGTGTGTCACTGTGAGTATACACACCTCATTAGACATTCTCTGGTATAAACTATTTTTTTTTACAGTCTATGGTTATACAGGACTTTTGCACAGAGCAAACTAGACTTTTCAAAATTAATGTATTCTAACACAGTATCCTAAAATGTGCGAATACAGTATTTAATTACATAATTTCCATTTCTTGATTTGAGCAGGTGTTGCTATTTTGCCATGTCTTTAGTTGTTAGCCTATATGTAGCCCACTATTGTTAAAATAACAAACTGTATAACAATTAAGACGTTTTCAGCTTTTCCCTTCCTCTAATCAAATCATGTTTTGTTCTGAATATTGTTTTAATTGATGCTCAACTTGTAACTGAGTCCTAACTCTCAATCTCAAACCCTCATTGAGCAATGACTATCTTTATTTCCATCCTGTTAGGCACCCTGTTCATTTTCTTTTTATGTTTTAGTTGAAAGCTTATTTCTGAAAGTGTTGTGTACCATTTTTGCTTTTTAATACTTTCTTAAATTACATCTTAATCATATCAATTGATATGCATATCCAAAAGGTAGCCTACTGCAAAAAAGCCTTGATCCATAAAAAATAAAAATAAACTTTTAGAGTTCTGCATCAAGTGCATTGATGATTCATCACCTTTTACCAGATTAGCTAAATACATGGATAATTTCCATATTCAAATGTCATGGCCAATTTGATGAGTACTTGAGCCAATTGCATTACTTTAAATAGCAGGATTGGCTCATTTATGTTTCATAGCGTTTAATATTTAACAAGAGGGGAAGTTAGCCGAAGATCGCATTGCCCCATTTGTGTCAGGGTTGTAGGAAAACCATTGAAGAGGGTGTGACAAATGACCAGTTAAAGCAAGAGCTTTGGATCCTTATGACACTCTTCAGAGTTGTAATGAGAGGGTTCTAGTGTAACATGCGGTTATTCATTCCCTGTGATCATGGTTCAGATGACCAGAGAACAACTTGCCTTTCATAGTAGACTAAAATGTTAACAAACTGTATATTCAGATAGCCTTAACACATATATATATATATATATATATATATATATATATATATATATATATATATATATATATAGTTCGTTTTTATTATTTAATTTCTACACTGTTTTTCTTTAGACTTTTCCACAGAAACTGCATCTCAAACAGACAATTCTTCTTACCAAAAGCATGTCTTTGCTGTTGTATGTCTAAGTCTATACTCTACTGTAAATAGGGCTAAATCCAGCTTTATTTCACAGTTAGGACACTAGATGGCGCAGGGTGTCAAGTTGTGATGACCATGTAGGGAAATAAGGTAGGCCTGTATTTTTTTACACCTTTTCTTTTTCTATTATTATGCACAAAGCATAATGAGAGTTGTCAGTATTTTGATTGTTGCCTATGAATAAGTTGAGAAGTCTTGATGCAAAGTGGACTGTTATATTAGCATTATTGAGTGAGAATTATAAATAGACTTTAGACAGTTACTAGGTGCAGTAGGCCTATTTACAGTATGTGGGTTTGAGTGAAAAGCGCAGTAAACTGATCAAAAGGCAAGCATGACAGCCTGACCTTGTGGGGTTGAACTACGACCCCTGAAGCAGTCAATTACAACACTTCCTAATGGCCTGTCCACACTAATGTTATTTTATAGCAATTTAATTATGCTCAGGTTTCCCGTGAAGCCACTTCCCCTTAAATAATTCAAGCAGGGTGACAGTAATTTGTCAGTTGAAAAAGATTAATTGGGGTTTCAAGTGGGCTTCTTTTCATGAAGCGTTATTGTTTTCAAAGCCGGGGAGCAACAGTAGGCCTACAGGCGAAAATTAGTTGCTTTGATAACAGTTAATTTGTTTCTTAGCTGTCTATCAGCTTGGTCGACATCAGATTAAGAGATTCCGGAAATCTAGAAAAATATTGTTTCAGTAGGCCTATCTTACGATTTTGCAATATGTTTTATAAATGCCAATGACATTTCTTTTTCTCTTTCTTTCTTTCTTTCTTTCTTTCTTTCTTTCCTTTTGGTTTTGACAACCATTTATAGTGTCCAAATATTTGATTACACCTTTATATAGCCAACATTCGAACTCCGCACAAACTTCATGACTTGAAGTAACTCGGTCACAAATGAGTATCAGCTCAATTTGTTTGTCTGGCTTAGTTTCCTCCCTTCTCACTCTCCATTTTAATTTAGCATCTGCAGAGTGTCTGAAACCGCTCCATCGACACCTGCTCGGGGGTAAGTCAGACCAAGTCCCCCCGTTGCACCCTAATTCACATTTAAAAGCCTTTGAATGAGCGGACCCCCTTCTCCCCTCCAAAGCGCTTGATTTATGTGCTGTTTGTGGTTTTATAGAACGCGAAACAATTCATTTTCTCCTGAAAAGGAATTGGGTATTAATTTGGAGAAGGCCCCTGAGCACTTTTTTAAGACTCCAATCATATGCTGGAGTCATTTAAAGGCTGCCGTGGACATTAGCCCTCGAAGAAAGGCTTTTAATCCTGCCTGAAGAGCGCAGCTATAGAAACGGCTGCCCCAACGCCAAATCATTACTGCTAAAGGGTGAAGGAGGATCACTGCTGGATTTATTCTTCACGCCCCCAAGACTATTTATTTCTGGAGAGACCCTATCTTACACCCCCCACCCTTGTGCGACACGGGGCGTGTGTAGAAGCAGAGAAAGGGAAAGAAATAGGATAAAGGAAGTACATATTAAGCTTTTCATTTTCCTGCCACTTAATTTCCTCGTGGCCGCCTCTGTAATGAATGTAATTGCTACCTTTGATGAGAACACTATTATCTGAATCACACTTTAAATGGGCAAACAAGGCCCCCTCCATCCTCTCTCTCTCTCTCCCCCACCTCACAAAGCGGGTATAAGATCTCTAATTATGTGACAGAACAAGTGTTTTTTCTCAAAGCCGTGGCGTTGCGCTCGATTGCCAAAGAGCAGCCTTGGTTACATTTGCACAAAGGCGCAGATTAGCAGCGATACGCACGCCACACACAAAGATGGGCGTTTTTATCATTAATTTCCTGCGTGAACCAATGAATGTCTCTGTACAGGAAATTCTCATTTAGTCGAATGCCAGATCTCCTTTTCTAAAAGTCCGGGCCAATCTGGCTGATTGGAATATTGGATTGGAATCAAAGCAATATGGCCTAAAGGGCCTAAAGGGAATAAAAAGGAATGCCCGTACAAAATCAACGAGTAAAGTAAACTTTATTTATTCCCTTAAGAAAAGTGCAAGTAGAAGACTGTTCATATTATGCTGTTTTTTATAGCTTAATTTACATGTAGCCTATATGAAATCTGAGAAAAGTATATCTATCTATCTATCTATCTATCTATCTATCTATCTATCTATCTATCTATCTATCTATCTATCTATCTATCTATCTATCTATTATCTATCTATCTATCTATCTATCTGAATGGGTTATTATTTATAGCCATTGTATCAATTTAAATAGCACAATACAAAGTCAAATATCCTAAAAGCTATTATTGTAGGCTTACCTCATCATATATGCTGCTTGGATCACGTTCTAACTTTTGTATGACACACCGAACCTCAAACAGACAGTTCAGTTATTCATGAGGATTTATCTTTGCACATCTCTCGGCGCGCACGCGGTGTAGCTGTTTAATAAAAGTGTCGGGCTCGTCCTACAGATGACGTGCCTTTACGAGGCGACGCACGATAAAACCGCTGTCACCTTATGAAGTCTGAACGCGCGCGCGTCCCTCTGGCAAAGTATTAAAGCTTCGCTGGAGAGATTTTCAAACGTCACAGGTGACAGCACGCTTCTATTTCGTCGAGCTCTTTAGCCCCGCCGAGATGCAAAAAAACTATAAAGCAACGTCACAAATGATGAATTACACAATTATTCTTAAATGGCTGGCGTTTTGAGCTATATGCAAAGCCATTTGGCACCTTAAATGTGAGTTATTATTCTTTAAAGCAAGCTATACTTAAATGATAAAGTGATAATCAATTCCTTTGACTATGATGCCTCGCTTGGAGCCTGGGGGAAAAACTACTGATCACTTCTATTGGTCTGCAAATGATGGTACTTACATCATGACAGATAGCTGGCAGGAGCAATGTGTGACTTTAGAAAGGTTTATAATGTCTGAAACAGGCTGCCATTCGGGCCCAGTCAGGCAACAGAGGAATGGGCCAATATTTCTGAGTGAAGTGGCATTTTAGCTGTATTTATCTGAGGATCTCTACACCAAAACCATAGGCACTAATAAAGAAGATGCTGTAATAGCTTTTGACTGGGTCCAGTCGCTCTGGATGGGGAATGAACTGTCCTTTGCTGAATTATTGTGGCCAAATGCCATTTGTACAGCCTGAAAAGTGGGGGCATTTATCCTGACTGTCAGCGCTTGGCAATAGCTCATAGTACTGAATGATATCTCCCAACGCACAGTTGCCCCAATACTCGCATTTCATGCTCGGCACTGAGAGGGAAACTAATGGATAGTACTGTCTGAAGGCAGATAATTTAGAGCATCTTCTGTCAAATCTTTAAAACACATGGCTCTACACAAGCCAGCGGATACAGTGGAGTGCATCCAGCGGCACGACCCCTGCGCCCCCCTGCCACTTTGGGGCACTGAACCAGGGAAATTCATGTGAAATGGCTTTTGAATTCTCAAAAAGTAGGTGAGGATCAGTTGATTTAATGCTGAATTTGGGTAATGTTTAGCTTCGTTTTAGTCTTCCTGTGCGCAAATATAAAAGTGTAGGCTATGTAAATGTGTTCACAGTGAAGATGGCTTTCTCCATGAAATTTGCAAGTAGGCTACCTTGGCAGATTAAGTATATGTTTGTACTCATTATATTAAAGTAACAGTTCACTCAGTTCATCATTTACTCACCCTCATGTCATTCCAAACCTGCATGACTTTTTTCTACTGACCACAAAATAAAATCTTTTAAGAATGTTGGGGTCCAATGTTGTTCCAAACAACATTAAACCCTAATTACTTTAATACTGACTAAATTAAATCACTAATCATTTTTTTCAAAATCTTTTTTTGGGTAGTGCAGAAGAAAGAAAATCATTATACAGGTCATGAATATCACGTGGTGCTATAGAAAAAAACAGTTTCTAAAAGATTTAACAGAAGTAAAACTAAAATGAAGCTCTCTTAATGTATTATTGTATGGACATGCTGTTTGTGTGGTTGACTGTCTGTATTAGGTGGCACAGAGGACATCTCAGGTTAAAGAGATCTAATAGAGTATTGATTATTGATAACAGCTGATCATTGGTATAATCATGTCTAATTGACTCCTTATCTCTTTTTCAGACTATAACTATTCATTAGAGAGCAGATGTTCTGAACCTCCATACCTGTTCATTTCCATTCTTCTTGGTTTCAGTGACTACTCTTTTAGAAACTGTTTTCTATAGCACCACATGATATTTTACCATTGAGCCCTGTGTTTTCTGTAGCCCAGTCTCTATCATTTTTAAACAAAGGTCCAGTTTGCTTTCCACATCACAGTACTTAGTATGTTTTATTTATACTCCACAGAAGTTGACGCTGTAACAAGGAAGTACTCCATTACCTCTGTATTCTGTTTCTGAGTGAATAGGCCCTCTAGTATTATTCACTTTCCCTGAACACTGCTCTTATCTTGCTCTGTACCCAGTAGGCCTCGTTAGTCACTATATGAGGTGAGTGGCTGTGTCATAATGGGAGGGAGGAATGACCCTCGACCTCCTTGACCTCTTATCGATCTCTGGGCCTAGTGCAGCTGGGCCTCTGTGAGTCTGTGTTCCAGTGCATAGGGGGAGGAGTTTAAACACGACACTCACTGTACCATGCCAGCGTGCAGTTGGGGAGATCATTAATAACATGCATTTTACCTGTACATCAGTGACAAACCAACCAGAGCACAGAGAAGCAGCAAGTTTATGAACACAAACTTGGGGCTCACATAAAGAAGCATTGAAAAGAATGGATAAAGAGCTGTAGATAAACAAAACCCAATAAATCAATGTTTCTGTCTGTCTGAATTCTCATGGATTTGAGACTGAATAACCTCAACTGCCATGCTCACCTTAATCAGAGGAGTAGTTTGGTTTAAGCAGTTGTGTCTTTAATTTTTGACCATCCTCTTATATTAATATTATATATATGTGTGTGTGTGTGTGTGTGTTTGTGTGTGTGTGTGTGTGTGTGTGTGTGTGTGTGTGTGTGTGTGTGTGTGTGTGTGTGTGTGTGTGTGTGTGTGTGTGTGTGTGTGTGTGTGTGTGTGTGTGTGTGTGTGTGTGTGTGTGTGTGTGTGTGTGTGACTCTGAAGATTTTTAGCATGGTAATGGATATGACAAATCAATGATTAATATGAATGTATTTGATCTTGGCCCAATCGATCTGCTACTCTGTTGCTGCTGCTGATGATGCTGCTGCTGTTGACTATTTCTGTTGTTGTTGTTATTGCTTACTGCCAATACAAACACTAGGCTGCTGTGGTATGTAAGACATATACTGCTGCACAAATAACATATATAAATTACTTGAAGTAGACCTTTACAGGTGGAGCTGGGGAAGGTGAAGGGTCTAACCATCTATTGAAATGTTTAGAAGCAAGCTCATTGGCTGTTAATGAGACAGGAACCTATCAGCTTGTGCCATGTAAACAATGTAAATAACATCAGGTTGCGTTAAGGACCCATCAGCCTGTGCCACCTAGAGTTTCATGACAGAACTCAAATTCGGAACCATAACACTGTAAAAAATCCTACTTACATTTTGTTTGACAAATTCTGTTTTTAAAGTTTATTCAACTATTTAACATGAAAAAGTTTGTACAACTTATGTACAACCAACCTGCAGCTGGTTGCCTTAAACTTTTAAGTTTTCTCAACTTTTTTTTTACAGTGTACTAGCATACTACTCTTACTATTTTCCCCATATTTTTCTAATAGTAAGAGGAGTATGCAAGTATGCGGTTCTGAATGGTAATGCTGAATTTTCAGCATCATTACTCCAGTCTTCAGTGTCGTATGATCCTTCAGAAATCCTTCTAGTATGTTGATGTGGTGCTCAAAAACATTTATTTTTCCTACCAATGTTGAAAACAGTTGTACTGCTTAATACTCTGCTGGATATTCAGGATTTTCTTTTTCAGGATTTTTTGCTGTATAAAAAGTTCAAAATAACTGCATTTATTTAGAAAACATATTATTAATGTCTTTAATGTCACTTTTGATCAATGTAATGCATCCTTGCTTATACTGACTTCTTTGTGTAATATGTGTGTGTCATTTAATTTTTACAGATCTTTTTGCCAATTTATAAGCATCAGTCTTTTTCACTCTTTCTGTTTCTCTCTTTCTATGTTTCTCCCTTTTGTTTTACTCTTATTCTTTTTATTCTGTTATCTTGTGAGGCTTCTTTTCTTGTCTTTGCATGGGTCTATCACACTGTTTTTTTTTCTAGATCACTTCCTACACTTTCACAACTCTGCTTCTTTTTTACATCTTTCTGCTATCAGACACACATGCACTTTTATTCACCTTGATCTTTTGTCCAGTAAAAACTACAATATCAGGCCTGTAGACCTTTAAAGAATCGTCTTTGTGGTTTTCTAAAAAAAAAAAGAAAAAAAAAGTTGTTGGCCGCATGGGGGAAGTAAGCCGCTAATGTATGTAATAGTTTTCTATAAATAATCGAATGACAACATGGGCGCAATGGCATCTGGGGACTGTAAAAGAATATGTAACCAATTTTAGTGCTATTAAAGCGAAATAGAGAACAAAATATATAAGAGGTCGAGGGAAAGGTTTCATTTGTAACCAGGGAATAGGGGCTTTATGGCAGCATAGGATACAGTCACTGTTGAAAATAGAAAAGAAAAAAACGATCTTAACATTGAACAAAAAGAATTAAAGCAGGGGGAAATATGTGCTGTGCATAAAATCAATTGGTCGATAATTGGCTCACTTCTCATGTGTGTGCAGGTGTGTGGCCATACATCTCTTCCTAGGAGCACTGATTTGATTTGCACTTATGTTTTTACAAATAATCAATGCTTCATTTTGACTGCAACAGATCGTGCCTCGTATAGTACACTTTCATTTGGAGACACCGACAGCTTGAAATTGACATACAAACAGATAGATATCAGAAAATGGCCTGGATTCACTTTATTTGTTTTATTCATGTTGCTTTCTGTAGAGTTGTTTTTGTTTCAGAAATACTTAATTAAGTGTAAGAAAATACACAATTACAAAGATTCATTATCGTCATAGTCATCTATGCTCATTGTCATCATCATCATCCAGCGAGTCATCGATATAGCCACCTACATCAGGGCTATTATCGCCATTTATTACCATTCAAATTTAAGATAATTAAAATAAGTGCCTGTGTCGTATTAATACACCTACGGCTGTAGCATCGGAATCACTCACTGTGCTCATTATTTGCTAATTTTAAGCTTGCATACTCTGCATAACCTATGTCATGTTTTTCATAAAAATGTTAACGCATTCTTCAGAGTGTGTGTGTGTGTGTGTGTGTGTGTGTGTGTGTGTGTGTGTGTGTGTGTGTGTGTGTGTGTGTGTGTGTGTGTGTGTGTGTGTGTGTGTGTGTGTGTGTGTGTGTCTGTAGGTGTAGTGTAGTAGGGGGAGTGAACAGCATCTAAATTTGTTTGCCACTGATTTGTGGTCCATGTGGGGCTAGACTGATATTTATGGGGAGAAAATGCCCTTCTGCCCCCAGGACTCTGGTACAAATCAGATGTGAGATCCAATATGGCCGTCATGAAGAACGGATGACGTGAGGCGAATAAAAAGAGTCTTATCTCAAATGGATTTGTGTGGTGACACTAACAAGGGCTTTTAATCTTTCATTCAAGATGAATTCTTTTCTCTCCTGAATTATCTATTCTCTATTCGATTTTTCTATTAAGGAGTAAAAGTGTGGTAGGCTTTATTTAGCCAGTTTAATTTTTAGAATAAGATCTCTGTGAATGTCAGTCATGAGTACTTTTTCATAGAAGTCTATCTCTGTCTTTTATTTCTCTCTTTCTCTGCTTTAAGACAGCCCCCTCTCATTGCGCTGGCAGTAGCTGCTTAATTATGTAGGGAGGTAGGAGATCTTTATTCTCTGTGTCCATGCTGATAGCATCTTATTCACTCTCGGTGTTTGAGGTTTAGATTTTATCTTGACAGGCTGGCTGACAAATAGGAGTCATCCTACACCTGCACTGGGAACCCGTACTGGTATACATTTATTTTAAATTCAAAATAAATGTATATATTTAAATGAAGAATTGTAAATAAATCAATATTACACACACACACATATGTATATAAATATGAAATTAATATAGTTATAAATTAATATAAATTATAAAGTAATATAAAAAAAAAAAATATATATATAAACTAATATACAATTAATTAATATTTAATAGATTTAAATGAATACTTGCAAATTATCACATTATAAAATATATATATATTTATTGGGAAATATTATTACATAAATAAATTAACTGTTTTCTTTTTGAATATATTTATATTTATAATATATTCATACATTGAATATATATAAAAGTATTAATTTCTGTCTTTTTTTTTCAATCTGTCCACAATTGTCTGAATATTGTTATCATTGTTTGCACAAAAAACATTAAGCTGCAAAAGGTTTCAACATTAATCATAATAATAAAGGTTTCTTGAGCACCAAATATTACTGATTTACTGAGTAATGATGCTGAAAATGCAGCTTTGTCATAACAGGAATAAATTACATTTTTAAATGTATTACAGTTATTTTAAATTGTAATAATATTACTGTTTTTACTGTATTTAAGAGACTTCTTTTAAAAACATTTTAAAAAAATGAATGTTTCCAAACTTTTGACAGGTAGGCTACCATAAAAATCCTTTTCCTGATCATGACAGCTGCTATTTGCATTTGTTCTCATTTTAATTAAAATGCATATTTAATTTAGCTAATGATACAAATTATATAATGCTATTAAATGAATAATGTTGAAGTATTTAAGCTTATATCTGAGGACATGACAATGAAATTAAAGCTTCTATAAATGACCTGTATTAATTACTGTACTCAGTTTGTTTGATTAATCCACCCCATTACAGCTCGTCTCTCTGTTTCCTTTAGTCAGGAAAGTCGGTTGCTATGGCCACATTTATATGTGTTCATAAGTGGCCCTGAGTGACTGCTCACCATCTCTGCTCCAAACAACGAGCAATAATCAGCTCATTAAAGAGCTTCCCTCCTCCCCTCATACCCCACGCTCATCTAAATAACAAATAACAGGCTCTCTCTCCATTCTGCCTTTTTCTCCTCTCCGTCCCCCCTCCTTTGAACCACATCTCATAGAAATGTATTTATATCTCTATATCTACAATCGAGGCTGTGAGTGGGGAAAGAAAGGGAGAGAAAAAGTGGGTTCTGTCAGAAGTGGTGGGGAAGAGTGTGAAAGTAGCCGATTTTCTTAATACATCCCCTGGGAGCAGATAAGTCTATCAATCTGTTAGATTGGAAAGCCATTAGGTGCCCTGGTTTATGCGTCTCAAGCTGTTAAAGCAGAGCAGATTGATTGTTGAGCCTTTGATGGGATATGCTGATCTAATCTCACTGTGCTTCAGTTTGCAATAAATTACACAATTCATTTCCCCCCATTTAGGGGAAGAAAATGACACCTCCAGGCATGCCTGGCCTCTCCGGGCGAAACAGCACACAGAAGCTATTTTATGGCGCCATTTAGCCAGCAAGCTTTCAGCCAACCAGGCCAATGAGGCCCCCCCCCCCCTCTCTCTCTCCCTCTCTCCCTCCTTCTCTCCCTCTCTCCCTCTTTCTCTCTTTGCTCTCCTTCCCAAAAAATCGAAGCATAATCAAGGTGTATGTTTAGAAAATTTATTGTTATAATTTCCACCCATAAGCTCCTCCATTTTCCTGCAGCCAGAATGACATAGATCATCATCTGGAGTAAAAAAAGAGGAAAATGGATAGCAGTTTAAAATTTATCGGTCTTTGATTCTCAATTATAGGTGTTTATGACTTCATCCGTCTTCAGCCACCTCAACCTTTTCCATTATGGTGGAATATTATTTGTACGGAATCCATTAAATTCACAAGGCAGGACTCTAATGGTGGGGCTGCAGTGCTTTGCAGAGGGAAAAGTTTTTTTGAAAGGTTAGCTTTAGCAAAAGCGCTGCTGTTATGACACCAGAAATTGCTTTATTGATGGGCTTCCTCAGAGCCTGAGCATTTGGCCATTTGTAACGGGCTCCATATCTCTATCTCCCTTCAGACACTGATGAGAAGCCACTGCTGCCTCAACCCGATTACAGCACTGTAATGACACACGGTCAGAACGCTTGGCCCAAGAACGCTCACACCTGGCTATATTCTACGGAAGACATCACCTGTGTGTGTGTGTGTGTGTGTGTGTGTGTGTGTGTGTGTGTGTGTGTGTGTGTGTGTGTGTGTGTGTGTGTGTGTGTGTGTGTGTGTGTGTGTGTGTGTGTGTGTGTGTGTGTGTGTTGGTCTGTGTGTGAGAACCTGGACAGGTGCTGCAAAGCCATTCCACAGATTCAGCCATGTCAGAAAGAATGAATGGGGTCTTTTAGTTCTTGGATGGCACAAGGAAGACACAGATCATTGCATCAATGTAGGACACTGAGGGTCAGGGAATCTGTTGGACATCTCTGTACCTATAAGCAACATTTACGGTTCCCAAGGTGGTACATTAGACCAAACATTCTCAATACTCATAACTTTAGCACAATGAGAATGATTACATAGACAATATATCATCATTGAGCATATATTTAACCCTACAAGTATTTAAGTTCCTGTATACATGCATGCCTTCTCAATTCTTTATCATTTTTTTAAAGGCTAGTTCACAAAACAATTATAATAGAAGAATGTTTTAATTGTTTTGTCCATACAATGAAAGACAGACGGACCAAAACAGCTTTGTATGGATGGAAAAAAGAAAAAATAGAAACTTGGACATTTCAAAATATTTTCCTTTGTGTTCCCCAGAAGAAAGAAAGTCAAACAGATTTGGAGTGAAATGAGCGTGAGTAAATTATGGCATTTGCATTTTTAGCTGAACAACCCTGGGGGGGGGGGGTTAGAATTAGATTTATACTCAATTCTTCCCACTTTCCACAACATCTTCTGCAGATAGTGTTTTATGTGCCAAGATGGACAACCTTGGTCCTGATGGTCTATTGTTAATCCAGTGTTCGGACATGGACTGACCTGTAACCCACTTAGCAAGAGCCTCTTCTCACCCTCAAAGTGACATTGAATTCTGCTCTTTTCTCTGTGGCCCCCATAAGCATATAAAAGCAGCTCACTGATACTTGGCTAATCACGCTGTAACTCAGAGCCTCTAACTATCTCTCTGCCAATCAATAGCTTCACCATCCCAATTAAGGTGGGCCAGGTCAGGGCCAGGCCACAGTCAGTCCTTTACAACTTAAATGCCATGTTTAAATCCATTGTGTGTATTACAGTGGGACGAGCCGCCTGACCTTCAAGCTTTTAATGCCTCGTTTCAATAGTGCCGGACATTAATGCACTGAGAAAGAGCATGCAGTGGTCATTTTGTACAAGTCGGTTAAACAGATCAGGATATTTTAAAGTGAAGATTTAAACTGTGTATGCTAATCATTGTAGCTTACTCTATTTATATTTGTGCATTTGGCATATATTTTTATTCAAAGCAACTTGTAGTGCATTCAAGGCCTACACTTTATTAGTCTGGCATTATTGAAACCTCTAATAATGGTCATATGGATCAACAGATCTTAATGGATTGAAATCATTTTTCAATCCGTAATATATATATATATATATATATATATATATATATATATATATATATATATATATATATATATATATATGTGATAAATTTGGAGTTTATTCCCTAAATGTACACACAATTAACAAAATGTACCTTTAAAAAATAATCATAATTCCGGTGATTGTTCTTTTAATAGTTTTTTTAGTGATGTCATAGCGACCAAATGCCATTGCAAAACCAGGCGTGGGCTACACAATCCAATATTTAAAGGTTTAGAATACCTCCTCGCCCATTTTTCACTGTGTGGTACTTTTCGATATTATACTCATGTCTTTTATCACAATTTCGACCAGACGAGAGAAACTCACAAGATATCAAAACAAAAATCTATATATAATACGTGGGCAATTACAGCGCGAAGTTAGCGGCGTCTGGTCATTGTCACAGCGCGGCGCGCTTTTCTCATCTCCCGGGGTCGTTAGACGATGATGGATGTAAACCTATAAAGTATCTAAACTGGACCTTTTAACAAACCATGAGCAATACTATCATTTCTTTAATAGAACCTGCTGACCGTGTCATTCCGTCCTGCCATTCGTCATTTTCCCGGTGAAATAATCAATAACTCCACGCTCTGAAATAAATAATCTAAAAGTCAGGGAACATTATATCTTCCCACCAGGCAGAGAGACACAAAGAGCCGAGATGAAGACTAATATGAAATATCTACACATAGCCTACATGGCACAAGCCCCAATAAAGGCACGCACCGAACACTGATTCTAATAGGCTAGTTGTGTGTAGCGTCCATCATTCGTGGATAAAACTCTGTGTGAACCATTTGTGAGCTGTTAGTTACAATGAATTAATGAATTAGGCCTGCCTTTGAGCCCAAATCTCATTATAGTTTTGTATATAAAGCATATGTAGACTATTATATTCATCTAAGATAGGCTATTAGAAATAAGCCTTGTCTTTAAAACGGATAGCCGAAATATGTATTTTGAAGAGGGGAGTTGCCTGAGTAACATCATTGACTAAACCCCGTCTAACACCTGATGGCGCTAGGGAACGACTTATTTAAACCTATAACCTAGGCTATAGATTTTGACGATAATAATGCAATAAAAGTATAGGATACACATACACGGTCAAAAGGTGTTTTAACTGTTGCATTGTATATTTTACTTGTAGTGGCGTAAGGTTCCACTTTAATTTCTCACAGTTATTCGGTCTAATAATAATCATACAAATTATTCCGACTCGCTGTCTTTGGAAAATGTTTTCACAATCCCATAATATAATTTTATTTTTTTCGACACACTAAGACTAATCCTATTTACATCAAATTTAACATTTAGAAAACCATTTTCTGTTTTGTCTCCAGTTTAGAAATGCAGTGAAAAAAGCAAAAATGTGGACCACGTCTATACATGCAGCTTAATTTGAACAGCAATCAATAACATAATATCATAATCAAATGCGCCAGCAGTTCTGATTAAGTTGTAATTCCCCTGCTTTTACTCTTTAAATATGCTAGTATAGGCCTACTATTAATTTTAATAATGATAATAATAATGCTATTGTAATCATAATCACTTATGTTCAGGTCTAAATTGCTCTGTCGATCTAGCTTTAGATTTTTTTTACAGCAACAAGCTTGGCTTTTATTGGTTTTATTGGTTTGCTGTTTTGCAAGCGTGCAGTAATTCTTTGTAACCCGTAGAGGACGCTCTCATATTGTCAAATCAGTGACTTATGGCGTCCAATTCAGTCTTGTTAATAATTATAGAAACAAAATTATTATTATCTTATTCGAAAGAAGACACTTTTTGGTTTGATTAAAGACGGACAAAACTGGCAACCTGATGATAGGCCATGCATAGGTTCACTGGTTCATTTTATTTATTTATTTACTTTTTATTTTTATTATTAGGCTATTATTACTATGATTATTATTATTATTATTATTATTATTATTATTATTAGTGGTAGTAGTAGTAGTATTTATTTTATTTTTATTTTGTGTGTGTGACAGTGACTGTGCTGTTCCCGAACAAACTCAGCATTTAGTGGCAGTAAAAGTATGGCCTCATGACCTATAAGATTTTTGTGATTTTTTTTATTTTATTTTTTTATAGTGTGTTGAACTGTGAAGTAATAGGCTACTTCATTCTAAGACGAATGCAGTAACGTTAATTCATAGAACTCTGCTCCATTGGCAAATAGTTAAAATGTTACAAAGATCGAACTAATTAGTTGCAAAACTGCTATTTGAGTTTAAAATAGTAATGTTAAATACTTTAAAGACAGAGTGATTTCAACTAACCTATTTTCTAATTTGATACTTAAAAGAGCATGCAAATGTAGGCTAAATTAAAAAATACGCCTGATTTTAGCAATAGCTATTCGTTAAAAAAATCTGGATTTATATTGAAACTGCACTTGCAATGTGCTTCACCTGTAATAATAATATTACTAATAATAATGATAAAAATAAATAGCTTTCCATATTGTTTACATATTAGCCTATATAGCCTAAAGTTAGGTTGTATAATACAATATTATATTAAAATGATGTAACATTTTAGAGCTACTAGCCTATAAATGTTCTTAAAGCAGCAACTACAAATTAGAGTAGACTTAGACACATATGTGGAAAAACAAATATCTACCTTTTCCTCATATCTATTAGTGCATTTCTATCTCTCTGACCCTAACTACAGTTTAAACCTTTGTCATATGCCCATATAAATGTAGAAAGTCTTTATGTAACATTTTATTGATATGCATTGATAAAAAAAAACTCAACTTTAACTTTGCAATGTGGCCTAAACCACCTTTTCCGCTATTGCCTTTATTGGCGCACCGCTTGAGCTAAATCCTTGTTCCTTTGTGTTAATGGTCCGTCCTCATTTGCCACCTAATTGGACTATATAAGACCAATAACAGGAGAGAACTCTCAGCCCAGCAGCCAACGCGAAGAGTCTGGGAGGCCCCTCCTCTCTCCCGACTCTCCACTTCCCATCTCTCCCTTCATCCCATTTGCTATTGTACGTGCCCAATCGCCGTATACTTTCTGCATTTAACTCGGGTGACATTTTTATTTCATCATTAGCATCTGGCGCCAGACGGACGCGGTGAGCATCATTTTCACCAAGGAACTCTCGGAAGATGATCAGCAAGATTAATATTGTTTATATCGCCCCGCGTTATTGTCTTTCGTTTTAACGTCAGTTCTGGCCGTAAACAACCGCGTTTAAGTTCCTAACACTGGAAGAGTTTACCAAGGACCTTCAAACTGTTAAAAAAAAAAAAAATTAAGATTTTTTTTAAAACAATTTTCAAAATATATTATAACCCCGAATTTCCAGGCAACATGCCCGAAACAACCCAGGATACATGTGCTTCGGCAAAAGACTCTCCATTTTTCATTAAAAATCTTCTAAATTCTGACAGCAAGCCGTCAAAGCCTAAGCCTATTTTGGCTTCAACTAAAGCAGGACTTGATGCCAGCTTCTCGCTCTCTCAGGTTGGGGAATTTAACTTTCCTCGCTTTGAGTTGCCGACCCAGCGCTTTGCGTTACCGGCTTACCTTGAGCGTGCCTCGGCATGGTGGTACCCGTACACACTCAGTGCTTCTGCGCATCTTCACAGAACAGAAGGTACGTTTTGATAACTCATAACTGATTGTTGTGTAGTGTGCATTGATTTGTAATTCGTCAGAAATAATAGCGTGATTCTGCTAGCAAATTGTGCCAACGTAGCTACGTGTTAATGAGTAGCAAGTCAGCTCAGAACATAGTTTGGGAGATGTTTCCAGACAGATATAGCACAAATCATATAAACAGGCTATGTAGCAATTATCATAAGCTGTGTTTTCATTCTTTTTATTATCATAAGCTGTAAATATGAAGGTGACCGAGTTTTATTATAAAATGCAATGTTTAAGTTTAAAAACACTGAGATTTTTTTTAAGACAGTAAGAATCTTGTTTTCATCTGCCATGCGGCTAAGTGGCGTGACCTGTCAAACCTGATTTTAATACATTTCTGAAAGAAAACCAATGCTAATTTGAGCTCTCTTACTGTAGCAGCACAGAAAGTGAGAGACTCGTCACCGAACACAGGCACCGACCGAGACTCACCTGAGCTCGTGCTCAAATCAGACCCGGACGCAAAGGACGATGAAGACGACAACAAAAGTGGAGACGAGATTGTCCTCGAGGAGAGCGACATCGAAGATGGGAAAAAAGAAGGCGGCGTGGACGACTGGAAGAAGAACGACGACGGCGCGGACAAGAAGCCTTGTCGGAAAAAGAAAACTCGCACGGTGTTTTCTCGGAGTCAGGTGTTCCAGCTGGAGTCCACCTTCGACATGAAACGTTACCTCAGCAGCTCGGAGCGCGCCGGCCTTGCTGCCTCCCTTCACCTCACAGAGACCCAAGTCAAAATCTGGTTTCAGAACCGCAGAAACAAATGGAAACGTCAGCTGGCCGCAGAGCTGGAGGCCGCCAACTTGAGCCATGCAGCAGCGCAAAGGATTGTGAGAGTACCCATCCTGTATCACGAGAACTCGTCCTCTGAGAGCTCCAACACAGCGGGCAACGTGCCCGTGAGCCAGCCGCTGCTCACTTTCCCTCATCCGGTTTATTACTCTCATCCCATCGTCACCTCCGTGCCCCTCCTCAGACCGGTTTGAGAGGACGACAGATGCCTTTTTTATGTAACTTATGTAACTAAAACAATTTTACAGAGACTCGAAAAGAGGGAAAGAGAGAAAAGGCGGAAATGAAACCAAGAGACAAAGCTATTTTTGTTTAGAAAATAATTTAAAACGAAAGAAAAGAAAATGTACAAAGACGCACTATCATGCATTTGAGCCCTACATTTTTGTTTTACATTACAACTCACAAATATACCCATAAAACTACACATAAATAAGGCGAATGTTCTGATGTTGCTGTTGGTTGGTGGTGAATTACAATGAATCGTTAATTTACTGTCATTATTATTATCATCTATAAATATCAAAAGTCAACTTGTTGACACGTCAAAGAAAAGAGGTAATACACCTGGTTAAGTTTTTTTTTTTAATAGCATCGGGGAAAATCACACTGAACACGGATGTGCAATACTACTGTGTATGTCCATATATTTAGGCAACATGTTCTTTATGAAACTCGTATTTTAGACATTTTTTCTTAACCAAACAGTTCTTAGGTTGAGAAATGAACTGCTGAAAACGATTTTGTGTCTTTGGTCCCGCGTTCAATGGACAATCATAGGCTATATCGGACAGAAATTACAGTTAAACTGAATACACGCAAACACGAGTAATAAAAACTTTTACTTTTATCTATATTATTTACAGATGTATATGTACATGTACAGATATAACGAACCAAAATGAGGAAAGGTGTCATTTGTACAGTAATAGCGAAGTTTTTTTACATTGTATTCTGTTGTGAAATAAACGGAGACTATTAAAGTCTACATGTCTTGATTGACGTTGTGGCACGACTGCTGTGTTGAAGCGAAAAATTGTTTCACAATTTAGTAATGTTTATATATAAATATGGACATGCTCGCTAATATAGCGAGTAAAAATAAAAACATGAATTTCAGTAGGCCTAAATAATATAGGCCATATGAGTTATGAAATCAACATGGGAGTCAAAACTGACATGAGATTGCACAACCCCAACAACTAGTTACAGTGTGAGGGAAGCACTGTAGTCTCAAAATTAAATGGTAGTTCTATACATTTCAAAACAACAAAATATTCTAAAAGGGATGTAAATAAATGAATAGGCTAAATAATGTATTAATTAAATCAATACGTGGGATAATTGGTTTATTTCTGAATTAATAATGTATTTTGTCAGTGCGCCTTGCTAAACTATAAAGAAAATCAGGTAAAAAAAAAACATCTCTATTATTGTTAATTAAGTTACAGCATATTTTATGAAATAGAAAATACCACGAGCTAAACCAAGCTTGCAGCAAAACCGGAATTGTTTCACTTACGCCTCAACAAGCTGAAATACCCATTACCATCTCAATTACAAGCAGGTGCACCTTTAAATCTGGCGGACTCTACAAGCTGTGTTTTGCAAAATCGCGTTTTCAATAAGACCGTATAATTATCGGTGAGAGCTAGCGGAATTGCATTAAGAGTTTCCCCGCTCTTTGTGTGTGTGTGTGTGTGTGTGTGTGTGTGTGTGTGTGTGTGTGTGTGTGTGTGTGTGTGTGTGTGTGTGTGTGTGTGTGTGTGTGTGTGAGAGAGAGAGAGAGAGAGAGAGAGAGAGAGAGAGAGAGAGTGTGTGTGTGTGTGTGTGTGTGTGACAGAGAGAGAGAGAGAGAGAGAGAGAGATACTGAAAAGTAAAAACTGAACTCCTGTGCATTGTATTTTAATTGTATGAAAAAGTAAAGAGTTTATTGCGCTATAAAATGCGTGTATGCAACCCATTTAGCTATACCAACCTCAATCTGTTCATTTATTATTGATTTCAGTGGAATAAAAAATAATTATATATAAGATTATATATATATATATATATATAAATAATTATATATATATATATATATATATATATATATATATAGACAATTATTATTAATAATATTATTATTATTATTAATAGCCTAATAATAATAATAATAATAATAATTAAAAACTCCCCTTTAAAACGGTCCGTCTAAAATTATTTTGATACCTTAAACCTTTAGATTAAAGGCTTCAGATTCAGGGCTTATACTTATTTTCAGACAGGCTATATGTAAAAACAAATTTTGAATATAGCCCACTGTTACCAAAACTAAAGGCTTAAAAAATAGAATAAACAGGGACCATCGAGAGAACTTTAATATGGGTCAGTCATGCTCATCGACAAGCATTGTTCTTCCTATTGCACTCTTCCTCTATAAAGTCGAAATCAACTCTCTGCGTTGGGTCTGAGCACTCAGCCAAGAGCACATTCAAATACCGTCGCCTAATAATCATAACTCCTATATTGACGTATAATATAATGCAAGCTCAGCACGAGCCCATTACGGTGAATTAATAGATCGCAGAGGCATTATTGCCTGTCGAGTATTGATCGGATAACGTCTGTAAAATATTGTTTCAAATCAAGGGCATTGTTAACAGTTCTCCCCCCCCCCCCCCCCCCCCCTGTTGGCTTACTGATGACCTTGATCCACTGTCATAAACTAAAATATATATATAGCTATCACTCGATAATTTCCATTTGACCATGTCTTTATGCAAAGAAGGGAGGTGGAGATAAACAGATAAAATGTTCTATGCGCATTAACATAGGACAAGAGTTAGAATAACATGGAAGAGTTTGGACAAATAGTGCATATATAACCGGTATTTAAACAACCCCCTCCCCATTTGTGCTCCTCAGTCATCTCTTACTGTCTGTGATTATACCTATTTGCACAACAGTGTTTTTCTTTGTGAATTTGGCGGGGTTTGTTAGCTTATCGAAGATCGGGCTATTCAAACTGAACGGTGATTTTTAACAATTTCGATAAAACACAATACGTTTAGTTAGCCGACCTCACATTTTCGAGCGAAAGGGATAGTAGCTCTCTGCGTCATAGGATGAGACTGACAAAATGGACTATCATCTGCCCTATTAAATTATCTTTCGCTGTGTATGGGGAAAATGTTTTTCAGCGCTCTGCAAACCACATTTACCCACAATAGACGACGAGAACGTGAACTCAATCCCGTGTATAATGTTTGAGGGGGAGCGGGCCTATCTTTGCTTATTACTTTCTCGAAATGTTTTGGTGTTATTCAGGCAAAAGGATATCTTATTTTCTTTAACCCCACCTTTCCCATTTGCTTTTGTGATTGAAAGTGAGCATCAGATTTTCATCAAAGTTCTATTAAGTGAAACATAGGTTGCGGGGCAGCCTCTGATTGAAACAGTTTAAATTTTAATTGTGTTTTTAATTTGACATATAGTTGCGGAGAGGAATGACACCACAACGCCGAGGGGCGGATTCGCTTAATTTCTCCCTCAGGGATTGATGAGTATATCAGAGCAGTAGATTGGAAACCCATTAAGACTCAATGGTTAGGTTGTTAATTGGATCTTGATGAATAGAAGCCCTTGGTTGAACTATACTGATCCAATCTTCTTGACTTTCTGTTTTCCAATAAATTACCCAATTCATTTCCCAGTCGTAGATTACATAAATTGTACACCTCCAGGGCTTGAGATTCCCGCCTGCTCTCTCTCTCTCTCTCTCTCTCTCTCTCTCTCTCTCTCTCTCTCTCTCTCTCTCTCTCTCTCTCTCTCTCTCTCTCTCTCTGCAAAACCATTTGAGAAAAAATAAAAGACCAGCCTCAGAATCTTGAATGAAAATCGAAACATAATCAGCGTTTATACTTAGAAAATTTATTGATATCATTTTCTCTGGTAATTTCCTTATCTTAAAGTTGGACATGCCATATATCATAATACACACGTGTAAAGGGCCCATTGTTTAATATTTATCGAAGCTTGATTTGCAGATCAAAGGCCCCCATGACTTCATCTGTCTTTCTAGCGGGAAGCATTTTTTCCAGAGCTCGATGTGTATGTTCGGTCATCTGCCGCATGCACTGACAGGACGTGCAAAAATTGCCTGTTCTGCCGGATTTGAAAGATCTTTAGCTTTGTGAACGCGTGACAGATTGTCCCATAATCGCTGAGAGTTCATCACGGTAAACCTGTCTAGGTTTTTGGGAAACATACAGCACTGTTCTCAGTTTGATAACACAACTTTTCGGATTGTTACAATAAGGCTATGCACATCCTAAAAATGTTCTTGTTAAAATACATCTTTCAACGATTTTTTTTTTTGTTGATAATAGCCTACCACTCCCTACTCAACAAACACGTAGAATATAATAATACTGTGATGGGGTCTACATTTCTGGTGTATTGTTTTTGTTTAATATGTCTAAACGGCCTTTAAGCCATCCAGCCTCTGCTGACAGGCGCAGCGTATAAAACCGGCTCTTTAACGATCATTGCGGATTTCACGCCTTATGTGAATGCGCCATAAATCGTTGGGCCGCTGTGAACTAGGCCCTCATATTTTACGCACTAAATGGCTATATGTGGGCATATGGCCCCTCACAATAGGTCTCTTTAACAACCGTTCCAAACAGAGTTGCAGATTGTGACAGTTCAACCACATCGTTTCCATCATCGCGTACATGTATAGTGCACGTTGCGTAGCCTACTTCCAAAGCCTTACTAGATCAAACAAACACCCACCGATATGTTTTCGTTGACACAGGTTCACTGTAAAAGTTCGTGATTGTAGGTTATTAGACTTCAGATCCTTGAAAATATATAGGTTATATTTCTTGCTGAGTAGCCTATATATTAATCACAGAAATTATAAAGAGGCTAATCAATAATAATAGCCTAATAATAACAATAATTCATATTTTAATGAAAAAGAAAATGGTCAGGTTTGATAATTTTACTGGTATGGCCCAGTGATGGCTAGTCGTGGTCTTGAGACCCATGTGTGCAGGGCACTATTCCCGACCTTTGAAATTTGTAGTCGGGATCGCTCAACCCTGGCTCCCTCAGCTCCATTAGGTGTCCGCGCGCTGTCACCACGACAAAGCCAGAGCATTTGTTAAGTGTCGCGAGCCTTTAGAAAACGCTAACGAGAGCTAATGTGGCAGAGCCACAGCTGCCCTCGAGACACGAGTCAGGGGTGGGGCGAGCGCACACCCCCCAATCAATTAGTCAATCAATTAAACAGGGTCCTGCCCGCTCTAGCCGGCCCGCAGAGGCAGTAGATTAGCCCACCATAATGATCAAATTAATTCTTAAACGGGGATAATGGACGTGGAATGAGTTTATTATTTTCAAGAAAAATGAGATAGGATCCATTATTAGTTCCTAGACTGTGTGTTGGATTATTTGACCAATTTGCCATTTATAGCACACGACTAGTGGAATTTAAAACGACTGTTTAATAAGATATATGATTTTGAACTGAACCATGTATTCAGATGACTTGTGATTATGGGGTTGGTTTATTGTTGGTTATTGATGTGCGCATGAACTTGAGAACTCTAGGCGTGTACTTGAGATGCCTAGAACTCCCATTTATGAACAAAGAGGACCTCTGTGGATCAGCAGCATGCACGTCTGTGATGACCACAGTCTACAGTAAAAGCGGTTTATAACGTTCTACTGGATCTGGATCTCTGAGTTGTACGGTTAAATGTTGTGACAATCTTTAACGTGTTTTGAACCAAACAAAAAAACTTATGGATTTGTTACATTTTTTATTATATTTCAGAGGCCTGCGTCATGGGCTTCTAATACAAGTCAAAATCTGAACATCAATAAATAAATATAAATTGAAACTCGTTATCATGTAAACAGAAAAATATTATGTCGATATAAGGGAGCAGGAAATTACTGAAATTAGAAGCAATAATAATCACAATTTATCAAAGTGGGAAACCAGAGGCACGTACATGACAATGAATAATTATCCATCACGTAGTTCACAGAAAGCTATTAAAATGTTGGTTGTAATTTCTCGTTACAGTGATATTCTGCAGGCAAATGTCCGGCTATTAAATTTTGGAGGAAAAAGACAAATGTTGACCATACAAGCTAAACGGTTACATGTACAGTGTAAAGCATTTTTGGGTATATTTATAATAGAAAAAATGCATATATTGTTAACAATGATGTTAATAATTTTAGCCCTTAATATTAAATATTTGTTACTGCAAAATGTACTGATAGCAATTCGTGGTATAATGGAAGGCCATATGACTTTGTGTTCATCAAATTTGGTTCCCCCAATGTGGTCAATAAAACACAAACGACACTAAAATAAAGCAATGCACATTAATTATTAATTACTTAAGCTTAAACTATTAAACTAAACAAGATAAAATGCCAAATAAAACACTCTAATGTTCATGACTGATAAAAAGCATAAAAAGTAACTGGTTTATTATAAAAGTAACTAAACAAATGTGATGTTTTGCCCAATGAATACTGAGAATGCCCCTTTCCCCATAAATTATAAGGTGCTTTTTACTTTTTTAAAAACATTTGTTAACAAAATCGATAGTAGCCTAAATGTATTGCATTAGTAAATAGAATATAAATGTGTAAATTAAAAAGTAATTCACACTTTTTACTGATATTGTTTATAATATTTTACAGTAAAATGTTGTCTAAACATAATATTGTTTACCATGTATGGTAAGTTACGGTTATGCACGGCCAAATAACAGGTTTGTACTGGTTTGGGCTGGTGCATTTTACAATCTTTACCCCTTTAAAAATACTGATTTTTTTTTTCTTTTTGCAGTGTAGCCTAATGTTTTGCAGCAAGTTAATCTCAATCGAGCGCTCCATTGAGGAACTCAAATATTATAAAATTTGAAATTTCCGGGCGCGCTTTGAGCGCGTGATTGGCCAGCGCAGGTCTTACCTACATGCAAATGAGGACACGTTCCACCCGCCTTGAGACCAGAGCGGGTGGAAGTGGAGAGGAATGCATTCGAACACTTTTGAGCCCACGAAAAACAAGTTTTTTTAACGTCCCATCAGCTCTAACAAACCATTTTTAGAATTGAAGGAAAACACTCTCTATGTGTAGCGGAACATATTGCTGCGTTGACATTTGATCATTTTTAGAACATTTTTGAACTGTTATGAGGCGAGAATGAATAATTCGGAGGACAGCGGAAGCAAGTGCTCGCCTGCCCCCATTTCAAGCTTCACGATCCAGTCCATTTTGGGCACCTCCAACGAGGGAGTCCGGTCAGCTGGAAAGGACAGTCCCAAATCCCAGCCGAGGAAGCGGACGTTGTCCGTGTCATCAGAGGACGACTGTAGTGCCGGAGAGGATTCGGGCGACTGTTACTGCTCTGAGTCCGGTGTACCAGAGCCCTGCAACCCGCACCAGCCTCTTAACTTCTGCCTAGGTAAGTCACGATACCACCAGTGTCATTTTATTGCTATAGACACTCGTTACCACCATGGTCAATATAAATGTATTTGTGTTTTCATGATGTTTAGTAAGAAAGTCACTTTTGTAAAACATCTCACTTCAGAATCATTAAGTAGGCTATAAAACACTTTTTTTTGGTCACCATTGTGACTGTCTTCTAATGTTGTCCTCATTGCCAACACTGAATAAAACTCCAGTCGTGTTTTTATCCGACATTATCGCGCTTCGGTGAACAGGGGAAAGGTCAAATAATTAACCGAATTTAATCGAGTCTGCTAATTGATTATGCCGGCTTTCAGAGGCAACGCTGCATTTCGTCAATTGAGCGTTAAATGTAACACGATTTAATTAATATCGTGCACCAGTGCTAGTCATATTGTATTGTTTATTTAACAGGGCACTTGTAACCTTTCAACAGTCGATCAAACAGTCAGAGTTCACATTTAATGAACTCTTGTGTAAAGTATCGCGTAGTGGCGATGTTTAGCCTAACAAGGGGGGGGGGGAAACAGAGCGAATTTGATGATGGAAGAATATTAAAAGCACTTTTTATACCTCATTAAATATAAACGTGTTTTCAACTATACTAGGCTATTTATTGAATTCACTAATGTGGACACATCAGTCATGCATATTGTTCCCTATAGCAGGAAAGCTTTATCTCAATGGCTGTTATTCTTCAAGCACAATTTGATAAGACGATAGTTTTGTGCTGTATTTGTCGCAGGTGCCACAAAGGGACTTCTACCTGTGCAGGATGGGATCGACCGCCGGCCGCATTTGACACCATCCATACTACCGGATTACAAAGAGGAGCAGGAGCGAGCGTGTAGCCAAATGTCTCCCGTTTCTGAAGATAGACACCGTGACGGTCCGGACAAACAGAGCAGTTCCGCCAAGAAAAAGACGCGCACCGTTTTCTCTCGGAGTCAGGTTTATCAGCTCGAGTCCACATTCGACATGAAACGCTATTTGAGCAGCTCCGAGAGAGCCTGTCTCGCCTCCAGCCTGCAGTTAACGGAGACTCAAGTGAAAACGTGGTTTCAGAACCGGCGGAACAAATGGAAACGGCAGCTCTCTGCGGAACTGGAAGCTGCGAACATGGCGCACGCATCGGCGCAGACTTTGGTTGGGATGCCCCTCGTTTTCAGAGAAAATTCGTTGCTCCGGGTGCCGGTTCCGAGGTCCATCGCTTTTCCAACCCCACTCTATTACCCTGGAAGTAATTTACCAGCTTTACCATTATACAATCTTTACAATAAGATTGAATATTAACTTTTACGCACAACGAACATTCTTTGCTAAAGGATGACTATTACACTATTACACACTAAATCGTACAAATACACATTTACCTATGTTTGACAAAATTCATGTCTATTTATACCTCTTTATTTGGTGAAAAATTATATTTCTTAATATGCAGCAATTAAACAAGTCTATGTGTAAAACACAAAAGCAACACGGTTCCTGTACATGTCCTATAAAATACACCATGTGTATACTGATTATTTTGTACTTTTATTTACATTTCTGTCCTCGGATTAACCAGTTTTACACATTATGAGGAGTGAAAACATTGAAATAAAAGTGTAATCATTCGATTCCTGTCTCTAAAATTAAAACATCTGAGATTAGAAAAGAACATTCATTAATAACAACAACAATGATGATGATGATAATAATAATGTTTTATTTATTATATTGTATTTAATTTTTATTTTGAAGAGAGGTCTATCCACAATGAATTACCAGCTTTAAAACGGCAATGCCTCGTTTTGATTGAATGCCTTTGCTTTTAAACAACCACGTATTCCTAATATTTTGAATCGCAGATGACCTATAGGCTACATGAATTTGAGTGAATTCATCTTAAGTGGTTCAGTGTGTGTGTGTGTGTGTGTGTGTGTGTATAGGCCTATATATTTAGGCTATTTATAGTAACAGTGTTCTCTTTTTCGTGTGCTTATCAGCTCAAGACAAACATTTTTGTTGCAGTGACACTGGGTCATGTAAAGTGTCCCCAGTTGATGCTTTCGCAATTAGGGATAATTACATGTTGCTTGTCACACGAACGCGCATTCGAACATTCTCGGAGACAAGCGGAACGTCAAAAGCGCAGCGGGGCCTCAGAGAAGCCGCAGTCAAGAATGACAGTCCTCGCGGTGCAATCTGATAAGACTCACCCGCTGTCAAATTACAAAGGGTGTAGTGGTGTCGTGTTGTACTGATTCCATGTTCTCTATTCCGGCCACGGAGAAAGTTCATTATCAACACACAAGCCTATACTTTTTCCGACATTATGACAACAACAGTTTGAATGCCATCTCGAAATATGTTATTTTGGATCGATTGCAGATTAAACAACGTAATTTTTAAAGGACTGTGGAGAAAATGTGATGTCGCGCACAAATAGGTTAAATACTAACCAATTCATTTTTAAATAAAATTCTACATACATTTTAAACATTTTAATTACTACCATCATTCATTCTTCATAGGTGGCAGATATGATCTTAATATAGAGAATTGTATTTTAAAAAAATGTATAGTGCTTTATAGTTTTTATTTCCGTGATTATATAACCTATTGAATATTTTATTTTTATTATGATTTTTTTCCCTTTTAGTTGTTTCTTTTTCCTTTACCCTAAAATGACAAATGACAAAAAAAAAAAAAAACTGAAACACCAGTGACTTCCCTAAAGGCAGGATAAAGAGAAGCTTCTAGCTTGCTGGTAATACTGTTGTTGCTGTCTGTTTGATTGACAGCTCAGACCAGAGGTCAGATTGCTCATACATGCAAGCATAAACTTATGTGGCTTCCGTGTAAATTTCATCCTGTGGGTTTTCAGTGTTTTCTCAGTGAGTGAAAGCGCGTACACTTCCATTTACTGCTTCACACACCCATCGGTGAAATGGCAGGTGTGAATTACAAATTTTAATAGCACGGCAATGAAAATGATTTGAAGTGGTTTGAAGAGGTGTAAGACAGTGTGGAGCAGATTTGTTGAGATGATGTGTTGTGCCTCAGGATTCATCAAACTTGCCTGGCACAGCGAAAAGCAGGAGTAATTCAGTTTGGGATGTAATTTATGAGCAAGGTAATGGGCACTATATATAAAGTGGGGAGAGAGAAAGAGAGCGAGAGAGCAATAGATATACACAGAGAGAGAGATGGAGAGAAATGTTTTTCCATTCCTCTAATATCAGAACTGACATTGGTCTATTAATTTAAAAGCAGTGCTAAATCAAAAAAAAAACAACAAAAAAAACCTTCAACATTGCTCCCATGCTTTCATGTCTCTGTGCCAACTTAGACAAAAGACCTATAAAAGGTGTTTTTAAAAAAAACTGATGTCTGTGTCCATATATTAGCTGATGATCTGTTTTCATGCATGTGTCTGTATTTTGTTGAAAGAGCAGCTGAACGGCTAACCGCTCAATAATGAAGCAGTGCAGGTTTGGATGGACATTTGCCATAATTGTCACTCACTACAAACAGCATCTAGCAGAAGCTGCTTTTCTCTAAACGAATTTAAGAAAAACATAACCAAGTTTCTGATTGGCCTGTGTATCACTTATGTTCCCCACATGAGCGGCTGTACCTCTAGACTAATGGCTCAAATTAGGAGCTTGAGTCTGAACTGATTCTGGCTCATGTCAAATCTTAATGGAGGAGCCGAAGGGAAATTATGTTTAGATCCCCCCAGACAATAACTAAATATAAAGCCACTTAGTAATTTCCAGATGCACTCTGAGATAACTTTCAGTTATATGACAGAGTTTAACATTTCATTGATTCAGTGTTTTAGAATGAGCATCATTCACAACAGAGTACAATATATACACACAATATGTATATATATAGATATATAAATATATATTTATCACAAAAAAAAAGTTATAATTTCTCCCCAAGTGATGATGAAAACTACCCGGCTTTCCTAATGTCTTCAATCCAGCGAGGCTTATCCCTTGTTTCATTGGAAAGTAGAAAGAAAGTCCATTATATTGAGCAAAATCAATAATCATGGTATAAAAGTATCTTAGTCGGCTGAACTTTTCTCTCAGAGATGAAAGGTGATCACATTTATCCATTAGTTCACATTGATTGTGCAGAAAGCGCTTGATTTGCCGTTTTTAGAGGTGCACTACAATTGCTCATAATTCCTGTAACAAAAGTTGGAGGAATGTTTTTATTTATATTTTTTTGGAGCTAGAGTTTAAGAAATACACAGAAAATTAACCAACTTGAAAATAAAAAAATACTTTTTAAAAACTTTTTTTTTAAATCCCTACAACAGTTGCAATATTGTAAAACATCAAAGACGCATTCAAACCACTGAATAAATAAATGCAGCAAAAGTGCTTATTTTCTCACATGAAATATCATTGATGCAGTCACTGCAACAGTTGTGTGAGCCTCTCTCTTCTCTCCTCTATCTCATCTGTACTATCTTACTCTTTGTCTATTTCTTTCAGACCCCTTTTTCATACTGGAAAAGGAGGAGGAGGAGGGGGGGTCATTATTCTATTTAAGAGGTACAATTTTAGTAATGGCTTTGCTGCAGTCCACAGAGGCACAGCCAGCCTCCCTCAATATCCTGAACATTATTTGCTCGTTTAGTTAAATGATGTTTCTAATTGGTTCATAATTAGTTGTAATGAGGCGGGCCCGAACGTCTCTGATGCAGATACGTCTTAATTCAACATGGCATCTTGCTTCTTCAGGAATAGTTGCCCATGGTTCTCAGAAGGTTGGGAGCGAGAGGGAAGCTGGAAGGGGGAGGTTTCCTGCCATTGTGTGTTCCCGTAAATTGGAAAATGAAGTTTGCAGAGCAGCGGGGTTGAAGACCGGGCCATCATGTGCGCTGCTGCTGTCTGTCTTAAATGATCTGGTCAGCCAATTGTCAAGAACCAAAAAGATGGCTGTTACTTTGACATAGAACAAGCAGAATAGACTAGTTAGTATGGCATGTTGTTGATTTTTTATCAATGTTTACTAAAACATTACATTTTTTTATGGTAGATGCAAATGTTGTGTGTGAATGTGGGTCTGTGCTTGTAATTGAATGCTGTGAAAGAGGGAAACTGAAGGTCATTGCGGCTGGTGTTAACATAAGACCCTTTTGTGGTTTGTATAAATGAACGTGTCCATTCACTGGAGCCCACTCACCCCTTTTAAGCAGAACAGGCCAATAACACTCACAGACACACACACAGACTATCACATACAATCAGTGGTACACAATCACTTTGCTTAAACAACTCTAGCAACTGCATGCAGCCATGCGTCTGCCATCCCTCTGCTCTCTGTTGATTTTTCTCGCTTTCTTGTTTTCTTTCTCTCACCCACATGCCCATTCACTGAGATTCATGTGGGATAGTAAAAGTTGATCACTCATTTACTTACTCACTTGAGAGTGACTTTATATAAACCAACAGAGAGAAAAGTAAATATTTGTTTAAACAATTAATTATTGAGCCTTTCCTAGAAGGAAACATACGTGTGGATGTGTGTTTATATATATATATATATATATATATATATATATATATATATATATATATATATATATATATACTAGGGCTGTGAAACGATTAATCGTGATTAATCGCACCCAAAATAAAAGTTTGTGTTTACATAACATATGTGTGTGTACTGTATATAATTATTTTTTATATATAAATCCACACACATGCATGTATATCAGAAATTTTATTAATTTTCTCTTTATATATATATATATGGTAACACTTTAGATTGGGGAACACTGCTACACTTTTTAGCATGCATATTGCTAGCATTTTGGCTGTTCATTAGTACTTATAAAGCACATATTAATCCCTTATTCTAACTCTCAAGTCCCTTAATCCTTAAGCAGTAAGTAGGAATTTATTGAGGGGAAAAGGGGTCAAATCTCTGAGAATATATGTGGGAATATATTTGGGAATCCCAGAGAATAGAAGAAATTTGTCCCCCAAGTAAGCCCACACACTCATTGTTTCTCACCTGTAAGGTAATCAGTGTAGGTGGAAGGAAAACCCTGATTAGAGAGATTTATAGACACTAGGAGGCAGGGGTCGTTCAGGTGTGAGGCGAGTCAGGTAAATGTGAAATGCACCTGTGCTTTATAGAGGCAGCTTGAATGATGAGGTGTCTAGTCTTGATGTGAGTATTTATGTATTTACAGGCTCTTTTTTATTATTATTAAATTTCAAGCCTGAATACTTTTTAAAAAATAACTGAACAGGTATTTGCTAGATAGTGTTTAACTTTAGCAAACAAGATGAGGTTTATGTTGCAAATGCCCTGGAGAGCACATGACTGAGGTTGTTTTTAGTAAACAAGCAACTCTGCATAAAGCGCCACGTCTGGATAACAATTCAGACGAGTGTGTGTCTGTATGTGTGTGTGTGTGTGTGTGTGTGTGTGTGTGTGTGTGTGTGTGTGTGTGTGTGTGTGTGTCTGTGTGTGTGTGTGTACTAGGGAGGCCCACTAGAGATCTTTTTCTCACAGAGAACATATTTGTAACCATTAGTTGGGTCTCCTGTTTCATGTTTCATGTCGTCTCTGAGCTAACAGCATCATCAGAGTGTATATGTGTGTCCTGAAGCTCCATGTTAGTGGAAGGAGACTCTGGTGCCTCTTCGTCCCGCGGATGATGCATCATTCTGGGTGTAAAGAGTAACCCGAGCCCTTCTTTCAGCATGGCTGTGGTTCTCCGTGGCCCCACAGAGCCCTGGGGAGGCTTTTAAGGAGATTTGGTGCTAGAGAAAACAGCTCTTCAAAAGAAGTGTCGTTACATTACTGAGTAATTAGCACTGCACTAGGGGCAAAGAAGCTCTCTGGCTAACCAGCAGAAGCTACTGCTACACAAGACGTACACAAGTAGTGTGTGTGTGCCTGCTTTTGTTTCGCATTAGTTCAAAGCACCTTTTAGAAAAGCGTGTGTTTTGTCTTTGACGAGGAAAAAAAGCTGCAGTCGACAGCCTTGTTATACTACCGTCTGTCTACGTCTCCGTAATCATTTAACACATTTACTGCGGCTTGTTCTGTTTCACTGAGTGAGAGAGTCACTAAGTGCCTTTTAAAAGCATAACAAACATTACAGGTTAACAAATGTGACATTTTAGATATATGCTATAAAGGGAAAACCACCCAACATTTCACTACATTTAATTTGACAGAATGGGAAAATGGCAATTTAAGGCATTAGCGCTTGACTTTGAAAGCCCCCGTTTGAAGTAAAAGACACGCTGATTGCTTTAATTGATAATCTGTGGTTGGTTAAGTGCAGTTTTCGGTGTGTGCGTGTGTGTGTGGTCTTCATAAATAAATGTGTAATTTTTTGGTCTGTTTTCCTCTCTCATTATCTCACTCTTTAATTCAGCCTGACTAACCACCTGGTAAAAGAACAATACAGGAATGCTACACGGGTTGAATTCACACTACCGCAGATTATCCATCCAATCCTTTTTCTCCTCAAAGTAGGATTGTTTAGGCAGAAAGGAGCTTATATTTCTTACTTCAAAGAGTGTTTTAGTGTCTTGGTGGTTCTCTGAGAGGTAAAAGAAGATACACACAGTACAAAAGTCACACACACACACACACACACACACACACACACACACACACACACACACAACACACACACACACACACACACACACACACACACACACACACACACACACACACACACACACACACACACACACACACACACACACACGTAGGTCCACACTAAACCAAGTGGCCGAAGTTGCCACTTACCATTAGTCCTCGTTAAGGAGACTGTTATCATATTAGAATCATATTAGCAGAGCATGGCTTAACCTGAAAGGTCAAAGGTCACAGATCAAAGGTACAGACCTGTGGGAAGCACAGAAGGAGAGGATGATCCTCACCTCTGTAACGGAATCCTCTCATTACAATAAAGCTCCACTCTGCCTGCCGGGGAGAGAGAGAGAAGCCACGGTCATGTGATAGGAACCAAGCCAGAGGGAACGGAGCAGATTTAGGGCCAGCCAACCAATAAAAAAGGAAACGATGACATCATCATGACACAGTAGTACAGGTGGCTTTATTCTTGTGGAATTTCAAAGCAACAGGTAAAGATGATAGAGAAACTGGTTATTAGATCAAGTGATCAAGTTAAGACAAGTTGTCCATTTCAACATAAAACTGAGACTGCTAACCATTAAGTAGAAAACAAATAATATTAAATTTATACCTGAACTGCTTTTTTGTTGTTATTTTATTGAACTAGAACATTGGTTTTCAAACTAGTGCTCATGGTGTCCACAGAAAAAAAGAAAGAAAAAATGTTGAATTCATAATTATTTATTAATAATAATATTTTTCATATTAATAATATTTTTCCAGATAATACTTCATCTTTTTATTTTGCTTTAGTACAACAACAAAGTAAATGCCAGTTATGTATAATTATTTTCATAATATGTCACTTGTATTTTCTCACACAGTATAAATGAGTCTTAAATATAAAAATCTGCCTTTATATTTCAAGAAGGGGGCTGACTGATCATTATATTTCAGGGTGTTTTGAAAACCCCTGAGCTAGACTAAATAAGCTAAATGAACACCTAAACCGAACACTCACAAACAAGTATAACTGCATACTGTATTCACAAAAAGTAAAGAAGTGCTCTAAACGTTAACACAATCCGTTATGAGTTGATTAATTAGTTGATTAATTCAATGTTGGTTTTGTCAATTATAATTATTTACAGTATTTTTATTATTATTAAATCAATAATTAACTTGTGGACTGAAATTCTTCACAGACCACCAGGTTATGAGAACCAGAAAAAGGACATAAAGCTCAGGACGAGCCTGTGGGCTTCTGGCCTCTCATTGGCTGAGGTCACAGGCTGTGATCAGGCTTATGACCTCTGACTCCTGGCTTAAAGGAACAGAGGCAGACACTGAGGAGGAGTTGCCATCTCAGAGTGAATACAGATCTTTGACCTTCACCTGAGATTAGTATCAGTATCAGAACTAGTGTTTATTTCACTTCCACCCTCTAACTAAACCCCTCTTTCTTTCTGTCTCAGTCTTTGTCCTCCAAAAATGACATGCAACGGGTGGTTGAATCCTGGCAGAACGAGACACATGGTGGTGAAGGACATTTTTAACAGCCCTCACCTGGATGTATTGCTTGCAATTTGTTAAAGTATCTTTTTGAATGAAATGATTTAAGATCGAATGAAGCCCTTTCACTAAAATACAAAAATATTTGGGCAATTTAGTTGCAGAACGCCATTGTGTTATAAAACAAAATATCAATCCAAGTGGCGTTCATTTTAAAGAAACATAGCAAAACATTTTAAGCAGAACAATTTTGCAAAAAGAAGACTGCTACGTTTTAAAATGATAAAATGATAAGACTGATTACATGTAATCTGGATGGATTCCAAAAATATTACTTTTTAAAATACTCGTAATCCGACTAGTTACTTTTTCATGGATTACATGATTATATGTTATTCTTATTAAATGATACTCTCTGCTAATTTTTTTTTATCTTTTAAATTTTCTGTTCAAAAAAGCCTACTGCTTATATACATTCAGAAGTTCTACCAGGTTTGTGGAATCGCACACACAGACCAGACACTAGTCATGAGCCAATCACTGAAAACTGAGACGCACACTTAATCAATAGATTTACAGAAATCATTTCACTTTTAAGAAGTGTTTTCTCAACATTGCGCCTCTGGCAAACACATTAATTATTATTTGAATGATCACTGTCAGTCATTTAACCATGCATTATTGTCTTTGGAAGGCTTTTGTCTTTCAAACACTTTAATATGTAGAACTCAAGTTTATGTAATTTCATATTTACATTCAATGCAGGGATTGCCCAACTTTTTTGTCATCGGAACTTCTTTGACCTAATTACTTAGTAACCCATGATATTTTAAGTTTATAATTTAGGTCAATAATAAAATGAAGACAATAATAATAATAAATAATAAAATGAAGTTCATGGTTCTCTGATGTTGGTTAATGGTCACATGACATGCAGGTAAAGAAATAAAATATTTTTAATACTTTATAGTGAGTGTTTTAATCATGTTTTCTTTTCAAATTGTCATGCAATTTGGAATCATTAACCAACTACAATTTATAAGTAAACCCAGCACTGACAACACTGATATATTGTTAAAAATGAAAACAAAAGGTATTTGGACTTTCTTGTGGTTAAAGTTTGTCGTAATATGATGAACTACATTTGTGGTTACTATACCACAAGAAAAAAATGGACTTGAGGGGAACTTGCATAACATAAACATCACATTGCAAAAATAGCACAAAGTAAGTGAAAGTTAGTTCTGAGAAAAGCTAACCATATTTCTGATATTTTCTAATCTATCTAATTCAATGAAATTCATAAAGTTTATGTGTGACTTAAGTGTCCAACAAATAGAAATTAAAGTTTTACAAAGCTCTTATTTTTTCAGTCCACAGAAATATCTAAACCATTAAACAATGTTTTGTAATTTTATTATAGAAATGATTAAATGTGAAATTGCAGTTATTTCGAGTCAATTATTTAAACATAAAAGAAGTAAAACTATATTTGAAACATTCAGTTTTATTTGTAAATGCATCATAAAAGTTGTCTTCAATAATTTGCAAAGTTTTGAAAAAAAGAAAAACTGTATTTTCATAAAAATGCAGTTAAGCTTAGAATTTCTTGCTTTAAAAAAAATGACAGTATTTGTCATGCTTTCAAACACACTGCACCACAACATGGGTAGCCCTTGGCTTTGCCAAATTCACCTGCAGTCATTAACCCGGCAAAATGAGATCAATCTCCACGAGGCTTGAAGACACAGAGAGAAAGGAGGAGATCCACAACCAAAGAAAGAGATCTGAAAGAAAAAGAGAACAGATCTGAAGGCTTTATGGGGGATTAGAGCCAACAGTGTGCTGAGTGATTGGTCAAGTCTTTACGATGTCATCACCTGTCACAGATCGCTATGGGCAGAATTTACAACTTGCCTGTGACATCTCTCACATATCAAATCATATTCCTGTGAGACACAGTAACTGTCAAACCCGTTCCCTTCTGTGATCCCCACTGAAAGACTGCAAACAGCCACACTGCTCCTTCAAACTCCCAAAGAATGAATGGATAGAAGGGGTCTTAACAGAAAGAGAGGATATAGAGAGAGAGGGAGGAAAAAGAGGGAGGGAAAGGTAGCAATTCTGTCCTTCCTGCAATTAGCATTCACGGTTAGCTAAGCAGAACTAATGCAGTGAATCTAAGAGTGTTGAGTTACGTGCTCACTGTCGAAGAACCCCTGGGCAGATTAGACTGTAGAGAGAGAGAGAGATGATGAACAAGAAAGAGAGAGAGAGAGAACAAACCCTTCAGATCCATTACAAGCTTTATTAGGGTGCTGGGTTATTGGTAGTCTGCTCTGCAAGGGGGCAAAAACAGTAGCGCGCGCACACAGGGAATGGGATGTATTTAGCCTCGAGGAGGTCAGTGCTTAAGAAGTTAATGATGGGATTGTTTTCAAAACAAAAAACAACAAAAAATAAGATCTCTTGAGCCTCTGGGAGTCTGGGATTTGTTGTGTGCAGTTTTTGACCGGAAAAAAATTAGCCCTGCTTTAAAGGTAAACAAAAGAATTTCTGGCCAGACCTTACTTTGTCCGTTTCTTTTACTTTTTTAAAAAAGAAATTGAATGGCAAACTGAAACTAATACAGACCGTATATCATCCCTCTGCGGTCTGAGCTACTGAACTCAATGGTTTTCTCATTTTTCCTGTCTTTGACAGTTGACAGCTTAAAGAACACTCAACAGAGCCTCTCTCTCTCTCTCTCTCTCTCTCTCTCTCTCTCTCTCTCTCTCTCTCTCTCTCTCTCTCTCTCTCTCTCTCTCTCTCACTCTCTCTCTCTCTCTCTCTCTCTCTCTCACACATACACAGAGACCACATGTCTTGTGGGTTACTGCTCTTCAAACACTGTATCTCTGACAGAAGACAACAGCCGAGGGCAACTGTCCAGTGTGTGTTTAAAATAGTGCATCTGAAAAGGCCCCCATTACGGCTGTCAATCTTTTGCATTTTTTCTATCTACTTTCAGTCTGTGATGCTCTTTTATGTCTGTTTTCACTGGGTTGGGTAAAATTCAGAATTGAAGAATTGGCCCCTTCTCAATTCATGAGCTGGAATTTGAATTGAAATGTGCCATAAATAATTATATAGAATTTAACGGAAAGAAATGTAACACAGGTAATGCATTTCATGAAACTAAGTGTTCTTCCACATTGATCCAAAAAAAGTATATACAGGTCCTTCTCAAAAAATTAGCATATTGTGATAAAGTTGATTATTTTCCATAATGTAATGATACAAATTAAACTTTCATATATTTTAGATTCATTGCACACTAACTGAAATATTTCAGGTCTTTTATTGTTTTAATACTGATGATTTTGGCATACAGCTCATGAAAACCCAAAATTCCTGTCTCAAAAAATTAGCATATTTCATCCGACCAATAAAAGAAGTGTTTTTAATACAAAAAAAAAGTCAACCTTCAAATAATTATGTTCAGTTATGCACTCAATAGTCAATACTTGGTCGGGAATCCTTTTGCAGAAATGACTGCTTCAATGCGGCGTGGCATGGAGCCAATCAGCCTGTGGCACTGCTGAAGTGTTATGGAGGCCCAGGATGCTTCGATAGCGGCCTTAAGCTCATCCAGAGTGTTGGGTCTTGCGTCTCTCAACTTTCTCTTCACAATATCCCACAGATTCTCTATGGGGTTCAGGTCAGGAGAGTTGGCAGGCCAATTGAGCACAGTAATACCATGGTCAGTAAACCATTTACCAGTGGTTTTGGCACGGTGAGCAGGTGCCAGGTCGTGCTGAAAAATGAAATCTTCATCTCCATAAAGCTTTTCAGCAGATGGAAGCATGAAGTGCTCCAAAATCTCCTGATAGCTAGCTGCATTGACCCTGCCCTTGATAAAACACAGTGGACCAACACCAGCAGCTGACATGGCACCCCAGACCATCACTGACTGTGGGTACTTGACACTGGACTTCAGGCATTTTGGCATTTCCTTCTCCCCAGTCTTCCTCCAGACTCTGGCACCTTGATTTCCGAATGACATGCAAAACTGAGCAACAGTCCAGTGCTGCTTCTCTGTAGCCCAGGTCAGGCGCTTCTGCCGCTGTTTCTGGTTCAAAAGTGGCTTGACCTGGGGAATGCGGCACCTGTAGCCCATTTCCTGCACACGCCTGTGCACGGTGGCTCTGGATGTTTCTACTCCAGACTCAGTCCACTGCTTCCGCAGGTCCCCCAAGGTCTGGAATCGGTCCTTCTCCACAATCTTCCTCAGGGTCCGGTCACCTCTTCTCGTTGTGCAGCGTTTTTTGCCACACTTTTTCCTTCCCACAGACTTCCCACTGAGGTGCCTTGATACAGCACTCTGGGAACAGCCTATTTGTTCAGAAATTTCTTTCTGTCTTACCCTCTTGCTTGAGGGTGTCAATGATGGCCTTCTGGACAGCAGTCAGGTCGGCAGTCTTACCCATGATTGCGGTTTTGAGTAATGAAACAGGCTGGGAGTTTTTAAAAGCCTCAGGAATCTTTTGCAGGTGTTTAGAGTTAATTAGTTGATTCAGATGATTAGGTTAATAGCTCGTTTAGAGACCCTTTTCATGATATGCTAATTTTTTGAGACAGGAATTTTGGGTTTTCATGAGCTGTATGCCAAAATCATCAGTATTAAAACAATAAAAGACCTGAAATATTTCAGTTGGTGTGCAATTAATCTAAAATATATGAAAGTTACATTTTTATCCTTACATTATGGAAAATAATGAACCTTATCACAATATGCTAATTTTTTGAGAAGGACCTGTATATACACACACACACACACACACACACACACACACACACACACACACACACACACACACACACACACACACACACACACACACACACACACACACACACACACACACACACACACACACACACACACACACACACACACACACACACACACACACACACACACACACACACACACACACACACACATGTAGTGTTTCCATATTTTATGGGGACTTTTATCATTTTTATTTTAATGATTTTTATACTGTACAAACTGTATATTCTATTCCCTTACACTAACCCTACCCCTAAACCTACCCATCACAGGAGACTTTCTGCATTTTTACATTTTCAAAAAACATCATTTAGTATGATTTATAAGCTGTTTTCCTCATGGGGACCAAAACATGTCCCCACACGAACAAGGATTTCAGATATTGCCATCCTTATGGGGACATTTTGTCCCCATAATGTAGGGTTTACCAGGCCACACACACACACGTGTCATGTGTCACATGACCCTTCAGAAACCACTTTATGCGCATTTGCTGCTCAAGACAAAATCTAATTATTATTATCATTGTTGAAAAAGTTTTTTTTGCGAAATTTAATGCATCTTGTTGAATATAAATTTCTTAAAAAATGAACCTATATAACAATATAAATACATTTCTGAGGCATTTTTTAAAACTTTCAAATAAACTTTGTCAAGCCAACATTCAAAGTTAGTTCATCTTGATAAACTTTGCTTTTCTATCAAAAATTACAGTTACAGATTCAAATTCCATTGCCAGAAAAGTTGCCACAGGAAGCGCCTATTTAAATGTCCTTTCATTGTGATTGACAGGATTAAAGGAACATGCTCCTCCTGAACGCTCAAATGCAACTATTTCATTTCACAAGCTAATTGTAGCCCTCATTGTATATGCTTTTAAAAAAAGAATATCCAGTCTTTTCTCAAGCATGTAGGTCATGAATGTTGTTCTGTGATCTCATCAGACTTTGTAAACTCATACAGGCATCTCCTGTCCTTTATTCGGAGCAGTGTGATCTCATGGGTCTTGGATGTCACTTCTCCATCGGTCATTAAGAAGTTTTCTCACGCCACCCGTTAGCTTTCAGAGAGGATGAGAAGTTCCACTTGTCCTCCTTCATAATAGGAACATGCTGCCCTTGATATATTTACTTGCTCTCTTCTCTGGCATGAAATCAAACACCTTACACATGCTTTACAGCTGATCATTTGTTGTATCTGACAGGGATGAGCGCATACTTGAGGTGTGGTGGCGGGAACTTAAAGCGTTAAACTCCCGATCTCTTTTCCAACATCACATTTGTAAATGAATCCATACACGCAAACACACACACACACACACACACACATGGTTTCAGCAGAATAAAATAGGTGCCTATGATCAATCTGTTGTGACTGGGCCATTGAGGTGATCAGGAGCTCCAATCAATAACCTGTTGTCCTGCCATAAGCACTTTCAGATATACAGTATGTTGACACATCCTGAGAGGACATTATTTGAGATAAAGTTACATTTATGTATTTTGATGATCATTCTAAGCACCTTATAATCAATATGAGTAGAAAATAGCATTAGATATATTGTGTAGGCCTATGTGCTTGAGTCCACACACACATGTGGGGGTTTCATGTATGAGGGCTTTCCATAATGACAGAATGATTTTTATACTGTACAAACTGTGTATTGTATATCCCATAACCCGAAGCCTACCTCTAAAGTTTAAAGCAACTCATCACAGAAACCTTTCTGCATTTTTAGATTTTTAAAAGGCACGCACACACATAAGCTGCTTTCCTCAAAAAAATGTCCCCTCAAGGTCAAGGATTTCAGAAATTCACACAAACACACACACACACACACACACACACACACACACACACACACACACACACACACACACACACACACACACACACACACACACACACACACACACACACACACACACACATATACACACACACACACACACACACACACACACACACACACACACACACACACACACACACACATGCTCCAAAAGAAACACAAGTAGAGAAAGAGGGCTTACAAACACACACAATCTGGCAGATTTTGCTGCTCGCTGATCTGTAATTGCAGTGGATTTAATCTACAGTTTAGCAAAGAGAAATAATTACCTAGCTAATCAGAGTAATTCAAGGTAATGGTTGATTCACATCTCGCAATATGGCCCATAGCACTTCTGTTTAATGAATGCTGCTTGCCAATATTTACTGCTAAAGGTTTTTAGCAGAAAGTCGATAATGTATCTGTGCTCCCACCATAAATGGCAGCAATTATTTTGCTCATTGAAGAAGCTTGTTTTAGCAAGCTTGTTTGAGCAACATACACTGTGATCAACAGCTGTTTTTTTTAAATGCTGAATAAAAAAAGAGTTTTCTTTTAAAACAAGGTTAGAATTATTTGTAAAAATACAAGCACATATTATCTTGATAACTGTTAAACTGTTAACTAAATACTGTTTTAACTAAATCTAGAGGTAATAGAGGATAGAGAAAATGAAAAAAGGAGAGTAGTGAGTTAGGGAAGATGGAAAAGAAAGCAAAATGGAAAGGAAAGGAAATCTGTGTGAATGAAGGTGTTAGTGGGATAAATTAATAAAAACCCTAAAACATCACTCTATCTTTTGTTGTGCAGCATGGTTGTATTTCTACTCTAACTCACTATATCTTTATATAATTTCTCAGTTTCTCTGTTCCATTTTATTTCCCAATTCTCATTATTTTGTGAACATAACTTGCTTGAGTCGCTGTGTTAAAGTGCTCTTGTTCCTGATTGGTTGGCCTTGCTTTTGAAGTCTGATAGTGAATCTGCCAGCATGGCTGGTGCTTTTCCCAGATTAGGACACAATGAGATGCTTGCAAAGAGCAAATATAAGCAGAACCACCACAATCCTCTAATTTGTATCTTTAAAGATGTGTTATGGTTACTTTTTGTGGTCGGCCATGCATTTTTTTGTTTTATTTCGAAACAAGTATACAAGAGTCTAAAAAACTTATCTGAGGCATAAAGAGAAATAAGTTGAAAGGATAGTATGTTCATACTGACACTCACAACTAGACTAATAAATCATACTCAAAACACTATTTTCTAAAAGGTACACTTTTGAGGGGCAAGTTGTCACAATGAGAACCTGCTGTTTACTGACACTAATTTGAGAATAATTAAAACTATATATTATTTTAAATGTGAAATACACAAAGTTTAAAAAAGACTCTTTTTACCACATATCTCTATTTAAAAAGGTGTGTATTTTAATTAATTGCTTTTCAGCATGGTTATAAACACTGATAAATGATTCTATAGTAAATACACCAGAAAAAAAAACAAATGCAATTTCTACTTGAATAAGTTAGTTCAGGCAAGAATAAAAAAAAAAGTAAATTCTAGTATTCAATTTAAGCTAGTATAAATTAAAGCGGGAATATCAATGTTATTAAATTAAGCAAAACCTACTCAACTTTCTGTCCCATCATGCACTGGGACATAGGTAATTAGGTTGGATTTTTCCACTGTTCACCAGCAGTATTTACACTTCTTTTTCAGTTGCTGTTGTTAGGTTTAGTAACATACTGTTTTATGACACCAGAAGTTAATTTTCTGCTTAAAATGACACATTCATACTCAATAATGATCCAACAAATGTTATTGTTGAGCGTTATTGTGTATACCAAGAATTGACGTCTCTGTGTTTGGGTGGGTACCATTATAGATATGTTTCTCAACACATTATCTAATTTATTATTTATTTAGATGTTCTAAGTAAAACACACACTTTAAAAGCATGGCTTAATTCAGTATTGTTTGAGCAGAATTTACTTATTTGAAAGTAAACTTCAAATAAATTACTTAACAAACTTTAATTTTTCATTGTTAACTTATTTAAAAAACTTATTTAAATAGATTTACTTAATTCCATATGTGAAATTTAATTAAACATTTGTATGTAGCTAAGTAATAAGTATAGTTGACTTTTTTTCAGGGTATAAAATATTTCCGTTCTTAATAAAGTGCTATTTACATTCACACACCAGTGTGGATTATTTGTTTATGCCATTACAAACATAGACATATACATTTAGTTTAGAGGACAAAATAACTAACATTACCATAATTTACAATAGTTTTCAACTATTTGTTTGTTTGAAACCAACACCAAAACCACTGCAAGAGAAATTTGCTTTTGACAGCTGTTTTTTTAAATGACTATCCCTGTTTCCCTCACGCATTTGTAGTGTATGCATTATACGTCCATTCATTTGCAACGATATGAAAGCATAATTTAGCCTAAAAAACAAACAAACAAAAAAAAAAACATTTTTAGAGTAGGCCTATCCACGACAGGTGTTCCCTCCATACAATATTATTATCTTCTCTTCTTTTCTTTTTTTTACATAAAGACAGCACTTTGTGTTTTAACTTCTATAGCAGCATTAGTTCCAGAGTAATTTAAACAAACTCTATTGAGTTTCGGCTCTAAAGTGTTGTGAACTGAACGAGGGAAAGGGCGGGGACAACACACTAGCTATTACAAATAGCTTAATTACGATTAGGCTAATTTATTAACTCACTTACGCTTTGTTGCATCCGGTTTTAGTTAAACAGTTTGTGTGGGAGAGAGAGCACATTATAAAGCATTTGCATCACAAGCTGCTACTTTAGCAAAAATGTTGAGATGTTCGTGCCAGGAGTGAGGGAGAGCATTGATTATACGCTGTATTTGTTTAACTAATGTAATCCCCAGATTCAGCGTGTTTGTCTAGTTGCAGATCATTTGGCCGTGCCATGAATCAGAATGACGGAGGCACGGAGGAAAAGTCTAATATATCTGACACACAGTCCAGGTCCTGCTCCAGTCGCTCTGCTCGCGTTATTGATGGATCTTTCAGCTCTGACACTCTCTTTACAGTCGCGTGGATGACGAATGAGAAGCCAAACACACACACCGGCCTCCATTTCTGTGCCGTTGAACGCCAGGAGCGCTGGAGCTCAACACCGGCGTTGCATATTGATCGATCTCGGGCCTCTTTGATAATTTGATGCGCGTCACATTTGACAACGTTATGCTGGGGGGAGGTTGTATCTAGAGGGCTAATGAAACTGTTAAGCCATAGAAAAGGGAAGGGGAGGTGAGGGATAGGCTTGAATAGATGCTGTTTTTCGGCTACATTAACCTTGCAAATAGCTGTCAGAGACTCATAACGCGCACGCAACACACACTCATACATGCGCGCTCACCTCCCTCAACTCCTAATAACTGTGTCATTGTTGACATTAACATTAAACAGAAGCCAAAGCCATTAAAATCCCCTGCGCCTCGACACCAGGCGCATTATGTTGTTGCTGTAGAAAATGAAACTCTTGTTAGCATTATGGCCCGGCGCTTATAGCAATACGCCGTTGAGTGATTCTCAAAATTTGATTTTGAAAGTGTGCAGTGACTGATGAGCACCAGTGACGTAACCAGGAAGCGCCAATGATGAATGACAGGATTATGCTTGCGCATCATTCAGAATTCAATTACGAATGCCTTTTAAATTCCACTTCAATTTCTAAATTGGTTTAAGTTGAAGAGGTATTATGCAGAACTATAGGCTATTTTGTACAATTAAAATTTAAAAAAGATACATTACTGTCAGAAAAAAACTATTTGTCCAAACAAACTTTGAACGTAGGCTTGTCAAAACTTATAACATAGGGGAGAGGGTTCTAACACTTTTTGCTTCAACATCTGTCAAATGTAACATTAAAACGATTTATTTAGCCTAAATGTTAAATTAGTTAAAAAAATAAAATACTTAGTTGTGTACAAAGGGATGATTGTAACACTTTTCAAAGTTGTTACACCCACCCCTGTCGGCCATTGTTTATAGTAGCATAATGGTTTGAAAATAGCAGGTTAAAAATAAGCATACCCGGTCTCCCCTACTTTTAAAGAAAAATAAAACGCCTTGAAGTTCTAAGATTAATAGTCCTTACAGACAGGCTATATAAATGAAGGTGACTTGACTTGACTACAGAAACACAGATAATCTTATCGTCAGAATATACCCAATTCTGATTGGCTGCAAGTACATAGCAGCAATAGGAAAATTGAAAATATTAATACAATTAATAATACAATAAAAAGGTACTTGTATCCTACATTACATTACTGTCAATGCATCATTGTTGAATCTGAGACTGCTTAAAACTTTACAAAAATACTGTCCCTGAGTGACATTTTATAACCTGTCCTCACTGGAGCTGCAGTAAACGAGATTGTCATGCTGACTTCATCCAAGATTTTCAAGAGGGGGTTTAGAAAAAAGAATCCCCCCAATATAGGGCCTAGAATCAGCTATGTTGAGGGTTAAAAAGATGACCATATTTTGAGTGCTTTCATCTAAATCTGGTTTTCACATTCTTTGTTTTATTTTTGTGAATGGCAGGAAATGTAGATTCATCATAAGCCATCTGTTTAGACACAGTTTTGTTTAGATGGAGTGATGTGTTTACTACTGAGAGAGAGAGAGAGAGAGAGAGAGATAAAGAGACAGAAGAAGAGTGATAATATTTCTTCCTGAATCAAACAACAGTCATCCCACAAGTTAACCTGCTATGTATGCTAATTTATGCTATATCTTGCATATTTTAATGATAAGTAGGCAGACAACATTTTGTTGGTTTTATAAAGAAATATCATACACCTTTTGAGACCATGGGAAGAGTGATGACACGGTATTGCTTCTACACCTAGGATGCAAGAGAGAGAGAGAGAGAGAGAGAGAGAGAGAGAGAGAGAGAGAGAGAGAGAGAGAGAGAGAGAGAGAGAGACTGATGATGCTAGACACAAAAAGCACTAAGATGTTCCACTCAGATCCCATAATTGGTCGAAAGGCTTCATTTCACTGCCTGATTTCCTGTCTTTTGACTGGTTTTAACAAGGCTGATGCTTTTAATAGAGCTCTGAGTACTGACTACTCTGAAGCTTCTCTCTTCCCTCACACCAAAAATCTACCCATCCCTCCCTCTATTCTTCTCTTTTTTTCCCAGCGGATAAAAGAACGAAGACATAAACCATCTTTGCACCATTCTCCATTGAATACCTGAAAACCTTCTGCCACCCCTTATCATGCCAGGATCAGACACCAAACAGCCATTTTCCTCGCCCAATCACTGCCCTGGCAACATCAGAGAGAGAGAGAGAGAGAGAGAGAGAGAGAGAGAGAGAGGAGAGAGAGAGAGAGAGAGAGAGATTGAAAGAAATCCTCATGCACTGAATGCTTTGCAGTTTTTTTTTCTTCATAAATGAAAGCTGGGTAATGTAAGATACGTTTCTGCCTTTCACAGACCAGTTTACTACACCCCCTTCACCCCTGAGATGACAGGCAGGTAAAGAGAGAGAAAGAGAGAGGAAGAGAGAATAAAGCAGCCGACAAAATGGGACAGCAAATTACTACATTTCCCCCCTCCGAACGCTGCTTTCATTACCTGGGAAAATATATCAAAAGGTACTTCAGTCCGAAAGGTATTTTAATAATACATTACTGTCCTCATAACTACTCTTAACCTTTAGGTAGAAATGCATTTTGGATGAATGCAGCTGTCGAGGCCTGGTGCCGGGATAATGAGACTTAGGCCTTATTTACCGCTGTCTGTCTGGAGGAGTAGACAGCCTGCAGCCTTCAGCAGGGAGACGACTGCATCCCGGCCCGCTGATATACTCGTCCTGAGTTCAGACCTTAAAACAGGTGCATGGAGATCCGCAAAGAGTGATGGTAAGAACTTACAGGACAATAAAGATAACAGATTCAAAACCTGCCCAGTAACATCTAAGTTCTTTACACAAATGTACAATTTCATTTGATTTTCTCTTATTTTATGAAAATTGTGACATTAGTACTCCAACCCGATCTCATGAAATGCTCCTCTATTTCACGCATTGTGCAATAGATGCGAAAAATTTGTTTTACAAGCACTGTAAACCCCTTGAGGAGGATTAGTGGTGCGTGCGTATTACACGCCATAAAGTGTGTATCATATGCATGCAAAAACTATGTGTCATATGAACGTAAAAACTAATTTTACTCACTGCCTAAAAGAACATAAGAATCATGCCATCGGAACATAAACCGTCTTTCAATGAACAATTCTTAAAGGAACCATTTTTTCCTAGTGTGATGAACATTTCAATAATCTTAAGAACAATTTTTTACTATAGAGCATTCAGTGGAATGGAAAGGTTCCATGGATTAAAGGTTATTCATAGAACCACTGATAAAGAACATTTATCTTTAAGAGTGTGTAGTAGTTTAATGAGTATGTACCATACGCCTCATAGGGATTAAAATATATATTAAACAAACACAAACAAATATATAATATAATATAATGCTATAATCTATTATATAAGATAAGAAAAAGGAATATACTTGATATTTTTGTCTGATGATTATTTTGTCTCATTATAGCAACTCTTCTTTTCACTTCAGACACTATAGATACAAATCACATCCGAAATGATTCAAGTGAAAACCAGGGTCAATGCGCCATGTTTGCAGCTCATAGTCAGTCTGCTTGCAGTCTTCCTGCAGTGTTTACTACACAGTGTTTATGATTATTAGACTCAGATTATGTTAAATCACTGTCAAGGCTGAGGGCCAACAGCAATCACTCTTTCTCACTTGTTTTCTCTCTCTCCTTCAGGGTGAAAGGTGAAGCAGCAGCTCTTGTACGTGGGTGTGTGTGTTTGTGTGTAGTGTCTGTTGTTTTGTTGCTCTGCAGGCCTCAGAAATGTTCCTTTGGCCTTCTGCACGGATGCTCATTATGCTAGCATGGTGCTACATACTCGTGTGTCGAGGAACGGTAATGAGGGTCTAGGGCTTTTATACTCAAGCGGACCATCTTTGCTGCCAGGGAACATAAACATCATTTGAGAGAGGGAACAGGCAGATGATAACCAGCGAAGAAGCAAAAAATAGACTCACAGATATTTTTTTTTGTTTGTTTTTGCGATCATCCCTATTCGTGATGGACAGAATTGTCAATAAGTGCAGCATGTTTTGGAATATTACGAAGCATCAATGCATATAGGCTACCGAACTCTTCAAAATAAATGTTCTTTTAGTTCCATCAAGAATATTTAACGTCCATGTAACCTTTCCATTTGACAAAAGGAGAAAAAATAATGGTTTTACACTGAAATGGTTCTTATATGGCATCGCTTCAAAAACTCCCTTTTTTAAGAGTGATATGTAGTTTAATATAGTACCTTTAATTTATATATATATATAATATCAGTTACGATCATAGAGATTAGTGTTGCTAACAGTGGCCTGCCTAGTTTCTCATTGTGTGGCTGTGTAAAGCCCAGAGAGGAAAAGTAAGAGGGGGGTGACACCGAGAGGTAGATGGGGTATCTGCGTTTTGCCCGATCAAATCTTGTCAGGATAAGAAACTCATTGTGCTGGCTACTACTGACAAATATGTGAGGCAGGAAAAAAAAAAATAAAAAAAAACGAAAGAAAAAAGGATGCCAGCTTTGTTATGAGCACCATATAGTGACACCTTCCAAATCCAGGCACTCTAGACTCCCTCCAGCCCATTATTTTCAGTAGAGGAACAAAGGCTGGCTCTATTAAAGACTGTTAATTAAATCCAGCGCCTGTCTAATGCTTTTACACCTACACTTCAGCAGGCTCTCTCTTTATCCTATTCAGATAACTCCGCACCATTTCCTTCTCTCGGCTGTCTTTAGAAAAGAGCAAGTCACAATGAATGTTAACGGGAATGAAAGACCCCGCAGCGACGTTAATGGTGATTTTAGCCCATAGAGTGCTACACTAATGGTTAGCGCTAATTACAGCGGTATCCTGGGCCATCAAAAAAGGAGAGGGATCGATATGTAACATAGGAGTAACTTTCGTTCGTGTGGTTCAGGCCGACGTCACCTTCTGACAACAAGACATCATTACATGAGAGGGTGTGGAAGCGTATGCTTTGTTCCCTCAGTCGGTCCTATTAGTTAGTTGAACAGGGAGATAATGCGCCTGTCATAGATAGGTCAGCGTGTGTGCAAGAGTGTGTAAGAGAGAAAGTGAGAGGAAGAAGGGGAATCATTATTTTTTGAGAATATATTCTGCTTTTTACTTCATGAAACGGGGAATGTATTTTATTTAATGCATTTTTAATGCAATTTAAGACAATTTGGAATGTCTGCTAGCTAGGTAATGTTATTTATCTAAGCCTGTGAAAAAATGTTGGTTTCACACTAGATGAGATCTCATACACAATGTTTTTATATGGAAGTGATATTTGCTAAATCTAAACCTACTCATAACCCATGCACACAAAACCTGTTGATTACAAAAGAACAGAAACAGAAATCTTTTGTAACATCATAAATGTCTTTACTGTAATTTTTGATAAATTTAATATATATATTTGCTGAATAAAAGTATTAATTTCTTTAAAAAAATGTTACTTAAAATAATTATTACAAAATACATTTTAGTTAGAATATATATATATATATATATATATATATATATATATATATATATATATATATATATATATATATATAGCACATTTTCAGCACTCAAACAAACATGTTTAAATTATTGTCATTATTAGCATTATTTCAAATAGTGTGGACTGCTTCAAATGCTCTCACAAGTCAGAGAAAAACATGTTTCACTATACTTACGATTGAGATCTTTAAAAACGTTGTATAGCCAAATTTGCATGCAGACACAGACAGACACACACACTGACACACACACACACACACACCTGTGTTGTGTTTTCATGTTTTATGGGGACTTTCCTTATACATAATGATAGCACCTGCAAAATATGACTTAAGAATCATTTGTCCAATTGATGGTGTCCCTGGATGTCCCCAAAGGAAGTTTATGTCAGATTTAGCTCACTTCTGGGGTCAATTTTGTACAACACACACACACACACACACACACACACACACACACACACACACACACACACACACACACACACACACACACACACACACACACACACACACACTTACTAACAACACACACCTGTACAGGTAAGATGATCTCTGACTGATTGGATGATTTGGCCAGCAATATCCTGCCGGCTCCTGCGTCTCCTCCCCTTCCCCTCAGCAAGCACCCCCCAGGCTCACTCCAGGAAGGATCTTTTTACCGTCCTATGTTGTAGTGGCAAGTCACTTTATGAAACCTCTCCACCCACCCCCAGAGTGACAAGGACCCCTTTGTCGCCACTCGTCTGGAGCTGGGACACGAGCTGAGCGACCCTGTCTTATATGTCTCTGTATGTAGGCCACGCACCAGCCATCACTCATATTTTCAAAGGAGGAGAAAGAGGGACAGAGAGGGAAAACGACAGAAGGATGGGTGATGGGTATCTGGTCCCTGTATAATGACCCTTTGATGAGAGTTTCTGGGGTTTCTGATATGATGTGATGACAGGGAGTGGTTAAAAAGACCGCGACCTTTGAACACACACACAAACCCTGCACAGAAAACAGACTACTCTGTAAAAAAGGAATTGCGAAAAGTTAAAAAATCGAGGCAACATAATGTATTTTTTTAAGCTCTCTCATTGATTGTCTAAATAATTGTCCTAACACTACTTTGTTTTGTTCGTTCACTAAATGCAAACTGCCTTATTCCGCTAATAAATTTGTGTAACTACAGATGTCTTGTTATGTCTTCACACATGTGAAGTGAAATACAAATTTCTGTCATGAAACTCTAGATGGCGCAGTTAATAGCTCCTTAACTCAATCTGCTTGTTATCACATCGTTATCACGTTTCAAATACTTCATATAAAATTGCATAGCAGTGCAGCACACTTTCAGAAACTCTCCAGCTTCCCCAGCTCCCCCCTGTATAGATCTGTTACATTAATTTTCTTGGGTTCCATGTAATTAAACACTAAATTGTCCTAAAAAAGGGTGTTCACAAGCATTTAAATATTATTTTTTGCTAAACCCTCAGTTTCGGGTACACAGCAGACTACTACCTGAAAGTCTACTGGGCTGCGTTTAACTCTACTTTTAGACATACACTCGCCAACTTCGTCAAGTGTACGAAAGAAGTATATTTAAACAGACCTTCTGAGTCTCAGCCCCTTTTGGCAGAGGAAGCAAGTCTACTCATATGTACACTTTAGATCCATAGACCACAATGCAGATTGTGTCGTCACAACAGGTACTCGTATAGCAGATTTAAGGGATCAAGGCTTAGGGGGTTCCATTTAAACCCATCGCAAGGGTTCCACCAGTAGTGGGCACTCATGCAACTTGAGCACTGATGTACATCCGAGTGAATGAAACAGAGAGAAGTTAGCGAAGGAAGGGCATAAAAAAAGTGGACTTAAAGGCAACCTGTATGAGACATTACGTCAAGTGTGAACTTGGAGGTGGACCGCAAGGGCCTAGGGCGGCATTTGGGACAGTGACAATTAAAATTATGACTAATTAAAAAACAAATAATTAAATTTATTTGGTCAGTAAGGAACCATTTAAGTTAGAAATTAAAATTCGGTCATAATTTATGCACCCTAATGTCATTCCAAACGTGTATGTCTATCTTCTGCAGAACACAAAAAGAGAAAATCTGCAATTTTAATTCAGTTTTGGTGAATTCAGTCCAGCATTTGTATTTATCTATTGCCAACTGCCATTAAAATACCAGAAGAAGAAGTAAGTCACATTTTCACCACCTACTGGACTGGAGTGTGAAGTGCTGGATGGCACAGGTGAGCAAGGATGTTCAACACAACTCAACTGTTAAAATTTCATGAATGTTGAAGCACTTGGAAAATAAGCACGTAACATACGCTATTGCTAACACTCATGGGTGCTTTATTAAGTGTTAAACTGAGTTGCAATGTACTGCTATTGTATTCACCGATCATCAAATTAAACAGGTTTACAATGACATAAGGTTGGTTAAATTTGGATGAACTACCCCTTTAACGACTAATACATAGTATGTAAACTGGTAGTTTCCCAGGAAACTTCAAAGTTCAAAGACTGCTAATCTAACTACAGATAGTTGCAGGCATATGTATCTCTGTTAGATGGAGCTTTTGCTACACATCAGTCTCATGTGTAGACCTATACTTCACATTCTTATTTCCTGTTATTGTGTGAACAATGACAAATGACAAGCAAACAGACAAGAGGACAGAACATTATTACATTTCCATGTAAATGACAAGTATGCGTGTGATGCACGCAACTGTCCAGCTTCACACAAAGCGATTTGTTTTCATCTTGATGCTCTAGTATTATACAAAGCACTTTACCTCAAGCTCCATAAATTACACGAACAAAACACACTTAATAGACCTGATATTCGTGTCATTGTGCCTCTGATACCAAGCTAATAGATTTCGCCAGTATCTGAACACTTGAGGCTTGGAGGAGGTCAGAGCAACATGAAGGTTGGAGCTGCAGCGAAGTCCTTTGGTGCCTGAAAATGAGTTTGTTTGTTTTGTATATGCTCTGTTCTCCTTTTCCTCTCTTCGATGAGGAGGTCTGGTGAAGAACGAGGATGCTACACACCTGCCCTGAGGTTAATAACTCTTTCTGATCTGCAGATGGGACTGAGAGAACGCATGGAGAGAAATATTTGGAAAGGAACACGTTGAGTTTTATTTTCTCGGTTTATGGCACCATTTTTAAAAGCAAGTCGACTCTGACTGTAGAACGGATACTACAGAAAGTTATCAATCATGCACACTTTGCTACTTTTAAACTGCATGACAATAATTAAAGAAATATACATAACATTATAAATATCAGTTGCATGCGCTTCCATGAATCTATTTTGATGTTTGGTGATGAGTCCATTGACAAGGTGCTAGGTGCCCAAGTAACATTATAGTTTGAATATGGCACCAGGTGATTGAAGCTGGCCTTCTGCAGACTTTATTTTAGTAGGCCTTGGACATTAGTTCTGAACCTTTCGTTGTGTTTTGAGAGCTGAGCAGGTCAGCACTCTGAAGTTTTTCAATGAACTGCAGAGCCTTCTGGTTGATGGACTCCATTGATGGATCTTAGAGCCTCTGGTCCTTCCATCAATGCACCCGCCAACAGATACCTCCCCACCCAAATCTCTGATCTTCGCTGAGGCCCAAAGAGCTTCGGCCCATAATAAAAAAAAATAATTCAGTTGCCATTCAAGAAGATGGCATCAGGACATAAAAAAGCTCTCTTTTTACAAGGAGTACTCTCAAGTCTGCCTAGAGCGTTGTGGTATTGATGTAGCAAACTAAATTTGAGTCAATCTTGCCTCAGAAAAATGGATGGAAGACCTGTTAATGCGTTTCAAGTGGACGTCATGAAGGACAGAGTAGAAATGAAAGGATATTAAGATGAGACACAGAGCAGAGGGCAGAACAGACACCTCTGAAAAGGGCTAAGAATGACAAATGTAGTTCAGTGATTGCTAATAATGGTGGTAAAAGGGGAAAAAAAGGCTCCAACGTTAGAATAAGAAGCCTCTGATGCTTGAGACATAAAAGCAGTCACACCCCTAGATCAAACACGCAACGGTACTGCAGCTAAAATGCTGAATTAACACCAATACTCAAAAAAACACCCAAGAAACATACTTTCTAACAGCGAACGGGAAACACTGTCATTTACGGTGACGACGACATTCTACATCCGGTCCTTGTCAAAAGAGGTCACACATTTTAATCTCTTCCGATTAGCACATTAAGCACCACCCCTAAGTGCTACAGAACCACACGGGCAATGAACCTGGAGCAAACGAGCCAGCTGATTTAATTGGTAATTAACGACTGGTCTAAAGTGCTAGCAGGCAGCAGAATTGTAATTCAAAACAAGGGAAAATTAATCACCCTAATTATTCAGGAGAAATGCATTCATTATCATAATTGAGGCTGGTAGGATTAAAGTTCACTCCAGCGCAGGGGCTCTCGCAACACAGTTTATCATGCTCGAGCAATTACTTAATTGTATTATTATTTAATAACCCAGATCTTTATTTATGGTTCACACTGTATCAAGGCTTGTGGAAAGTTTTATTGTTGAAAATAACTGATGAGAAGTGTGCCTAAAAGTGACAGTAGCTTACTGTATAAGTTCTAAGAGTGTTCCAGACGTGATGGATTTCTTCTAGAAGCACTAAAACTTTTTTCACTTGTGATTTAAATGAGGTTATCCAGACCCTTCCAACATGTCAGGAATATACCTTGTTAAAAGAACGCTGTGAAACGTTTATCCTGGATGCCCACATCAGGCTATGGTAATTGCAGAGAATGTATCTGTTTCTTTCTCAGCATCTGTTGCCTGTGTGAGGGGAAAAACATTAGCATGGAAAGCTCAGGCAAATTACCCCCTCCCCAAAGAACGCCCAGATGGGTTTTTTTTAATGGCGTCATTATGCACTAAATTAAAAGGTGGTGTAAATGGATCTGTAAAATTTAAATGACTTGGAAAAAGTCACACTCTCCAGTCAGGACCGCAACCACTAGTGTGCTAAATGGGGTCAGAGTCAGCATGGAGAGAGTTAATCATACACATATGAAATAATGATGAAGGAATGGGGCATAGAGTTGGGAGGCAGTCCATAAGCTAAGGATGCAATAAGGAGTCTCAGTGCAGAAATAAACAAAGGGAAGCAGAAAACAGAGTTCCTCACCTTCAACGAAAATACAATCAGATTGTTTTTAACAAACGAATACACTTGAATGTGACTGTTAGATAAAGCAGAACAAATGAACTTTTATCACAATAAATTTGTCCGTTATTACCCATTAAGGCGTATTTGTTGTTTTGTGTAAAAGAAACCATTGAAAAACTATTAAATGTTGCTTGCATTTCTTCTAATTTGTTTATTTAGATGAATTAATAAAGAAATTAAATTAGTTTATGATTTAAATTGATACTTTTTATTCATTTGGATAAATAATGTATGTATTTGTAAATACTTGCCTTTCTTCAAATCATTTATTCAATGTAAATGAACGAGTAAATTAATATGTATTTATTTATTTAAATAAAATTTAAATAAATTTATAAATAAATTTTATTATAAATAAATGTATTTAAAAATTTTTAAATAAATAAATAAATATTTAAATAAATACATTGAATGAATAAATTAATGAAATTCATTCATGTGTGACATTAACATTGCATTGCAGCTATAAATAACTAAATAACTGCAATTTTCATGTCAAACATGAACAAATTTGGCTCTGTTGGCAACATTATACAGCACTGGCCTGGTCAATCATATGACAGGCGAAATACGATGTTGCGAGAGTGATCCGGTTATGGAGAAATATGAGTGTTATGGACATCAGGGGGTCACCAAGGTCATGACCCTGACAGAGACCTTGTGGCCTCTCGTCTGGACATGACCATACATTGAGTACAATAACCTTTGACCTCCCCACCTAGGTTCACAGCTTCTTGAAATTGATTAGCTTTAAATGGAGGGATAAGTTGCACACACTGAGATATGCTGTTTACAACATGACACAACTTGTCATTTCTATAGCCTGAGACATTCAAAGCTTTTGCAGTGTAGTAAAATGGAAAGTTACAGTTTATATAGTTTTTTTCTGTATAATTCTATAGTGTGAACATGCAGCAATAATAAAAAGACATTTAAAACGGTGTGCGAAGAATGTTACACTCTGTACCTTGAACAGGAGCGTTTTACCTCTGCACCAGTCAAGCTTGATTTGCTTTTTTTTATATCATCCAGGCAACAGTAGGCACAAAGTGTTCAGCTGTAGAAGGTTAGTTGCTCTTAGTTCATAAAGAGTTTAGAGAGGAAAAGAGAGAGAGAGAGAGAGAGAGAGAGAGAGAGAGAGAGAGAGAGAGAGAGAGAGAGAGACTGACGGTTGGACAGCCAGAGCAGATCAAGAGAGAGTGAGAGGCACTACTATGACCTGGTAATTAAAATAAAAGGCAGCAAAACGCCATTTTGAAAACAAGCTCTAGTAAAACCATTTAAAGTGACTTATGCCAAATGCAGCGAGCGGCTACTGTAATTGAGCAACTCTTTCACTGTAATTATATCCTCTCCTCCATTTCATTGAGATATGAGGATGACAGTTACATTCTCTGCCCTTTTCTTCACCTGATTCTGTCATTTATTCATTTGATGTTTTTTTTATGGTGAATATGAACAACTCTGAATTTTTCTAGTTTAATAATTATTTTCAGGCTTTCACTTTTCTGTCACCTCCACAGAGAGGCCGTGTCTGTCTGTCTCAATATTTATGTGAATGTATCTTTCAAAGCCCCCACCCCACGTACCCCCTACCTTTGTCCGGATGATACCGCACAGTCTGCGTGCAGCAAATCCGCCCTGCTTTATTTGCTTTGACAATAGCTTCATTAGTCGTTTTTGGCCACATAGATAAATGCGACACATTTATTTCAAAGGAAGATTTAATAGCGCCTCTTAGATTTCGGGCGTCTCTGAGAGGGATAAAGTAAATCACAATGCTCCTCTTACACTTCCATTTTCTTCATTTTACAGATGGTCAATTTTTAAATTATTTGCTCCTATCTGTCTCTCTCTCTCTTTTTCTTTCATCTATCCGCTCTTGAAAAATTGTCAGAGCCTTTTTCCTTAATAGTGCTGGATCGAGCCTAGGCCGCCCAGGGTCCTGATGCATTGCGGGAGGTTAGTAGGAAAAAAAACAGATGAAAAGCGTGTAAGGTGGGGAAAATATTACTTTGTGTGTGATTTCTCCCTCTCTCCCTGCCCATTCTCCTCCTAATTGCCAGTGATTATTTTAATAGAGAAAAGGGTGGCTGGTATTACTGAGTGATTATGTGGAATGGACAGGGAAGGCCCTCAAGATATGGCCAGATAATGCAGGGAATGAGAGGGAGGGCAAGGCTGTGACACTCTCAAAGCCTAGATAAGCCCCCGCAAAAGCCACATGTCCCAACCACCTTCTCTCTTTCTCTCCCTGGCACAATCTCTCTCACTCTCCTTCAAAAGAACAGACGTTATCTGATGCATTCAGGGGCCTGTTAGCTCTAATGGGCATGAACGCTTGTGGTTATGGAAGGGCATTCAGCAGGCCTGTCTTTGATTAGGCTCAGTGTAAGATTACAATCACAGGACAAGACATGACACACCTCAAAAAAGGGAGGACCTCTGATGATACCAACACACACAATTATATCACGGTGAATAACAGCCAAAGAAATGATATGCCATCATCTGGTAACCACAGTCTGACACAACAGGGATTATTTCACTGAGGACTGCCAAAAATGGTTTTATGGCATTGAAGATATGCAGCATAAAACACTGGCGCCATATACTTGTGAAGGGATTTTTCTCTGCTGAACTTGTGAATGTGAATATGCAGCGTTTCAATAAATAGAATGGGCCTTATTCATGAAACACAAGTAGAGAACATTTTTATAATCGTGGACAAAAAAAAAATTCTTACATTAATTGCATATGATTCAATACAGGAAATTTGATGTCTGACAAGTTCTTAAAACGGCAGGGAAACAAAAACGTAGTTTGAAATCACTGGTGTTTCTAACGTCACAAACCAATCATGACAACATGTGATCGTAAATGAGTGGATCTCTGAGCTGGTCTAAGTGAGTGGAGGCGGGGCTAATTTGAATATTCATTGAACCGCATATACTAAATGAGGCAATGATGTTTTCAGTCGATAACGTTGGACGTAGTCGACGTCGACTGAATGGGGATCATGCTAGGGAGCCAATCGTCTTTGAGTACTAAGGAACGAGCCAATGTAATTGGCGTGCGTGATTACATCACACACTCCGCCCCCGCGGCGCAGGTATAAATACGGAAGTGGATGCACGCACTAGTTGCCTTTCGCTTCGGAGTCGATCGTATTGATGTCTCTGAAGAGTGCTGTTGATTCAACGAGCGAGTGTGTAGGTGTTCTTTTGGAAAGACTCTCCGGGTGCTGGTGGTTTCTACAATGCAGTGCAGCGGTGATCGCAAGCTTTGAGCTCTCAACTGCTGTTTTAACAGCAAGAACATTTTTGTGTTTGTGTGTGTGTTGACGGCTGGATGAGGGCGAAAAAAGTGAATGCTTCACTGTTTTTCAGTTCACTGAAATCAGTGTTGCCACGGTCATTCCCTGTGTGCTCCGGCACTGGTGACGGGTCCCATTTCTAAAAGAGCAACACGAAGTTGCCTTGGCCGGTTGAGAACTTTGCCCAGCAGTTCTCGGCCGCCAAGAAGCAGACGGAGGCCATCTAGCACATCCTGTCCCAACGACCTACTGCTATCTCCACCCATCAGTCGGGGGCAGATCCTCCATCTGCTCGTCACCGAGGGCGCCTGCTTGTAGCTGCCTCTGCTTCCGCTGGACCATCGCAGCAGCCTTCACCCAGGTATCAGCGTGGTGCCGGCCGCAGAAGGGGTGCCCCGCCCGCTTCAGGCGCTGCCAAGCCAGGTGGGAAGCGACAGCGGAATCTTTGAACCTGAGGCAAGCCACCCAGGGATGGGGGAATGCTCTTGGAGATGGTCACTGGCCACTCCCTTCACTCGTAGGAGGACCGAGTGAAGTTTTTGTTATGTGTGTGTTTGTTCCGCGGCTGGTTCCAAAAAATGCGGAGCCAGCGGGACCCACATTTTCAAAGAAAGAGCAATTTCTCCCTTCCTGGGCCCCAAGAGGTCTAGATGGTGGTGTGTGACCCTGCAAACCCTTGCACCTTCCAACCCCCCTCTTGTCCACCAGCTGGCCTCTGGATGATGTTTGAGGACCCAGTCATCTGCCTTCTCACGCACCCTGGCCGTCTTGTGGAGACAGGTAAGTGTCATGCACCACACCCAGACCCTGCTTCGGTCCGCCTCCAAGCCTTCTGAGCCGGGTCCCTGTCCTCCACCTCGCTGCCCTAGGGGACGTCTGTCATCAGACTCGGCTTGCGATTCATTTTACTTGGCTTCCACCCTGGCTCAGTGATATAAATCAAACCTAGGTGTTGAGCTAAGATGCTTAGCTTGCATCCTAGATATTGTTGATTACATAGATTAGTGATATTCATCACACCTATGTGTTGAGCATTGCTCCTGTCCTGTGTGCGCACGTTGCAGTCCTACTGACGAAGGAGGCGATGTAGCCTTTTCCTCCAGCTGATATGAAGACGTGTTTCTATAAACCCGTATTCATTGTACCCTAGAGTGGTGGGTCATGGCCATCTTGGACCTGTGTCAATTGAAACAGGCCCTTTTTCGAAAGCCTCCGCTCAAGTTGCTAACACAGATGCATTTCCAAATGCTCCATCCCCATGGTTGGTCTGCAACGTTCGACCTGAAGGACAGTACTTCAGATATCGATCCCTCCGCTCCACTGATCATTCTGTGTTCTTGCATTCCAAGGTGAGAAGTATCAGTACCTACCCTTCGAGTGCTCCATAGCCAGTTGGGTCTTCAGGTCAACTGGAAGAGAGTAATCTACCCCTTGGGCTGAGTATATCTTTTTCAGTTTGGAGTAGGACTCGATCCAACACGTCTCTTCAAGAAAGAGTGTGTTCGGCTGGTGCTATATAGAAGTGAGAAAGGGTCCCACTGAAAGAACTTTCAGAGGCTCCTGGGGCATATGGCAGACGCAGCCTCTTAGCTTCCTCCATATGAAGACCGCTTCAGCACTAGCTTCATGATCGAGTCCCGAGGTGACCGTGGCAGAGCGGCATGCTCTGTGTGACAACAGATCACCCCGGCCTGCCGCCAAACCCTCAGTCCGTGATCAGACCTTTCATTTCTCCGGGCCAATCCGCTCCTAGAACGAGGTCCACTAACACCGTCTGAGGGGCCATGTACAAAGGGCATACTTTAACGGAGGCCTGGGCGACCTCCGACTGCATTGGCATTCGTGCCTTGAGTTGCTGCAGTTCACCTCGCTTTGAGCCACCGCTGCTCAGCGAGCTGGTACTGGTCCAAACATCGCGACCGTTGTGCTAAGCTTCCCTCGCATGTCACAACTCGCCCGTCACCTCCTCCTTGGAGTCAGAAGCTTCTGAGGTCACTTCATTCCACTAGTTCTTCCGGCCTGCTCAATCGTGCCGCCAACGAGCCTCACGACAGGCTTGGCCAGGGCGAGTGGAGACTCCATCCCTGGCGGTCCAGCTGGGCAGGGACCGCTTCGGGGCCGCATAGCTACATCTGTTTGCCTCTGCGGAGTCCTCCCTCTAGCAGTTGTCCTATTTCTGTCTGAGCGGACATCCCTTAGACAGACACTGGCTCTCAGCTGGCCCCGGGCTCAGCAGAAATGTGTTCCCAAATGAGCCTTCTAAGAAAGCGTTTATACGATTCATTGCCGCTTGGCTGCTCAAGTTTAGTGACTTTCATCACACTCTGATGTTGAGCAGAAATGCTCCTGAAAGCTCAGTGATAATTATCACACTCAGGTGTGGAGCAGAAATGCTCCTGAAGCTCAGTGAAATTCGCCCGGTGTTAGGCCTACCACTCGTAAGCTTGTGGAACCTGTGTTAGGCTGGGTAAATATGTTGCGATCCCTACAGTGATCCCATATTTGTATTTTTCCACAGTACGGCTTCCTGCGGCAAGCCCATGTCTTCCCTCGGCAGAATCTGCTCTGCCGTCACTCTGCCGTCTCTGCCGTCACTCTGAGTCTCCCCCCTGTCATAGGCTGGAGCCACCCCAGTGACATTCCATATGTTGTGCTGCCGGTCATCCACCCAATTCATATGTGTATTCTCCACATGTTACCTCCCTTTGGGCAGGATGTGGCTTCCGCAGCGTTCCTTCCTTCCTTGTTCAGGGAATGCTTTTCCAGTGGTCCTGTAGGAACAGCAGTGACTTCCCTGGCCTAAGCCCTGTCCTTCCCCACCTTAAATTGCGGGAGTATCAGGAGGCTTTTGCTAGGCACTGGAAGGTGGCAGCTTTAGTGGAGTTTTCAATGGTTATCCCCATTCAGTCGACGTCGACTACGTCCGACGTTATCGACTGAAAGGGAACGTCCTGGTTGCGTATGCAACCCATCGTTCCCTGAAGGAGGGAACGGAGGACGTAGTCCCCTTGCCACTACCGTTGGACCTCCACTGACTCCGAGTTACGCTCGGCTCCTCAGCGAAAAGCAACTAGTGCGTGCATCCAATTCCGTATTTATACCCGCGGGGGGCAGAGTGTGTGATGCGGGGCCGGATATAGGCATCGGCAAGGAGGGGCAATGCCCCCCCAAATGCCGTGACTGCCCCCCCCAAACGTGATGGCATGCAAAGATCCCAAATTTAAAAAATATTTCAAGAAAAATGGTCAGAGTGAGTCTGCTCTCTATCCCTCATTCAAAGTAGCTACTGATTCGTAGATGCATAGGGAGGGCGTGGCCGCTTCACCGGCTTGTGGTGAACCTGCTGAGCTTCACGTCTCAGTCAGTCAGAGCGGAGCACGCAGACACACTGTCGTCAGCTGAGCTCAGCCCCTGTTTTGAGTTTCCTTCGCCGTCAGTCACTGAAATTATTTGGTTACTCTTTCTGTAAGCGTGTTCTCATTCCCTCCATATCTCTCTATCGCTTTCTCTTGTAATTTGCAGCGAGTGACGAGTCGAGTATGCGCCGATTTCTGGTTGCTAAAGCTAGCACTGGCAGCAGCAACGAGGCTGCTAGGGCATTAGCTGCAGCAGAGACCGAATCCCCCGTCGTTCCCAGCCCATCCGCGGCTGTTGCGGATGAATACAACATAGGCTTAAACACTGAAGCACCGTCACAACCCATAGCTCTGGTTTTCCCCAAACGTAATTTTGGCAAGAGCTCCCGCTCATTCTGCCCAGGTTGGTATCATGGGAGACCATGGCTCGAATATTCAGCAAAGCTTGATGCGTGCTTTTGTTTCCCGTGTCAGAAATTTGGGGGGAACAATGATAGGGATTTGGTTTTCACAAAACAAGGATTTACTAATTGGAAAACTGCATTGGAAAAGGACAAGGGACTCTCAAAGCACGCATCAAGTCAATGCCACATAAAACATGCAAAAGCCTGGTCTGAAATGTCCCAAAGAGAGGCCACAGGGGAGACCATTTGTAATTTAATAGGGCCAACACAAATGGAAAAAAATAGGTATTATATTAAAACAATTGGAGAAGTAGTTCAGTTCCTAGCAGTAAATGAACTTCCACTTCGTGGCAGTGTGGAAAGTTCAAATGATGATGATTTCTCTGCAGGACTGTTCTTAAAAATGGTTGACTACACACTGGCAAAGGACCCCAAATTTAATGAAATTAACAAACACATCCCACCAAATGCAAAATACACCTCTCACAACATACAAAATGAAATTATTGAAACACTGGCCAAAATGGAATTAAATCAGATAAAAGGTAATTATGACAAAGCAGATTATGCTGGGTTTTGCATCAAAAGTGACGGAACGAGGGACAGATGTAATGTGGAGAATCTGTCAATCATGGTTAGATTTGTCTGTAAAGGCATTCCAGAGGAACACCTGATTGGCCTGCTTGACCTCAGTCAGTTAAATGCTGAATTTATTACCACACAAATTCTTGAGCATCTTTCTGACTCAGGCTATAGTGCAGCTGAATTTATCAGTCAGTGCTATGATGGAGCTTCTGTCATGAGTGGGGTCAGGGGTGGGGTTCAGGCCTTATTGCAAAAGAAGGTAGGGAAGGATATTCCTTATATCCACTGCTATAACCACCAGCTGCACTTGGCCGTGGTCCATGCAATGCAAGGAGAGCCGTGTGCAAAAATCTTTTTTGATCTATCAGGATCACTGCACTCTTTTTTTCACCATCATTATGTGTCACAGAACTATAATGTTCCCTCCCTTAAACGACTGTTGAAGATCAGGTGGACAAGCCACCATGATGTGACCAAGTGTCTTGTGAACGATCAGGATGCTATTCTGAGTATCCTGTCAGAGGTTACAGAGGACAGAGCCGCTGCTGTTGATATCTGTACAGAGGTATCAGGGCTGTTGATGATGTTAAGGAGGCATCATTTCTTTGAAATAGGAAAATTTCTCCTTAAAGTTCTGGGTTCCTTGAAGTCTGCAAATGCTATGCTGCATTCTGCATTCTGTTGGCCTGTGCTGTGTTTCAGAAGTAGTCAGTGCATCTCTGCAGGCTCTGAAGCAGATGAGAGATGAGGAGAGTGAGACATTAACCAGCATGCCTGCACCAGCTGCTAAAAGAAAAAGAACAATGAGCTCACTGCTCGTAGGTAGCGTTGTTACGTCCACTGTAGGCCATGCAGAAGACTCCATGACTCCTAGCCAGGCTCTTAAGAGAGCTCTTCTCAACATTTTGGACATCGCCATTGTAGAGATGGAGACAAGATTCTCAAAAAGCAATCTGGATCTCATGAAAGCAGTTAATTGCCTTCAACCACAATCTCCCTCTTTTCTGGATGTTGCCATGTTAAGTCCTCTGCAAAAAATGGCAAAAAGTGACAGTGACAAACTTTCCAATGAGATTCTTGTCGCAAAAATAATGTTGGAAAAATAATTCAATAAGACTAATGATGATGAGAACGTAGAGTTTGTAGACCTCTCCACCATTTGCACATATCTACACGGGTATAAGAATGCCTTTCCTCAGCTCCATCGCATGTATGTGACCTCACTTGTGATTGGAATATCATCTGCATCATGCGAGAGCTCTTTCTCCACTTTGTCTCGTATTCTTACCCCCTTCCGCCGCACTATGGTACATGAGAGAAAAAGAAATTTAGTTATTCTGGCTCACAAGAAGGCCATAACAACAGGTCTAGATATGGACGCATTTGTTAGGACTTTTGCACAGAAAAGCAGACGACTGATGCTATAATGACTGATATAAGCCATGCTGTGTACAGAGCTAAAGAAATGAAAACAAAAAAACCCCAAAAAAGAAATAAAAAAGATTGAAATAAAAAACAAAAGGACAGACAGACAGACAAGACAGACAGACAGGAAGACAAACAGACAGACAGACAGACAGATAAAAAAAAGAAATAAAAAAGATTGAAATAAAAAACGAAAGGACAGACAGACAGACAGACAGACAAGACAGACAGACAGGAAGACAAACAGACAGACAGACAGACAGATTGAAATAAAAAAAACGAAAGGACAGACAGACAGACAGACAGACAGGAAGACAAACAGACAGACAGACAGACAGACAGACAGATAGAAATAAAAAACGAAAGGACAGACAGACAGACAGACAGGAAGACAAACAGACAGACAGACAGACAGACAGACAGATAAAAAAAAAGAAATAAAAAAGATTGAAATAAAAAACGAAAGGACAGACAGACAGACAAGACAGACAGGAAGACAAATAGACAGACAGACAGACAGACAGATAAAAAAAAAGAAAAAAAAAAAAGATAAATGCAGCCTCAACAGGGCACAAGCCAGTGTCCTATTTGTGCCGGTCCCAAGCCCGGGTAAATGCAGAGGGTAGTGTTAGGAAGGGCATCCAACATAAAACCTATAAGACAAATCAAATGGATCAAAGGAGCTGATAGATTAGAGCTGGGCGATATAGGATTTTTTCATTTCACAAAGTATTTTTTCATTTCTGGCCATATCGATATATATCACAATATAAATCAAATCACTATATTTGTCAAATTTAAATGTTCCTTTAAATTACTTGCCCCCCCTGATATTCTACCTGCACCCCCTAGTGGGGCTTGCTGAATCCGGCCCTGGTGTGATGTAATCACACACGCCAATTGCATTGGCTCGTTCAATAGTACTCAAAGACGATTGGCTCCCTAATGTGATCCCCATTCAGTCGACGTCGACTACGTCCTCCGTTCCCTCCTTCAGGGAACGGTGGGTTGTAATCGCAACCAGGACGTTACATTCAAGCTATTTTTTTCAAGTAAAAAACTTTTAAATGTCTTTTTGGTGATCAAAGATGAGTTTTAAGGGACACAATAATTGACTACAGGGGAACTTTAAGAAGGATTTATATACAGACATTTGTTCTGCACCTCTTTCATAAATAAGATCCAATCATTTTTACAAAAATAGATTTTTGAAGTATGAAGATGAAGTAAAAATTAAGATGATTTTTTTTTTCGCTGTGGGATTTGTTGTAGGACATATAGAACAAACATTACATAATAATGCTAAAATTTAATTAATTATTTCAAAAACTTTTAACTGATATTTTCTGCATGACATTAGGACTGAGAAAATATTGAACTATTTTCACTACCATTCAAAAGGTTAAAAAAAATTATTCATGTCAAATTTTTTCATGTCTTTTAAAATCTTATGCTCACCAAGGCTGCATTTATTTGATCAAAAATACAGTGAAAACTGTAAACTGTGAAATTGTATTACAATTTAAAATAACTATTTTCTATTTGAATATATTTTCAAATATAATTTATTCGTGTAATGGCAAAGTGGATTCTTTTTGGCAGTCATTACTCCAGTCTTCAGTCACATGATTCTTCACAAGTCATTTCTAATATGCTGAATTGGTGCTCAAGAAACATTTCTTATTATTATCGATGTTGAAAACAGTATTGCTTAAAGGTAGGGTGAGCAAAACTGGTTAAAACTCTCTTCACATCCTGATACTGTAGGTTATTTAGATCTCTTCTGTTATTGATGCTATGTATTTGCATACCTCCGCACACACTGCTCGCGCAGACATCATCAGCGTGTTCCAGGATGAGGCTATGCAGAGTTGTAGACAGACAGTCACCGAGTGCCAAGCAGCCAACTTTTACAGTTCCTCCTAAACTAAAACAATGAGCTTATGCTGTATTGACGCCATGTTGTAATTACCGTAATTTAAAGATGGCAACCAGTGATGTCCTACTCAGAGCTGTATACGTCCCGGAATTATGAGTTTCTGTGGCAACACTATCAATGTCAAAATGAATCTGCAGCAGTTATGTGGTACAAGTCAGCTGTCTTTAAGTTGTTTATGTTTATTATTATTGTAATGTTACATGCTTTGAGACATGAGGTAATTTAAGGCCGTCTTTTGTGACACTTTGCAGACTCCACCCTGGCTGTCCGTGTTCATGTGTCTTGGAGGAGGCCTGGCTTTGGAGACGCTCTGAAGGGAGGGTGGGATCAGAGATGGTCTTATTATTGGGAGATACGAGGGTCTGAGGCTCTACAATTGGAGAAAGCATAACGGCTAACTGTTGGATAACGTGTGACTTGATATCCAATCACATTACAGCCTTGACGTCATTGCAAAGTTGTACGACAGTCAAACACTGTTTGCAGATACAAAAGAAATGAATGAGAAGTGCAGTAAACCTGTCGCGCAAAAGTGGTTTATTCAGTGTAGTTAAGCCTCTCCTCCATTGATATTCATTAAAATTTTCCCTGCGTACCACAGTGTTAGCAGGAGTTAAACTTTTTTTTCCGCTAAGGTTGCAGGTTTGCCTTCAAGTGGCTTTGGTGAGATCTTATGCTTTCAAAGCTAGCTTGCTATTGCTAGCCTCTCCGTAATTGCTTACCCTACCTTTAACTTTTGGTGGAAAACATGATACATTTTTCAAGATTCTCTGATGACCAGAAAGCCTTTATTTGAAATAGAAATCTTTTGTTACATTATAAATGTCTTTACTGTCCCTTTTGATCAATCTAATGCATCCTTTCTGAATAAAAAAAATTAAAAACCTAATCCAAAACTTTTGAACAGAAGTACAAGTTTGATGGCATTGACATTCTTAAACTATTTCATAGGTCTCACTTCTAGTACAAAATAGGATGTTGGCCTTATCCGTGCCAGGACTAGGCCTAGTCCCTAAGTAAATGCGAGAAACCGGAAAATGAAATGGCCTGTCAAAGGATCACACACACTCTGGATTTCACACTGTGAATTTCAAGCGTGTTCATTACAAATGAATCAAGGCGAAATCACAAAGAACAGGGAGACCTATACCTGTCAGTCACATTAATCAAGCCGCAAACACTCTCACACACAAAAGCCTCGGGCACCTTGTACCTGGTTCCTGGTGCTTTGGAGACTCCAGTGAAGAGTGAGGTGTGTTCCACAAACAAAATCAGCTCCGAGTGTCCAGAGGGGTCCGAACATCAGCACGTCATCCATTATAAAAGCACACAAATACATTAATACAGCACCAAACAAGACCAACAAACAACATCATTCACCCTCTGGACACCCTCTACCAGCTGACACAGCCAAGGCTGTGCTGCGAGAGTAATGGTCTGTTGCAACGGCAACCACTGAGGAAATATGAAGACATAAAAACAACATTTTAGCAAGTTTCACATTTTGTCATCAGTCTCGACTGTCCCATGCACATACCCCAGCAAACCTCCTCATGGTGTCCGGGGAACTCCAAATTACCACATTCATTACATTCCTCTCTCTGCAAAACTCCGACTGCAAACAACAAAGGATTAAATACCATGACAGGTAGGCAAAGGCAGGTAAACTCACCTGGCATCAACAGGGATTATTTTTCATTTCATCCGATTTTTATCCTTTCCATCCTGAATTCTTGGCCGCCGGGCCAGCGCAAGTAATGCGATCCAGTAGCGGGCGGGGTTGAATGAGCTCTCTGGAAGCTGCCGGGGTCTGACGATGTTTCTCTGGCTGCCAGGGAATTTCTGAATGAAGGCAACATCCAGACAGACTCATATCTGCTGCCAGACAACACAAGCTTCACATTTCACTTCTATTGTGTTTCAGACGTTTTTAAGGATCGCAAACGGCTCAGAAACAAATTGAGACAAAGCAGAGTAAATTTAGAGGGACGTGTATGTGTGTGTCTGTAGCCAGCATAATTTAAGTTCTGTTTACTTGGAAATCGCACAGTCTGGGAATTTTTTTTTCAGGTGGGATGTGTTGACAAGTTCAACATGTTATTAAAAATATAATTTTTTCCCCAACGCTAACAAAACTCATTCAAAGGCTGCGCAACAACTAAGACTAGATCAGGTGTCCCCGGTGACCCCGCAGGGCCGCATTCTACAGTAATGGATGTGTGTGGGGTCAAAAGCATCAGTGTGTTATACTCAACGTAACACAAAAAGTTCCTCACATCACCTGAGAGTGAGGACAAGGCCCCGGAGTGCTTCTACACCCCTCTTTTCTCAACCCGCCCAAGGGTCTTGTTACCGTGGGGATGACATGCTGCCCTCTCACCAGCCACTTTCTCCAGTGTCGGAATGTGGAATGTCATTGTAAACGGTGCGCCCCAGCATTCTGACAGACGAGCAAGGGGTCCCGCTTAGCAATGGCAAAGGCACACATGCCTTTGTTTGTCTTCCCGCCCTCACCTTTTGCCCCATCGTACCGAGAAAGACAGAAAAGAGAGAGCGGGGAGGGGAGGAAAAGAGCAAGAGTATCTTATCAGAGTTCCCACAAGGTCTGAGAGGTCTCTGGTTACCAGCCTGCAGTGTCTTTCTGCAGGCCCCACGGAACACCTGTGAAACGCACCGACACACACACAAGTGATTTTTTTTCCAGTGCTTAGAATGAATCTTAAGGAAAAAACGCCATGATTGCATAACAGATAAATGGAGTGATAGCTCCAAAAGTCTTCAGATCTAGATGTTGGATGCAAGTATCATTTATTTCATCTGAAAGATCGCCAGCCATTCATATCAAACTCTCTCTTGTCATTCTGTCAGAAAAACATGTTTTTTTTTTCCTTAAAGGTATACCCTTCAACAGGTGATGCAAGCAACAAAACCTTACAACGGTTGTATGATGTTTCACAGATGAGGTCATGAGATTCTTGCCTGCTATTTTAGCCCCACCCATATTGCATGAAGAGCATTGACTCTATTCATTGTTTATGACCAATACATTCAAATCATGATCCTCTTTAAATGAGTATTCTGGGTTCAATACAAGTTCAGGTGACCACAAAAATGAATTTCCACTTGTCGTCGTGTTCTTTTTTAAATCTGGTTTAAGCAAGTGAATGCAGTAAATTTGTAAATGAGAAAATTCTATTTCCAACTTACAGTCACAAGACAGTAACACTATGTTTGTTAATTTGATTTTAGTGTGAACAAATTAAATCTCACAACACCTAAAACCACAAAACTACTTTAAAAAAGAGAACATTACAGCTCAATTCATACACAAAAGAATGCATGTGAAAGCTTTTATAAAATTATAAGCTTTAGATTTCAGTTTTGAAGTCCTCCAAAAAAAGCCCTATTTACTTCCATTACAAGTGCCCTCAACATTACCTTGATTTAAGGTGGTGTTTGAAAAACGATGGTAAACAACATTTTGCCTGAACTCTAGTCTAATATTCCTTTAAACTTTGGTAGAGTCAGAAAATGCACTTTATAGTGTAATTAATTTGTGCATACTGGTGTTTCATTTTACTGCGGACTCCTTTTTGAAGTCAGATTTTGAAATTCCCGCCTCCGTGATGGTAACCGCACACACACAGCTAAAATAACTGGAAGTGGCTGACACAGGAAGTACATTCAAATTAAAAATGGATGTGCCTCATGTTAGAAATAAGGTGGATATGATAGCAATGTGTTTTTTTACAAATTCCTAGTTGAAAGAAAGCGATATTGTTCTTAATTGGCTGAGTGAATTAAGGTAAATGCCCTTGTCAAGCTGTGTGTGTGTCTGTACACGTGTATGTGTGTGTTTTCACCTCCTTGCTAGTGTCACACACTTTGTGTTCAAGGAGACTATGTCATCACCTGCATGTTTGCTATTCAATCCCTGCAGCCTTTTGCTTGTTCACGCACACAATGGACAGCGTTACCACAGCCCTCACCTGGAGCCAAGCCGACTCTGTTACAGGTGAGCCCGGGACCACAGGTAACACACACCATCTGGGGAGGGGCAGGAGTTTGAGTGTGTGTGTGTGTGTGAGCGAGGGAACAACGGCGTTGAAAGAGAAAATACATTTACACACCGCAGATCAATTTCAGTTTCACCATTGATTCTCTTTCAGTCAGACAAAAGCCACAAACAGCGTACTTCCCAAGCCCTCTGCAGACAGGAAGTGATTATTTTAAAGCAATCCCACAGGTTAAGTTAGAATTCGTTTAAGTGTAGATAATGTTTCTGTCTATAGGACAACAAAAACAGACGTGAAACAGACATCACCGAATGGGAGGAGTGGGGGAATGAGGAGGGGAGAATAAGATTTACACAGAACAGAAAAGAAAAGAGCAGATAGTCTGTCTTTTGTTTATTGGGTTCAATGACTCTTATTGTACGGTACATCTAAGGAAAAAATCTGGAATGGAACAAGGGCACTTGTCTGTAAATGTTAAATCATTTTTGATGATTTTTGCTAGTTCACCATGAAGAAATGTACTTTTACCTCACAGAATTGTTGCATAATAAACGCACTTAAATAACGTAGTCGTGTGTGTTTTACACTCCTGCGGTGTGGCAGCAGGGTTATGTGTGACCTGTGGGATTGCGAGTGGGGTTACCTTTTATCAGCTGACATCCACAGATCTGACCCCAATCACAGGTTGAGCCTGTAAGGTCCTCGAACCTTACAGAGACCCGCATTATCCACTGAACTGCCCACTGTCTGCTACGGGCAACAGGAACCCATTACAGCCAGCGCAATTACTGTGCCCATCCATCCACACTGGCCCGTTCTAATCTGGTTAAGTGCATTTCCCTGCGAGAGGTTCAAATATGACTCTCTCTCTCTTTTCAATGAGGTCCACTCATTTTCCTCCCTCCCTTTTTTCTATCTGTTTTTTTTTCCAGGTCTGACTTGAGAGCACAATTTAGGGCTGATTTAATTTATTCTTCAAAACATGTGTAATGACATTACCCAAAAGGTGCATGTAGTGACTGACTGGCTGCGTCTCTCTCTCTCTCTCTCTCTCTCTCTCTCTCTCTCTCTCTCTCTCTCTCTCTCTCTCTCTCTCTCTCTCTCTCTTTCTGTCTTTTCTGAGTCTCTCTTATTCCATTAGACAGTAAATCAGGTTTAAAGACCATACTGAAGCTAGATGCTATTATGGGTGATTATCAAAACAACAGACAGTGGGGAAAAGTGTTTGCTAACTGGTTTATCTGTCCGTTCAGCGACCAGTGAACTACGGGCAGATGGGAATGCTGCAAATTATAAATCAAGCTTTTCAAAACTGAATATCCGGCACGTCGTAACCTGTGTTTCCAGAGCTGAAAGGAAAACAGACCGCTGAACTGAAGCGATTTTATAACAAATTACCACCATTCGTGGAAAAATTTTTTCGTTCTTTTTTTGCACTTCAGACTCACATTTGGTTTTTACATTTTTTTAGACAATGGTCTAAAAATTATGCCTGTTGCATGTCTTTTTCGTTTTTTAAGGTTCTGACAATAAATATATTATATTAATAAGCTTTTACCCAAATTATTATAATATAATAAATCACTTTCTTATAAATTTCTAATAAATAAAAGCACATTCCCTAAGGTAAGCCAGAATACTATCAAAAAAATTGATGACTGAATATTATTAAAGTACTACAAAAAGTCTAATAGAATTTAGATATATTCTACCTAAATATACTGTTTTGGACAACAGAAATGCATTATACTAATACGACTAGTTCAATAGTAACATATTTCATTTACTAGACAACGTACCGATGCATGAATCATTGAAAATTTAATTCTAACATATAGGTCCTATACTATTAACAGAGAGTTTATTAAATGTGCAAATACGCAATTATTAGGAACCAAGTCAAACCGTGTGTGTGTTTAATCTAACATTAAATCTGATATATACACACTGCAGCCTTCCCATACACATGCTCAGTGAAAGTGTCTGTGTCTACCGCTCTAGACAGGGTTTTCATGGAGATTTATTCTGTGTGTGTGAAGAGTGGCAGAAATTGATGAGGGAAGTTCATCTACATAGCTTGCTTACAGCTGTCAGTGAGTACTTCATTACACTGATAGAGTGATTAACCCCGGATCTCAGAGTTAAAGTGTGCATGTGTGCGTGTATCCACAAGGGGAGACCAGACAGCTCAAAGTGTCTGTCTCCTTCCAAGAGAATCATTATATTTCATCTACTGTGGGCCGTTAGTCACTGTCGCTTTGGCATGATAGCATGGAGAGAAAGATACAGAGAGGAAGACAGGAGAAAAATAGAGAACACTTCTTTAACAGACTTGAAATCAAATCAGTGTAATTGATTCAAATTAGCAATTTTGAGGAACAAATATCCCCAAAAGGACAGTAAAATGGTCCCAGCCAATGGTTCCAACAAGGGAAACTCAACAGACATACTAAAAAGTGTAGTAATTAGTTACGTTATCATTTAGTCACACTAATGTCCTTTCTTCTTTTGTGGGGAACAAAAGAAAAGTGTTTTTTGTCCATACAATGACAGTCAATGGGGTCCACATTTTGTTTTCATTGGAAACCAGTGGATTTCATTGTAGACAAAAACAGTTAAAATATTCTTTAAAATATCTTCTTTTGTGTTCCACAGAATAAATAAACTTATACAGCAATTGAATGACATGAATGTAAAGGATGACAGAACATTCATTCATTGGGTGATCACTATCCCTTAAGTAAAAAATATAAATAAATAAAATTCAAAAAGGTGGTTTTGGGGATTAGCAGATAGAAAAAAAGCATTGACTCACTATAAAAAGAGTGGACGTCAATGGAAAGTCCATACCATGATAGAAAAACAAATGTGAGTGTAAGGTTACTAGGGTGAACTCATGGCCGTGAGGCTGTGTGTGTACTTGTGGCCATGTCTCTAATAGATATGCTAATGCAGTCATTCTCTCCACTTCACTCTTTTATTCTCCCAATTAAAGCAAACGCCTAGAAAAGAATAATTAAGCCATGCACGGGCAAAAGACTGCTACAACGCTGCTCTAATGAAACATTATTGATTTCCTTTTTACCCAGTGTCGCTCACACACACACACACACACACACACACACACACACACACACACACACACACACACACACACACACACACACACACACACACACACACACACACACACACACACACACACACACACACACTGAAACAAATGGACCTGTGGAAAGAGGCCTCCTGTTTGCTAGGATGAACATTGTGAGGCCAGACCAATTAGAACGGCAACAACGGGACAGAATAGATGCACCAAATAATACAGTGACTCTCTCTCTCTGTGTGTGTGTGTGTGTGTGTGTGTGTGTGTGTGTGTGTGTGTGTCTGTGTGTGTGTGTGTGTGTGTGTGTGTGTGTGTGTGTGTGTGTGTGTGTGTGTGTGTGTGTGTGTGTGTGTGTGTGTGTGTGTGTGTGTGTGCCTGATTTTTAGGCCAGATCTGAAGCCTAATGAAACTGAGAGTCTGTATTTGAACTGAGCAGCCAACACACAGAGACATGCACTATAATTATCTGACAGTGATCTCCAGTGCTCCTACTGGCAGATGAAGGGGAGGACGGTTTATGTCTGGACAAATGAAACAAAATTAAGCTTGAACAAAAGCACTATGTAATTGTCAGACAATTCCACAGACACAGGCCCTCACAAATCAATATGGCTCCAATTAAAATATTCTGCAGCCAATTAGACCTATTGAGATTGTGTTGGGGAAATGATGGGGTGCCTTTAAAGCCCTGATGTGTGCATTTACACAGACCGAAGCCTGTAATGATTCACTCATGCACAAAACAAGTCTGATTGTCCAGGTCATCGAGACAAACCTTTCTAGAAATAAGGGAAATAGGATTACAGAGACCACAGTCTTCTCACAGATGTCAAGGAATCTTTTTTTTAATGTCCATGTTTTAGAACCACAGTGTTTGGGACTGAGAATTAAATACTCAAGACTTTTATGCATCTGATGTAGGCAGTGTTAAGTGGCCTATCACAAGTGACAGAGAAAACATTTATAATGTATCAGAAGATTTACATTTCAAATACATTGTGTTCTTTTGAACTTTATATTCATCAAAGATTCCTGATAAAGGATTCGTTTTGAATCTTTTCAAAAAGATTATTTTTTGTTACAACAAAAATATTAAGAAACACAACTAATTTTCAACATGTATAACAATAAGAAATGTTCATTTACACCACATCAGCATATTAGAATGATGTTTGAAGGATGTTTGTGTGTCATAAACTGCTCTGACATGGTTAAGGATCCAAATGCAGCTTTATTAGGGCAATCCAGAATCATAGGGCTGTGCGATTAACTGAAATCGTAATAAAATTGGTATGTGAGCATGTGTGATTTCAAAACTGAAGAAAGAACAATTTTATCTCCAGCCCCCTCAGAGTGGAATATGAATGCATATTGACGTGCATTGCCAACGGCGCATTCCGGACCGGGTTAACACAAAACGATAATACAGGTAGGTATTTGTGAACTGCACAACATATGAAAAGAGTCCAAAAAGGTATGAAGAAATAACCGACACCGTCACGTATCATTTATGCGAAGATATGGTGCCGCGATATGGTGTCGCAATAAAGCCGACAAGTATGTGTGAAAGGAAATATTGTTTCAAAATCGTGATTAAAAGTGAAATCGCAATATTGATAAAAAAAAAATTATATATTTTGTCCACATCGCACAGCCCTAATCATAATCGATAAAACAGGGCTTATATAGGCAGAGTTTAACATGATAATGACACACAGCTGAACCTAATCACACATAATGAGTCCAGGCAATGGATTATGGGAAATGCAGCTCATGGTAAGAAGGCCCTCTAGTGTGTATCATGAGCACTCCGGCTGGTGAATGTGTCAATGTGACACAAAAGACTGGAGCAATGCCTGATGAAAATTCAGCATTGTTATCACAGATGTAAATGACAATATATTTTAAAATATTACAATAAAAAAAAAACTGTTCATTTAAATTGTAATTATATTTGTTATTATATTATAACTGTTTTTACTTTATTTTTGATCCAATAAATGCAGCCTTGGTGAGCACAAGAGAATCCTTTCAAACACAAAATGACTAAAATCTTACCAACCCTAAACTTTTGAACGTTAGAGTAAATAAAGTAAAACATTTCCATTTTAATGACAGAATCAATTTCATTAGATTTTAAAGGGTTTAAATAATTTGGTAAAAACAATTCCTTGAATTGATACTTTACAGATTAACCACATGTTTATTAGACTGTAGTTCAGCTGTTTTTATATCTATTTGTTTGAATCTGCAGCAGAGCAGCCTGAATAATTAATCCAATGCACTCATCCATTTTATGAATAGGTTTGTTTGAACAGTTCATATCAATTAATAAATTACTTGATTTATATAAACTTCCTGAACGATCCAATTCACTAAAACAATTCATTGATTTATTTCAGACCCGGCAAAGAAATCCCTGCAAGACATTTTAATTTGTACCTAAGTTTTAGTACAATATATTGTCCATCTAATTTATATATTGTATTAGAGTTTAGCATGTTTTCTAGTTATCTAGTTTACCTAAATATAATAATTCTGTCAATACTCACCCTCACGTTATTCCAAACCTGTATGACTTTCTTCTGTGTAACATATTTGAAGGATGTTGGTGTCGTATCAACATTGTAACCTAAATAACTAGTAAAATAGTAAATTAGTATTATAATCTGTATAATAAAAAACATGAAATATATGTATGTGTGAAATATAAATCAAATTATTAATTCATTTAATAATTCTGTATTAAAAAACATGCTGCCCCCTTAAATATCTTCAATACTTCAGTAGCTTGCAGTATTTTTTTTAAAATAGTATTGACTACTTTAACCACTTCGAATTATGAGTAGCTTGTAGCAGACTCAAAGTAGCTTTTTAGCTTTAGTTCCCCAACACTTAGATATGAGTAGCAAGCAGATACAACAGAATTTTGGGACTGATATAATTTAGTACACAGGGAACCACAGTTAGAATACAAGGCATGTGGGACATGCTTAAGATGCCAGCCAAGAATGTGTTTCGTGTAGATCTGCTCTGTTAGATTGGCTTAGAAATGACAAGTGAAAAGATGAAAAAAAGAAAAGATGAAAAGTGCCAGGCACCTTAACAAAAATGAAAAGATGAGATTTTCTGTTTTATTCTGCTCTTATTTTTTGTCTTCCCCTCCCACCCTGAGTCGCAGAGACCATCATTTATGATTTAAGGCTGAGGCTTCATTTGAGACGTGTTTCCACGCTTTTCCTTTTACCCAGTCAAGCGGCTGGTTAACAAGCACAAGATTAAAAACACATTTCTCAATAAACATCCTGGTCACAGCACTTAAATGGACACTGCATTGAGATCGAAAGCACATTAGTCTAAATACTAAAGCCCTCTCACTGTGCTTTCAATTCGCGAACTGTCCAATGAAAAACAGAATTAGACTCGACGACTATCACCATCTAATGGACTAATAACAAAATCTGATAAAAGCTGTTATCAGTGGTAGAACCGCAACACAGAGGACCGAGGGGGAAAAAAGAAAGAAAGGAAGAATAAAAAAAACTTGCTCACGGTAGCAAGCTTAATGGTTTTTCACATAGGGGAAAAGGGTAATTTAAACAAGTCCATTTTGTGCTTATTGAGCTTGTTTTGTCTCGTTTGAGACTGAAAATGGGCCAAATCCTTTTTTTTTTTTTTCAGAATGAGAAAAAAATACAGTGACAAAGGAAGAGGGGGGTCGGCTATAAAAGAACAGAAATATATAAAAGCCTAGGCCGGGCTTGCTCTGTTCTCAGTGAACTAGCGCGCACACACCTTGCCTTTCTCTTGTCCCCTTGGTGTAATTACATGAAATTAAAAGCATGTGGCTCTTAATGCACTTGTTATTCTGAAATAGAGCCTCAATACAACATACCCTCATTTTCCATTTCTTCCATTTCTCACCAAGATGCCACTCGTAACCTCGGTTCAATAGGCCGCCGGCATGCGTATAAAAATCCCCCGGAATGAAGAGTTTAGACAGAAAACAAAGAGTTAATCACTCTCGCATCTCCTTTCCCCTACTTATTTATACTCGTCCCTTTAATAGATTTTACGATAAATTAACTGCATTTTACTTTACAGAACAGACTCCATCAATGAGGCGGGAGAGCAAGGGGGCGTCGGGTTACAGTACAGGGAACTGACTCTGCACTCTGAGCAGATGCAATTAGGCCCCATTAGCCAGAGTCTAATTAGCCGAGGGTTATGTTGATATTTCAAGTGCTGTTTTATTATGGTGTTTTGTTTCCGAACAGCATCTCCAAAAACAGCGCCGGGAGACGCGAAAAGAGAGAGTTACGGGTCAATAGAATGTCATCCGAAAAGAGAATGAGACAACGCATGATAGCAGAGAAGGGAGAGGAGGAAGAGAGATGGAGAAAACGAGCAAAAGAGAAACGAAAGCCCTCGGCTGAGAGAAATTAAATTGATCTGCTTGAGGTGCCACATTTAATTGTTAGGCAACAGAGGGACATGACATTTTACCTCCTCTCTTACTCTCTCTCTTCCACTCTTGCACACTCGTTCTCTCTCTCTCTACTCACATTAGCTCACCGCATCGCCTCAAATTCTCTAGCTGGAGGCAGACAGTCTACCACACGCTGTCTCCTTGTCCACACGTCCAAACCATCACACCCCCATTCATACACACACTGGACGTGACCCTGACTCATCCTTCTCTGTCCTTCTCACTCATACGCTTGTCGTTTTCAGCACTTTTCAGTGCTTGCATCCTTCCCTTGTCACAAACTGTTAATATCAGGATGTTTTGTTCTTTTTTTCATGAGAAACAAAAAACAAGCTGCTTTAAATATCAACAGACTCAGAATGACATTTTATGCTTCTTTTGTTTGTTTATACCAACCATCCAGCCAGCTGCCAAGAGCAGAGTATCCAAAACAATTGGGTTCATTACAATCAATTACTGTATAATTCATCAGATAAGATCAACAGAGCAGTTCATCAACATCACACACACAAAACAAACACTAATACACACAAACATGCACACATTTTATCAACACATTTTATCAAGATCAGTTATCAATCATTTTCAAGCTCTAATAAAAATTTTATCAAGTGTCATACTAAAAATAATAATCAAATATAAATAAGTACTTTACATGCAACTTAAGCTTCATATAAAAACATGAATATAATAAAATTAACACTTTACAATAAGACATTACCATTCATTAGTTTTACATCATTGATTGTTTATTAATATAATACGACCCTATGAATATAATATTATATAATATAATATGTAAAAAGTTCACGTTAATTAATAATGCATTAAATAAAAATTGTTCAAATGTATTATGTATTAATCAATACTGTACATTCACCAAGACTAATAAATACTTTAAAGTATCATTTAATGTTAGTTGATGTTACCTATTGCATTAACTAATGTCAATCTGTGCAACCATATTGTAAAGTGTCGCCAAGATCAGTTTCATACCAGATTGGCAATTACTTAATCTTTAACAGAGCCTCTATTTGTCAGAATGGCAAATCATGGAATAAGACCCAGGATCAAGACAAGGCCACAATCCTCAGTCTGTTTACAACAAAGAGAATCAAGCGTGCGGCTGGTTATGTATTGCCGGAAAGCGCCTGGGGGGCTATCAGGTGTCGGCCCTCAGCACACAAACTCCTCACAATCCAAAAGATGCTGTCCACCAAACCCTGCCATGCATCAGCCCACAGCCATGACAGAACCCTTAATAAAATGCTTTTGATGGAGAGCGGATGGTGGTGTTTGATGCATTCAGATGATGTTTCTCACTCTGGAGAATAACTACAATCCATCTGGTGGCGACATTGGACAGCTGCTTTCAAAACTCAGAGTTTGAAGTTGTTTTGTAGCATTAAGAATGAAATCTTGAATAATCAGATCCATTTAAAGGGGCTTTACTGTAATACAAGTTGGGGGAAATCAATAGCCTAGTGTAACAGAAGCTAGGGAAGATAATCAAAAGACTCTGATGAGAAAAACTGAGCACAATCCTAATTTTAAATTGTGTGAATAAATATAATTTTCTCTGGGTTAAAGTGGTGTAAATGCTCTGTAACTCTACATTTATGCACTATACTGTATATGCAATAAAAAATTACTGAGAGAGAGGGAGAGAAAATAGGTAAAATCAATGGCCGGTTCTTCTGTCCACTCGTTCCATACAATATTTGGTTTCTTGGGGCATATTTGTTTCCACGGAGGCTGAGCATAAAGGCCATTGAATCGAAACGTCAATTCATTATCTCAAAGAGGCAGCTCCTAAAGCACCAGGCTCTTCCAGGAACAGCCTCACCTCAGGACCTGCATCGCTGTAACCAGAGTGCATATGAAAATAAGAAATTAATGCATCTTGATTGATCGTCGCCCTTTCTGATCTATTTCAGTTTCAGATTAGAGAGGATAAATGCTTGAGGTTTTTTCTGGTGTGTGTGAGACAGAAAGAATTTATGCAAGCAAACTTCCTCAAATTTTTTTTCTCTAAACCATGATGAGAAACTTTCTACAGTAGCCCAGCTACAGTGCTAAATTGAAATTTAAATTGCTTTCAATAATAAAATGCCATGTAAACATCACCTGAAAATCACACTCTAAGAGACTCGTGTGACATTACAGACACTTTGTGTACCATAGCTTTTATTTATGTATGGTATATCTATAGGCCTTCATATTTATGTTATAAAAATATTATATTTAAATATATTAATATGTGTTTTATATAAAAAACTACAGTATATATTTTATATTTTAAAATAAACACCTTATGTATGTATATATTATCTATATAAATAAATATATGTATTTATGTAAATACATGTATATAAAAATGTTTATATTATATTCATTTTATATAAATAGGTCTACTTTATTTAGCCTACTGTATATAACAATAATTTCTGGAGATGTTTATTAAGGGTTAAAGTCAATAAAAAAAATACCTTGTAAAAGCTGTGCCAATAGCTATAATCTTAGATGAACGATCAAATCGATCATCTGTAACTGTAAGTAATAATGGATGGGGTAAATGAAGCCCGTTACTGTCATCATATGTGCTCGTAATTATCGTAATAATGTGTAATTATTGATTCATGATTGTGTTTTAGACTCTGAGCCGGCAGAAATGGTGGTGGGAGAAAATGTAAGGATGTCTTAGCTGTGCAGACAGTCGCGGTGGGGTACAGGCGTCTGTGGCCAACCTCCGTTGACATCCATCCGTCCATTTCAACCGCCCTGCACTCATTTTCTCCATTCGTATTACTTCTCTTCCCTCCATTTCACGTTCGCTAATCCAACTCTTGGTTCATGTTTCGGTCTCTGAAGGGCAATGCGGCACTGGGATCTGACATGGACCTTATCGCCAGCCGGTTCATCCTCCATTTACAAATATTTCTTTGTAAATAACATATCGTGTTTTTATGTAACATCCCAGTGGGAAGACGGAAGACCCTCTTGGGTGCAGAGCTGGGGGTCAGTATTGAACTCAGAGCATCTGTCTGGGAATACGTAAAAGTTTGCCAGTCTGTCAGATCTGAGACCAGTTTGGAATTTTGTGTTATTGCGACATGAAGCAGGATTGGGTTTAGTGAAGCAGATATAAGACCAGATATTAGACGTAACCATCTGTTTGGTGTCTTGACTTGGGACTTGGGAGAGTATGTGTGTGTGTTTTTAGGACAACTGGATTCCTCAAGAAGGCCCCAGCGTTGACAGTCCCAAAAGGGGGGGGGGGGGGGGGCAGCCTTCTGTTGCCGAGGGCGACAACCCATCCCATAAACCCCCCTCTGTCCCCAGTCCCTTGTTACCCCATAATGGACGACGCATGTCATCAGGACCAAAGGAACATCCCTAAGGACCCCTCTGGGGCTGCCCTCTCCCTGCCCGCTCCCCTTGACTTCTGCTGCTTAAAACATAATAAATAATCCTTCATTTGACGTCCACTGAAATTGACTGGAGTTTCAAACTCAACATTACAGGCAAGTCAGGTCTGAATGAACAAGCAACAGACTGCATTTGATACGTAAATAAATTGGACAACAAAACAAAATGTTGAATTTCAGTTAGTTGTACATGATAATTTGTGAGTGAAAACAGAATAATGGTTGGTAAATAACCACGTTGGTGTCGGTTTAGTACTTTATAGCGACAACAAAGTCTCAAACGGCTTAAAAGGGGAGCAATATTGCCTGTCTCTTTGTATCACAATGAGCTAGAAAGTCTTTGCCAAATGTGTCTAATGCAATACGAGTCAGGCCTTAATAGTATGGAAATTATACACAATAAGACTCTGGACACCACAAACCATTGTGAGAATGTGTGTGTGTGCCCCCATGCTAATTGTGTCCAATTTGGGTAGTCGCCACCTTGGACTCAGACTGCGACATGTTAGCTTCATTAGCAGATTCAATGTAATCACCACACTCTAAAATAAACAAACAGAGTAGCGAAAGCCAGCTCTCAGTCATTCTGCCAGCGCTGCAGCTTTTAGGGCCTGCATTTACATGCAATTATCTTCTTATATAATTAAGCACATTCGCTTAACGAGCACCTTGCAAACGGATGGCGCAAATGAGAACCTGAAAGAGGGAGAAAGAGAGAGCGAGAGAGAGAGTAATTAGATGTTGATATGTCTGTGTTAATGGAGGAAATTAAAGAACATACAGGATTGAATAGATGAAGGGAGAGAAAGGGAGGAAGATGCTGATCAAGAGGCAGAGTTTGCTATCCAAACAAACCAAGGTGGCTCATTACATACATGTTGAGCAGAACTAATATCTAATCATTAGCACAAAAACAAGTAAACTCGAACAATCACACACCTCATTTACTACAAAAGGGAAAGCGCGGCTCTCGCTCTCCTGTCAGAAAGGAACCAGCACTTTTTGCTACCGCTTGCCATACCTGCGGCTTGCCTCCAGCTAAGACCTGCTCTACCACAAAGCGCCCCCTTGTCATGTCCCAGTGCCATACTGTCACTATGCAGGTCACCTCCCTCTCCCCTCTGCAGTCAAACTGACCTTTTCTTACAGCCACATAATACCTTAAACCCCTCAAAGGCAACGGTATTGTGCTGCTAATATGGGTCCTTCAGCAGACCCCAGGTGTAAAATATAATCCAACCGGGCCAGGCAGGGTTCAAAGCCTCGCCTGCTTTTGAATGCCTGCCAGAGTCCTATCGCCATGATTGCTGTAGCTCACGCTGAAAAGACGATACAAACTATGCGCGTCAGTAAGAATATCTGTCCGCCTTTGTTCCACTGAGCCTGTCGAACACTTTATCAGCCCTGAGTGCGGATTACCTCAGGGAGCACCCAAGCTTTCTATCCCCCCAAAACACGAACATGACACCCACCCGCCACAATGCAAACCTACCGCGTCCTCCCAGGACTAATTGGCGATGTTCACCTTAGGATCAGAAGGAGTCAGCCATTGGAGAGTCAGCTGTTGCGTTTAAGAGTGGGAAAGAGGAGAAAAAATGCCTGCAAACAGGAAATAGTGAGTATGAAAATCTGACAAAAGTGTAGGTTTTTTTCTAGAACGTGTGTCGAGCTTTGACAACTTGACTTCATATGTTCTGTGCAGTTTCTCTGTAACTCTTTTTGTGTTGCCGTCTTATAGTGCTGAGAGGTAAAGGGACATTCCCAGAATGTTCCACAGCAGGAAACTGAATGAATGCCTCTTGTGAGTGTTGAGAGAGCCATGAAGACTTTCAGAACTTGGTTGCAGTGCCCTCATCTGGTAAACCGAGTAACTGACTTAGACAATTGCCTTTTAAAAATAACACACTATCATGCAGCATAGAGCATACTACACCAGTATACTGAATACAAACCCTTGTGAAATGGTACACCAGTTAGAGCTTATATACATTTTGGTGAATAAATATGGGGTGTTTTCTCAGCTATGAGCACTTTTGGCTTTGTGAACTAAAATAAACTCTCTTCAAATACATTTTAGGTTATCTAATTTGTCTACAAACAATGTCCAACTGTAAACAGGTCATAGGAGATCATGTTTTAACTAACAAATATAATTTACATCACACAATGCTAGTCAATTCAATACTTTGAGATGTGGTAGAAACAGGACAACTTTTCATATTTTTTTCATGTTTTGCATAATTGCGGTATTTTTTCTTCACACATCACGTATCAGACTTCATTTCAAGCATGCTCTTCAATGACACTGTTGTCTACATGGCAACCAAGTATACTAACCTCACAAAAAAGACTTCAAGGCATAATTGTGGGTTGTGACAGAAACAACTGTCAATGTGTGTATATAATGATGATTCATGATTTTTTTCAAACATATTTTAGAATTAAAAAATCGTAATGCATGAAAAGTAGCAAAAATAAATTAAGTCATGAAAAAAGTAAAAATTTGGTAATTGGATTTAATAAAAATCAACCCTTGGAATGTAAAAGAGCATGTATAGCTTAAAGTCCCCATGAAATCAAAATGGAAGTTTTTTGGCTTTTATTATGAATATGTTTTCCTTACTGTTATCTATAAGCTAGTGTGCTCCAAAAGCAAAATTAGCATTTAGAAGATATAAGCATTCAAACCTTACAGTCTCTCACTTCAGCCAATATGGATCAATGATTTTGATGACATCACTCAGCATTTCAGCTTCTCATCAGATCTTCCGTCCAATCAAATACTCTCTAGAATCTAAAACGTCCCGCTCCTTTTTAGCTGCGGCTAAAATCGGTCACTTGTTCACACATTTACTATTTTCTATATGGTGCATGGCACACATATAGTGCACTACACAGTCTGCTCCGGTCCAGGACACGATAGCACAGAGCGGATCATACGCGTGAGTCGGAGCAGACCAGAAAACGTATCGGACCCATTTAAATTCTACACAGAATGCTATATTTTAAAGCGATATGGAGGAGATTAGGAGAAAACTGAGGCTTACCGAGCTCAATGGCTCTGGCCGAGCTGTAATATAAATGAAACACTATTGGCTATTTAAAAAAAGAAGAGAAGTTGTTTGATATGTCCCACTCTGTCTTCCTGTTTCGGTGTAAATTACGTCAACACAATGAATAATGCTACGCGTTTCAAGGCACTTCAGTGGGCACTTCAAACAATATCAGGTATTAAAAATTCATATACTGAAATGTATATTCACAACATACACTGTTCCTGAATTCTCTTCAAATGTAATAAATGTTTCAAACATGGCAGAAAGTTTCAACACAAAGTTCTCAGCATCATCGAAAATGTCAATACTACATTACAGCAAAACAGTTACTGCAGGCCTCACAGTCCAAATTTACATGTGACTTTACATAAAACAATCAGTAGTATTTCACTTGTTTTGTGTATACAAACAACGCACCCCCTAAGTAGAATTTCTGTCCTCTCCTCTTTTTCTCCCATTTTCTCCATCCCCCTTTCCCCTCTTTCCCCACCGGGAGGGGAGACACTCCAAGGTCTTTCATTTGTTCTGTTATTATGCCCTCTCTGCTGGCTCATTTTTCACCCAGCTTACATTAAGTATTGATATTGATTTCTTGTAAATGCTGCAGCAATGGACGGGCCACAGTTCTTTCGTGATTGTTCTGCTTTACCTGTGGGTAATTCATATCAGCTGTGCTGAGGGCAGGCCCTCTGTGCCATGGTGTCCAGATCGAACATGCCAGCACAGCCTGCTTGAAGACATCCGTCATGATCACAACTGACTGTAAAATCTAGGTATCTGTACCGGCTTCGAAACTACACGACAGCGCAGTAAAACTGACACGAGACGTAAAAATATAAATATATGTATATATTACAGAGCTACTTTGTGTTACTGGACACAGCTGCAGTGCGCCAGCTCAATCAATTGCGTTAATTCCTTAAATCATGCAACAAAATTTCTCACAGTGCTGTATTTATTCTCTAGAGCCCGCAGAGAGCTCCTTAATGCCACCGGATGATTTAATTTGTGTCCCGTAAGCAAATGACTGTCAGTTAATATCATCTGAATAAGCCAATAGGGGGTATCAACGAGTGAATTACAACATGGAACCCATCTGGTGGTCGCGGACGCCAGCATAACACAACAGCGTACACACAGTCAGCTGCATCTATGGTAAAGTAGAGCCCGAGGCTACGCTGGTTAGCTAGCCGAACCTCTTCTTCACCCGAGGTTAATGGATGAGGTTAGGCTTAAGGATTTACACTCCTTATGGAATATTCCAGGTTAAGATCAATTGACAGAATTTGGTAGCATAATCTTTAATACAAAAAAATAAATAAATTATATATATTATATATAATGCAACAATGGAAGTTAAAGGGGACCATTTCTGGAAGATTTAATAGTAGAAACGTGAAGTGTAAAATTAAATCTGTTAAAATGTTTTTTTTTGTTATAAAGCTGTTTAAATCATTGTTTTGAATAATTTTAGGGTTTATGTCATTGCAAATTTGCTTATTTTGCAACTTTACCCAGAAAAGCAGGCTTTTTTTTTGCACACTAAAATAATGTTAACACACATATTGCTAACTTCTTGTGACTAAACTTTTGAAACAGTGAGTACTTTATTATTTTAGGGTGAGACCCATTCACTTTCCTTGTAAGTTCCTCACTGCAACCCAGATTTTTGCTGGAGGAAGAAGTCAAAATACATTTCCGTGGTAATCAAAATGAAACAAGTGCAGTCTATTGATCTTAACTTACAGATCTTATTTAAATAAAAAATAAGTTATCTGAAATCTTCAATATAACTTTTTTGATTTTTCAAAGTTATAAATACTGGAGTACATTTTACAAGAAAGTACTATTTCAGTTTTGGTACTTAAATTTTCTTTTAATTCAATGTTGTTTCTTTGTAATTGTTTGTGAAATTTACTAGCACTTTCCAATTGTTTTTCAATGTACATGCTAGCACCGTGAAGCATACAGTACAAAATCACGAGACACGCTACAGTTGTTTTATGTAAAACACGCAACCCAAGAGGGTGAACAACATCATAGCGACAGCGATCGCCAGGATTCAGTATTTTGACTACATGTGATAACCAAGATGGAGTGCGACGGCTGTGCTTTGAGTGGGCCATCCTCCACCTCTGTCTTTCCACGAGAACTACGTCTGCAATAATAGGACAAACCCATTGAAGTTCTACAGGAGGCCATTTTGCAGATAGCGCTCATTAGATCTCTTCATTCTCTGTGCCAAAGTGTTGATCCCACCAATCAGATCTCTCAAACTCTAGAAGCTTATATAACCTTGGTCACCATCCAGCTCTCTCTCCATCTGGCTGCATTAGACCGCTCCACTTTACAACGCACTCGTTTTCTCATAGAGTGCATTCGCTTTGTCTGTCACGGCAGCGCTAAGATCTATCTAGTTCCCTCCCTCCCCCTTCCCACCTCCTCTCTTAACTCATTTTTTTAATCTCTGTGAAAATGCCGAGCTCCTGCTCGTTATTACCGGGGCGGGTGTGGGCCGACAGACAGCTGTGTTTGGGCCACTTGTTCCTCAGCTGTGGCTGATTGCAGGCCTCATGCTCAAGTGTGTGTGTGTAGAGGCCTGATCATGCGGCTGACTTGCTGCCACTCGCCCTTCTGATGTACGGTTCAAACACCGGCAAATTGGCGTTAATCAAATAACGCGGAGGCCCAAAATCAAGCTTGTAAAGTCCCATTTTAGAGCCATGAGAGAGAGAGAGAGAGAGAGAGAGAGAGAGAGAGAGAGAGAGAAGGAGGGGGAGGGGGGGGGGGTCTTTTTATTTTGCCTGCTAGGGGTACAGATTTTGAGGCTTGATTTAATTTCCTTATGCGGGAGAGACCAGCACCCGCCGTTGTTCTGCACTTAGATTGAATAAGGCAGTTAGCCAGCACTAGAGTGAGAAGTACTACTCAACTCCATGGCAGGCCTGATTGCTCCGAGATACATCTATATCAAGCAAATACCTCAGAAGTACAGCAGTTTATTGACTAATGCAGCTCTCAGAGGACGAAATTAGGTGCTGTTCATTATGAATGAGTCCGTTTTCGAGCAATTGACATTTATGAACTCTTCAAGAAGATGCACTATTACTGGCTCAGAGGATGATCTCTTTTTTAAAACTTGAATTATGATTGTGTATTTAAAAAAAAAAGTTTGTAGGTACAGGGGCAAAATCCTTGTTGGGCTATTGTGAAAACTCTCTCAGCTGTGTCTGATTTTATTGTTGAAATACCTTAAAACTAACCCTTTCTAACTAATAATGCAATGGGGGAATATTTGTGGGTACTGATAATGCCAAATGTCTTATGTTACAGTAAAAAGAGGCCCACATTATTTTAAATATCTAGTTAGTGAAAGAGTGCAAGCATATTCATCTAAAATAATTTTTGTTTTCAGTTTCAGAATCATGAATATTTTGATTCCCGTGTCAATAATGTCCTGTGCATTGGGTTACCAGCACCAAGTCCAAACCTATTCATTTCCACACCCAGTGTAATACCAAATTTAGCATTTTAATCAACAGTTAATCTTTTGTTAACCTCTTACCATATGTCTTGGAGTATCGCAATGATATCATATCGTGAGTTCAGTATCGTGACGTATCGAATCGTGACATGAGGGTATCGTTACACCCCTAGTATACACACATTTTACACAGTGAAGTCACAATTTCTTTCATTTTTTTTTTGCAGTGCATGGAGAATAAACAAACATAACTAAAGGTGTAAGTGTATTCAGGCAGATATGAAGACACACAAACTTCTAAAATGCCAGCTATATAAAAAGCACTGAGATGTACTGTGCGATTTCCATAGTGTCTGAATTCCTCAGAAAGCCACAAAAAATCCCATCAAATAAACATGAGTTGCTCAGCAAACAATGCCCAATAGTCTTATTCCTCTTAAATAAAACTACTTCCACTGGCTGTACGGAGGCTTTAATATTGCCTTAAATATTAAACGAAAGAACTCTGGGCTCATCTATTTTTCATTTATTGGGTACAAATGTAAGACATCATCAATCTTAGATAAATTACTGACATTTTCATCTCAAATAAAAAAGGGTACACTTTATTCTGAGGGAGAAAGAATTGGCCGCCGCCACTTTCAGGAGCATTATACGCGTCTAGGGTGTATGAGAAGGCAGCGGATTTTTATTTCAAAACAGCTCCCTGATTTTAACCATTTAAAGCTGAGCAACACTGGAAATGGCCTTTAGCATAATAACCTGCCACACTTCATGACTTTATGATAAGCGTGGAAATTTCAGTAACCACAGAAGAGTATTGGGAAAGATGTTTTCGCGTCGGTATCGGAGAGTTAGAGGCTACGAGGGGAAAAAAATCGAGATCTTTAAGAGGTAAACCCTCCTTTATTTCATATCGGCTTCTGAAGAATACATTTTCAAAGAATTACTGAAATATTTACAAATGACGGCTGCGGAGGGAACTTACCAGCATGTGAATTCATTAGTCATTTAATACAGCCATAATTATATTGTGTTTGAATCGTATATTTCTGAAAGGTGAGATCGGTCAATGTAGGCCTGAGGGCAGGCGCGGTGTAATTACAACCTGATATACAAATGGGGCCCGTAATGGGGGAACAGTCACAGCCGCCTAGCCTGTGGTGACCCCACCAGAGGATTACCATACAGAAGGGGTGAGCCTGTCTCTCAAAAAAATGAAGGATAAAAAAATTGAGGTCTCTCAATCCAAGGGCCTGGGGTTCACACATCTACCCAGTTGTGAACTTGGCGCGGGGCGGTGACATTAATCTGAACAGCGCGCTAATCCGTCATCGCACAGGTATACAGAATGTTGGGAAAACGGGTACAAAACCAGGCTGTGGGATTTATAACAAAAGCTGCTACGTGCTCAGTTAATTCACCTCGACGGTGCTGACAGGCTACTGCCATATGCATAATTCACACGCTAAAGATGGAGAGAGCAAGAGAAAGTGACACACACACTCACTCACTCACACAAACCTGGCATTATAACCAGACCTAAATCTCTGTCTAGCCTTCTTTCCTCTAATTTCCTCAGCAGGATGGATGAATATTTGTTTATCATTCTCTCTCCATCTCTACGGCCCTCGTGACTCATTTGCATAGGTAGATTGAGATACAGTGTGAATAACGAGATGTGGGGTGAAAGGGAACATGGGGTTTGTGGTTGATGAATCATTCTCTCTGGCTGGAGCTGTACTTCTGTAAATGTTTGATTAGTTGTAAATGGATTACTGTTAGATTTTGAGGTTGGTAGGTTTTAATGTGGCTTTTGCATTGGTTCAGTGCCAGGCAACGGACTTCCCCAATGGGTACCAAACCTGTGTGTCTGTTTTCTCTCTAGATGTTACAAAATAAATAAATAAATAAGAAATAAAATCACTTAATCAGTGTTTTATTTTGAATGTCAGTAAAGGTTTTAAAATGAAAATGCACTAAATTTTTTTGAGATGTAAAACTGCATTCAGTATGAAGAGAATATATAATATAAAGATATAGTATTCACTGAATACATATCGGATGCCGTTATTCTTTATATCAAGATCATCCATTACCATTTCTTTTTTTTTTCTGTATATAAAACAATTCTAACAATATGTAGTAAGGCTAATACTTAAATCAAAATGCAACTATTTGCCAATTGACTGTTGAATAAACTTAATTAAAGGTATATTTTTGGAAAATAATATTATATTAATGTATTTTTTGGCCTAAATTTCAAGGGGAAAAAATACATTATAAATTAGGCAAAAAGCTTATTAAGAAAAATTCCCTAACGTGTCCTACAATTTATATAAATACATGAAAAATGTTACACTTTTTCTAACATTCCAAAGTAATAGAACACTGAAATATCAGGAGTGCTGCAATGAGCTATTCATCTGTCCAGAAATATCATTTAATCTCACCTGCCGTTATCTGCTTCAGGAGACAAAAGTCGAAAGATATTTTTCATTAACTGAAGTTTTGACATCTTTGACCGTTAATCTAATTTTTACACCTTTAATTTAATTTCTGCCACATTCATCTCATTTTTTACACACTCTCTCTTCTTACCAGCCTTGTCAGACTGCACTTTTCCATCTATTCCTCTTTATTCTCCCTATGATACATTTCTCCTTTTTTGGGAAAATTATAATGCTGTTGTTGACCTAGTCAGCTTGAAAGGTTTATTCTAGAATAGCCAAGGCAATGTTTCTTCATGCGCATACTGTACGCGTGTATATGTGTTGGCACAAGGTCAGAGACTCTGCACCCCAACTTCCCATGCCCCGCTATCCTGCTGTGTTTCCCCCAATCTGTTTGCCTTCCAGTGGTGACCTTTCTTCGAGTGAGATCTATTAGGCTGGTAGCTCATGCAGGAACAGTGCATTAGCCAGCATCGGCTGCGGCCCGTTGACAGCCGCAGGAACTGTGGGCTAATGGCAACAGGCTTGTAGAAAGTTCCCTCATGAATCAGTACCGCTAGTATTAATGCGGCGAGGTTGTTGACGCTGGGACATCAATGTCGTTCTATCTCCCCCCGCTCACATTTTTAACTTCCCATCTCTTCATTACCTCATCCACTTCCTTTACTAGCTTCTTCCAGTCACTCATTCCTACTTCAGTTGTCCGTTATCGGCACGCTCCTCTTTTCTTTTCCCATTAACTACTTGTCCTTTTCATTTCATTTTTACTAACCTCTTAACTCAATAGCTAATGCGCTCCTCCCTTATTCTTGTCTTTTCGTGCTTTTCCTTTAGAGGGAGGGAATTAGATATGGAGGAAAAGGGAGAGAGAGTTAAGCAGCTCATTACTTTGCGCTCTGATTGGGTGGAGTGAGTGAGCTGGGCGATAATAAAGCCTGAATTTTTCAATACGGTTAAAAATGGGTCCGTGACAGCCAAGCTAGAGAGCAAAGGGCCGCCGTAGACAGCGCACAGAGGGCCACCGAATTAGCAATACCATACATCATAAAATCTAATTAAACCCGGCTGCACGGCCAAATGAGCTCCCTCACTCTCCCGCCATTCTATTAAATGAGCTGGAGAGGGCTGACTGAATTATTCACAGTGAAGGATTTTGCATTTATACAAAAATTGTGCACTTAATTGTCCATGCTATATTACAGATTTGGCCTTATGTTAACAATGAGCCTTAAGCACACTTAGTGGGCCGTATCCAGAGTGTGACAGAGCTTATGTGGCCGCCGTGGTTTAACCAAGATGAGCACTAGACTACGATTAGAGACGACGCTCAAGCATGGGAATGTTATCATAGGGCTAAAACAACCAATAAATCTACATATTTACAACATTTAATCAAAGGGATAGATCATGTAGGAATGACATTTCTGTTATGTCATTCCAAACCTGTATGAGATATTTGTAACACTTTATAATAAGTAATAAAGTACTTACAAATCATTTGCAAACTATTAGTTTACAGTTAATTATAGTTTATATATTGTAGTCTCTACATGTTTAATATATTAATAGGCTATGCAAATATTGAGTTCTTCATTTATTGTCACTGTAATTCTCAAAATTAGTTTTGATTAATTAGTTAACATGTAAAGAGTTAGAAAATGTTTTTTTTATGCTGTCAACAACTTACTGAATTAACCATATGTGATATGTGATCATACTGTAAGTGATGAACAGTATTTTCAACCAGTGCTAAAGGAGTTGTTAATGATTTTAGGAGTAAGTAGTTTCACTTTAGATTAGGTCACAGAAAATCTGAAAACGTCATTAATTAAGCGCTTTAAACACACACACACACACACGCACGCACGCACGCACGCACGCACACACACACACACACACACACACACACACACACACACACACACACACACAGGGTGTCCATGTTTTATGGGGACTTTCCGTAGAAATAATGATATAAATAAATAGAAATAATGATTTACATATTGTAAAAACTGTATTCTATCCCCTAAGCCTAACTGATGCAATGTGATCTCATCTGTACAGTTGTGGTCAGAATGATTGGCACCCCTGGTAAATAGGATCAAAGATGGCTGTAAAAATAAATCTGCATTGTTTATCCTTTTTATCTTTCATTCCAAAAATTTGTAAATATCTAACTTTTCATTGAAGTATTTCTTACACAATGGAGGTTTATTTTTACAGCCATCTTTGATCATATTTAGCAGGGGTTCCAATAATTCTGAACACAACTGTATGCATTTTTTCTACCACACACATACACTTACATTTGCATAGCCACAAAAACATACAGTATTGACATACTGATAGCATTGTATTATTTATTTATTTTAAAGTGGTTATGTTTAGCTTTGGGGATGTATATATATATATATATATATATATATATATATATATATATATATATATATATATATATATATACATCCATACATATATATATATATATATATATATATGGAGGAACACTTAATATTAATGCAATTAATGCCCAAGGTTGCTTTAAAGCACTTAATTACATTTTCTGTGACCTAATCTAAACTACTTGAGGTGTTAACAGAAGGTTCATAAGGTTTTAACAAAGCATAAAAAACATTATCTAACTCGTTGCATATTTTGTTAATTGCAGTGACAATGAATGAAGAACTCACTATTTGTATATAGCCTACTCCATTAATAATGTAGAGACTACAATATATAAACTATGAATTAATTATAAGATAATGCAAATTATTTGTAGGTACTTTTTTGCTGTATACTTATAAATAAGTGTTACTGAGATATTTTCTGATGTGGAACTCAAAAACATATTTTAAAGACTGTTTTAACTGTATTTGTCCATATAATTTAAGTCAATGGGGTCCAAAACACCCAATCTTTTGTGTTCTGCAGAAGAAAGAAAGTCATACAGGTTTGGAATGACATGGGAGTGAGTAAATGACCCAATTTTCCTTTTTGGGTGAACTATGCCATTAATAAAACTACATATGATATTGACAATAACCAATGTATAATTCAGTCAACAAATGTGACAAAAAACAGACGTGACAACAAAAGCCGATGATAATTATGATGCGGTGCGATAATCTGGTTGGTTTGAATTACGGGTCCGAAACTGAGAACTCAATACATGTGTACAGTTGCGAATGAGAGGCAAAGTCATTTTCTGTATTATTGCTTGTGTATTGCAGGGCTGAGGCTAGGAATTATAGAGAGAAAGAGTCATCAATCACAACACTTTCACGTTTTTTTCTTCTTCACCATAACATTTTTCAATCAATGAGCCATTTCACCATATTCCAGAGAAGGGACCTTTGTCATTATAGCTATTGCTTTTTTACCCCCTCTCAGGCTGTCTTTCTCCCTCGTTCCTGCCTTTCCCATCTTCCAAGCTTTCCAAAAACACAACTTTATTATAGTCGCTGTCAATACAGTAATAATAAAGAGAGTGTTGGTAGCTGAGGCCGCCGTAATACACTTTTAACAAGAGCGCCGCAGATGCGTGGCCAGTGAATATTGAGTTTTAAAACTCTTCAGCGCGTGATTTGTGGCCCTGTCAGGGTGAGTATTTGTCAGTGTCGGGGCGGTATGGGCTTGTGTTGACAGTTTGCTGGTAAGTTTGGAGTCTAGAAGGCTAAACTCGCTGATCAGCCATTACAGAGAGTCGGTCGCTGACAGTCAGGTGATGGATCTATGTTTATCGTGGGCTGGGCTTTGCTGCCAGACATTATTATAAAATAAAAGGTAATTTTGTCAGGTTTCAATCAAGCCAGCCATCATTTGTCATACTATCGTGTTGGCAAGCACGTCCTCGCGGTGATGGATTGTTGTGGCACGGTGTCTCGTGAAGCTGGCTGCTGTTGTTCAAGTCGGGAGGCGTTAGATGTAAGAGCTGTTTGTTGTGTGTAATCTCTCTAAAACTGACCCCATGAGGTCTTAATCTCTTTTTAGCGATGGATTGGAGGGCTTGCTTTAGATTGTATTCCTACATGCTGTGTGACATCTCCCCTCGATCTGCTGGACGTAAAAGGCTTTGTTTATCTGTTATACGCTCTTGCCCTTCTTGCCTATATTTCTTATCTATATTTCTTTACAAAGTTTTCCCTAGCTCAGTGGTTTGGATAATTCTCTTATTTATCTGCCTAAGATCACAATTCATGAAAACTATCTGTCTTTTCGAGACAGACACTCTTTTCAATAAAACCGTGGGGCATCTAATGAGCTTTAACAATCCTTGATCAAACTGAGCAGGGCTAAATACAATCAAATGTCTAATTCTTCACAAATGAATTCTAATGGATGTACTCAATCTACTGACTTGTTCATGAGCACTATTTATTCTTGACTATTTATTTACAGGACGTAACTGTCATAGAAAATGTTTTCTCTCATTCAGAAGCAAAATGTGTCAGGATCACATTTCAGTCATAGTAGTAAAAAAAAAATGTTTTAATGGTGTACTGTCAGGTAACGTAACAACTGCGCTGAGACTCGAGGGTTGAGGATCCAAACGCAGTTTAATGGGTTAATCCACAGACATACACAAAGGACAGGCAAAGGTCGAAAGACAGATGAGCAGTCCAAACAAACACAATGTCCAGGGCTAAGGCAAAACCAATGATATCCATGCAATAAAGCTCAGAAGTGCAGTACTTACAGACTAACAAGACCTAGTGAAGAGTGACTGAATTAACCAGGTTCATATAAGCAGAACCTAACAAGCAACAGCTGAATACAATCATGGCTGATAGTCTGGGCAGTGGGTTATGGGTAATGTAGTCTTTGCTAGAGTGATAATAGTCTGAGGTGGAGTACCCTCTGATGGTAATAAGGGGCACTCTCACTGGTGATCTTGACAAGTAACCTAAATATGTGCTTTGTATGGTAACATAAAAATAAACTGGTTTAATAATAATTGTAATAATATATAAACCTACAAGGTCACACCAACAAAAGCCATTTATAAGGGTAAGATTCGGTAGAAATACACTACCGTTCAAAAGTTTAGGGTCTGTAAAGGCTTCATTTAACTGATCATAAATACAGTAAAAACAGTGATATTGTGAAATATTTTTCAATTTCAAATAACGGTTTTCTATTTATTCTTGTAATAGCAAAGCTGAATTTTCAGCAGTTATTTCTTTAGTCTTCAGTGTCATTTGGTCCTTCAGAAATCATCACTGCTGAGAGAGAGAGAGAGAGAGAGAGAGAGAGAGAGAGAGAGAGAGAGAGAGAGAGAGAGAGAGAGAGAATAAAAATTTAATTGAAATAGAAATCTTTTATAAAATCTTTGTTATAAAAGGCCATTGCTGTTATAAAGTATTAACCTTTCAATAATAAAATTAAAATAAAAAAGTAACTGACCCCAATCTTTTGAATGTTGATGAGTCTCCTTCAGTCGCCTGTTCTTTTAAGTTTTATTATGCTTTAATCTGAGCCTTCTGCAAATTACTTCGTTTTGTCAAATTGACTGTTCTTGTTTACATCTAATTAGACCTCTTACCTGTTTTATCAATCTGATTTGGTCTATTACACCTGCATTTTTCAACATCACAACACATCCTTTAAAGACAAGATTTGATGAGATTTTTCTCAGGCTACAGCATATTCACCTCCTAGTGATTGTGTTATTTATCTCTTTCCAGGTAAAGTTTCCAAACTGTCCTAAAGTCAAACTGAATAAACTCTCTGAACAGCAAACATACCATGCACATTAGCTTTAGCACATCATAGCCATTAGCACAACTAGGCTTTTAAACAAGACCATTTTTAACAAGACCATTTTCATAATGTGAGTCTATAAAACCTAGAGTTAAAGTCAGTATTGTATTCACGTTTTCTGATTTGAAACATTTCAAACTGACCTTCAGAGTGGCTCAGTCCACAGACAGAGCAGTAGTTAGAGTTGTAATGGGCTTTTATCTGTGATTAGCCGCTAGCTGCTCTGTCACATTTAAGTCTGTAATGCTTTAAAAGTATTAACATTAATATTCATGCACACCTGCACAGGGAGCGCTGTGGTACCCCAGGACTTCAGGTTTGACTAAGAGCCACCATTACTGCCTGGCATTAAGTTCAGTCTGACGGCTGCGCTGCCCTCCACTATGTCATGGTTCAAACTCTGCCTGAATTCACCATATAGAAAAGAAAGCCTTTTAAATAAACAGGCATTTCAAACATAGATTCTGCAAACACCATGCAAAATCATATAGAGAGTTTTTACTGCAACAATTCCGGCTCTGTACGCTTCATGTTTTTCATTTATCTAAAACAAAAAGCATATTTCAATTGAAGTGGACATAACAGTAGAACCATCAACAACCTCAACCAGTAAGCACATCAATGCAAAAAAAAGTAGTGGACTAGAAAAATAATGATTGACAAATGTGTGAGTTTTGGTGTACTGTAACAGGTGTTTTACTGCATAGTGTGTACATATCATGGGTGTTAATAAAATAATATATAAATGTTTTTTTTAATTATTTAAAATGTATTGTCTAATAAATAATATTATATATATAAATTATTTATAAATGTATTTAATATTTATTCAATATTTACCAAAAAAATATTTATAGATTAAATAATAACAGTAATAATAATAATTGTAATATTATAAAGGTTTTGCATTCAGACAGGAATCTAAGCATACCCAGAAGGTTTGGTTAGTATGGCTGCTGTTGTACGTATCACAACAGGCCAAGAATAAGCATAACATCAATTAAATCAACCTCTAAATCGAGAGCATGACTATTTTGCTAGTTCAAGACTTTCATTCAGCTGAAGCTAAGCCAGTCCCTTTGAACGGTCTTTGTACATGACCCATTTCCCATCAGAATAAATCTTAAATTATGCTGACTTTCCCCACTTACAGAAAAGTAATTTTACTGCGGCATTTATAGGTTAAAAACTACCCAATTTCATGTCAAATAAGCTCTCAGGCAGGAAGTGCTGCTAATATTATGTCTTCCATGACGGAGCGAGATGTATTCTTTTATCATCTGCTTCTGAAAAACTAGATTTGCATGACACCTCGCCATCAGGGCATCAGCTTCACGGTCAGGAGATAAAATGGCACTTAGGATAATGTGGTTGCCCTTAAGGTATGAGGAGGTGAATTATTTTCTGTGATTAATAATCTGGAAATTAAAGACTCACTCATTTTCTAATTCAATTCCATTTCCAATGGAAAAATGTTCACTCTGAGGTAAATTGGCGAATAATGTTGCTAATTCAAATGCAGATGAAATTTCAATTCGGGGTGGCATTGGGAAGTTTGATTGACGAGTCCCTGGTGGATCATTACCGCCGCCATCCACCATTGCACCAATTCCCCGGCAGTTGTATTAATAACGGAAGCGTTGGACGAAATGAGAGGAGTAGCAGGCGTTCCCCTTGTCACCGACTCATTCACTCGGTCTCATCGCACAGTTCTCTAATCGTATTTCTGCCCTTCAACTCTCTCTCGCCACAAAAATAATGAACGACGCAGGGGAGGTCAGGAATCATGGGAAATTACAGTATTTGCTCTGCATTTCACAGCCCACTGTTTCTAATTATTAGCATGTATAATTACTGGCATCTGCCTCGATGTGGAGAGTCAGGAAAAATAAAATGGCTGCTGCAGAGTTGATTTAATGAAGGGTAAATGTCAAGGTAATTACATGGCAGCACAGGTTAAAAGCAACGTTAAATTTCCCAGCAGCGAGGTGACATTCACCTGACAGAGAGAGTCTGGGAGAGAGAGAAAGAGTCAATATTCAGTATAAACGTTTTGAGCAATACATGTCCATTAATCTCATTTTGAACAATCTGCATATATTTACATTAATGGTCCATTTAAAGGCAATTTTCACGGTGTGACTTTTTCCTTCACTTTCCATCATACCCGTCTTAAAGATTTGTTAGACCTTTTACCCACAGGCTTCAGCAAAAAAGAAAAAAAGGCCCATTCTCATTCTGTTCAATTAAAACAATCAATGACAATGAAAGGCATTTGTTCCAACACATTTAACTCTGAAACCTCTAGTCACATCACATTATAACCCCTATAGCAACACAAACACCATCTTGAACTCTCACACATGGTTGATGCCTGTCCTGTACTTTACAATTTACAATTGACTGCCTGTTTTTGCTTTTGTACACTCTGTTTTTGTACAACCTCCATAGGCCTATTTGCATTTCTCCTACACACTGCATCTTCAAATGTAGTATTTGTTAACACTGATTCATTTAGAGTACTAAGATTAACAAATTTTCCGTTTTTGTATATTATACCCAAACAACCTTGCAAAAGCACAAAAATCAAGAAATTTGACACAAAATAAAGGTGTCTTTGGGCAATGGTACAAACACCAATCACTTTTGGCAATTTCGAGAAAGCTGGCAAGTATTTAGCAGGTGTGGGCTGATGGCTTATACTCTTTTACATAGCCTGTGTTTAATGACAAACCCGTACGCTAACTGAAATCTACTGTATGCACCAATGGAGCGGTAAACGTTTCGCCAGCTTTGTATGGTTTAGTGAGTATTTAGTGACATGAGCAGAGGGTGTGAACTCTGTAAAGCTAGGCAAATGATTTAAGCTCTTTTTCATATCTGACTGAGCTTAACTAATCACATTGGTAAATTAATGAGACCTTGTGTTCTCCACTCTCTCTTTTGAATGCATGAATTCCTCCACAAGAGGAAATACATGTGAGCTGAGCTGCCGTCTATGTTAAGAATAGATTACAAACATACTCTTTATTATTTCAACAGCAGTATACTGTGCAAAGTATGCAAACTGGCATGAAAAGTCCCGCCAATCTAGTACTTTTGTCCAAATATGCAGTATACAACAGAGCATGCTATATCAATAGGCTATCCCACAAATTAATGCAGTGTGCGAAACCATTTCAATCTTTCCTTTCTATTGTGTAAAGCGCAAACCCTTTTTTATAGTCTTTTCCTGGACTTATCAGACAATCAAAATTAAGACTTTTACACAAATCTAAATAAAAAAATGCCAAATAACCATTTTTTATTTCCAAGATGATAGTCATATGTGACTCAAATGCAATGTGATGACTTTATTGTGGAATAATGCCTGCTGTTTACATACTATTTTAAAAAAATAGTAAGAAGTACCCATACTAAGTTGCAAAAAATATATTTATTTGTTTTCGGCCAATAGACTTTATCAGTATTTGTCGATATTGTCATGATCGTCAAGCAAAACAGGAAACAATAGCAGGTAACTCAGGTTTATTGGTCAGAAGACACAAACAGATGATTGACACGGGCTTGGACAGATGACGCAGGGACTTTGATGGCCAGCGTGAGAAGTCCGTGAAGTGAGAATCCATGAAGTGAAGAATCCGTGACGTGAAAGTCCGTGAGGTGAAGAATCCGTGAAGTGAAGACGCGAAACGACAATCAACACCGAGACAACGAACCCACGGGAACACGACGACGGGATAGGCAGGCAGACTGGACAGGAACACCAAACGAGACATCAAACAAACGATCTGACAAAGAGGATGAGAAAGCGGTGAGTATATATAGTGAGATGAGATCGGCTGTAGCTGGTGATGAGATGATGAACAGCTGGAGCGGATCAAGGAATGTCACTAAGTCACACCCACTACACACGTGCTTTCATACAACAACATAAACATGAGACGAGAAGAAACTACCGTGACAGTACCCCCTCTCCTAAGAACGCCTCCTGGCGTTCCCAGACTCCCTTACCTGTCGATTGTAATCATCGATCAGAGAGTGATCCAGGATGTCTCTAGCAGGTACCCAACTTCTCTCCTCCGGACCATAACCCTCCCAGTCCACCAAGTACTGAAATCCACGCCCCCTCCGCCTAGAATCCAGAATACGATTTACCGAATAGGTGGTATACCCTTCTACGAGACGCGGCGGGTGGGGGGGGACTGGCGGATTAATGCGAGCATGAAACACAGGTTTAATCTTTGAAACATGAAACACGGGGTGAACCCTCCGGTACGCCGGAGGTAAACTAAGGCGGACTGCCACCGGACTAATGCTTTTTGTGACAGTGAACGGGCCAATGAATTTGGGAGCAAGTTTATGGGAGACGGATCGGAGAGGAATGTTCCTGGTAGAAAGCAACACTTTTTGACCAACGACGTATACGGGAGGCTTTGACCGGTGGCGTTCGGCCTTAGCCTTGGTGCGCGCCCCCACTTGGAGTAGAGTCTCACGGGCTCTAATCCAAGTGCGGTGACACCTCTGAATCAAGGTGTGGGCGGAGGGAACCGCGACCTCGGATTTCAGACTGGGAAAAATAGGTGGCTGGTAACCTAAACTACACTCAAACGGAGATAGGCCCGTAGCCGACACTGGCAATGTGTTATGGGCGTACTCCACCATAGACAGTTGTTGGCTCCATGAGGAAGGATTCTTGGAAACCAAACATCGCAACACTCTCTCCAGCTCTTGGTTGGCTCTCTCGGTTTGGCCATTGCTCTGGGGATGAAACCCTGAGGATAGACTAACTGTCACTCCCAGTAACTTACAAAACTCTTTCCAAAATTTGGACACAAACTGAGGTCCTCTGTCGGAGACCACGTCCATCGGGAGGCCATGTAAGCGAAACACGTGGTCAACGACTGCCAACGCTGTCGCCTTAGCTGAGGGTAATTTGGGTAAGGGAATAAAGTGAGCCGCCTTCGAGAACCGGTCCACCACGGTCAAAACGACTGTGTTACCCTGGGAGGGTGGTGACAAAATCTAGAGCGATATGGGACCAGGGTCTCGAAGGGACAGGCAGCGGTTGAAGGAGCCCATCTGGAGGTCGATTGGAAGTCTTACCAGTGGCACAAACCGAGCAAGCCATAACAAAACTGTGAATGTCACGAGCCATAAGTGGCCACCAAAATCGTTGTTTTACTAAAATCTTAGTACGATTAACTCCTGGATGACAAGCCACGTTGGAGCTATGACCCCATTGGATAGCGTCAGACTGTAATCCCTCCGGCACAAATAAACGATTCGGTGGGCAACCGGGCGGAGGCATTACCCCTTCTAAGGCCGTCTTGACCTTCGATTCGACCTCCCATACGAGTGTGGAAACAAATAGGGTCTCCGGTAAAATGCACTCGGGAGTAGACGGGCGTTCGGAACGATCAAAAATGCGAGATAAAGAGTCGGGTTTGATGTTCTTGGAACCCGGGCGGTACGAGAGAGAAAAACCAAAACGACCGAAAAAAAGTGCCCACCGAGCCTGCCTGGAGTTCAGTCTTTTGGCGATTCTGATGTATTCTAGATTCTTATGATCGGTCCAGACGATAAAAGGTACCCCCGAACCCTCCAACCAATGACGCCATTCCTCCAACGCTAACTTGACTGCCAACAACTCCCTATTACCAATGTCGTAATTGCGTTCCGCTGGGGACAAACGATGAGAAAAAAACGCGCAGGGATGCATCTTGTCGTCTGCGGAAGAGCGCTGGGACAGAACTGCTCCTACCCCCACCTCTGACGCATCGACCTCCACCACGAACTGACGTGAAGAATCAGGGGCAACGAGGATGGGAGCTGAAACAAAGCGGCTCTTGAGTTTGGCAAACACAGCCTCGGCTGTATCTGACCACCTGAACGGAGTTCTGGGGGAGGTCAAGGCAGTCAGATGCGCGGCTAGTTGGCTGAAATTGCGAATAAAACGCCGATAGAAATTGGCGAACCCCAGAAACCTCTGTAGGGCCTTACGGGAATCTGGACTTGGCCACTCTACCACAGCCTTAACCTTCTCAGGGTCCACACGCATTCCCTCAGACGAAATGATGTACCCTAGGAAAGGAACAGACTGTGCATGAAAATCGCATTTCTCCGCCTTGACAAAAAGCCCATTCTCTAGCAACCTCTGAAGCACTCGTCGAACGTGTTGCACATGTTCCTGGAGAGATGAGGAAAATATCAATATGTCATCCAGGTAGACATATATGAACTGATCAATCATGTCTCGCAACACGTCATTGATGAGTACCTGGAAGATTGCTGGGGAGTTGGACAGCCCGAAAGGCATGACCAAGTATTCAAAGTGCCCCCTGGGGGTATTAAAAGCAGTCTTCCATTCATCCCCCTCCGTAATGCGAACCAAATGATAAGCGTTACGCAAGTCCAATTTCGTGAAGACAGACGCTCCCTGCAACCTCTCGAAGGCTGAAGACATCAACGGCAAAGGATAAGTATTCTTTACCGTGATGTTATTCAACCCCCGGTAATCAATACAAGGTCGCAGAGACCCATCCTTCTTCCCCACAAAAAAGAACCCCGCCCCCGCTGGAGAAGAGGAAGGACGGATGAACATGGTTGCTAGAGAATCAGAAATATATTTCTCCATAGCCTCCCTCTCTGGGACAGAAAGCGAGTATAACTTGCCCTTAGGCGGAGACTTACCTGGCAGTAAAGCTATAGCACAGTCATAGAGACGATGCGGAGGAAGAGAAGCTGCCCGAGACTTACTGAACACTTCCTTCAGATCGTGGTACTCCTCGGGCACGTTAGACAAATCCCCTGCCTCCTCCTGAAACACAAAAACAGGCACAGACGGACAAGCAGACACCAGACAAGACTTATGACATTCCTTGCTCCACTCCAACACAGCTTTCTGATGCCAGTCCCCTCAGGGGTTGTGACGGATGAGCCAGGGATGTCCGAGAACGATGGGTGCCAGGGGTGAATCCAATATGTAAAAAAAATAGTCTCTGAGTGATTGCCTGAAGTAATGAGAGTGATGTTTTCAGTGATGAATGAAATGGTGGGAAGTTCCTGACCGTTTAGAGCGTGTACTGCAATCTTCTGTGTGAGTGGTTTGAGAGGAATCTGAAATCTGTGTGCAAAAGTGCTGTCCATAAAATTACCTTCCGCCCCAGAGTCCAGAAGTACTTGACAGTCGTGCTGTTGAACTGACCATCTCAGTCTTACCGGGAGGAGGGTAGATGTGGATGAGGTCTTCTCGGCGGAGATCCCACCCGATAGTAGCCTCATACTTACTATCGGGCTTGGCATTTTACCGGGCAGTTGTAAGCATAGTGTCCCGCACCTCCACAGTATAGGCAAAGGCCCTGGGACCTCCGCCTTTCCCTCTCCTCCCGGGAAAGCCGAGCTCGACCCACCTGCATGGGTTCGTGATCGAAGACTGGGCTGACTGCGTCCCTGCTGCTGGACCGTTGGCTCTCTACTCCTCCTGGAGGGCGAATAGACGAGACTCTACCTCCGGCTCTAATAAGTCGAGCGTCCACCCTCAGAGCCAGCTCGATCAACCCGTTCAACGACGTGGGGAGGTCCAGGGCGTAGATCTCTCTCTGGACGCGGTCAGCCAACCCATGCAGGAATATGTCCCACTGCGCCTCCTTGTTCCAATGACATTCGGCCGCCAGGGTGCGGAACTCGATGGAATAATCCGAGACCGACCTCTCACCTTGACGGAGGTCGGCCAACACCCTAGCGGCCTCTCTCCCCGCAACGGCTCGGTCGAAGACCCGTCTCATCTCCGCAGAGAGTGTCTAGAACTAGACACAGCATGGATCTTGATTCTCCCACACCGCCGTTCCCCATAATGCCGCTTTCCCGGTCAATAAAGTTATAACGAACGCCACCTTGGCCTGTTCATTATTGAATGTCCTGGGCTGCAATGCGAAATGCATAGAACATCTGGTCAAAAATGCTCGGCAATATGCAGACTCACCCGCATAGGGTTCCGGAACCGGTAGGCGTGGCTCAGCGGTTGCAGGATTCTCTGGTGGTGTGGGGGGAACGGCTTGTGTCGGGGGCGCAGTGGGAGCCTGAAGACGTTGGAATTGTTGGGTGAGCTCGGACACCTGCGTCACCAAGGATTGTATCGCACGACCCGTGTCACCTAGAATCCTCTCTTGTGAGTCCATTCTCCTTACGCTGTGGTGAACGAACTCCTCCAAAGTGGTAGATGATCCCCCTGCTGCCTCCATGGTACGGTCAGATCGTTCTGTCATGATCGTCAAGCAAAACAGGAAACAATAGCAGGTAACTCAGGTTTATTGGTCAGATCACACAAACAGATGATTGACACGGGCGTGGACAGATGACGCAGGGACTTTGATGGCCAGCGTGAGAAGTCCGTGAAGTGAGAATCCGTGAAGTGAAGAATCCGTGACGTGAAAGTCCGTGAGGTGAAGAACCCGTGAAGTGAAGACACGAAACGACAATCCACACCAAGACAACGAACCCACGGGAACACGACGACGGGATAGGCAGGCAGACTGGACAGGAACACCAAACGAGACATCAACCAAACGATCTGACAAAGAGGATGAGAAAGCGGTGAGTATATATAGTGAGATGAGATCGGCTGCAGCTGGTGATGAGATGATGAACAGCTGGAGCGGATCAAGGAATGTCACTAAGTCACACCCACTACACACGTGCTTTCATACAACAACATAAACACGAGATGAGAAGGAACCAATGGATTTGTATACCGTGACAGATATAGGTGGATATTGTTCATGATAATATCACATTTAGATTAACATTACCATCATCTAATGCTCTTTTTTTTTTAAATACCAGTAATAATTTAATGACACTGTTAAATATAATAATTTTTTACATTTCTAAATGAAAAATCAATTTTCCATATTGTACATTATAATGTTAGGATGCATAAATAAGACTGATTTTAGTTTTCAGTGTTTCAGTTTTTATCTAAACAAAATAGTATAGAATTTTATAATATACTATAATATAATTCTTATAACAATTTAAAATGATTTATATTTTGTCTAAATCATTGGCCTAAATAATACATTACTAAAATACAGTATATACATTAATTATGAAAATAATTAATAATCAAAAACAATATGCATTTTTATTTCTGTGCATCCAGAGTGTATACTGCACAATATTTACTAAGTAGTGGCTATTCCATTCGGACAATAAAACCTCTTAAAAATCATCCAGGGATCACAACGGATGGTGACATCCAGACCTTTGCTCCCAGAGCCTCTCTTTCTCTCTCACCATGTTACAGAGTAGCACAATTCTCAAATATCCAATTCTGCCACAATGTCAGAGTCTATTCATTACATTTGGCATGGCAGGTTAGGTGTGTATGAATGAGTGTGGATGTCAGAATAGAGGACAGGAGGGGTCATACCTCCCCAAAAAATCTAATAATCCCTGTGGTCTAATGGTCCTCCACCTCTCCAGCTCTCTTCTTCACTCACACGGCCGGCACTTGAGCCAGTCTGGACTGAGAGGGATATTTTCTCACCTTATTGTTCCTGTTCTTTTCTTTTCCTTTTCTTGTTCAGCTGAACCTCATAGACTGTGAGTGACAGAGTGCCACTAGAGCAGCAGCCGGTGCACAGAAAGATTAGGGCCATGCGAGGTTAAGCCAACAATATGTAGAAGCACTAAGGATTGTGTAGGTTTTATACAGATGTAGGCCTATATGACTGTGTGTGTGTGTGTGTGTGTGTGTGTGTGTGTGTGTGTGTGTGTGTGTGTGTGTGTGTGTGTGTGGACGACAATTCCATCATTGCAACGATCATTTAAAGCATGCCTTGCTGCAAAATCGGTTAGGATTGCATGGCAGATCTCTCTCTTTATTATGGCAGGGTGTGAAGTATTTCTCAATTAGAAATAAATTTGATAATCAGTCAGGTAACTTCATAGCCTGCAATGGGTTGTAAACAATACTCTTATTTACAAAGAGAGCAGGTGTAAGATCGTGAACAAGACTCTCACGAAGCAATTCTCTCTTTTAAATACACGGAGAGAAAAAGAGAGAGGCACTTTGTTTTCAGCCTAACGACCCCATTTAGAACATGTCGGCAAAATTAATGCGGAACAAACTCGGCAGTAACCGGGCCGACTAATTTTTGCTCATTTCGCGTGAATTATTGATGACGGAGAAATATACCATATGCTCCCGCCAGAGTAACGCACATCCATTCTGCTGTGTTATCAAGCCTGTTTGGTGAAAAGTAGAGGAAACTTATGGCAGTGCTTTGGCGCGAAAGGTAAGTTATATCCGTGTGTTAATCATGTATAAATCAGGTGTGGTAATTAAACCCCCGGCTGCTGCCGGATGGGGGAGGACCATCTTTTTCTCTGATTCATTTTAATCCAGAGTTTTTCAACCAGGAGGCAGGAGTCCTACCAAATCCTAACCCCATCAAAACTGTACCCAATTGGGCCCCAAAGCGATTCCATTGGCTGACTGAACTTCTTATGAGGAACACTGTTAGGAGCATGATTACAAAACCTAAAATAGCAATACATTAGTCAATGGAAAACCAAAACTGTTTGGTTACCAACATTCTTCTAAATGTGACCCTGGATGACAAAACCAGTCTTATGGGTCTTTTTTTTTTTTAAATTAAGATGTAGGCATCACATGAAAGCTGAATAAATAAGCTTTCCATTGATGTATTGTTTGTTAGGATAGGACAATATTTGGCCGAGATACAACTATTTGAAAATATGGAATCTGAGGGTGCAAAAAAATCTAAACATTGAGAAAATCGCCTTTAAAGTTGTCTATTTATGTTCGCGATTGTGCTGCATTCACTCACAGATATAAACGTTTTATACATTTATGGTAGGAAATTTACAAAATACCTTCGTGGAACATGATCTTTACTTAATATCCTAATGATTTTTGGCATAAAAGAAAAATTTATAATTTTGACCCATACAATGTATTGTTGGCTATTCAAACCAAATATACCCATGCTACTTAAGACTGGTTTTGTGATCCAGGGTCACAAATAAAAAAGTCAGAGGTTTGGAATGGCAAGGGTGAGTAAATGATGACAATGACAGTAAGGCCCACTAGGCGACCCTAGTAAAGGGAACTGTAAGATGCTGAAATTATATAAAATCTTAATTTAATTAAAATGTTAAAAAAGGTAAGACTTAACAATAAGGTTACATTATTTGTTAACATTAGTGTATGCATTAATGTAGGTCTGAAATGTAGTTCTCAAAGTTATCATTTACCAAAACATTATTAAAATCAAAGACTGTATCTGTTAATATTATTTAATAGATATGAGCTGACATGAACTAACAATGAGCAGTTGTACTTGTACTAACTAACGTGAAGAAAGATTACTGAATATAAATACATTGCTCATTAGTTACTGTTTATGGATTAACATTAATGGCCCCTTATTGTAAAGTGTTATAAAAAATAAAAAAAAAGATGAAAAACATATGAAGAGCTACAACATCTGAACAATATTCTGGTGGGTCCTGCTTCATTCACACAATCCTGCTTATACTGCCAAGTCACTGCAAAGGAATAAGAGCCGTTTTATATGTATTAATCTTTTTTTTCTTTTTTTTAAATAAAAATATAGCAATAGTTTTACCTTTGTTATGACTTTGGGTTTCAAGCAAATAAAGTGAATATAAACCAGTCTGAAATAGTATGATAAAGGTCCTATAGGTTGGTGCTACAAGAGTTCATTACTAATGTTTCATCAGCCGTCACTGCCAATAGACTACAGTAGGCATAGGTTGAGTTCAGATGGACTGTTGCACAAGTCGTTCTTTGTTTGGCCTTAACGAGAAATTCATCTCATAAATGAATTCCCTTCTCTCATTTAAGACCGGTCTATCAAGCAAGAATAGCTAAAGATCTAAAAGAAGAATTAGTAGATTGGTGCCATTACCGTCTGTGATATCATAATCTTATGACATACGATTGCACCGGAGGAGAAGGGGGGACACCTAGTGTTGGGTGTCTGGTACTTTCACAACCACTAGATGCACTAGATTTCCTTCCTGAACCTCTCAGAAGTTTTAATGATGCCTTGACCTTTTTTACATTTTTTAATTAAATTTAAATAAAGTTTTAATAGAATACATTAAAAAGTGTCTTATAAATGTCCACTTTCTTTTATTGTGAACTACTAGATTATCAATTCTTGTGGATTTTTGTACACAGAATTGTACAAAATTGACCCTGATTCAATTAATGCTAAATGTATCTCTCTCTCTCTCTCTCTCTCTCTCTCGTATTTCTTTAAAGGGAATATAAAAGGAACAAGCTCTAGTTTGTTCCATACCTGAGTGACTCTTTCAGTGATAGTCAAATGGCTCTAAGGGGGAAAGTTAGTCTAATACAGTCTAAGTTTGAATCGTGGATAATTTCCTGGTGCCGGGGAAGGGGATTTTGTTTTGTATGTAGCACCAGTAACTTTGCATATATAAACTGCATTTGTATAGCAGGCCCCAGCAATGCAAAACTGCATCTAAAGCCGGACAATAACAACCAGCGGCTATTTAACTGAAACTTTATGTGATGTGAGCAGCCCTCTAACCCTTTATCCACAACTTTTACTGATATGCAAATGCAAGAACAAATTTGTTGGTATGATGATTTGTATCTTCTTTCTCTTGCTCTGATATGGTGACCATTGACAGCAAACGTGTCTGATAAGAGCGCTCTTCAGCATGCCTCAGACTAGAGTGATGGTAGTTGCTGCAGAGTTCCAGGAATTGCCTGGATGACAGTACATGGATCAGTGTCGCAAGTCAAAGGCCAACAAAGATCGCAGTGAGCTGTTGGTCCTACACTTATGATCAAAGTACTGCATGTATGATGATATGTGCACAACCAATGTAGGAATCTGCCTGCACATAATATTTCACACTGCGTTTACAATGCTAATCTTACTAATGGAGGCCAAGCACACATTGAAAATTTAAGATATGGCTCCATACAGTATATATGAAGTATTAAAGATGCACATTTGCAAGACACACTAAAAATTAAATACTCCATTGAAGATACACATTTTATTTCCTGAAATAAGTAAAGGCATATTCTTGACTAATGTAGTAGGCCTAAATAAATTATACATAAACATATAATAAGGTAAGATTTGAACAATCACTCAGTAATGGCACTGACACAAAACTTTCTTCAATATGGACATTGGCCTACCTGAAAATAATAATAATAATAATGCAGTTCAGTGAGTCAGACGTTGATTTAATTAACTGTTCTGATGGATTCAGTTCAGTAAAGGCTTTGTCAGCTGATTCCAGCTGGCAACTAGTTTTTTTTAAGTACTTAATTCAACAGATTAATCTGTTACAGATTCAGGCTAAACTGCTCAAGTATGTTTTTGATTCACTAATAAGAGTCAATTCTTTCGGGAATCTGATTATGCTCGTCATGTGGTAGATGCTGTTGATTCACTAAAAAGAACTAGCTGCTATTTGTTTAGTTTGTTTTTGATTCAATAAAAAGAACCACCTTATCGGAGTCATTTCTTTGTGAATCGGGCTACACTGGCAGCTTTATGTTTTTGATTCACTAAAAAGAACTGAACTTTGAATTCATATCTTAGTGAATAAAATGTCCATGTTCCATCCATGTGCAGTCAGCAATTTTTCCTTTTATCGTAGTACACAGTATTTTTATTGCATCATACTCGATATATTAAACAGACTTACATTCATATTATTTCTTTTGATGTGGTGCTGCAGTGAAGGAACCAGTGGATGAAACGCTGTAATTCCCCAAGAAAGCAGTTAGTAGCAGATTTGAGCGTTTCTCTCATTTTAATTTTTGCATTAACTAATGGAAAGATACTCAGTGTTTTTGTATGCACACACACAAACACGCAACATTTGAAACGGCTGAACTCCACGTTAATTGGAACATCAAACAAGTGGGTTTTAATTGGCAGGGAGGGAAGGGCGGTAATGACGGGATCTGTGGCAGTATCAGTGTCTTTGTGTACTTGAATAAAAAGGTCACAGCCCTTACAGTATCCCACCATTCATGGCTCCTTGCAGCAGAAAGCTCAGAGAGGAACACCTGCTGTTTCTAATCAGACCCTGTTAACCAAACGCTGGCAGCAGGGCGCTGCTCTCTGTTTATATTTTGTTTGAGGAGATTATTGAGAGGTTCAGTCGCTGCAAAGGAGAGGTCAGCACATGCACACAAATGCATACAAAAGAGCATCGCTGGTGAAGACCACAGGCCGTGCCATGGACAGAAGCATTTTAGGGCATAAAATTGTTTATCCGTATCTACCCATCACTCTGTTAATGCTAATACATAATTGCAGAGTTGTGTTTAAACAAAGGCTGCATTCACACCCTCGGCTGGCCCGTCACAGCGGCAGAACCCAGCAGTCCTTGGTATGTACTTAAGCTGCTGAGGATTTATGGAAAAAATGATAAAGTGGCTCAGATCTCTAAATAACATCTGCTTTTCAACAAGAGAGACGGATCTGGCCTTTCCTTCTGCGAGAAGGAAGAGAAACGGCACTCGTATATCTGGCGGTTGTTTTGTTGTACGGGCCGAGGATTTCTTTTATGTTGTAAAGGCTTTGCTCCTGTTTTATGTTCACCTCCTATTTAAATCACACAAATCAGATGGTATTTCTTTTGTTATTTTGGATCCAAGGCTCGGAGCAGCAAGTTATCACGGGCAGACGATGACACCTCATCCATCCCGAGCTCGCCGTTCTCAGACAGACTCCACATTTCCGCCCACTGTGGCCTTGTGCCGTTCACACAGCTGCTTTTAGTTATGGTGAGTGGTAATCACATTGCTAAAGTTTAATTGTTCAATTATTGGTGCGCTTTGTGAAGGGGAAACACAGACCTATCCCACACCCTCTTCTCCTCTCTGCTCTCTCTCTCTCTCTCCTCCTCTTCTCTCTCTCCACCAAATGGACCATATTTGTAATGGTTAGCAATTAGAGGAAGGGCCCTTTTGCTAAGTTGTGCCTGGTGCAGGCTGCTCAGCCCTAATGAAAAGCTTTTATTATAGAACCCGCTACTGCAGTTAGCAGCAAATTATGGGTCATTTCTGTCAGCCCAGGGCCCCGGCTGCCACGGCTACATTTAGATAAATGACTCGCATCAGGCAATGCCAAACAGCCAGCCGCGGGGACATCCGTCTTTTTTATTTAATACACAAACCCACAGACACTGGCTTTTATCTATCTATCATTGTTCTGGAGGATGGCGTGATGGAGGCAGGTAGACCAGATCAGATTTGTTTTTCCAGGGAGTGATTGAAGTCATTGGGGCCATAAAGCAACGTGCAGACGCACGGTGTCATTGTCATACACACCATTATGAGGGCTATGGGGGGGCTTGTGTGTTTAAAACCTCCATCTAAGACCTTTTTTTTTTTCTTTATGCTTTTTTGATTTGCATAAAAGAAAAAGAAAAAGTGTCATCCTACGTCATGAACAATTCTACAGTTAGTTCCTCCTATAGGTCAGGGCTGTCAATGTCTTTATTACCTAAACTGTTTACATTAGTTAGTGTGTCCTTTCTGGAAATATGCCACATCATATTAATTAATATTCTCAGGCAATCGCATAATACTTGTGTTACAAAACCAATTACACCATGCTTACCTTGCCATCAAGTCAACAGTCCAACAATATACATTTTCTTAAACCAGGGTAAAAAAATAAAATAAAAAATCTTAGCTGGTTTAAAAGGATCACAAAGCCTGGCAAGCTGGTTTTCCAGCCAGTTCCCAAAACCTCTCTAAAACGAGCCAAGAGACCATCCTGACCAGGAAAGGAGACCAGCAAAGTCAAAACAGTAAGTCAAAGTTTTTTTTCCTCCAAGACACACTCTTAAAAATAAAGCTTCCAAAAGAGTTGCATCAAATGTTATGTAAGAAGAAAATAAGTGTGAAGAACATTTTTATAATCTAAATAACCTTATTCCCCTTCCCCCCACTATAAAGAAAATGTTGTGCAATGAAAGGGTTCTGTGGATGTTCTTTATAGAACCGTATGCCAATGATATTTGTTATAATTGATGGCACACCATCATAAATGCCTGTAAATCCAGATTTACCTCTGATTATATATATTAAAGAAATTAACAAATGTATATCCCTAGGGAATCTAACTAGTTTTTGTAAGATTCTTATACATTTAAAGACACTTAAATTGTCAGTAATTATTCACAGAGCATTCCGACTCAAAGACATTCATTTGGTGGCTGGGGTCATTGAGTCACTGTCCACTCTGCTCATCACTCTGTGTATTAATAATGGCCGAGTCTTTGGCGCCGCGCAAAAGAGACAGTTGCCGTGAAACCGCGCTCGCTATGTGTTGGTAACTTCACCTGTGTTGCCGGGTAAACATTACCGAATGATCCCCCTCTTCATTACACTCGCTCCCTGATCTCTCTCCAGCGCTAATGAAGAGGGGAGGACTGTCTTTCTCCAGCACTAAATAACAATCGCTCTGCATTCTCTAGCTTTGTATCTGCCCGCGGTAATGAGTAACATATTCACGCAGACGCTCTTGAAGATGCGCGCATCACGGAAGCAGAATCCGACTCACAGCGCTCCTATTCAACACACACTGGCTGCTTCACGCAATTACTGCATTTCGCACATTTCTCTGGCTTTATGCGGGTGACTTTGTGACAAATTGTCCTTTTCTCCTCTCTCATTCATTTTCTGCCTTCACATGTCCCTTTATTTCTTCCACATGCCATTTCTTGTTTGACTTTATACTCTCACACACAAATGTGTGCTGTGTGTAGGCCTACCGTCATTTCCCTAATACTTATTATGTATCGGATATCTTATCTGTTACAACTACTCTTTTATCGCAACATAAAACTTACAGGCATAAACCTTTACTAGGCTTGTGTATGTTTAGAGGAGTCTGGAACACCCATACAAATCAGGTAATTTACATCCATATCTTGCTTTATCTCTTCTTTATTTACATTTGTTTGTCTCATAAAATTCATACTGAGAGGAAAGCATTTCTGAAAAAGAATAAAACATTTCAATCTCCGAAATAAAAAACACTTAAAAAATAAAAAGTAAATTTACACTCTACACATGTAATCCAACAGAATTGTAGTCTGATCATTTGTAGGTATAGTGAGGGTTTTTTAATCTAATCCTCCTATGGAGGCATGACACAGAAAATTAGGCACGGCCGCCATCTATAGGTGACATGGGGTATTGGTGGGTCAACTTCTCCACATCATATTTATGGTTCTGTATCGTGGTCTACACACTTTATACTCGATTTATCATTATATTATGCATTAGGATGTTCTAGTAAATTAACAATTCATGACATTTCTTGAACGAAGTAATTAATAATGCAGATGTAAAATCCAGGCATGCTTCCCCCTAAAACTGCTGAGGAATATTGGTTTGGAATTGGGCTAATGAATAAACAGATAAAATATGGTAATATTTAATATCCTCTTTCATTACGACCGGAGAGCAATACAACAGTCATTTGTATAACGGCAGCCAAGCTTATGGAGCATATACTCATCAATAAAGCTGGCATTGTTTTTCAGAGGTTAGGCAAATCTCAGGCAAATCCTGGCTGTTTTTTCTTGACAATGATTCCTCATTTGAAGTTACCGTAATAGTTTCAAAATATGTTTTTTGCATGACTATCAGATTTTTTTTTAAAAACAAGGTGTAAGAATTTAAATGATCTCATTATCATGGATTCTGTAAAGTCGGCGAACAGTTCTAAAGAACAGATGAATAACATTACAAACAACTCTAAACCAAAAGAGGACAAAAGAAAACATGTGATCTGTTTGCTCTGCAGGGCCTTATTTGCATTTAAAAAGTGAAGCACTAGAGGATCAGTTATTTGCCATTGCCTTTGTGATCGTGGACTATAACCGTCTCTCTGGAGCTTTCTGTCCTCACATCCATGCAATACAAGGATATTTACGGACACAACAGTCAAATCTAGGGCTGAAAACACAGTTATAGGCCACATCACATAGATTAAAGCACATAATATACTGTATATTATGGAAATGAAAAGCTGGCATTAATCTCAATTCATCTCAGCATATACATGAAAACAAGGCCATGCTAATTGTGTGGAAATGCAGTATCTAAAAACAAGGCCATGCTAATAGTGTGGAAATGCAGTATCTACATATTAAACCCAAACAAAAATAGTCATCAATCTAGAAATTAAAAAGAACGAGCACTGTTTACTTGATAATGAATGTACAGACATTATACATAATCCCTCGGTTTCAAAGACAAGGCTTAAGTTAGTCCCAGACTAAAATGCATGTTTGAGCTGTTTTAACTGAAAGCAACTTGCACTGGCATATCTTAAAATATCTCAGTGTCATTGTTTTGTCTCAAGATGCACACAAGTAATGTTTTTTCTAGGTATTTATACTAAATATCCTAATATGAATTAAGGTCTTACCTGTCTTAATCTAAGGCCCGTCTGTGAAACCAGGCCACTAAGTATAACCCAGCGGTTTGAAGTTCACCAAAGCAATATACTGCAGGCTAAATAAGGACTGCAAACTATAACTTAGAAGATCCAAGTTCAAATCCCTGAGGATCTTCCCTACTCTGACCACTAATGTCGTGCCCTTGAGTGAGGCACTTGACCCCTGACACTAGCCCAGAACAGTCCCATCCCCTCCACATTTACATCTTCCTTTTTATGTATAAAAAAAATAAAAAAATTCCAAATATTTCTTTTTTATTAAAATAATTAAAATAAAAAAATACACAAACAAATCTAACTCCACTCTCCCCCCCCATGCACACACACAGACACACACACACACACACACACACACACACACACACACACACACACACACACCCTTTACTGAACCCTGATCCATGTTGTTACCAAGAGACAGTGTTTCAGACAATAGAGATCTATGCAGGTCCCAGTGGGCCTTTTGAACAGATATCTCTGTTAGCTGTCCATCGTGTGCCTGTCTCAAAGGCCCTGCTGACTCCAGGTCAGTGTGCTCATACACACATTTATCATGTAATTACCTTGTTTGGGCTGAGTCTCTGATCTTAGGACATCATTACCAGTAATTACAGAACATTTCACGCCTCTCCTCTCGCACAGATGGGGTTCCAGACTCCCCACACAAAAGGAGAGTGGAGAGAGGCTCATTTTTTTCATTCAATCTTTTTTCAACAACCCTTTTTTTAATCCTTCATCCATCGCACATCTTTAAAGGAGGCTCATTGGCAAATGAACTGAACCATATGTGTTAATGTAGTGCGATAGAGTCTGGTAGATGGGGCAGGGGTTTCCAAAGATAATAGCATAATGATATAAACAATGTTGATATCAATATTGTTAATCATGTCATAGATATTTAATTAATGTTAATCTCAAGCCAAAAGTCAGATGTTTGTCTTAAGAATAGAAATAATTGTCTGTTGAACAGGACAAGGGTTTTCTTTACAAATACTTCTGATATGCTGTAAACAATATTTATATCAACATTGTTGATCGATATATAGATATTAAACTTAAGTAAGGTGCAGGTAAACAGCAGTAAGGTGTGTGTCTTAAGTAACAATACAAATCATTGTCAGAAAAATCTATTTACATGCATTTCCATACAGGCAATATGTGCATGCAAACCAGACTGTGAAGAAAGGCTTCAAATCTAACATTTCTCACTTACATTTTTTTATGTATTGTTTATATTCCTTTGCATAAATAGCAATTTTTGGTTTATTCTTTTTTTTATTATATTATTTGTTATCTGTTGTGGTCATTCTTCACAATCCAACAGTCTTCTGTCACATTCTTGATCATATCTCTATGAAAATATGCAAAAGTCTTTTAGACCTTCAGCAAAGGTACTATATTTCCGTGTTACCAGGCTCACACACACAAAGATAAGTAATGGGGAATTCCATACATTTCAGCATAAATCAACATCACTGATCCATCCACATAAGGTTTTTGCCCTACATAGTCCGCATAAACTATGCATTACTGTACAAAAGTTTGGGGGCGGTATGATTTTTTTAATGAACCATTAAGGCCCGTTCACACCAAGACCGAGCTGCAGTTTTGATCCTGATTGGCTGTCAATGTTTTTATTGTGCATTAGCTGAAAAAAGTGATTCCAACAATACGGTTTCTCTGTGCTGTTATAGTTGTGGTGTGGACACTTATATTCTTTTATATTTAGAAGATTTTAAGAACTATATCTTTATCACTATAGTTATCGTACTTGCTTAAAATGGGCTTTTTTTGCTCACTAAGGCTGCATTTATTTGATCAAAAACAGTAAAAACAGTAATATTATAAAATGTTATTAGAATTAAATATAACTATTTTATATATTTTAAAATGTAATTTATTCCTGTGATGGCAAAGCTGAATTTTACTCCAGTCTTCAGTGTTACATGATCCTTCAGAAATCATTCTAATATGCCGATTTGAAGTTCAAGAAACATTTCTTATTGTTATCAATGTTTAAAAAAGCTGTGCTGCATACTATTTGTGTGGAAATTATTTGTAACATTATAAATGTCTTTACTGTCACTTTTGACCAATATAATGCATCCTTGTATTAATTAATCCAAAAAAAAAGTACTTACCCCAAACATTTAAACGGTAGCGTAATGCGTTTGCAATGAGATAAGAAACAAATCACCATTCATTTATTTGGTGTCGTCACAAGTCGTGCTCTATATAGACTGGAATTAAATAACAACAGTGCGGTAAAAACAGATGCAAAGAAGTCTATTTAAACCGTTATTAACTACTGCGCCTATCTGAACGCGCATTGAACTGTTCACCTCAGGCAGAATAATGGCAGATGTGGTCTGTGTTGAGACTGTGTAAGAGAGAGGGAAAGAAAGAAAGGGAGAGGATGGGGGTCACATTAAGCTGTTGTGACCCTCACATGAACTGGGGGTAGACCGATCACCCACTTAGCAGGTGCAGTCTACAGAACTGCAAAACAGGGCTCTTCAGTACCATATTCAAGCAGTGTGTGTGTGTGTGTGTGTGTGTGTGTGTGTGTGTGTGTGTGTGTGTGTGTGTGTGTGTGTGTGTGTGTGTGTGTGTGTGTGTGTGTGTGTGTGTGTGTGTGTGTGTGTGTGTGTGTGTTGTAGGAGCATCTATTCTGAATCCATTACCCCCAAGGTCTCCCCTCTACATTCTTACAATTACCTGTGCGAGTGAAACAGGTGCGTTCTCAGGTTTAAAAGGGAGGTCCGAGCCACTTAGCTGTCGAGGGAAAACCTCACGACTGACACTTTGGCCTGGCAGAAACAGAAAAAAAAGTCAAAATAAAAAAAACAAGCTAGGACAGCAAGTGAGAAAAAACAAGATGAGAAACTGAACTGACAGTCCTGTTTAATAGGAAACAAATTGCTCTCCACTTTCCTGTGGCACAGATAGCAGCCCATTTATGCCTGTCCGGCTTTGTTGGGAACAATTGGAAGGAAGTGGTGGGATCCCGAACAGGGATTGGTTTCAGGCCTCGCTGCCCCTCATACTGCTCTGAACAAGCCCCCCGTGGTAAAGCAGTTCAGGTGCGGCTACATTCAGGGAGAATGGAAGCGATGGTTACGGCCCAAGCTGGGATTGGAGAGGTCGGGGCGGGGCGGGGGGGAGGGGGTTAGGGATTGCCGGGGGGAACTTGGTGGATGAATAACGGTGTTGTTTGGATTCACAGAGTGAAACAGTAAGAGAAAGAGCCTGTTCACAGTGGCATCTAAGCTTTATTTTTCTCACTCACACACAAACTTTCCCTTTCCTGTGCACACACTTGAATTTATCCGCACATACCAACTGATATATTCATATGAACCTGCTTATATACTAGACGGTATCATTTGTATCTGCATATGTGTGTGTGTGTCAAGAGTAGTTAGGGTTTCAAGAGTGAGGGCCATGTTTCACTAGGTTGATTCTCAAAGACATTTTTGAGTACAGGAAACACACAGTCCCTCCCTCGGTGAACCCGGTCCTGAGGGACACACACACTCACACTCCTATGTATGTAACCTAGGCTGTGTGTACACCTGTTTTACCAAGGCTGGGAACGTATTGACCTCACCTCTGACCGGCCACTATCTAGCTGATAACTGATCACATGTATCCACATCACAGAGGCCAAATGGCCGTTCAATAGCTGAGATTAAGATTGTTTCACTTTACATTTCCATCATTAAATTACCTTGCAAAGACAATTTTCTTCCAGTTTACAAACTAAATCGTTTTCTCACACTGAAATACACTGACACTGTAGACTCCTGATTTATTGTAATTGACTGCCTCCAACCATGAAAAGCACTACATTTTGAAGAACTACAGCCTGCGGAGTGCAAAGCCTCACTGAGCAGCCAACTAATGGGAGTTAATCTCATTTTCTGTCAGCAGGCTCCCACGGGTCAGGGTTTAAGTGCCTAGGTCAGAGGTCCTTTGAAAAGAGAAAAAAGATAAGCCATTTCAGAAAGGATAGTAAAGTTGGATATGAATCCATTTTAGAATATAGTGTTTTGCGGTTTTCTACAGAGGTTGGTTTTGAATATTAGAAATTCAGTGTTTTATTCAGTGTTTGTTTGCATATCCAGTTATAGTTCCTCAGCAAGATGCAAATAAATGGTAATTACAAAGTGTAGAGATGCTAAAAGAGTCTTGCTTATTTACACAACAGATACTGTGCATTGTCATGCTATGTTCGCATTAAAGTCGGCGCACGGTAAATCCAGGACTTAATTGTTATCCTCTCTGCAGCTTAAAGAAAGTGATATCCCTGTGACCAGTGCACCTTCTGATTCCTGAACATGTACATTTGCACTCATTTTTCTAATTTTATCCTCTATCCTCTCCACCTGTTTCAGCCTCTGCACTTTTTTTGTAACTCTTTAAACATTTGAATAGCTCTGCGTGCATAAACACAGAGCGAGGAATGAATAGATAGATTGATAAATTTACAAACCTCACGCTGGGGTTTTGCACATATAGATTGAACGGCTGATAATGAACCAACTTTCAAGGAAACAGAATAACAGCGGAATGCACGGTACTTTACGAAGGTAAACTGAGTACTGTGTGGAAATAACACTGTACTGTTGTATATTTAAATGATCAAAAGTGTTTTGCATCAAAGCAAATGACAATATTTTAAGGAAATTGTGAAATCTTAATATGAATAATCTATGGTCAAAACAATTTCAATAAGTGAGTGGTTTAATAAAATGCTTTCCCTTATGGGGTCCTGTCAAGTCTCTAAAAATAGGATTAACTTAATTTAGTTGAAAAAAAAAACCTGCAACTCTTTAAAAAAATTTTAAATAAACTGTATTTACACAGGTGCGCATGAAACACTGCTGTGTATTCTTTTAAATGTGTTTATGTTACCATTTTTTAATAAGCCAAATATTCAAGAAACATGACAAAGTGTATAGCTACAGTGCCACCTACGTGTCATATGTGGAATAACAAAAGGAGAATAACAAGGAGAAATGGTTGCATTAACTTTGAAGTTACAGAAGTAACATTTTTAAATGTCTGGTAATTCATATCTTCTGCCATTTTGGTGCATAAAATATATAAATGATATATTTTTCAAACAAAATGCATTTTTCAACACATATTTGTTGCACTAAATTCATTTCAAAATGTTGACAGAAAAGATTGATTTGACAAAGTTGGGAGGAACACAGCAGATCTCTGTGTCTGGACCCAAATGGCCTCTTATAGCAGATTTTAGCTGATTCTAAATAGCTGAAATGACTGTACAATTGATCTAAGAGGCAACCCTCACTCTTTCACCATTCTCAAAGGCGGATTATATGGGGATGTGGTTCTTTCAAAATATTGCCTCCGTTTCTCTTTTAACAAGGCAATTACCCTGTCAGACACACAGCCGTATCCACCCACATGCACACACTGACACACACACACACATGGTTTCTTTTGTCAATTAACCTCTGTTTCAGCCCAGCCAGGGGAAGAGAGCCCCTGTCAGTCTTTCAGTGCATGGACATTCTTCTAATAAACTTGGTTGACAGTATGATCAGATTGTGCTGCTTGCCAGGTCGCAGTGGTTGGCAGATTGAAATTTTTGGTGATAACTTTGCTCAGATTACTAATTGTCTGAGCATTTTTATTTTTATTTTAGGTCCAAAACCACAAAAAGCCTCTGTTTGCTCAAAGCAGGCAAAAACGCATTTGAAGAAATCTATAAAAATGGTTTACACATATTACAGTATCAAGATAATTTTTTAATAAGATCTGCTGCATCATGCCAGAAAAGCTCCTCTGTCTTCTTTGATCTGACTCCAGCTTTGATTCTGTCTCTGCATGTCCGAGACCGTAAATGGGTATTTTATGAACGCTCCCTAATTATATCCCTCATCAACTTCAGTCTGTTTGTGGTGAAGGGTCACTGTAAGTCTTTTGTACTTGTATCAGATCTTCCTGCTCTTCTCAGCCTGAAGAATGACAAATATTTACCTCCCTTACACTCATTTAGGCCTACACACACACATTATATGTATTATATGACACTGAGAGAACTAGTCGGGACTCTATCATGTTCTATGACTTAATTTTGAAAGCACAGCTAAACAATTTAATCAAAAACCTTGAATAATATCAAAAGCTTAAGAGTGAGTACTAAAAATCTAACTTTCTCTCCTCTTTATCACATCAGTCAGTGCACAGTGAGCGTGCAAAAGGCAGTGTTGTACGCCTAAATAAGTGCCTGTTGAAATGAGCCTCAGAGGAGCACACTTTATCCCCTCCCTTTGCAGAAGAAACGCCTGCGGGGAAAGGTAATAGCATCCGGATGGCCTTAACTAAATATTCAGATTATCCTTACCTCTCATCATCACCCAATCAATCAACACTACCTGGAAACGTGTGTGTGTGCTCTGTGATAGCAGGCCAAACAGCTCAGGCACAGGGTATAAAGCCCTTCTTGGCCACACTGGTCCTCTGTTTCCATGGTAACTGGCTTGCCATAGTAAAGAGCAGAAGGAAATTAAGATTATCTTATTAAAAGTTCAAAGTTGAAACCCATTGAAAACAAAATGGAGGGGTGAGTCATCGTCTGAATAATACGGCAGACCTCAAGCCAGTTTGAGTGGGCTTCTGACTTTAATGGCTTGATTTTCAGTCTAATAGAGTCTTTAAAGGGATAGTTCACCCAAAAAAAATGTATTCTGTCATTATTTACTCACCCTCATGTCGATCCAAACCTGAGTGATATTTTGCACTTGGACAGTGTGTGAGATGATATATGAAAGAAAAGAAATTTGTCCATACAATGAAAGTCAATGGGGTACAAAATAACATTGTGCCATTTTAAGTAAACAGTTTTTTACCCCAAAAATTAAAAATGTCATGACAAAAAAAGAGATGGTGTGTGTAAATAAAATATCTTCTTGCGAACCATCTAAGTTCAGATTATCTTCTTTTGTGTCATACATAAAGTCATTCAGGTTTAAAATGACATGAGAGTAAATGATGACAGAATTTAAATGGTCCCTTTAACAGCTCAATCAGAGACAAAACTTTTTTTTTTAATACCTTATTTTATGGTAAATCCTAATAGGTTTAAAATGACATTGGGGTAAGTAAATATTAGCAGAATTATCCTGTCTATCCATATTTTTTTTTGCTCTTGATAGACTGGAAATTAAAACATGAAATATGGTGCAACAGCACATCCTCGGTTATTTTATTCCCTAGATGACATGAATGATGTGTTAAGCAGTTTGTATAACACCCGACGGGCCTCTCGCACACGGTCCAAGTTCAATTTGCAACCGACACCTCGCATCTGGCCCTTTCCTCCACATCTTGCCATGCCAATTCACTTTGCTGTCGGTCTTGTTTTACAAAAAGAGGCTTTAATGCAACTCAATTCACAATTTCCTTCTTGCGCCCTACTGTAGAGGATACGACCCCATCTCCCCGCTTCCTCTCCCTCCGCCACACACAACAGTGTGCACTATTAAAGACGAGAAGAATTCAGATAAGAGTGGCATTAAACTCAATTTCAGATATCCTCAATCCCCAACCCCCTGCTCTAACTTCTAATCTTCCTTAACTGCACAATAATACTTTATTTATCTGAAAGGGGTGGGTGGAATTGTCCTTAAGCAAGATGTGGTAGCACTTTACAGTATGCATTTCACACAAGAGCTAATCCTCTGGGAGAGAGAGAGAAATGGTTTGCCTTTTTGGTGAAGGTAAGACTATCCTGACTCAGGAGTAGGAATGCCGAGCTTATCTGCCTGCGGTTTTAATGCGTTTTGAAATGCTATGACAGATTAGGTAAACAGTGCATTTGATGAATTGGAGAAGAAGTCAATTGGCCATACAGCGTAGCGTTCAATCCTCGCACAACACAAAAAGCTCTTTCTTACTCTCTGCTCCTCTACTTTCCAGAGGCTTAGAGATGCTTCCTACCCAAATCTGATTTCCCTCACATTAACCTCCAGAAGGGCAGGTTACACTAAAGCTGTAGACACTTCCGCAGGTGGAGAGTTCAGGGAAGAGTCATTTTTAGTTTGCCACACTGAATCGGTTTCAGAATGAGTGATGAATAATAGGTTTCACAAGAAATGATTTTTGACAGTTCAGTAGTGAATATTAATTCATTAATGTAATATTCTAAATGCGGCCAAACTAACCAGTTAACTAGAAGAATACATCAGAGACTCAGTCCCAGTGTTGGCCCAGCAATGACCCTGAAGCTCAGCATTGCTGCCATGAATGAGTTCATATCCTAAATTATCCAGAATTGGTGTACACCTGGATCATTATATAAAGACCTTCATTATAGCACTCGTTCACAGTACGTGTTTTGCATTCTACTGCACTGTTTCTTAATAGAGTGCAACAATCAGGCTCCAGGAAGCAGGGCCATAACCACCACTGGGGGACATTGAGCGGGACAAGTCCCCTTCAATAATCAGAAATGGCCAAATTGCTCCCCCTAATATTTGATATTCTTGATACTGCTTTGATGCACTACATTACGCACCGCTCTGTTTGTTGTTAGGATAACAAAAAGTAAAATATTTGTCTGGTTTGCCATACAGGTCTAACAGCACTCGCCAACGTCAAAATTATTGAGATGGCCAATCAAATCAAAGGAGGCAGGCCTTACTGTTCACAGAAGACGAGTGCAAATTTACGACCGCCAGTAATATCCAGTTAAAATAATGCTATTATTTGCATGATCCATGTAATTCATAACTGAATGTAATGTTTTGCGGGGTTTTTTTTGTTTACAAATTAGACATATGAATAAAAGCGAATGTGTGCCTATTTTAAAATTAAATGGATTATTTTGAAATAGTTTAAATTGATTACTTCCCAACTATAATATTTCTTTTTTCTTTTTCTTAATTACCTTAAATCCATTTTAATTCTATAATGTCAGTTTAAACCAATTGCCAATCAGAAGCAGCATTGAGCGGTGCAAATTTTACAAGCTTGTGTTTACTGCTTACAGTAGCAACCATGTATCATTTATTGGCGACATGTCAAAGGAGGCGCTTATCTGGACAATTTTTTTTTTCATTTAAAAAAAAACTAGCTTTCACATAGTTTTTTTTAGCTATTTCTGTTAGATTCTTTTTTAAGTGTGTCTCGAGTCCATACCAGTGTTTTTTTTTTTTTTTTTTTTACTATTCATCAATGCTGCAATTGTATGAAGCCAAATTTTTATTAGATTTTTTAAGATTTAGTACAACAAATGGGAACAAATTAATAAAGGTGTTAATAAACTGAGGCAAACAAAATATAGATGTATCCCCCAACCTTTTGTTTTGAATTCCTTTGTGGGGGATTGAGGCTTCTAGGGAGGCTCTGACCACGCAAAACCACCCCATAATTCACACCTTGACCTTACTCAATTAATACTTTCAAGTATTTGGCAGAGTTGACTGCCATCTCTCTCTCTCTCTCTCTCTCTCTCTGTCTGTCTCACTCGTACGTCTGACAAATAGATAATCCCCCAAATATCCCCGAGCAGTGTGATCTCTTCTTTCGTCTTCTTCTTACCCAAACCTTCCTTCCCTCCTTTAACCATCTCCTCTATGCCATTCATCCATTCACAGGACCATGTCTACCCTTTTCCTCCTTTAATCCTCTTTTAGGACATTACCTGCTAATAAAGACACTAAGAGGGGAGAGAGAAAGAGGAGAAAATATCATCTTACACCCAGTGGCAGATTCACCGAACAGGCTGTTTCACCCAAGCACAGATAAATAGAGATGGAGAGGGAAACAGAAAGACATTTGGCAGGAGAAAAGATCCAAAATATCTATATCATGGAACTCTACTCCAAGCGGTGAAGTCTACTCATAAACAACTCAAGTCACAGACCATCAAACAGTACATTACTATGGCAAGACAAATAGTTTTGGACATCAAAAGCTGGAGCAGGCATGGTGCTTGAGATTTGCCAACCTTTCTATCTTTTCTTTTCCTCCTCAATAGTTAAATTACAGATTTCCGTTCAAAGCTCCATAGTTCCAACAAGCCTGGTTTTCACAAGGACGATCTCTTTCACATACCTGGCTGATCTGCTTACATTCCTCTGCAACACTTGAAAGGTCATCAGAGGGATCTCATTGTGTTTAGCTAAGAGGCCTTACTTCCCCTTGCAAGCTGCTCACACTGTAACAAGAAGTTCATTGATGTTATTATAATGTTTTAAAACGAAAACTGTAATAAACAATAATTTTTAACAATAATAATTTGAAAAATTCTTTAAAACATTGTTTTTTGTTTTCTTTCTGTGCTGTTTTCTGTCTGAGTGAAGTAACTTCGCTCTGAGATGGTGTAGCATAATATTTAAACATCTCACCCAGAATCTGAAATGTTAAAAAACCCACGAAGAGCAACTAATCACCACTGTGCCCTTGAGCAAGACATTTACGCTATGGTTGGTCCAGTACTGCAATAAATGTACTTTAATATGTTTATCTAAATTCAGCAAATTAGCCATAAACTGTTTAAAAGCAGCCTATAATTATCTGACAGCTGATTAATGATTAATTAGTAGTTGCCCTGTGCACACCTTCATACACCAATGAGAGAGCCTCGGAAAATGATTTACTGGCAGTGGAGCACGAAAACATGAACTGGCCCTTACCATCTTAAAATAATTATTTTGGAGGATGTCTAGGCTGTTTTTGACCAATTATAAATTGTGGGCAAATTGTTTAATGTCCTTTTTGAAGATTGAAAGATCAACTGACTTTCATAATATATACAAAACCAGCTGAGACATTCTTTAAAATATATTCTATTGTGTTGTGTTCTGCAGAAAAATAAAACATCTTATAAGTATGGAACTACACTGTAAAAAATATTTTTAATGATTTGTTATCACAACTTTTTATCTTTTGTCAAATCAACTAAGATAATAAATAAAGTTCAGATAACATAATAGTTTGAGTTCCTATGTATTAAACCAATCTCCTTCAATGTATCAACTAAAACTTTTAATTTCAATGAACTAAAAATTTTAAGGCGACCAGGTACAGTAACTAGTTAAACCAACAATAATTTTATTTTACAGTGTACACAGGGGTGTAGTAAATATTATTATTATTATTATTTTGATGAATTATCTCATTAAACAATAGTGCCCTCAGTATTGCTAAACACGACAGATTAACCCTGACTGTGACCTCTGAGGACAGACCAAACAGCACTTATACTCTGCCCCCTGGGTCTGTGCCCAGACAACGCACATGGAAATTATGGGATGCTGATGATGTGTTTATTAGGTTTGTTGAGAAGTGATGACAGACTTGTGGGACGAGAATGGTCTCAGTGAAGGTCAAGCCCTCCCTCTAGTGGTGAAAACAATGAGCTCACATTCAAACATCTAGAAAAGCAAGCAATTATTTAAATGAAAGCCGATACCATTGGTAAGTATAGGGCCAAGCTAAGCATTATGTAGAAGCCAATGAAGCCAATTTGCCCAACCATTTCAAACAGAAATATCAGTAGAGTCCACCAAGCTGGATATTGGGAAGTTGTTGGGGGAAATCCCAGGTAAATATGCTGATTTGAGGAGGGCCCCATTCCTGTGTTTGCCTAGGGCCCATAAATAAGTAAATCCCCATCTAATCACATAACTACTACGGTCAAAACAACATATTTTCATCAGGGAAACATTATGATTGAGAGATGAGGACAAGGCTTTGATCAGTCGAGGCTCTAGCCGTAAATGAAGCTCTAGCACAAGTTCCTGCGGGAAGACTCAATTGTTACGTCACTCATTACCTTCTCATCTGTCCAATCGTGTTCTAATACCCGTGGTATATAAGATCGGTACTTACACATGTCTGAGTTCGCAAATGCTGACGCTTCCATTTACCTCCATCCTCCCCACCACCACCAGGATGGTCCCTTCCTATACCTCCCAGGGGGTCAGATGCGCTCCTGTCTTCGTCTTCAGGCGGGAAATGCAGAGTCCGGACGATCAGATTGCGAGATATGGACGGGGCCTACGCCAAAGAACTTTATTGCTTGCTGGGCTGTCAATAAATGTATAATTGTTACAGTATTTATTATCCCGAATCTTTCTGGTAGAACTGACCAATCAGATCGATTAACACATGAGCTATATCAAAATAAAGATGAAATACCTCAGAGACAATCACAGAATATGCAGTGTATGCATAATAAATAAACAACTGCCATCAAACAAATAGAAACTGACAATAAATAAATAAATAAATTTTGCCTTCTGAATCTTAACAAAAGCAAAAGAACTGATTGCAGACAAACATTTAACCAGTTGAACCACCAGATGGAGCCACAACCACACAAAAGCACATGGCATAAAAAGACCTTTAAAACTAGAAAAAAAAATACATTCTAATGAAATCTGGTAGTCATAATAGAGAACTTTACCTACACTCTCATTGCACAGATCAATGTAGTACAGAATTTAAAGCCTTTTCCTTTTTTATAGAAATAGAAAACCTGGACTCGAAGCATCATTTACATAAGACTAGAATATATTACAACCCAAATGAGCTGAATTATTAATCAGAACGTGAATATTAATGTTTGAAATACAGCATTTGACTAGACAAACTAGATTGTGAATGGAAACCACAACACATGCAACAATAGATGCAGTTTGGATAGATGCAGTGCATCTAGTCCACAGGGTAGCATTTCATGGTTTTTGCCATGTAGATCATGTGTACATCACCCATGTTCCCAGGGTTTGGCGAAATTACAGCACTCACAAATCTCAGTCTGTGTATTCTGGGCTATAGAAACAATATCATTGTCTAATAAGACATAATTGACATAAGTATAATCCACTGGAGCACAAAATTAAATATGTACATTCAAAATGAATGAGTTTGACATCCTCCTTGCCCTGGGCTCGGTCAACCTGCGGTTCTCAGTATTTTTAATGCATTCCTAGATGGATGGATTGTCAAGTTTGAGAAAAATACATAAACAAATTAATATAAAAGATCAACAGGGCACTTCCCAGTATTCAATGAAAGAAAACCAGCAAGATGGAAATGATGAGGGTCCCTTTGCAAAGCTTTACAGCTATTGTGCCATGTAGAAACATGAATTCAGTGGACCAAAAGTACATGATGTCCTGTGGCAAGAATGATACCAGTAGCAACATCAACATATAATCCACATATTTCAACCAATGTGCTTCCCACAAGCTCAAAAGGTCAGTCTATTGATATTAGACTCTTTTAACCGTGTAATAATATAATATAATATATATTTTTTAAATAATATAATTATTATTATCATAACAAATGTGACATAATAATGGCAAGTATTTAGCAAAGTCAAAGCAAGCTTTGCAAGGAATACAAAACGATAAAGCCTTCACCTAAAGATTGATTGTTCCTGACTAAATAATCTTTGCTAATATTTTGAAACACTATTTCTAATAAAAAAAATGAAGAACAATGTATTGAATTATGTAGAAAAAGAGATGGAGATAAAAGCCTATGTTTCACATCAAGACAAGCTGTCCGTATCGCCCCCTCAAGAAGAATAACAAGATCTGTGAAGTTGCTCCACTGATTGGTCAGAATCGTTCATGCTGTCACAAAGGATTATGGGATGGACCACCACACACCCACTGCACAGACAGCGTGGGTGTTTCCGTGGTAACAGAGGACAGTGGCGATCTTTACGCGGCCTCAGTGAGCTACTAATGAGTATGAGTATGTGTGTATGTGAGTGTGTGTGTGTGTGTGTGTGTGTGTGTGTGTGTGTGTGTGTGTTTGTGTTCGTGTGTGTGTGTGTGTGAGTGAGTGAGTGAGTGAGTGAGTGTGCGTGCGTGCGTGCGTGAGTGAGTGCGTGTGTGTGTGTGTGTGTGTGTGTGTGTGTGTGTGTGTGTGTGTGTGTGTGTGTGTGTGTGTGTGTGTGTGTGTGTGTGTGTGTGTGCGCTTCATGCTGCAGTGCAAACGGGGGTTTGTGTTGTAAGAATAGACACTGCGGTGAAATAGAAATGCATATAACACAAGAATAGGGGCCGGTGTGTGTCTGTGTAAACTGATCCTCTACCTCTGGTAAAAGTAAATGTCAAGGTTGCTTTCTAATTAGGAGGACGCAAACTGAAAGTAATTCCCCAGCAAAATATCTGGTAAAAGGAAAAAACTTCAAATGTCATTTTCGTGCCAGTCAAAATGTGCAACCATTATGAATAGGCCTACTGTGAAAGCATGAAACGGAATGTCAGGGTTCTGTCACTTCTGTCTAGTTTATTTCTTGGTTTTGTGACAGAGCCCTGACACTCCTGTTTTGTATTGTCTGTGTGCCTTGTTTCATGTACTTTCATGTAATGTTTTGTCTTGTCCTGTGTAGCACGCAGCTTGTGTTTTCACTAGCTGTGTGCTTTCATTTTGTCATGTTTTGTGTGAACACGTGGTTTATGAGTGTTCTCATTGGCTGCGTGTTCATGTCTCGTTTTGTGTGAGCACATGGCTTGTGATTTGTTTTACTGGCCATGTGCTTGTTCAAGTCATGTTTGGTGTGAGCACATGGCTTTTCATGTATGTTAACTTGTGCCATGTGCTCTCCAGTCGATTGTCTAGTCCCTCCCATCTTTTTACCTGATTATTGATTAATTTGCCCAACCTGTCCTCCCTCGTTAACTGATTGATTAATTTGCCCCACCTGTCCTCCCTTGTTACCTCCTTTGTTTGTTCTCCCTGTTTATTCTCCTTGTGTTTGCAGTCCTGTGCTGTTTGTCGTCGTATGTACACTGTGTGTTTCCCTGCTGTGTGCTTCAGTCAAGGTCAAGGTCAAGTCAAAGTCAAGTCCTCCCCCTCGGGGTAGTTTCTGTTGTGTGTTTTGTTTTTTATTATCATTAAAGCCCTAATTCCTCTGCACTTGAGTCCTCACCTCATCTCCTCTACCCCTGACACAGAAGTCTTGAGATAGTCTTTTCTTCCCAATTGTGACATATATTCCAGTAAAACAGCATCTGGAACAAGAAAAAATGTAGAGTAGGACTTGATTTTGTCCACTGGGAATTCATTGGATGGTGGTGGTTTGCTATTGCTGTGATCTCATATGAGTGACAGGTTGTCCCGCCCTTGTGCCAGTAAACACGTCATCAGAGAGAAGATGGGAAGTCATTTTTAATATATAATGCAATATTCCATAAAAAACAAGATTTGTCCATTTTGAGTTCTTGGTGTGACATTAAAGTGGTGCCCTATATGTCAACATGCAACCGCACGCTTGCACTCACACAGACACGTGCACATGCACAAATTCAAATACAAATTCATGTACACAAAGTGAGAGGGAATTCTTCTGACATATCCTGCAGCCAAGCAAACAAGAGCCAAATGCATACAGCATGGCTTGTAATTCATTATTATTAAGAGATGACATTTAAAAACATGCTAAAATGTGCAGTGTGTGATGCGTTTTGAACTCAATATAACCTTCAAGTATAAATGTGTGTTGGTTAAAACATTACATCAATCTCAAAACATTGTAAGCTTTAATAGAATTCAACAGAAACATGATTCTTTGTTAAAGCGCACACAAAATGGAAACGATTTGGCTTGAACAATAAATACATCCTATTTCTCCCCAAGGTAGCTTAAATCAATACTTTGCCAAAGCTTTGATTAGAAGTCACAAGGTGCTAGACCTCAAATCTCTCCTTCACTCTCCATTTCTCTTTGTGTCTGCCTCTAGCGATTCCATTTGCTGTTGAAAAGAGCTGCTCTCACTTAATCAGTTTTTTTTTACAGTCTAGAAAATGTTTGACAATCAAATGTTTGATCAATATGAGAGATTACAATTTAAAATTTTCAGAAAATCTTTCAGAAAATCTCCAGCGTGTCTCTCAATCATGTTAAATGGTGAGGACAAAAACTCAGACAGACATGTGCCTGATATTCATATCTTAATAAGAGCATGTCTGTATTTCATTACCAAAATTAAATTGTTGCCCATCATGTTTTGTGTACTTGACACTAATTTAAACAGTTTAGGAATTTCTAAATTTATTTTATTCGTAGTAGCCTATAGGCAATGTTATATCAAAGTTTGAGACATATATATTTCGACAAACCACCAAGTTTCAAACATTGAAATTAAACGAGCTAGAAATCGTGTTTCTAAAATACATAAAAAGAGACTGTTCTTCTAGATATTTTAGGATGAGCGTCATAAGTATGAAGCTGTGTGTGCGAGGCTGCGAGCGAATCTAAAATTGGACCCCAAGACTCGGGCTTTTGTCTCATCGTGACGTGAAAGAGTTCCCTTCGACAAATATAAACCCTTTCTAAATTTAGTCCCTCACAATATCAATTCCCTGACGATTTCTTTGACGCTAGTCACGTGTGAGCATTTCGTGAAAGTGTATGCATGGGTGGGGGGGGGGGCACATTTTGACATATAAAGCTGCTTCAAGGGCGAATTCTGCATTAGAAGCGCGCGCAAAACCTAACTGCGCAATTGCGCGAGGCATTCATCAAGGGTTGGGAGGGATTGCGCGATTACATGTCCAGTCTACAGCTTTCGTGATCCAACTGCTCGGATGGATTATGCCAACTCTTCGAGGAATAAACGGAGGTCAGAGTCATGCAGAGCCGTGCATCGACCACCCGTGCACCGCTGGATATCACGTCCGGGGATCTACAAGTTGTACTGATACAATTTAGTTCCCCGTCATGAACTGTCTTAGAGTTGCGGTTCAAAGTTGGAGGCTTTAAGAGCGGGGAACACAATGCACATCGCAGAGCTCGCGCTCTCTTTCCTACTCGTGGTGATCATCGTAGTGTCGCTGCTGTCCAACGTGCTGGTGCTGATCTGCTTTCTGTACAATGCCGAAATTCGCAAGCAGGTTCCTGGGTTGTTTATACTCAACCTGACGTTCTGCGACCTGCTTCTGTCCGCCTCCAGCATGCCGCTGACACTTTTCGGGGTTTTAAGTAATGCACATCCCGGAGGACACGTTTTCTGTCAAGTGGTCGGTTTTCTGGACACTTTCCTGACCACCAACTCCATGCTGAGTATGGCTGCGCTCAGCATCGATCGGTGGGTAGCTGTGGTGTTCCCTCTGAGTTATCATTCCAGGATCCGACACCGGGACGCTGTGCTCGCTCTAGCTTACGCCTGGGTGCACTCCTTGTCCTTCTCGGTGGTTGCAGCGTGCCTCTCATGGGTGGGCTACCATCAGTTGTACGCTTCGTGCACGCTCTGTAACGGCAGGGCGCTCCATGCCAAGACGCAGTTCACGATTTACACGCTTGTGCTGCACACGCTCACGTTCCTGCTGGTGTCAGTGGTGCTCTGCGTCACGTACCTGAAAGTGCTCAAAGTAGCGCGCTTTCACTGCAAGCGCATAGACGTGATCACCATGCAAACGCTCTTATTGCTAGTGGACATTCACCCGAGGTAAGAATCTGGGCGAATAGTCTGATTTTTACGGTTAAGAGATCAATAAATAAATAAACTGGCAGGGGTGGTTTCCAGAACTTTATCGGAGAAATACAATGACAATGATACAAGCATATTAGTGATGGCCCATTTATGGACTAAAAGTGTCCAATGCAACAAATAAAGTCAGTAAGCATTGTGTTTAGCATTATACACTAAATAAATAACATAAAATGCAACAAAATCAAACATGTACATAACCAATTACCAAAAAAAAAGCTAATATGGTTTGTACAGTGAATTCTGGGAATACCCCTTTCTTATGGTTGCCATTTTTGTACGTTTATAGTCCATTTTTGTACTATTCATGAACTTTGATACTATAAATTTCACTTTTGATTTTAAGTGTTTGCACAAATAGATATTAAATCACATTTTCAGTATTCAAGTTTAAAGGTGCTCTAAGCGATGTCACACGTTTTTTTAGGCCAAAACATTTTTTTGTCACATACAGCAAACATCTCCTCACTATCCGCTAGCTGCCTGTCCCCTGAACACACTGTAAAAAAACGCAGTCTCTGCAGACACCCCAGGCTGCAAAAACGGCAACAAAAACAAACTGGGCTAACCCATACCACGAAACATAACAAACTGTTCCAGCCATTAACCAACAAGAAGGATTTGGGGGGTTATTGTGCGGATGAGGAGGATGGAGGGTCTAGCTAGCCTCCGTTTTGTTTGACAATACTTCGAATGTTAACAAGAAGTGACGTCACCAAACATCGCTTAGAGCACCTTTAAATAGAACCAGAGACAATTTGATAGAACCCAGAAAAACACTTTAGAGATACTGGGTTTCAGCACCACGGTTTTGGTCCACAGGAATTTAACCTGCTGAATCATATATAATTACTCAAACTACGTGAACACGTGTATTTTACCTTTTGGATATACCACTTAATCAAACAACACAAAAAAATCATAATAATAATAATAATGATGATGAAAAAATAAAATAAAAAAAGAGTAAAAATAATTAATTTAAAACATTATTGATCAACATTGTAATTGCTGGGAAACTACTGAAAACTGTCACAAATCTGAAAACTGGCACTTTATACGTGCCCTGTGATTTATTTGCGATTGGATTGATCTTTGAAAAAGGCATAATATTGTAATATTAATCAAAACCGAACCGAAAAACTGCGATACACCACCCAAGGTAGGCTACATATCGCGATACTCTCATGGCGTACCGAACGCACTCACCCCTGCTGCCACGCCCAGCCTTAGCCCAGGTTTACCTCATTTTACCTGGTCACAAAACAAATTTTTTTCCCCCTTGATATTTGATTAAATAGAATTAGGGGTGTAACGTTACACATTCCTCCCGCGAGTTTTCGAGTGTAGGCTACAAGACCAATACAGCGTTGTAGCCTAACCGCCTTAAACCACCACCATTATACCAATAATAGCAATAAGCTCCGCGTTTTGTTACATTAGATAAGAAACAAAGTGTAATTTTTCAAAAGATGTCCATTTTATCACGAAATTCAAACAAAAAAATGCAGTTTGACGCTCCTGTGGCGTGACAGATCACAGGTGCCTCAGTTCAAGCAGCAGCGCGTGTGTTGCCCGAGTGAACGCGATCATCTCTTTCTAATAAACATGAATGAACATCTGAAGGCAAGATACAGTAGCTACAACTTACTGAAACATTAAATCTTGAATCGCACAGTGTTTCGATGGCGGAGAGACATCAGTAAAGCTTGTAAACAATATCCCACGTAGCGTTACGTTTACCTCAGGAAAGTCATTCAGTGTCCATCTAGTCAGCTAGAGAAATGAGCTCTTTCGCTAAATATATGCACTGTATTAGCCTAGGCTATTAATTATATTTTACTTAACCTCTTAGTGATGTCTTGATTATTTAATGTATGTTTAAAATATCTGTCATGAAAATGACAGCCAGTGTGTAATGATTATATTTCAACAATTTGAGAAAAACATATAATTAAATGGATTATTATATCTAAAAAATAAATAGCAACTGAATAGGCATATAGTTTGGGCTCTGTTGTTAACTTTTAATATTACAGTAATGTGCAAGTAAGGGCTCCCCTATATAGTTTACAGCATTTGCAGAGATTTAAAAAGAAACTTTTAATTAACTCAATTAATTTAAAGACTGGGACTCAATCTGTTCAGTAAACCACTGTTTAATAAAAAAAAGGAAATTTTATGTTTAGTTTCCTCTCCCCTTGCAGTACCGAACCGTGAAGTAAAAACCGAGGTACCAGTTTTGTGTACCGTTACACCCCTAAAATGTGGCACATGTTTGTTTTCAACTACCAAATAATGAGGCTGAAAAAAGTTAGTGGCTGACGTAAACACACCTCTCGATTGTGCAAATAGATATTAAGAGACTTTTGTGCTTGTCAAAGAGTGAAGATCATCTCATTGCCCTGAGCACCAGATGACTTTCAATGGCAATGTGTCGACCACAATAACTTATTAACCAACGATGACAAATTACAATAGTCCTACAAAACGCATGTAATGAGCACATCTGGTGTTCAGGCAGGGGATGTATCAGATTCAGAGCACTCCACACATGCAAATTGAAAAGGAAATGACTGCCAGCTGTTGGCTCTTTTGGGATTCATGTAAAAAAATAAAATAAAAAAATAGCTTTTTATAGACTGATATAGCAATCAACAAAACACACCTTACTTCAGTGTAACAAAACTGACCACGCGAGCAAGTGTGAAATAATCCATTGCAGATGTGACAGTCAATCTGACATTTCAATGATTCACTGAAACAGCTTGGGCAAACATCTTCTCTCTATGGAAACTCCTGTTATGTCTCTTTAAAGGGGTGGTTCGGAATTTTGGACATCGGGCCTCATTTACAAGTTAGCCTGTGTGTTATTTACCAGTGGAGTCAGTTTTCGAAAATGTTCACCCAGTCCTTCCAGTTGCATAGTTCGCTGGTGCTAGGCTAGCGCGAGTCAATGGTATTGGTTAGCCTACCATTAAAACAGTTTTATCCACTCCACAGTTCACCAAAAGCACATCAATTATAACGCCAGACTATCGATGTAAATGTCTGTTGAGAGAATAATGTTAGAAATCAAACTACCCTTTCATCGCATTGCAATAGTTATACTTTGTTCCCTGTATTTATCAGCATAGTCTACAGCAGCGGTGGAGTGATATTAAGTTACCTAGACAACCGACACTACAGAAACAGAGTTTATTTCAAGAATAAAGCAACAAGACATATGATTATGGCCACATTTGAAAGCCATGACAATGTTTCGGACTTTGAAGACGATGAAGATGAGGAAATGTGTGTTATTCAACGAACCATAACGTTACATGTATCAGCCAGAATACACAGACGAAGAACTAATCGAGATGGATGCTAAAAGGTCAGAAAGAGAAAGAATTCTCCACAATGCATTGAACTGTAACGTTATCTCAACTAATGTTGTCGGTGTCGATCTATCAGTTATGAAAGAGTAGGTTCATTAGCTAGCTAACGTTAGAGTAGCCTAACAAAAGTTATTACCTGTTCATCTGTAACGTTAACAGTTAGCTGTTGGTGAATCTGGAAAGACGGCTGGAACTGCATTCCAACTCAGTGACTTGTTATCGTTTCGATCACTTTGTACAAAGTCGTCTGATGTAAAATGATCGCTACAAATTCGGGCTTTTAGTAGTGTCTCTGTCGGTGTCTCCTTATCCAAGCCAGCAGCAAGAAGCCACAGTTGGTTCCTTTCTGGATCTCTTACTGGAAATCTGTAGAAACTTTTTGTTGACCATCTTTATGGTTTATTTGTACAATTAAAACTACAGTGAATAACCATTTTGCCAATTCTTTCAATTCCGATCGAAGGTTTCAGAATCGAGGCTACTTGACGTTCCGACTGTAACGTAGTGCGATTCTGTTGTGTTTACTTTCCGGCGCAGTACTACTCCCGGAGCAAAGTAAAATTCCGCCGCTGCTGAGAAACTAGTTCCTGTAAATGTAATTCGATCATTGAAATATATTTTGATATGTCAAACTACATTGAGTAGTTTGATTTCTAACATTATTCTCTCAACAGACATTTACATTGATAGTCTGGCGTTATAATTGATGTGCTTTTGGTGAACTGTGGAGTGGATAAAACTATTTTAAAACTGTTTTAATGGTAGGCTAACCAATACCATTGACTCGCGCTAGCCTAGCACCGGCGAACTATGCAACTGGAAGGACTGGGTGAACATTTTCGAAAACTGACTCCACTGGTAAATAACACACAGGCTAACTTGTAAATGAGGCCCGATGTCCAAAATTCCGAACCACCCCTTTAAAGTTTTGTCAGAAGGTTCCTAATGTTGTCAGTAGTGAAGAATGTATGTCATCTGGTCCATAAATACAGTTTTAAATAATGTCTATTTGAAGCTCTATAAAAGTCAGTGTAATGTGCTCATCTCACATGCATAGAGGTCGACCTATAGAGAGTTTGCACCTACGTCACGATTTGGTCAGTTACCTGGATGCACTGCCATATTGGAGATACTCGGATGTAAACAACAGCATGGATTGCACTGTTAATGTACTACTGAACACTTTGTTACACTAATTTATGATGTCAAAACTACGGAAAGAACACATGGAAGCTGCAAAATCATATAGAGAATGACTTAGTAAGCGGGAAAGAGCTCAGAATTTTGACGAACTAAAGTTAATATGTGGTAATGATCCGAATGCGCTAGCTTCTCTAGCCCTTAACGCTATTCTTCCTTCTATTTCTTATCCCGACATAGGCTACGTTCAGATAGTCAGTCAAAAAAAAGCACATGAAATCAGTTTCAAGCTACATCTATATGTGGTTTGAAATCCTATTCAAATCACATATCAGGGAATCCGCTTCAGTCTGAACGCTCTAATCGGAAAACGTAAACGTCAGATGTTGTTATAGGGAACATGCTGAAAGTCGCTGCCGATACAAGGCTGTGTTGTTGCGAAGTGCCGGACAAGCAGAAAATTATTATTTTTGAAACCGGCGGAGATAAGAGTGCGGAAAAAAAGCTGTGCATACCAGCCTTCTAACTTACAGTTCTATAGCAGGCTCAAGACACAGTGGTCTAGCGCGGCGGCTACACATTTCCATGTTGTAAAATTTAAATAAGATATCACCTCTATTGTAAATGCAAATCCCTCCATCAACGCAACGTCATTGCCATATTGCCAAAGAGCTGCATGAACAATCAGATCTGAACAGTTGCGATACACAGTGTGGACATCATTTTAGATCAGATTTCAATCGGATACAAAGATAATCGGATTTGGACAGACAGTGTGAATGTAGCCATAGTTAACTACTTTACGTCAACATTTTAGCCATAGTCAACGCTTCATTTAATAATTCTGTGCCTCTCTCAACCACAAACGCCTTCTTTCATACGTTTTTTGCACTCTTCTCTTTAACTTTCGGCAGTCTATAGAACTCGAAATGTTTTTCCCGGTGCGACCGAATAGTACAGACCAATACACGACCATTTTTCAGCAGCAATAATCAGCCAAATATGCAAGTCCGTTCAGTTCAGTGGCATTGTTCATGTTCAGTGCCTCCAAAATGGCCGACTTCCGGATTGATGACGTGTAGTGAAAACCCTCTATTCATCGGTTTTACCCATATATTAGTGATGGCAATTTCAAAACTGCTTCATGAAGCTTCGAAGCCTTTACGAATCTTTTGTTCCGAATCAATGGTTCAGAGCGTTTATCGAACTGCCAGAGTCACGTGATTTCAGTGAACGAGGCTTCATTACGTCACAACTGTTTCGAAACACTTCAAAATTTCAATGGTTCACCGCTGGGAGCGATGATCTCTGTCAACCCATGAATCAGGAGCAACAATGAACAAGTGTCTGTGGGTTTAAACCTGATATCTGATCAGTTTTATACATTTGTAGACGTTTTAATTAGACATTAGTATAATTAAAATGAGGTAGTTAATAGTCTTATTTGTCTGTTTAGCTGAGCCATTCATAGGACAAACAAAACAAACCCTGACAATTGATAAAAGAACACGTTTACACATGATAATCTTATTAGATGATTAGATGATTAGATCATTGCATTTGAAAGATTTTACTTTCAGTAAAAAAAAAAAAATCAATAGATTTTAAAAGGTGTTTTCATGCATGTGTGGCCCGGGTTTTTGTTGCATAAACACTGTTCTGACCACTAGGGATCAGCATGGAGACGGGTCACGGGTGTCGGATTGTTACGAAGCCTCGGCACAATATGGCACATTTGATTCAACTGTTTCAGTGTTTCACGAAGCCTCGATCTGCCCATCACTACGATATATCGGTACCATAGTTGATTGGTGGAGTGGCAAAAATCCATACCCATAGTTTTTCCGGGTTGGGTCCATTGCTGCCGGATGAGAAGTGTGCGCTGTCATTATTACATAGCACGAGAGCCTTGAGTAGAGACTGCTTGCAATATACAGAGCGAGGGCGGCCTCTAAAGGCTAAATAAAAACTATCACTGGGTGAGTTGTTTACATTAAAACGTGAGGCTGCGCTCAGCGAGGAGACAGAACATGCTTCACGGAGAGCGCTGACACTTCAGATGCTCATTTAAAACACCGACAGCGAAACACTTAAGTAGCTACATTTTGCCATATCATTATAAAGTAATTAATTTGTTGACTAGATGCTGCATTAGTAGAGAAAGAACAGCAGTAGGCTATGTTTGCCGTCGAGGCTGAGAGGACTAACATGGCTACCTCAAGCGATTTAAGCATGTGACAAAACACGCAAACCTGACCCAATTTTTTTATGTCGCAATTGTTGTCATCTATTTCCATTAGCTTATTTCACTTTTTGCATTCATTAGCCGCCGAAGTTGCATATTTAAAGCTAGTGACTGATTGCTTTCTCAACACTGATATGTGCATGCAGCCGACAGAAACATATAATTTAGTAATACATTTTAAATTGAGTTTTTTATTTTTTATTACATTTTTATTTTGTCTGTTATTGCCTTAGTTAATGTACTATGAACTAACATGAATGATCGAGGTACAATGGTATTGCTCAAATAATACATGCAGTAAAAACTTATATTGTATATTGCATAATGCATATAGTCAATCTATATTTTAAAATTTAAAACTATAAATTAAAAAATGGGACTTGCAAAGTGTTACCTATGAAATTTACATATGTTATAGCTAAAGAAATACATATTTCACCTGTAATATTTTAATGTTTAAATTATTTTCTGTAGAGTTCATTCTGTAGAACTTCTCATTTTAATAAATTAATATTTATATATTTATTTAATTTAGCACATTTCAGTTCAGCAGTTTTACTTGGAGTGTTATGTTTGTTTTTAATCCAGTATCCATTTAAAAAAAATATTGGTTGAATAATCAGTTATTAGCATGTATGGTCAAACCTAAATATCGGTATCAGTAAAATCCACTATCGGTCGACCTCTAAGAAAAAGCATAATACAGTGAGAGAAATCATCTAAATGGAGGTCTAATCTTTTGTTCAGTGTTCGTCAGCGCTGTCTGGAGGAGCAAAAAAGGAGGAGACAGAGAGCCACCCGCAAAATTAGTACCTTCATCGGAACCTTCGTCGTCTGTTTCACCCCTTATGTCATCACCAGGTGAGGCAGCTGCTTTTCTTCCCTGGGCTCCTAGAGACTCAGCATCTGTGCAGTCATGCTCTTATTATTGTTTTAATGTGTTGGCCAGGCTGAGATCTTTGAATGTAATTAACTGCATTCTTGATTTAATACTCAAAAAATGGATGACACTTTGTATTGTTTAAGGTCGACTGGGGAATTTGTAAAAAAAAAAATTTGTACAGTTTGTTTCTGGACATTCCTTAATATTTTTCACCTTTATGATATTAATTCTTGTATGAGGAACAATATGTGTTTAGAGCAAAAGTGAAAAAGTCATTTAAATTAAAAGCAGTAACATAATAATTAAATATGTTGCATCACAATATAAATGAAAAATAATTGTTACATATAAAATAATCGAATATCAATATATATATATATATATATATATATATATATATATATATATATATATATATATATATATACATATATATATATTTGTGCTTTCAATCGATTAAAAAATGATTAATTAATTGCATATTTTATGAAAGCTATACATTTTAACATTTATTAGGCTTTGAAAAATGTAACATTTAATTTTAGTGAACTTAAAACACTTTCACATCAAACCATTATAATAAATGTCACATTTACCTGCCCTTCAATATATCAGGGCAAAGTTTTTTCTATTGGCCCAGTAAGACCAGTTCAGATTTTTACTTGCCTTGCCAAAATGCACAAAAAGTTGTTGTTTTCGTTGTTTTTGACCCATATAACCTTGTAAACACTGCTTTTAAAATTTGAGGGTATGTCTAACAGGTAGGGTACAGAAATTGAATAAAAGGTATTAAACACTTCACAGCCTTCACTGCATAAATTATAAATTAAATACAGATTAATCCTTATTAAAACTACCAAAGTTATTCTGTCAAAAGCAGCGAGTGGTTTTCTTTTTTTCTTTGGTTATCCTTAATGACAGACAGCAGCAGGTTTATTAGGCTCCTGTCACTTTAGGACCTGTGACGCGGATCCCATTTTATCGCAACTCTTTAAGTTCATTTAAGAGTACATTTAACTCATTTAAGACTTGTCTTGACGCGCTTGAATGGTTTAAAAGCATTTGCAGGAATAAGAGCGTGATCATGTAGGATTACAAATTTTATTTAAATGTTTAATTTAGATTTCCAATAAAGTAGTATTTTATATTGAGAAAGTTTATAAATGATGAGACCAGGAAATCTCTGCAAACGGTAGGGGTTCCCAGCGGGATATTCCTGACTGTCCCATTTCAGTACGAGAAGGCTAGGCTTTTCCTGTTCTCATTGTTTTACCGGGTGAAGAGTCATGCTGAGCAAGTTTGAACACCTGCTATTTTATTACTGAGACCATTTGTCTTGGAGTTCTTATCTCAGTGCGAGAAGTCCTGGACCGTTCTGTTCTCATGTTTCAGCTCATTTACATGCTTTGTTCATCACAATGTAATCCCTCCCCCTTGAAATGTATATAAACTACAATGTAAAGTTCCCTTGGTTAGACTTGACTTGACTTGGGTAAGATTTTGGACCAAGCAGACTACAGCAAATAAAGAAACCTGCTTAAATAAGTCTCCTGGTTTTCGCTTCTGAGTTTTTCTACACTGAAGAAGGAAGAAGTTTACAACAATCATATAATGTAACGCTAGCAAAAGAATGACCGGGAAAAAGCGGATGCTGCGTTAATTGCGGTAAATATTTTTAACGCTTTAAACTGAAAAAATGTGTCAAAAGCATTAATGCATTAATTTTGACAGCCCTAATAAATATATATAAATGAGTTTCCCCCACAACATCCTACAAGTTCTGAAGTGTGAAGCCTGTAGTTCTAGTACTAATGTCACTGGTCATCCATGTCCACCTGACTGAATGAAGAAGGGCCTCCTGTCTTGGCATGTTACATAACCTCGCTGAGCTCTGAGAACATGAAAGGATGAACTGTCTTGTGTAACCCTGACTCTTGCTGCAGGTTTTCTTCCTCAAAGCCCCTGTCAAAAGCAATTTTTAAGAGCAACCGCTAGTGTCCTTCAGGTCACAAATTATCCCTCACATAATCACACTGAAAACAGAAATTGTTCTGCATTCATTACCTCTTCAAAAATTTAAAAAATATTGAAAATGCGGTAAACAGAGTAAAATATCAGATCCCTGGACTTAGCACCATATCTTGCTCATATCTGTGTCATGTCTTTAGGATCGTGGAGCTGTTTATGACAGAGCCATTTAATCCATTTTGGGGCGTGCTGTGTAAGAGTCTGGCTTACAGCAAAGCTGCATGCGACCCCTTCGTCTACTCTCTTCTGCGGCACCAGTACCGGAAGACCTGCAGTGACATAATCAATCGACTCATGAAGCGCAGTTCCCCGAACGACTCCAGGCATCAGCAGGAAAATGGAAAGATTGGGAGAGCTAAGGAAATCGTAAAGGATGGGGAAGTCGAAGCCAGACCTACAGACTGAGGTCCCCTGTTGCTATAGAGATGAACAATCACAAAGGTAGAGCTTCAACTCTGGAAGGAGAGAGAAGAATGAAAGTAGAAAAGACAGCGGGATACCAGGCTCTGCATTTCTCAACTCAAAAAGAATTCAAGATATAACTGTAGCAAAAGAGATTTAAGTAGCAAAAGAGAGTCTTTTTAAAAAAAAAAATCTTTCTTTCCTTCTTTATTTCTTTCTCTTTTCTCTCACTTTCTTCCTCTTTCATTCTTTCATTCTCCGATCCATTTTGAAGTCAAACTACTGTAAAGCTGCAATCCACGAGAGCTGCTAGTTAGCCAACATTCAAAGAGAATCCGTTGGACTTATTACTTATCGTGGTCTAATTTGTCTCTTATGGTTTAGTGATTAAGTGCTGTTGCTTTGATTTCAACTAAGTAACATGGTCAAGTGTGAGAAAACAGAAGATAACATTGTAAGTTTTTCAAAAACAGAATAAGAAACAATATTTTCTAGCTGATGTTTTAGTGGAACTCAATGGCATGTGGCTTCGATTTTTTTGTAGCATGTATTGTATCTTCAGGGTTTAGATATGAAGTCCCAAAGCAATTGGCAGACCTGTTCTTACGGTGCCTTTATTTTATTTTATTTTATTACTTATTTAAAATGAAACCTCTATAGACTGAATTTTATATGAAGTTATCTGAAATTAAGAAGCTCATTTCAGCAGAGAACTGAAGGGAAATGTGTAGTAAACCAAAGGGTACAAACAAAGGAGATAAATTAAATATTTGAGTGTAAAATCAAATAGGACTTAAAAATGTTAGATTAAATTGTGGCAGCGTAAACAGTCTCTTTTTCTATCTTGCCTCTGAAAATTATGTGTGGAAATATTGTGCAAGTGCCTGCATTGCTGTCATGTGGATTTAATTAACGTTCTCTGTGTGGGAACACTGGCCACAAGATACATGAAAAAAAATACTTGCAAAACAATGAAACGTTTTCTTTCCCTATTTTCATTTTGAGTTTTACAATGCTGTTCTTTGTCAATGTAAATATACATATACATTTTTTGTATTTTTAAATCATTTTTACAGAGTAATTTATATCTGAATGTCACTCTATAGTAAATTTGTATTGTTTTATTTATTGTAGCGTGCACGTATGAGTATGTGTGCGACTGTGATATTTGAAAGTGGGAGTGTTATATAAAAATACATGTTTAATTGTTTTCCTTTTGTGCAAATGTAAAGCCTTAGGAAGAAACATGTCTATTTTTGTTAAACAGAAAAAAAATTGTAGTTTTAAATTTTGCTACATAAATATCTTTGTGACTTTGATGACAATAAACAGTGGGTTTGAAAAGAGATTTTTTTTGATGTTTGACAGATTTATGCAGAGCAGAAAACACAAAAGAAATGAATTATAAGCAACAAAGTCTGATTTGTGATCTGCATAACTGGTATATTTGGTCTTCGACAAGGTCCTCGCTTTCCAAGTTTCCCTCAGTCTGCGAATGGAAGAGAAATGCATGGAAAGTTCAATCCTAAAGTACAGAAGGAGAAAGAGAGAGAGAACGATTGGAACGTGGGAGAGACAATTAGGCTACTTTCTGAAACTGTTTAAAACAGATTTCATCCCTCCTCTGTTCAGCTGAAACGAAGACAGCTTTGCGCTTTGCACTCATGCTCCGGCTCAGAAAGCTCACAATAGAGAGAGAAAGAGTCAAGAAGTCTCTGTAATTGCACGTTCAGAAGAAAAAGAAAGAAAGATAAAACGTAGAGAGTGTGAAGGCAGACGTTAAAGAACAGCAAGAAATGAGACCACTAAAGAATTCTAGATAATTATCACCACCCCCACTTGCAATGCAAACAAGAACAAAAGAAAGATTCATCAGAATCCAGCCCCGACAGCCCCCAGATTATATCCTTCCTCAGGTCGTCTTTCTCTACTGCGATTGTTTAATTTTATGGATTTATTTTTCACTGCTCAGTATGTCATCCCCATTTCTCGGTGATCCATAAATACTGCTCCACAAGGTAAGGTAAGGTAACTTTATTGTCCCACAGGGGGAAATTTGTCTTGGGCCATCACCCATGCTGCAGTCAATACACAAATAACACACAGTAATCAACAAACAAGACAATAATAGAACGAGAAGACCAAAAAAAAAATACAATTACAGCTCCATACTGCCACTATTTAACATCTTTACAGACACCAGTAAAAATGAGTTTTTAAATCTATTCAATCTGCAGCGAGGAGCTCTAAACCTCCTCCCAGAAGGCAGCAATTCATATTCTTTGTGCAAAACATGAAATGGATCACAGACAATCTTTTTAGCTTGTGTTAGAGTAGCCTTTTCATAAATAGTCTGCAATGATGTCTGTTCTTCCACACCAATATTTTTCCCTTCAGTGTAAATCATCCGGAACAGTTTTAGTTCTTTGTTGTACGGACAGATTACCAAACCAGACTGTAATGCTATATCTAATTAAGCTCTCGAAGACTGCCTGATAGAAAATGATCATAAACCCTTGATCCACACCATAAAGTCTCAGACGACGAATGAAGTGCAACCGTTGTTGTAACTTACTGCAAAGATTATCTACATGGATATTCCATGTCAGGGATTTATCAAAAGAGACCCCAAGATATTTATATGAAGGGACTTGAATGATGGTTTCATTGTGGATAATCACAGGCCTGTGATCACCAACCCCTCTGGGGTCAAACACCATCTCCTTTGTCTTATAGACATTTAGAGCTAGGTGGTTGTCCTCGCACCAATTCACAAACCTACCAATCTCTGCAAGATATTCAGACAAGTCCTCTTTCTTTTCCAATAAACCTAAAATTGCAGTATCATCTGAAAATTGTATAATGTGGTTATTGGAATAACGCCTTCTGCACTCATCTGTATACAAAGTGAACAAAACCGGTGAACTAACACAGCCCAGAGGGCTGGATGTCTTACATGCCTTACATACAAAGGAATGTAAGGAATAATTAACAACAGGACGTTGCATTATTAGGGAAAAAATGCACACCCAAGGTGGTAATGTGGCCATGACACAAAGCGGAAAGAGAGAGCAAGAGATCAAGAGTACTGTGCAACTCTCAGTCTCAACGGTGTTCGGCAGCAGCATCTCTAATAATAGCGAAACTGTAAGTTTATCTTCTCCAGGAACAACGCTATTATTACCTCACTAGTGAGAAATGTCATGTAGCTTTTAGGTTGTTAAACTATTTTACTGAAAAAATCTTCAGAGCAGAACTGACTACACGTTACTGTGTGTGTGAGTGTGTGTGTGTCTGCACTGCATGTGTGTCTGTGCGTTTGAGTCTTATTGTTTATTATATTTATTTGCTTGGTCAGTGTAGTTGTGGGGTTTGGTTATTTTGTTGTTGAAGTCTGTAAGGACATTTGAAATAACTGAAATCATTTGACGGAGTGATATAGAACTGTAATGTGGTCAAGACCTGCCGGGAACTACTTTAGCCACTGGTTTCTTAAATAATTACACACCTTTAAACGTTTGTCATCCAATCAGATTCAAGCATTGAACAGCCCCATAGTATAATAGACAGTAACCATACCAACACTGGGTATCTCAATTTCTACAAAAAGACTATGCAGCAGCCACAGTTTTCAAATTTGATAAGAAATGTTTTTTGAGCAACAAATCGTGTGTGTGTGTGTGTGTGTGTGTGTGTGTGTGTGTGTGTGTGTGTGTGTGTGTGTGTGTGTGTGTGTGTGTGTGTGTGTGTGTGTGTGTGTGTGTGTGTGTGTGTGTGTGGTTGTTTTATTAAATTAAATTACATTTTCCATTCAATCAGCTTTTGATATTATGGTTGAATGGAAAACCACCACTAGATCACAAATTTTTTCAAACACTTCATATTACAGATTAGTCCAATTATATTAGACATTAAAGCTGCAGTACTTATTTTAAAATGTACAAAATTTATAGAATAATCGAGTACATCATGAATCCATTTTCTAAACCGTGTTTTTTTTTATTATCCTAAATCACTAAGGTACACCTATAATAAGTGTTTATATTCAGACTATTTTAGACTGGTTCGGGTCGTACCACTGCGGACTAGCACATTACCTGCGTGACTCGTCATAGACATACTGGTAAACAGAGAGAAGTACCTCCAGCTACAATGTTCTTCCACAAGACGCATGCAGTTCTGTTTATTAGAGCACCAAAAGTTACAGACTGCAGCTTTAATACAAAAAACTAGTTATTTAATTAATAACAATTTTCATACGCTATACCAGTTAAGTGGCCTGGGATAACTGTCAATTACACAGTTTAGAGGTCAAAACAGAAAAACATATAACCGCAGTATTCCAGAGACACATGTAATAATGGTAGGTAATAGTAATAGCAGATTTAGCTCTGGTTATAGATTAACAATACTCTAGTAGCATTGATACCAGTAACACATAAGCAAAATAATCTGTCATCTTCACTCTAAAGTAACAATTTATTGTGATTTTTTTTTTATATCATCTGTTTAATCACGGCTTGATTGAAAGATTGATCCACAAATTATCATGAGAATGTGAGCCTAGTCCCAGACTAAAATGCATGTTTGAGCTGAAAGCAATTGGAACTGACATAAGTCAGTGCCATTGTTTTGTCTCAAGATGCACACAGTAATGTATTTTCTAAGGCATGTTAAAGCAAACTAAGGCCTACTCCTAGCTTAATCTAAGCCCTGTCTGTAAAACCAGGGGTAAATCTAAAATCACCAAAGACATTGTCTAAAAATGAATTCCATTAAAGAAAAAAATACTGTAGCTTAAAAACTCACACTGAGTGTTGTTTGCTCTTGTTTGATAAATTGCTTGTGATTTTTCTTTTTTTCTTTTTTGTAAGTCGCTTTGGATAAACATCTCTGCTAAATGACTAAATATATAAATGTTATTACATATTGTCATCTTGAATAAAGTTATGTTATATACTAAAATAGCCCCAATGCCACAATTACCTTTTGTTGACAGGATGTGGGTTACAGTCTTGATTAAATAAGCTCTACATAACATATTCTACACATACAACAAACACTCTTAAACAGTCATTTAAGGACATATTTGTACAAACATTTAACCTCTTTTAAACACACAATCACACACAAAAGCCCAAATTCCTAAATTACTATGATTCACTCCAAGACTCACCCACACAAACACAGCACAGAGAGCTCCAGGGACGCACGCAGTGAGCCCAATTAAAAACCAAGCAAGCGGATAGACAGAAAGAGACAGAGGGGGGTAGAAAAGAGAAGGAAAACAGAGAGCGCTGTCTGGTTTGTTCACTGATTTCCGCTCATGTACGGCACAGCTTCATAGCAGTACAACAGCGCAACTCATGAGAGAGTAACTCTTCAGAGACTACAAAGACAATTCTGCACTAAATGCAACTTAGGGTCAAGCTGAAATGAAATGCATCCCCCCTCTGACACCACAATAAGCTTTCCTCACAAAACAAAAAGGAATCGTTTTTAAGATTGAATTCTTTGGGGTTAACAAGCTCTTTTAGAAATTATTTATGTCATAAGAAGAGTTGTTTTCACTCACTAACTACTTCAAATCCTTGTCTGGAGCTTCCAGAAGATAATGCAGTGATGCTGATGTTCTTCTCCATCCCACCAAACTTTGCTGTAATTGGTAAAATGTAATGGGGACCTGAACATGAGATAACTTGGTATGTCCCTTAAGGCTTTGAAACCGTGTATCCACATGAGAAGGACATTTAGATTGATCAGTGCCGACACAAACACACACTGATGATAGATTGAGAACGATTGCTGTGAACTCCCTTATAAATGAACAGAGTCAAAGGTTTATTTGAGCTAATACAGCTAAATCCCTGGAGAAATAACCACTGTGAAAAGTCTACAAAAGAGATACCGGGAGAGACAGTGGGACAAATGAAAGGAAAATCTGAATCGGGGCAATAACATGAACAATGGCACTACTTTCTCGGCTTAAACTATTCAAATAAAATGTATTGCTAGGTTGAACTGGCATGGTTTATACAAGGTTTTAGAATTCACTGGCTAAAGCATATTGTTACGAAAAAAGAGGCGGAGGATTCAAATGCAAGTAAGGTAAGTTTATTAGTGAACACAGAAGAATGATGATAATCTCCACGTGAAGGCACAAGGTAGCACAGGGACGCTGTGGGTGAACCAGCCACAATCGGCAAACGAGTTGAAGTGAAGAACGGTCCGTAATCCAGGTGAAAGGAAGATTGGAGGAATCGCTGAGACGAACAAAGTGCCAGGACAATTGAACAACCAACAGGACTGGAGACGGCCGGGAACACGGAGAACAGGAGACAAGCGGGACCACAGGTACATCCAACAACGAACTGACAAAGACAAGGTGAAAACAGAGGGATTAAATAGGGTGCGCTGATCGACTGCAGCTGGCGTGCTGATGAGCCGCAGCTGGTGAAGTTCACAGGTGGTGATCAGCGCTGCCGCCCACACGCACAACACACACACACAACATACACACGAGACAAGAAGGAAACAGCGACTTCATAAACCGTGACAGTACCCCTCCCTCTAGGAGCACCTCCTGGCGCTACCAGAACTCCTTAACTGTTGATTGTAATCATCAATCAGGGAGTGATCCAGTATGTCCCTAGCAGGAACCCAACTTCTCTCGTCCGGACCGTAACCCTCCCAGTCCACCAAATACTGAAATCCGCGTCCCCTCCGTCTTGAGTCCAGAATACGATTGACCGAATACGTGGGTTCCCCATCTACGAGTCGCGGTGGTGAAGGAACCGGGGCCGGCGGATTAAGGTGAGAATAAAATACAGGTTTCAATTTGGAAACATGGAAGGCGGGGTGAATTCTCCTGTACACCGGAGGAAGTTTGAGTCGGACTGCCACCGGACTAAGGATTTTGGTGACAGGGAACGGGCCAATGAATTTGGGAGCATGCTTATTAGACACGGAGCGCCACTCCTCCAACGCCAACTTGACTGACAACAACTCTCGGTTACCAATGTCATAGTTACGTTCGGCAGGTGACAGACGATGGGACAAAAACGCGCAAGGATGCATCTTGTCGTCTGTGGAAGAGCGTTGAGAAAGCACTGCACCTACCCCCACCTCTGACGCGTCGACCTCTACCACGAACTGACGTGAGGAATCAGGGGCGACTAAAATGGGAGCCGAAACGAAGCGGCTTTTGAGTTTGGCGAACACAGTCTTGGCTGTGTCGGACCACCTGAACGTCACTCTGGGAGAGGTCAAGGCAGTCAGCAATGCCGCTAGTTGGCTGAAGTTGCGAATGAAACTCCGATAGAAGTTGGCGAACCCCAGAAACCTCTGTAGGGCCTTACGGAAATCTGGACTTGGCCAATCCATCACAGGCTTAATCCTGTCAGGATCCATACGCACTCCCTCAGACGAGATGATGTACCCTAGGAAAGAAACAGACTTTATGAAACGCGGATTTCTCCGCCTTGACAAAAAGCCCATTCTCTAGCAACCTCTGAAGCACTCGTCTGACGTGTTGAACATGTTCCTGGAGAGACGATGAAAAAATCAATATGTCATCCAGGTAAACATATATGAAGATCAGAGGTGGTGATCAGCACTGCGGCCCACACGCACAAAATACACATGAGACAAGAAGGAAACAGCGACTTCATAAACCGTGACACATATAAGTTTGGTACTTAATTTTATTTATATGCTTTTAGTCTAAACAAATTAAAAACAGAACATTACTACTTAAGTGATTTTATTACATTATATACATACAGTATATAATGGAACATTAAAACTGTATGAACAGATATACATTTTTAATATTTGCAAAAGATCAACAAATTTAAGATTATATTTAAATTAGTATTTTAAAATAATAATTTAAATTTTAGAAGATGCTATAAATGTAAAATAAGGGTAAGTGAGAAATTTTGAACAATTGAACATCTAAAATCGACCAATATTTATATAATATCAATCAACCGTTACCAATTAAAAACACAAATGAAAAACATAAACAGTCAGTTACCAATGAGACACCGATATATCAATCATCCTTAACTTTTTTTTAATTAAAGTTTTTAAGTGTTTTTGTTAAAAAGTGTCATGTGAATGACAATAGATGAGAAGAAAATTCACCTTTTAATAAAATTTGCATGTGCATGTCATACAGTAGTTTAGAGCTCCACGATTCTGGATAAATTAAGAATCACAATTTGTCTTTGTTTCAAATAGAGATCACGATTCTCCCACAATTCTTAAAGGAATACTCCACCGTTTTTTGAAATAGGGCTTATTAACCGTCTCCCCTACATTAAGATAGGTGGGCAAAAGCATTTTTGTCTCAGTGCATGCATTGTCTTAGTTTGACAGCCCGACGCTAGCTTAGCTTAGCATAATGAATGGAATCCTATGTTGTCAGGTAGCATGTCGTGAGTAAAAGTGATAAAAAAAAATGTTTTTTTAAACGAATTACTTCTTGTGGCCTGCGTATTCACAACGAGTACAAATAGCAATGCAGATTAAGACTAGGCGATTTCCTAGGCAGATATTGACTTGGGACTATATTGGGGGGAAGCACAGACAAAGCACTGCTACTTGGGCGCAGAGATATCACGCAACACCTGAAATCCATCAACATACTGACTTGACCTGCACCGAGTATCTTCGCTTTTGGATTGTGTTGAGTTTGAGAAGTTACAGCTACAGTTACAGCAAACATGGTAATTGCCTGCATAGCAAAAGGTTGTGAGAACAAGCAAAGGACATACACTCACACCACCAGTTCATGTTGGCTCTCATCCTCACGTCCTCAGTCTGTTGAGCAATCGCAACCTCCTCCTGTCGTTCTATATCCAAAGCATGCAGCTCCTCTTCTGAAATTCTCTGTTTAGTAGATGTATGATTCTGGATCTTCACTGTCTGAGAAGTCACCCTTTGCATCTCTCGCAAAATCCGCCATGTTCATCGCCATTCACTATGTCTACTGTAGGAAAAATAGCTAGCTACTATTCAAGCCAGTATGTTGACAGAAGTTGGGGGATTTCCATAGGGGATTTCAGTATGAATTCAGCGTGATATGACTGCGCCCAAGTAGCAGTGCTTCGCCTGTGATTCACCCTAATATAGTCCCAAGTCAATATCTGCCTAGGAAATAGCCTAGTCTTAATCTGAATTGCTATTTGTAGGCTACTCGTTGTGAATACGCAGGCCACAAGAAGTAATTCGTTTTTTTTTATCACTTTTACTCATGACATGCTACCTGAGAACATAAGATTCCGTTCATTATGCTAAGCTAAGCCAGCGTCAGGAGTGCATGCACTGAGACAAAAATACTTTTGCCCACCTATCTTAGCGTAGGGGAGACGGTGAATAAGCTCCATTTCAAAAAACGTTGGAGTGTTCCTTTAACAGACAACTAAACAAAAACAACATGTAATTTACTAGAGATTCTGACAAAATGTTAATTGCTGCAATCTATTTAAAATATTTAATTAATTTCAGAATCAGAATCAGAATCAGAAAGAGCTTTATTGCCAAGTGTGCTTGCACACACAAGGAATTTTCCTTGGTACTGAGGCTTCCAGTGCACATATACAAATACAGATACAACAAGTAATAGTAATACAAATAGTAAATAGTACAAATAAAATTATAAAAAATATGAAAATACTATACAAATATATGGTCACAGTTGGGTTTTGTCAGAATAAACATTTACAGATAATGAACATATTTATAGTATTTTGTATAGTATGAATAAATATAAATATCACCTGAATTTTTAAGATATTGCACTAAACAGTGGGAGTATTGCACTTACAGGCATATGCCTTGGGAGATATGTTAACTGTTCAGAAGGGAGGCCTGTGGGAAGAAACTGTTCCTGTGCCGAGATGTTCTTGTGGCCAGTGATCTGAGTCGCCGTCTTGACGGTAACAGTTCAAACAGGTGGTGTCCAGGGTGAGTAGAGTCTGTGGTGATTTTACCTGCTCTCTTCCACACTCTGGAAGAGTACAGGTCCTGGAGGGATGGCAGGGGGGCACCAATAATCCTCTCCGCAGTCCGGACTGTCCGTTGATGTCTGATTTGGTAGCTGAACCAAACCAGACAGTGATGGAAGTGCATAAGACAGACTCAATGACGGCTGAGTAGAACTGAATCAGCAGCTCCTGTGGCAAGTTGAACTTCCTCAGCTGGCGAAGGAAGTACAGTCTCTGCTGAGCCTTTTTTACAGTGGAGTCAATGTGATTGTCCCACTTCAGGTCCTGAGAGATGATAGTGCCCAGGAACCTGAATGACTCCACTGCTTCCACAGTGCTGCTCATGATGGTGAGTGGGGGGAGTGCTGGGCTGTTCCTCCTGAAGTCCACGATCATCTCCACTGTTTTGAGTGTGTTCAGCTCAAGGTTGTTATAACTGCACCAGAGAGCCAGCTGCTCACCGTTTTGCATGAGACCGATAACAGTGGTGTCGTCTGCAAATTTCAGGAGCTTGACAGTGGGGTCTTTAGAAGTGCAGTCATTAGTGTACAGGGAGAAGAGCAGTTGGGAGAGAACGCACCCTTGGGGGGCGCCAGTGCTGATTGTGAGTGTCTTGGATGTGTGTTTCCCCAGTCTCACTCGCTGCTGCCGGTCCGTCAGGAAGCTGGTGATCCACTGAAAGATCGAGGATGGCATGGAGAGCTGGGTCAGTTTGGCTGTGAGAAGACCAGGCATGATGGCCGAACTGAAGTCCACAAAGAGGATCCTTGCATAAGTCCCAGGTCTGTCGAGATGTTGCAGGATATAATGCAGTCCCATGTTGACTGCATCATCCACAGACCTGTTTGCTCTGTAAGCAAACTGAAAGGGATCCAGCAGTGGTCCGGTGATGTCCTTCAGGTGGGCCAGCACCAGTCTTTCAAACGACTTCATGACCACAGACGTGAGAGAGACAGGTCTGTAGTCATTAAGTCCAGTGATTTTGGTTTTTTTGGGGACAGGAATGATAGTGGAGCGTTTGAAGCAGCAGGGAACTTCACACTGCTCCAATGATCTATTGAAGATCTGCGTGAAGACCGGGGCCAGTCGGTCAGCGCAGGCTTTTAAACAAGCAGATGAGATGCCGTCTGGGCCTGAGGCTTTCCTAGTCTTCTGTTTTTTGAAGACTCTGCTCACGTCCTCCACACAGACCTTAAGCTCAGGTTGAATGGCAGGAGGGAGGGGGGGGGGGGGGTGGGAGTGCAGGAGGTGATGGTGAATGTGTGAAGTGCAGATCAGACCGGGTGTATGTTGTGAATGAGGGCTTTTCAAACCGGCAGTAAAATGAACTTAAATCGTCAGCCAGGTGTTGATTGTCCACTGATCGAGGGGATGGTGACTTGTAGTTGGTGATGTTCCTCAGGCCATTCCAGACTGATGATGGGTCGTTGGATGAAAACTGGTTTTTCAGTTTATCAGAGTAGTTCCTTTTAGCAACTCTGATCTCCTTTGTCAATCTGTTTCTGGCCTGGTTATACAAGATTTTATCCCCACTTCTGTAAGCATCCTCTTTGGCATGACGAAGGTGTTTGAGTTTCCCAGTAAACCATGGTTTATCATTAGTGAATGATAAGAATGTCCTGGTAGGAATGCATGTATCCTCACAGAAACTTATATATGATGTTACAGTATCTGTGAGCTCATCCAGATCGTTGGTAGCAGCTTCAAAAACAGTCCAATCAGTGCAATCAAAGCAGGCCTGTAGATTCTGCTCTGCTTCATTAGTCCATCTTTTTACAGTCCTTATTACAGGTTTAGCTGATTTCAGTTCCCGCCTGTAGGTCGGTATGAGATGAACCAAACAGTGATCAGAGAGCCCCAAAGCTGCCCGTGGGACAGAGTGATACGCATTTCTTATTGTGGTGTAACAGTGGTCCAGTATATTACTATCTCTGGTGGGACATGTAACGAGCTGTCTCTATTTTGGTAGTTCACGAGAAAGATTTGCTTTGTTAAAATCCTCAAGAATGATTAAAAGAGAGTCTGGGTACCTTTGTTCCGTTTCAGCTATTTGTTCAGCCAGCTGTTGTAGCGCCGCGCTCACGCACGCGTCTGGAGGGATGTAAACATTCACGAGAATGAATGTTTTTAAACAATTAATTCAATTAATTTGAATTAATTGTTTAAAAAAATAGGTTTGAATGAATGATTCATTCGATGACTCACTCATAAAGACTTCACTTGTTTCATTTCTGGATGAATAAGCGTTTTTCAGTGAATCAATACTGTGAATGAATAAACGAATAAATGAAACAAATGACAAATACAAGTACTGTCGCCATCTATGGCGTAACTTCACTTAGTAAAGTGCCAAAATACTTTCAAAAGGTGATTTGCTCTATTTTGATCGCTTTCGTACACATCCGTGCTTATATCCAAACTATAAACTTTTATCTCAGTACTTCTGTGATCATTTGAATATTTGTAACACAGAAATAAGGATACTGTATGGTTGAAAAGACTGTTTGTGAAGCTGTTACCAATACATGACAACTACTCTCTCTGGATCAGTGGCAGCGCAAACGCAGATTCCGGTGTGATTTTTTCAAAGGTAGACACAAGCAAATCGTTGTCATTTAGGAATGAGATTGCGTGGGTGTTTTAATGGAGATCGCAATCTTTTAACATTTAATCGTGCAGCTCTACTGTAGTTTATTTTAGTAGTGTCTGCTGCACAGACAATTCAACCTATCTCTATTCACCCCAAGGACAGCAAAGTTCCAGACAGAAGGAAAGAGACTGAGAATACTAATTCCTCACAGTGAGAAAACAATTACAATTGGGTTGTAAAACAGAGAAAAGTTGCAGCATCTGTTTATGTGTGTGTGTTCATAACAGCTATGTACAGTTTTGCTGTTTATTTTATTAGGTTCTCATCCCACTTAGTTTGCAAGCCTGTACAACATTTGATTGGATTAAGGAAGTTTTCATAGCAATAGTCTGTATTCTTAATAGTCAATAGATGAATAGTCAATAATATAGTATTTATAGAATATAGTATATGGAAACTAACACATGGGTCTTGTCCCTCTGTAGAAGGAACTTGTTTTGTCATCTCAAGCAAGTAATTCACTCACTTCAGTACATTTAAATATGCTATCAGATGCAGTAGACAAATGAACAAAATGTACCTCCTTCCAGCATCACTCAACTGCGCTTTTAGCTTAAAATAAGCCTTGGCAAGTGGTGTCAAATTGCCAGGAGTTTAGCACTCACAAACACACATACACACCCCACGCACAAACTTGATAGGTTGTTCAAAAGATATCCTCAGCATCCAAGCAATTAGTGCTCATTGTTTCCATAGCAACCCAAAAGACCGGTGGGAAGGAGTCAAAACTTGGACCTTAATTGCGATTTTCCCCTTCCTCCCCTACTATGCATTATGGATTAAATCTTGCTCATTTTTACAAGGAGTGATTTGCAAGTCACCAATAGCTTAACACTGAGTTGTTCAAGCGGAATCATGATAAGCCAATTTAGATATATTTGACTGAAAAAGGACGTAAACCATATTAAGTCAAATAGTCTAGGTGTAAAACTGAGCTTTATAGTAGTGGCTTGCATCTATGGATGCTATATATAGAGACCATATTTCCAGTGAAAAAATCAAGGTCAATCACATTATTGAGATTTAATCATTGCCTACAGTAAGTCACTCACAGCTAACTCGCAATTACATAGTTAATTAATTGGCATTAAATGTAATTATGTGTACTGTAAAAAAGTATGTAATGCTTAAAGCAAGACATACAATAAATAATTACAATTGTGCATCTAAAATTTCAAATTACAACTCTGTGGTCTTTGTTAATTCATGGATCAAATCTTAGCAAGCTGACAAACACATCTGATGCATATTTTAATCATCCATTCAAATGAGTCATTATAGAAACATCTGTTATTCTGTTAATAACATTGCATTTAAAAAAACACAAAGACAGAAATAGCATTATAATTAACTCACCAAATGGTCAGAATCAGTGACGCGGATGCAAGCTTCATCAGGCCAGATCCAGAGGGCAGTTTATGAACCTCATCATCCACATAGCAGGAAAAAATTGCATATGAATGCAGGGAAATTGTGGCGATGCTGTTTGCATGATTGTGTTTGATTGCCATTTTTGATAAGGTTTTAGAGAATACGATCCAAATCTCTATGATAAAAGCACCTAAAGCCTGGAAGTTAGCTTGAGGGAAGAATTAAAATTCACACACACACAAAACACACTTGGTTTATCAACCTTGGAGTACCACACACACAGAAAAACACATTAACCTGTTTTCATTATCTGCAGAATCACAAACACAAACATACACATCGCCATTATATCCCTGTCAGTCCCGTGGGAGGTAAAATATGATATGATGGAGGTTAAGCAGTGAGTTAAGGCCAGGTCACTCTCGCACTTTTCAGATTCCGATGACTGTCTGACTGGGTCAAGTCTATGGCCGTCACCAAGGAGACATAGCCTCTGAGGATATTCCTATAGAGATTTTGTTCAGCTTCAGTATTCACCATGGTTCTGTTAATGAATTCAGAATGTAAAACCCATGAAATATGAATCCACCATTCTTTGTGCTTGGTTACATTGTTATTAGGGCCGGATTGACAATATCCATTAATAGTTTTTAATCAATCATCTTATTTTTTTTCGTTACTTGTAGCGTACCTGCCATCTAATAATCACAATACGCTTTGTGCTTTGTTACTTTTGATAAGAAAAGTCCTAGCTTTTAAAATATGTAAATTTTATCATAAAATTCAATTGGCACTCTTCAAAGACTCAAAGACTTTCGCCCAATCGCACTCACATCTATTCTGTGTAAATGTATGGAGCGCATAGTATGTAAGGAACTGTTATCCCAAATTGAGGATAGACCCCCTGCAATTTGCCTATCGGGCCAATAGGAGCACTGTGGATGCCTCTCTCACTCTTTTAAATAAGGTTCAAAATCATCTAGACAACTCAAATTCCTTTGTTTGAATACTCTTTATGGATTTTTCATCCGCTTTTAATACTGTCCAACCTTATCTTCTCTTAAAGCGGTGCTAGTAGTTGGATGATTTTATGGATTAAGGAGTTTTTAAAAGGTCGCCCTCAGCGAGTCTGTGTTAATAATAATGTTATGTCGGATTGCTTGGTTTTAGATACTGGGGTACCGCAGGGATGTGTACTGTCTCCAATACTTTTTTCCGTATACATAAATGAACTGAAGTGCAATGAAGATAACCTTACCCTTATAAAATATGCCGATGATATGGCATTGGTCTCAAGTCAGAAAGAAATGAACTGAACCTCATATTTTGAGTACATTGATAGTATTATCTGTTGGTTTGAGAGCAGTTCTTTACATCTTAATATTGAAAAGACAAAAGAGTTATGTTTGAGGAATCAATCAAGAAGAGTAGATACCGCATTTGAATATAAATCAGTTGTCATAAAGGAAAAAACTGTAGAGCAGGTCTCGAATTTTAAATATTTGGGTACAATCATAGACAAGAAACTTTATTTTGAAAGTAATGTGGAGTACATTCATAAAAAAGCACGACAACGCCTGGGTCTCCTTAGGAAATTGAGAAGCTTCAATATTAGTCAGCAGACCCTAACTATGTTATATTGATCAATGATTGATAGTATTCTCACATACAATATTGTTTCATGGTACAACAATCTAACATTAAAACAAAAGAACAAACTCTCACAAATAATTAATCAAGCTAATAAGATTACTGGACAAAAACAACAGCCACTTCAGAGCTTGTTCGATTATTCTATGGGAAAAATGGCAATTGCGATTTTTAAAGATAACACACACCCTCTTCACTCTGCTTTTGAATTGCTCCCATCTGGACGTAGACTAAAAATTCCCTTGGCTAGAAAAAAATTCTATAAAAGATCTTTTCTTCAATTGGCAGTGATTATCTTAAATCGTACAGTGTTTTAATTGAAACAATAGAAACGACTGTAGATATTTTTAAATTTTTCTTGTCTTTCTTACAGTGTTTAGCCATATTATTATTATTTATTTATTATTTTTTTGTATTTGTGCTGTTGATGTGGTACAGTGTCAAAGAAAAATTTCCGGTCTATGAAAACAGACTGGACAATAAAGTTCAATCAATCAATGTGATGTGACTGTACAGCCTCAGTTCAAGTGGAGAGGCACCGTGGAAAGCACATTAACTTATCATCAGTTCATTTTTACTACTAGTTATTCTACATAATAGACGTGAATGAACATAAGAAGTTATGTTAAAAGAAACAGTAAAACTTACTGAAATGTATCATGTTTCATATAATAGCCTCAAGCTGTGTTTCAAGCATGGAAAAACATTAATAGAACAGTGTGTAAACAACATATCTTGTAAGATTGCAATTATCTCAGGAAGGCAATTCAATGGGGAGCAAAACTGCAGGAAAGTTGAGAGAGATTTCAAGAATTTCAAGATTTCAAAATCAATATCTGTGTTTATCCCCAGGCCTAACTGTCATGGTTTTGAGATTTTGAACTTAGTAAAACAGATTAAAGAAATGTGTCATTTTATCACCACTATAGGGTCACAAAAATGAAGTACCAATTCGCTTTCGTATACTCTTCAGGATTACTAGAAACTTCCAGGCAGGTATTTTTGGAGCTGGTTGGAGATAAACTCTGCAGGTCAGTGGCCCTCCAGGAACTGAGTTTGACACCTCTGCCGTAAGACCTTAGTTCATCTTCGGAACACGAATTAAGATATTTTTGATCAAATCTGAGAGCTGGATCACTCCTCCATACTAGTCCATAGGCTTCTTCAGGGATTGAAACTTGCCGGCCTCGTAAAGTTATTAAAGATATCGTTAAAATAGTCCAGGTGACTACAGTGGCTCAATCTTAAGTTTATCAAGTGACGAGAATACTTTTTGTGTGCAAAAACAAACAAAAATAACGACTTTATTTTCAACTTTTCATTTCCTTCTCTTTGGGCCTTTAGTCAGTTAAACTAGTGTAATTGCGTAGAGCTACGTCACACGTAGGCTCACTATTGGCCGACGCTGGTCATGTGGGTGATGCGTGTGACGTACAACAACAGAAGCGTACGCTGTTAAACTAGTGAAATGATTCGAGGCCCACAGAGAAGGAAATGAATAGTTGAATTAAAGTCGTTATTTTAGTTTTTTTTGTGCACAAAAAGTATTCTCGTCGTTTGATAAACTTAAGATTGAGCCACTGTAGTCACTTGGACTATTTTAACGATGTATTTAATAACTTTTCGGGGCTGGCAAGTTCAATCCCTGAAGAAGCCTATGGAGGAGTGATCCAGCTCTCAGATTTCATCAAAAATATCTTAATTAGTGTTCAGAAGATGAACGAAGGTCTTACGGGGTTGGAACAACATGAGGGTGAGTAAATACTGACAGAATTTTCATTTTTGGGTGAACTATCCCTTTAAGGGCAGATATTTGGGATGAAGGGATTGTTTTCAAACAGGTCTCCTGAACAACTGGTCGGTATATAGATATAGTCCAGCCCCAAACACCAGTCATTTGTTGAGCCAACGTTGAGTGGTTATCATGGCCCTGTTAGCTCCCTCTGGCTGTAACTACACCATCTGGCTTCAGGAAGCATGTTTCTCTCTTGGCAAGTATTGATTTCAGAGAGTGCAGAAAATGTTTCGAATGTTGCAAACAACATTTAAAATGAAAAATATTTCATTAATGTAGATATTTTTACCAGTGCCCAGTTCTATTTACAGGCTTCTTAAAGTGTCTTTTATAAGCATTACCCCTTTTCAGGGAAATCAACTTAAAAGTGACTTACATACAGTTTAGCTGTCTAATATTACGCAAGGACAGGAGATTATAACCAGAGGTGTAAAGCTATCAGAAAGTAAAAGTCCTGCCATATGTTTATTCCACCCATGAACTCAGCCATCTGATTTCACTCATTAGTTCTATCTCCTGGCTGAAAAACTGCTAATTAGCAAATCCAGGTAAAAATACTGAGGAGGACTTTTACTTTCTGAACCTGGACGTTACACCTCTGATTATAACATCCAAAAAAATTACACATTTCACCTCTAAGTCATGTATTAGACTCAATGGAGAAAGAGGATTTTAGATTATTTAGTCTGTGGAAAAGTCCAAGCCAGAAAAAGCTGCAATGAAAATATGCTGTCAAAAAAGCTGACGACCAGTGAATTTCAGCAACAAGCAGTTGGAAACTGAAGTGTGAATCACCATTGAAGTATAGTGAAAATGTACAGGAAAAAAAAAACGTCTATTAACTTACTAAATGGTGAGTATAGTTTAAAGGTGTCATGAATTGAGAAAAAAAACATTCCTTTTGACATATATAAGAGGTCATCATACTGTAAGACTATACTGTAAGTTTCAGAGCTGAAAACTTCCTTGTTAGTCCAAAAACAGATTTTATTGAAACTAAGCCCAGAGAACGACTCGTTTTGGATTGTGCCTATTTATGACATCATAGATGAAAATAGTGAAAAAACACCTCGGCAGAAGATCAACGCCTACTTAATCATCGCTACCACTGTAGCCCCGCCCACTAGGGTGACCACTTGTCCCGCTTTGTGTTGTACCGCACAGCATTGTTACCCCTTGTCCCGCACGTTGCATATTGAGAAAAATGTCCCGCATTTTCATCAGTCTGTTTTTAATTATCATATTGAGAAAACATGCATTAATTCTTTTGCTTTTTTAAGAAAGCATTTTATTTATTCTTTTTGCGACGTCGTTTTTCACCTGTATTTAACACTGTTGCGTCAGAAGTACAAATATAACAGCCGTTTTTAAAATACTATCCAATGGTTAAAAGCAAAGGAGTAAACACGGTCACTAGTAGGTTGTGACGCTGTCAATCAAAATGTGGAGGCGAGATTCGCTCCATGTGTTCCCTGTCAGAAAACAAATGGATAATTCGGTAAATTAAATTTTAAATTTCACAGAATTTATCAACTTGTTGCCTGCTGTGGTTGTTTTAATTCACAGCCTTTCTAAAAAATATGAACGTTTTTGGTTTAATATATTCTTAATATACAGCTATAGGACTGTCAATGATCTAAATTCATGTTGGTTTATATTTTATTTATTATTTATTTTGATAGGATTTTAGTTGGACTTGGTCAGAACTGTTTCTGCATGATGCCTGCTGCCTTTAATTTCAGTGATGTTGAATTTAAATGTCATGTAAAATAAAGACATGTTATGTTACATTGTGAAGTAATGTAATGGTGTTTCCTGGAAGGGACTAAAGAACAAAGAATTTTTATCAGCTGAAAGGCAGAATACAAATGTTTTTAATAAGTTAGATAAACATTATATAACAGTTTCAGGTTATGTTTTAGTGTTGGTAACATCTCCCTCATTGTCCGACACAAACTTATAATCGTCCCACATTTGGTTTGTTTGATGGTGGTCACCCTACCGCCCACTGATTCGCCCATGACAAGTAGCACGTAAATTACATACATGACACTTACACTGGAATGAGCAATTAAGCGATAAACATACCTTTGAAAAGTTAAAAATATTGTGGAGTGCCAGGTTGTGTAGAAAAAAACATTCCTTCTGACGCTGGATTTGCAGAGAGATTGCGAAAAAAAAAATGCTGTGCCTTCTATAGTGGATCCGACAGGAACAGCGCAACACACTTATGTGAGTAAAAAAGTTTTTACTGTGTCACTATTGCTTTGTTACAGATCGTTCGATATGTACTGATTATGTGTTATGTGTGCGTGTCTAACCAAAATCACTCGTGAGTGACCAGTGATTTCTGATATGTAATGGTACAGTCAGATGTTCTTTGTCTCAAAATTGTATGTTGTTTGTGTCAGTAAATCAAAGTAGGGACTAAACGGTCAACTTGACTATGTTTCTCTTAGTAAGACGAAAATAATCTGTTATCTAAACTGTGATTAAATTGTATAGAAAGCCATCAAAGAACGCTCACATTACAATCTCTGAAGCTATCAATCAAACAGCGCAAGTTTATCAGTGACTGAGTTCTGGACTCTCGCAAAAACTCACGTTATAATCAACAAATCTCTTATTTTGCACTGTTAGTTATGAAGCAAGCATTCGTGAGAGTGCCGAAATTGAGTTGCAATGACGAGATCACTACATTCATGTGCTAAACATCTGTGATTGGCTACAATCCTCATCACTGCAACCTTTCATCCCACAATCTAAATATAATGCTAAAATCAACTCTTTCACGATTGGTTAAAATTGAGAGCTGTAATAATAAAACATACTAATAGTTCTCGAGACAGTTCCACATACAAAGCTAATCATAATAATTTCATTCGTAATACAAAGCTATTTCATATCTAATGATGTTAGCCAATCACAGCAGTGGGCGTTTAAACTGAAGTCTCACAGAAGACACGCCCCTTCAAACAGATCGTTGAAATCAGAAGGCTAAAATCAGGGTAGGAAAAATGTAATTTATTTCACGATTATGACCATATTTGATGTAAAAATTAAACCAACATTATATAAGTGAACCCCAGGAAACATTATTAAATAAAAAACAATGCAGTTCATGACCCCTTTAATATATTTTCCCCACTATAGCTTGCATAAGGATCGAGTTCATTCAAAACATTAAGTATGCTAAGATATCTTAAAATATTTGATGATTATACTTACACTACCATTCAAAAGTTTGAGGAAAGTATGATTTTTGTTGTAACTTAATTTTGTTGATGAATAATTTATCATAGTTTTCTTCAATGACATTTTTTCACTGTCAAAAACAAGACAATAACTAAATAAAAACTTGTTTTTTAATTACAAAAACTATAATGAAAATATCTATTGACCTTTTCACCAATGAATGAGAACGAGACTAAAATGTTAGGGAGGGATGATTTGGGAAGAGATTTAATTAAAATGATGATTTTTTTATTCTTCTTTTTAGTCAACTTTAGCATGGGTGTGTTCACTTATGCTTGGCACTGTATCAACCTCTGCAGTTGGATGGTTGCTTGTGAGTGGTCTCTCAGAAGTGGATCCAGAGCAGGCAGCGCCCTCAAGGCATAACATTATGGGTAACTATACTTTCGTATGGCGTTTACCTAGTATCATAATAGCGCACATACATATCAGGTGCGTGTACGTAATACGAGCGCACAGAATCTCATCCGCGGGCATGAAACTGTCCTCGCAAGGGAGTATTTCTGCTCCGGGCACACACACAACAGTATCTGGATTTCTGAACAGTGCCATTTCAGACATATTCATTATAGTTTCATTCAGTTTGCTTACAGAGCAAACAGGTCTGTGGATGATGCAGTCAACATGGGACTGCACTATATCCTGCAACATCTCGACAGACCAGGGACTTATGCAAGGATCCTCTTTGTGGACTTCAGTTCGGCCTTCAATACCATCATGCCTGGTCTTCTCACAGCCAAACTGACCCAGCTCTCCATACCATCCTCGATCTGTCAGTGGATCACCAGCTTCCTGACGGACCGGCAGCAGCGAGTGAGACTGGGGAAACTCACATCCAGGACTCTCACCACCAGCACTGGTGCCCCCCAAGGGTGCGTTCTCTCCCCACTGCTCTTCTCCCTGTACACTAATGACTGCACTTCTAAAGACCCCACTGTCAAGCTCCTGAAATTTGCAGACGACACCACTGTTATCGGTCTCATCCGAAACGGTGACGAGTCTGCTTACAGACTGGAGGTTGAACAGCTGGCTGCCTGTTGCAGTTATAACAACCTTGAGCTGAACACGCTCAAAACAGTGGAGATGATCGTGGACTTCAGGAGGAACAGCTCAGCACTCCTCCCACTCACCATCATGAACAGCACTGTGGAAGCAGTGGAGTCATTCAGGTTCCTGGGCACTATCATCTCTCAGGACCTGAAGTGGGACAATCACATTGACTCCACTGTGAAAAAGGCCCAGCAGAGACTGTACTTCCTTCGCCAGCTGAGGAAGTTCAACCTGCCACAGGATCTGCTGATTCAGTTCTACTCAGCCATCATTGAGTCTGTCTTGTGCGCTTCCATCACTGTCTGGTTTGGTTCAGCTACCAAATCAGACATCAGGAGACTACAACGGACAGTCCGGACTGCGGAGAGGATTATTGGTGCCCCCCTGCCAAACCTCCAGGACCTGTACTCTTCCAGAGTGAGGAAGAGAGCAGGTAAAATCATCACAGACTCCACTCACCCTGGACACCACCTGTTTGAACTGTTACCGTCAAGACGGAGACTCAGATCACTGGCCACAAGAACATCTCGGCACAGGAACAGTTTCTTCCCACAGGCCATTTCCCTCCTGAACAGTTAACACTCCTCCCAAGGCATATGCCTGTAAGTGCAATACTCCCACTGTTTAGTGCAATATCCCACAACTCAGGTGATACTTATATGTAGATTTATTTATTTATAATATTCAAAACACTGTAAATAGGTTCATAATCTGTAAATCTGAAAATGTCTATTCTGACTAAACCCAACTGTGATAGTTTTATTCTCATATATTTATATTTTTATTTTTTATTCTTATAATTTGTAGTATTATGTTTCATGTTGTATTTGTATATGTCCACTGGAAGCCTCAGTACCAAAACAAATTCCTTGTGTGTGCAAGCACACTTGGCAATAAAGCTCTTTCTGATCTTCTGATCTTCTGATATTATGAGGGGGGAAAACTGTCTTATATTCGGACCAATACGGTACAATACAATTGTTAAATTAAAATCTGGTCATGTCAAATCTGGCATCTAGTCAAATCTAGTCAAATCTGGCATCTTTCTGGTCATGACTATTTCAAACGTATAATGTGCATCATTTATTAGCATCGTATGTAAAACGGAGGTCAGGCTCATTAAAATCTTATCAACCCCATGACCTAGGGATGCTAATGATTAAAATCAATGCTTTAGAATACAGCTGTTTCACTGCTTTAAGAGAACTAAGTTTCATTTTTCTACATACTGTATGGGAAAAGGTGATATCAATCAAAGAGGAGAAATAAAGAGTTAAAATGAAAACGTATGCAATTAGCTGAAAGGAGAGATTCAAAAGCAGTGGCCATTAGACTGAAGGATACATAATTACTAAAACCTCTGTGTGTATATTTTGTGTGCGTGGGAAAAGTGTAGGCGGATGTGTGGGAGTGCATATGTTAATTAACACACACTTTAATCACTTCATCAAACTGAAAAATTAAAATCCCAATTTGCAAATAATTGCATCTGCTGCAGCATGTCAGGACAATGACGTTTCAAGTGATGACATGCATGCACTGATTCTTATGGCAGTATCTGAAGCCACTACATATGAACCATGTACACTCGCTGATGTGACTGCTAAAATAATTGCTGTATAATAAATGTATTTTCATGGTTTTGAATAATATAACATCATCAGAAAATATCATCTGAATATGACCAGTGACTCATATTCAGTCAGAAAAAGCCATTTAGGGTCTGCAGTGATGGAAATGTAGCCATAAATAACTCGATTAACCCTATAAAGCCTACTGTATCATATTTGATACACAAATTTATAAGGCCTCTAAATTATCAACATGATTAAAACTTTGCTGCACAACCTGCACAATCTACTACATGCCATCTATTGTCTGATTGATGGTTATTCTTTTTTTTTTACTTTTAGTATAATTAAAAAGTACTTTTAATATAACTAAAACAGTCTTCCTTCAGGGACTGTATATGCATCTTTTTACTGTGAAATTGAACTTTTTTTGCCATTGCCAAAATGCTCTGTTTGCAATGCTCTGTTTCTTAAAGGGTTAGTTCGCCCATTTAAGACATGAAGTTGTATGGAATCCTTACCAGCACTATAGTGCATACACACTGACCCACTCTGTAGTCACCTCCCTGGTCAGAGTTCTGGCCGCTGGAAGTTTTTCAAGAAAGTACTCCCGGGGCCTCAAAACTGTGCGTTTTTACGTGAAAAAATTATTTGTGTTTCAAACAATTTAGCACAGGCTCCCCAAAATTGCACAATAGAACATTGATAAAAACTGTTACCTGGTCTTACGAGTCTTGATTTCTGCTGCGAAATTAAGATGGTAGGGTCAGAATTTAGCGTAACACAAAAAGATCCATCCTGCCATGTATCAACGGTTCAGGCTGGTGGTGGTGTAATGGTCTGGGACATGGGCGTCAGAAGCAAAAAAAAATGTGGGTGGGTCATCCTCCAGATTTTTTTAATGGAGTAGATTAGAGCTGTTCCCGAAGCCAAATACCTTTTTAAAATCTCTATGCAATAATGAGTGAACTGAATGAGTGAGTAAAAATGAAACAAGCGCAAATCCGTCTATGCGTTCATCTCTCAGAAATCAGAGCTTGGCAAGAGTAATACCAACTCAAATAGGCTACTACATGTTCTACGATATGATATTGTATATTATTGTATGTATATTTAAATGATTTAAGCCTTGTACAATATTATAGGCAACTCGAGTGAATGGAATAAGCACAGCACGGTCACAAATCAAACAGCGCGTTAATTGTTCGTCTCCGTCTCAGCAACCAAACCAGCTCCAATAATCAACTAAGATTCATATCCATTAAAGGGTCGGTAAAACAAATTTTTTCGAAGTCCTGAATGTGTTTGTGGGGTGCACTGTAACATGTGTTCATGCTTCATTTAAAAAAAATTTCATTAATTTTCAATATTTTACCTTTATTCTACACTGCTCTGTCCCTCCTTGTAAAAACGGTCTGATGGTTTCAGGGTTCTATGAAGCCAGTCCCTCAAAAATACACAATCGGCTCAGACTGGTTAGCTGGCCCAGTGTGTTGTGATTCCCTAACCGCCTAGTGCACGTTTTTCGGAAACGTCACGCCCCGTACCTTTATCAGTAGTTTGTGCTTTCGTGTATTATAATTGGGGTGGTGATGGCGCAGTGGATAGGACACATGCCTTTGGTGTGAGAGACCCAGATTCGAATCCACTGTGAGACACCAATGTGTCCCTGAGCAAGACACTTAACCCCTAGTTGCTCCAGAGGCGTGCGACCTCTGAAATATAGCAATTGTAAGTCGCTTTGGATAAAAGCGTCAGCTAAATGAATAAATGTAAATGTATAAACAATGGCGTCAATCGGACCCAGAGAATGTTAGTGAAGAGGATCGAGCAGAACCTGTTCAAGAACGGCTGTTAAACGACGTTTCAGAAAGGTTTGTTTTTTGTTGTTGTTTCTGTCTAGTTACTTTTTAGATACGCTGTAATTAAATTGTACTAATTATTATAGTATTACAAAAAATAAGCTTCATATTCATAAACAAGAATTTCATATAATCGTTCTAACAAATTATACTAACGTAACAGTCCTCAAAGGGATTTTTTTGAGTAAAGACTGCGGATCTATAGTGACCGTTACTTTTGTATTTTTAGAACGATTGCAGCCAAATATCTGTCGCCAAGACTATTAACCCAAAACGAACACTAAACATTGGCTTTACTGCAGTAAGTTAGCCAAATCAAACACAGACCATGTTTAAAAATGCCTGTAGATAAACAAGCATGTAGATAAACAATACATAAAAGCTCTTATCAAAGAATAATTTACACTAATTCCAAGTTCACTGTATAAAAAAAGTTTGTAGCGTTAAGTATGAATGAGCATTTAACAAGCTGGTTTGCAGAGCCAAACAGCATTGTCATTTGTTTACTTCCTTGCTGCAACATACAATTAACAATACAAACTATTGCAGGAAAACACATCGACGAAAAATAAATCATACTTACAGGTTGTGGCCCATAAACAACAGCTTCTGTTCTTAAAGTTGGAACTGCTCCATCTTTCAGGACAAGCCGTTGTGCGAATCCTGCAATTATGAGGGACCGAGTTAAAATAAATTTTAACCATTGATCCCTAACTCCCTCGTCCACAAAGTGGACCTGCAGTCTGGATGAAAATAACAGCGGCAACAAAAGCCTACTAACGTTATACCACAACAACTCCGCAAAGCAAAAATGGCCTTTCCCCCTTATTGAGTATTCTCGGAGGAGGGGTTTAGTGGGGTTACTGATGTCAGCAACCCTGGAGGAATGTCGTGTAGTCCCTACCGGCGGTTTGCTGTAGTCCTTAGAAATATCTATAATATCAAATATCTACCTTTGCTTTGAACTTTGAGCGTTGTAACTTTGCAGATGTTGTTTAAGCTCAAACAGCAACATTACACACTAGCTAAAGTTTGAAAAGTGAAATCGTGTTTTACCACCCTTTTAAAGGGGTCATATAATGCCATTTTCATACAAGTTAATTTGATTCTTTAGGGTCTAAATGAAAAGTTTGTAATATACTTTAATTAAAAATTTTCGTTAGTATTATAAGAAAACACTAATTTTACCTGGTCAAAAACAGCTCTGTTTTCAGCACGCCATTTCAGTGCATATGCCTTTAAATGATAATGAGCTTCGCTTACTCCGCCCCTCTGTTCTGCGGGCGTTCATAACAGCGTTATGACCACACCGCACGTGGAGTGTTTCCTTGACAACAGTTGAGGGTATAGGAAAAAAATGGCAGCGGGAGTCTCTGAGGAGGACACATCTGTGCAACCGTATCAGTTTGAACCATAGACTGTAAAAAAAGATGGACGACGCCCCATCGCTCTCTTCCATTGGCGAGAAGTGAAGCCGCCATCAGCCACAGCGCTGTTTTTATAGCATCAAATAACTAACTAAAAACAAACTTATTTTAAAAACAAACACTTGAAATTACATCAGCGTGATGAAATCTACAGTAAATGACCGAAATTATCTTTGGAAAAAAGATACGTGAAGTGTAATTTAATTGTTTAGTTGGTCTCACGTCTCATTGAATAACATAGGGAGGTGGGGTTTATGAGTTATACTAGGACCAGTCACCAGGGGGCGATCGAGACGTTTTGGCTTCACTTTTCAGGGCTTGTGCGGCAGGCTTGGTTTGAACCGGAGTCGGCACAAGATGACGGCCCGAAGAAGTTCGACAATTAAGGCTCGAACATGACGTTTCTGAATGGTTGGTTATATGATCTATCTTTGTGTACTGGCAGGGTAGAGTAGCTTAGTGAGATTAACGAACGCTGTGTGTTTACTGATGTAAGTTATACGTACTCAGTTTGTAATAACACAATAACCATAACGCGTTGTTCATTATAAACGTGGGATTATGAATTATATTGAGAACGTCGTACATAGAAAACGTGCCGTATGTACCCTGAGTGTAAACCTTAGCCGCATTCATCGTGAAGCGATTTGCAAAGATCAATATAAAGGTTAATAAAATTGTACACTTACTTTTTCTGGAGGTTCAGCAGGGAGACATGAATAACTTAGTTGGTAACGATTCTTTTTTCAGGAGCAGCTTCTTATCAAAATCAGCTTTATAAGTTACCTCCTTCGTTAATAAAGCAGTCTGGTGAGAAAAGATTTGCGAATTACGCAAACATGAAAGCATTGACGTTGCTCGTGGGGCATATTCCCTTCGAAAACAAAACTCAGCCACTGTGTCTTCATCAAAATTACTGCTGTGTTCGTTATTACACCCAAGAACAGAACACCACAATCGCTCAGACGCCATTCTGCTCCAGCATATCAACAATGACGTACTATGATGACTGACAGCTCTCTCAGGGCAGGGATCTGTTGAAACGCTGCTGTCAATCAACAATCGTGGGAGGGGCGTCCGATTTAGTGAAGTCACAAAATCGTTCGGCTCAATTTGAGGCAGGGGAAAACATATAAGGAGATTAAAACAAAAACACTGGATAGATTTTTATCATTATATGATGGTTGTGTACAGGCACTGCCAACACACATTTCAGTACAATCAACTTGAAAAAGTGCATGTACCATTATATGACCCCTTTAATTAATTACTATTTGATATGTCTATTTAAACGTTTTAAATTTCGTATGATCTGTATTCTAACTGTAAGAAGCTCCGGTTCCCATAGGAAAGAAAGAAACAGGCTTCCATAGTAACTGGACTGTTGAAGGATGTTTTACCACTTCATCAGTGATGAAATACTAAATTCTACTAATCAAGACCATACCAAAAGACTAAGACATAGTTATTGCTCAGACCATTACAATGTCATTACCTTTTATCCACCTTTTTCCTATGCACCATGATACTTTGTGCGAATGGGATTTTTCCATTCCATTATAAATTAGTGCATTCCAGTGAATAATTAATAGATACTGTAAATTAAATCGGGAGAGCAGACCACAAATGTGCCGTATATTTTTTTATACTGTTAAAGCTAAATACTAAGGAAAAGATAAAATAATCAGGAGGAAAAGAATGCAGCGACTAATAAAGAGCTCTCGTCATTGACATTCTTGTATCTCATGTCACATTAAAATACCAAGCGTTACGTTATTCTCTTGAAGTTGGTACATTAAAAATACCAAAATATTTAAAAATACATACATATTCTCTTGAATATTCTCTAGCACAACCTTATAATTTGGAATTATTTGTGTCAGTCTTTTTGAGAGGAAGAAAGTTCTCCAAACCGGAAGGGCCTTCCATAATTCAAAATGTGAATTATAATTATGGATAAGATTTATTTTGTTGTTTGGCACAATCTTATTCAGATCTATTTGGTAAACAAAAGGTCTGAAAATCACTCTTTCACTTCACGTTGAAATTCACGACTCTTGAATGTCAGAGCCGAAGAGAGAAGCCAGGATCTAGCCGCCCACTAAAATCAATTAACCCCATTCCCCTCATAATGCCCATGTGCAACTCCAATCATTCTCAGATTAATGCTTGCCCATCAATTAAAGACACATCACTTGTCGTGGGCAGCTCAGGAACGTCAGAGCAGTACAACAATTTAAGAAGAACTGTTGCATTGCTGAAGATAAAAGGTGTTCAATCTGCTTCCTGAATAACAGTTGGATGCTCTTTCTTATAAATGTCACCAGGCCCCCATGGGACATCGGGACTTGTGTTTATGTGTTTGTGACCTTCAGGATGAAAATGATCGAGACAGGTCTTTGGATAAGGCAAGAATGTGCTGTGTCAAATGTTGGAAACATCAAAACCATTCAGACAGTCATTGTTTCTCAGGGTCTGTAAAAGAATATTTGCATTTGTGAAAAATCTCAAACATTCAGGCAGCATATCAAGGAAATATTACCCCACAATTAGGTGTACATTGGTTTTTGTCAGTTAGCAGACTCTTCATCCACAGATCTAGACAAGACAAGTTCTCAGTTTAAATAAAAAAGAATCTATGGTTAAAAAAAAACATTGATTGAATTATGGTTGCTCCAGGAGGGTAATTTTCCAGCAGAGTTTAGTTCCAACTAATTAAACTCACTTGAACCAATTAACTAGGTCTTTGGGTTTACTTTTTTTCCCCACAGCACGGTTGGAACTGAACTCCACAGGAAGAAGTAGGAATGAGCAAACCTTAATTAAATCATTATGACTCAGAACAACAGACTGACTCTTGCAGTTTGCAAGGTCACCATTATGATAAGGTGAAAAATATCTTTAAGTTACAAAGGACAAAACGCGATGTCCTTTTCTTAATTTCCTTTATCCAACGTTTCTTTAAATGCTTCCACTTGGCCTTGGAAAGATAACAGCCAACCCCTTTTTGTATGACTCATAGTACTATAACTCAGAACTGAAAACATAGCAGTAAATGGAAAAATGGTCAATTAGACAGGTGCTTCTAAAAACTGGAAACAGAAAAAAATGAAAAAATGAAAATGAACAGCAGATGGGCCTTTTTGAGATTAAATGCTCTCTTTGGTGTTCAGATTGTTAAGAAAGATGGATTGTTATTTGGATTTGATAAATAAATTATTTTGGGGGAAATCAAAATCAATCAGCGATTACATCTCATGACTAAAAAAACAATCATCAGGTTTAGTCAATTGCTGTTAAAAGTTTAAAGCTTAGTGAGAAATTGAGAGGTATAGAACGGAGGGATAGGTAGGTATTTGTGGACAGTTGCTAAGGTAGCAATATTTAAAACAGACAGCAAACTTTTCATAGTTCTTTTATTTTTCTTTGATATGCAGACATAGCTTTTTTTAAGGAAGAGATACTTATTTCTTTATTTTGAAAATCCAATGTGAAACTTTTGGTTAGTTGTTTTGTTTTTCCTGTGACCAATTCGTTTTCTTAATATGCTTAATATTTAAAATTTTAAATATTAAGGCTTTAAAATTATCAGGTTGTGAATGGTATAAAGTCTACACGGCCTGCTTTGTAAACTAATGCTTAATTACATTGATTAGTTCATTAATATGTGTGCAGTCTCTTATTTCCAGAGAGGTTAATTTTAATTTTGCAAAGCCTCTCAGAAAATGAGAATGGAATAGGTTAATTAAACTGATGCTCTGGGCTTGAACTCAGAAATGAAGTCGTACCTCAGATAAACCACAGCAGACTGGACATTTTCTCAAACTCAGATGAAGGTTAGTTATTGAGTCCTCAATTCTTTCTTTAGCCTGCTGTCTCACACTCCTTCAACAATGTAAAAAAGGTCTAGTCCACATTGGCTACCAAATAATCTGATTGTCGGATTGACAGCTCAAACGGACTGAAAATCCTTCATGAAAACCCCTTAAATTGAGGTTGATGAAAATTAAATTTTGATCGGATTGGTAGGGGCGGTTTATTCCTTTTCTAATCAGATCGAGAAGACATGAAAACACTAGATCAGATTGAAAACTGAAACTGGAAAGGACTGCGCATGTGCACTGCAGCGACGTAGAAATGGCATAATGGCGCACGACGTGCAGAACGAGCTGCAGTTGTTGTTAAATAAAATGTTATAAATTACTGTCGTGTCAAATTTGCCTACCACTCATCGTCTGTGAAGTGGTGCACTTCAGTCTTCACTTCATACTCTCATCCATAGACACTTATTTTGGGCGTGGGAAGGGATTATTTTACTGATCAATAAATATAAGCAGCACAGCACCATGTGCTCATCGTCTCCTAATCATCTTTAAAACAATGGAAACAAGCAATGTATGAGAAAAAATAGTATGTGCTAATTCTTATTAGAAGCTTCTGTCATATAAACGCACACATCAACCTGATAACTTTTTTTAGCGTTCATGTACATTCGGATTCATCCGTAGGAATGAATTCATTCTCGATTCTCGTTTGGAGGTCTGTAGCTATTGACTCTGCAAGTTGGCGACTTCTGCGCACTATGCGCCTCAGCATGCGCTGACCCCGCTCTGTGATTTTACGTGGCCTACCACATCGTGGCTGAGTTGCTGTTGTTCCCAATTGCTTACACTTTAAATCGAGGAATCGTTACAGCCCTAGTGGCAACCTTTCATGGTACCACGCTTAAAGTAACACTATGTAGTTTAAGACCCTTGTGATGGTACATCAACTTACAATAGGTTAAATGACACGTCTGCCATAGCCTGACGTGGTCTGTATTGGCACTATATCGGCACCGCTTTTACTGGCACTATGTAACTTCGGGTTTCGGGTAGTAACCGGCGCACAAAAAGAACGTCCTGGTTGCGTATGCAACCGACCGTTCCCTGAAGGAGGGAACGGAGGACGTAGTCGACGCGACTGAAATGGGATCACGCTAGGGAGCCTGTCTTCTTCGAGTACTATTGAACGAGCCAATGTAATTGGCGTGCGTGATTCGCATCACACACTCCGCCCCCGCGGCGCGGGTATAAATACGGAAGTGGATGCACGCACTAGTTGCTTTTCGCTGAGGAGCCGAGAGTAACCCGGGGTCAGCGGTGGTCCAGCGGTAGTGGCAAGGGGACTACGTCCTCCGTTCCCTCCTTCAGGGAACGGTGGGTTGCATACGCAACCAGGACGTTCCCTTTCAGTCGATAACGTTGGACGTAGTCGACGCGACTGAAATGGGATCAACCATTGAACAAGCCACTAACGCTGCCACCTTCCAGTGCCTAAACCAAAGCCTCCTGATGCCCCCGCAAACTTAAGGCGGGGAAGGACAGGGCTTAGGCCAGGGAAGTCACTGCTGTTCCTACAGGACCACTGGGAAAGCGTTCCCCGTACGTTGGAAGGAAGGGACGCTGCGGAAGCCACATCCAACCCAGAGGGAGGTAATGTGGAGAATACACATATGAACTGGGCGGAAACCGGGCAGTCTAACATATGGAATGTCACTGGGGTGGCTCCAGCCTAAGACGGGGGGAGACACACCGGACAGTGACGGCAGAGAGACTCTGCCGAGGGAAGACACGGGCTCACCGCAGGGAGCCGTATCGTGGAAGAATACACATATGGGGTCACCGAAGGGACCGCAACATATGGACCCAGCCTAACACAGGTTCCACACTGCTTACGAGTGGTAGGCCTAACACCAGACGTTCCGCACGTCCGACGTCGGAGGGGTGTGGAGGAACTCAACAGGGTTCAATTTTAAGGGAACTCAACTGGAGTAGAAAGGCGCACGTATCCAGTCCATAGGAGGGGAATGGCGCAGCAAGCCGACACTTGAACCGGGCTCACGGTGAAACTGGCTTCATGAGAAGGGAGCCCACGGGAAGCAGCGGTTCAACCAGGTGTCGTCCAGCCCCCAACTCTAGAATCTGTTTAGCAAAGTATATCGTCAACGCCCAGGCGGAGCACTTTACACTCATCATAGAGGAGCTCAACACCTAAGTGGACATGTTGCATCTCGGATCTTTGCCGAAATGAAGGCAAGCACTAAGTCCAACTTTGCATGGAAACAGCCTTCCCTCTCTGCTGAATTCCAACAGATATTTGAAGAGCTGGTCTGAGGTCTATGACTTGCATTCTGTACACGTCCAAGCGAACGGAAAGAGAAGCCAGGGCTGGATCTGCCTCCTCCAGGGCAGCGCTTGCAGGCTCACCACCTGCTCCTATTACGGGAGAGGTAGGAACCTTGGGCACAATCCGAGCCGGGGTCTCAGCTTGTGAGAGTTAGCCGGCCCAGACTCCAGGCACAATACGTTGACCGAAAGCGAGCAAGTCCCTACCCTCTAGTAGAGACCACGCGAGCAGGAGAACTGATATAACAGAATTTTTAACTCACTACCTGCAGTGGCTCAGGGGCGGTCTCTGCAGTGCAGTCGCACCAGGGACAAGGCCCAAGAGGATAAAGAGGGACACAAGGATTTACAAGACCTTGCTCCTCAGGAACCTGACGACCAGAACGTGCTTCTGCATACTTCTGCAACACGATGAGCGTCGTTTAAACACCGAGGCAACATCATTTTGAGGGTGATTTAGGAAAACAGCCTACTGCAACCCATTTTGCAGGAAAGAGAGCACTGAAGTGATCGAAAGCTTTCAGGATCTCCTCAGGAGAGAAGACGCACTCAACGACTAGGTTCCACTTCTAAAGGCGTAAGCACGCTACCCAATTCTAGGGGGTGCTCGCAGAAGTGATGGTAACTATCACATGTTCTTGTGATAGCCACCTGAACCTCCGCGTTCAGATGTAAGACCGCCCGGAATCTCCGGGGGAAGAACGTGTGTGCCATCGTGCCCCGTCCCCGAAAGAGTTTCCAGGGGAAGTCAGGAAGGCTGTTGAAGGGAACCAGGTCTAGTTGGGCCAATAAGGGGCAACTATGAAGACCTGTTCCTCTCCTGACATGGCACGTAGGTGCAAGTGACGGACGCAAAAGACAGGAGCATTGCTCAACACAACATGTGAAGATCACTGGGCTTCAGGAGCATTTTCTGCTCAGCACTTGGGTGTGACAAGTTCACTGAGCTTCAGGAGCATTCCTGCTCAACACCTGAGTGTGATAAACTCACCGAGCTTCAGGAGCATTTCTGCTCAACGCTTGAGTACGAAGAACCTCACTGAGCGACAGGAGCATTTCTGCTCAGCACTTGAGTGTGACAAGTTCACTGAACTTCAGGAGCATTCCTGCTCAACACCTGAGTGTGATAAACTCACTGAGTTTCAGGAGCATTTCTGCTCAACACTTGAGTGCGAAGAATTTCACTGAACGACAGGAGCATTTCTGCTCAGCACTTGAGTGTGACAAGTTCACTGAGCTTCAGGAGCATTACTGCTCAACACCTGAGTGTGATAAACTCACTGAGCTTCAGGAGCATTTCTGCTCAACACTTGAGTGCGAGGAACTTCACTGAGCACCAGGAGCATTTCTGCTCAGCACTGCGTGTGATGAATTCACTGAGCTACCTGTGATGGACTCACTGAGCTACAGGAGCATTGCTGCTCAACACCTGAGTGCGATGAACTTCACTGAGTTTCAGGAGCAATTCTGCTCAACATGAAGAGTGATGATTTCACTGACTTGCAGGCGCAAGGCGACCATGAGTCGCAGTCACTTTTAGAAGGCTCACTGGGGTTAAACGCATTTCACCGGGCCCCTGGGGCAGCTGAGTCCCAGTGTTTGTCCAAGGGTAGTCCGCTCGGTTTACCCAAACACTGGCGGAAAAATAAAACCGGGGGGGCAACTGAGCGGCCCCGGAATGGTCATGACCCAGCCGGACCCAGGGGATGGAGTCTCCACTTGCCCTGGCTATAACTGTCGTGAGGCTCGATGGCGGCACGATTGAGTAAGCGGGAGGAGTGGAACAAGGCGCCCTCAGAAGCGTCTGACTCCAAGGAGGAGGTGACGGGTGAGTTTGTGACATGCAGTGGAAGCTTGCGCAACGGTCGCAATGTCTAACAACTCGAGGCACGAATGCCCGTGTAGTCGGGGGTCGCCCAGGCCCCCGTTAAAACACGCCCTTTGTACATGGCCCCTCTGTTGAAGAGGGTTTGGCAGCAGACCGGGATGAACTATAGTCACACAGGGTGAGCTGCTCTGCCACGGTCACCTCGGGACTCGATCGTGAAGCTAGCGCTGAAGCGGTCACATATGGAGGGAGCCAAAGGCTGCGACTACCATATACCCCAGGAGCCTCTGAAAGTTCTTTCAGTGGGACCCTTTCTCACTTCAACACCAGCTGAACACATTCTCATTGGAGAGACATGTTGGACCGAGTACCTCTCCAGAACTAGAAAAGAGATACTCAGCCCGTGGGCGAGATTACTCTCTTCCAGTTGACCTGAAGACCCAACGGGCTCTGGAGCACTCGAGGGGAAGGACACTGTACTGATACTCCACCCTTAGACGCAACACACAGGATGGCCTGCGGTGCGGGAGGTAGAGATCTGAAGCACCTGTCTTTCAGGTCAAAGCTGCAGACCAATCTTGGGCCAAGATGGTCATGACCCACCCCCTAGTAGCACGAAGAACGAGTTTACACTGGCCTTCGTACCGGCTGGAGGAGCGGCTATATCAAATCCTTCGCCAGCAGGATAAGATAAGCACGCACAAGTCAGGAGCACTGCTCAACACTCGGTGTGATGAATATCACTGAATTTTCAGGAGCACGTCTGCTCAACACCTAATGTGATGACTATCACTGACTTGAGCGGGGTAGCCGAGCCTGAGGTGGGGCAGCAAAGTAGAGAGAGTGGTGTTAGTGTGCTGTGCAACACTTACCTGTCTCCACAAGCGGCAGGGGGCGCGAGAGAAGGCGGATGACCGGGTCCTCGAACGCACCAAGCTGCCTGCTGGCGACCAAGGGGGAGCTGAGGGGTGTAAGGCTATACAGGGTCACACCCGCCAGACTGGCCCTCTTGGGACCCAGGAACAGATGAAATTGCTCTCTCCTTGAAGTGTGGGTACCGCTTGCTCCGCTTTTTTTTTTTTTTTTTTTTAGGGAGCCAGCGGCGGAACAGACACACACACAAACAAAGGCTCCACCCGGCCCTCACCCGGGGGGAGGGAGTGATCGTGCCACTCCAAGAGCATCTCATCCATTCCTGGGCGGCCCGCTCCGGAATGCTTTCGCTGTCGCTTGCCACCTGGCTTGGCAGCGCCTGGAGCGGGCTGGGCGTCTCAACTGCGGCCGGCTCCATGCTGAGGCCTGGGTGGAGGCTGCTGCGGAGGGCCAGCAGGAGCGGCGGCCGGAGAACGCCCACGGCGACGAGCAGGCGGAGGAGCTGCCACCGGCGGCGGTTGGAAGCAGCAGCTGGCCACCGGGGCAGGATGTGCCGGATGACCTCCGTCTGCGCTTGAGCGGCAGAGAACTGTTTGATGCAGTTCTCCACCGCGTCGCCGACCAGCCCAACCTGGGAAATTGGGGAGACCAGGAACCGAACCTTGTCCGCATCCGCCATACCAACCAGGCTGAGCCAACGAAGGCGCTACTGGACCACCAAGGTGGACATCGCCAGACCGATCACGCACGCTACGACATCCGTACCCCGGAGGGTGAGGTCGGATATAGTGCGGTGCTCACCTATGAGCGCACGGTCTGGATTACCCTCGTGCATGCCATGGGTGCCCTAGCCTGCAGCAACGCCATGGCACGCAAGAGGAAGGGGCTTGCCCATAGGATTTGTAAGCTCTGCCCGTCGGAGCAGACGAAACTCACAGGCCTTAGGGGGGAGACGAGGATCCCCCCAAAAGGCAGCGGCCGCCGGACACAGGTGCACCTGTGTCGACAGACCGCTCCAATGGAGGGACACCTCGCAACCCTTCACCGTTCCTCCATCAAGGGTAATGAGGGGGAAAAGCTAGTCAGGCAGTTTCTGGCAGAGAAAGATGCTGTTCACCAACTGACAAGCTCTCCATGCATTTCGGGAAAGAAAGGCACTGGGGCGGCGAGCTGAGAACCAGCGCGGCCCGCCCCAAGATACCAAACTCCAGATTCCAACCGAGACTGAACGGGACACGGTGGAGGTTCCACTCGAGCCCGGCAGCCTCGGCGGCCCGTTTCAGCATAGCTGATAATTCTGGATCCGGCTCGGGCAACATTGAACTCCCGGAGGGAGACAATGCAGCCGAGTCATCATCTCTAGAAGTCAGCTCACCCTCCGATGCTGCAATCGGCGTCCTGTCCTCCAGGGGAGCCCCGAGTGAAACCGCTGGCCCACCCATTACAGATGGACCAGCAGACAACACAGGAGGCTCCAGTGGTTGCAGTGGAAGGGAGGAGTGAGGAGCCCACAGGGAATGGTTACCGGGCGGGACATCCAACACTATCCTCCGGTCACCCATCCCACACAGCACCCGAGGGTGGGGCATGGTAATGGGGACTCGCTCTCCGCGAACGAAGGCGAGTCTCGCCCTCAACACTGCGACAGTCGTGTTCCCACAGTGAAAACATGAGCTGTCCACAAAAGCTGTCTCAGCGTGCTGTAAGCCAAACACGTGACACAACAGTTGTGACCATCAGAGAGAGACAGGGAACGACCGCACCCAGAAACGCACGGGCGGGATGACATCTTGAAAAAGACGCAAACGCACCCGTGTTGCTCTTTCAGAAAATAGGACCGTCACCAGTGCCGGAGCACACAGGGGAATGACCGCGGCAACACTGAACAGAGAACTGAAACAGTGAAGCACTCACTTTTCCGCCCTCTAACCAGCCATCAACACACACAAACATTTAGAATTTTGTTGCTGTTAAAACAGCAGTTGAGAGCTCAAAGCTCGCGATCACCGCTGCACTCGCGCTGTAGAACACCAGCACTGGGAGAGTCTTCCTGAAGAACACCGACACACTCGCTCGTTGTAGACAACAGCACTCTCAGAGACATCAAACGATCGGCTCCGAAGCGAAAGGCAACTAGTGCGTGCATCCACTTCCGTATTTATACCCGCGCCGCGGGGGCGGAGTGTGTGATGCGAATCACGCACGCCAATTACATTGGCTCGTTCAATAGTACTCGAAGAAGACAGGCTCCCTAGCGTGATCCCATTTCAGTCGCGTCGACTACGTCCGACGTTATCGACTGAAAGGGAACTACAAAATTCGACTGCTTTACGGCATACATAGTTTTTCTTCGTTTGTGATGTCTTTCATAAAATCATGAATTATACTCTACCTTGTCTGTGGCCATTGTTGATTCCAAAGCCGGTGCTGGATAAACAGCGAGCGTGCGCGTGCGACAGTAGGCTGTGGTAGGCTAAATTATTTACAACAGCGGTAATGGACAATTCCACTTACAACTTGAAGGGCGATCGCAGAGGAAAAGTTCCTTGGTGTTGCTTTAAATTCAGAGCTCTCGAGAGCGACCCATTCTTTCACAACTTGCAGAAGCAGTCTGCATGCCTGGGTGCATGATTTTATACACCTGTAAGCATGGAAGTGATTGGAACATCTGAATTCAATGATTTGGATGGGTGTCCCGATACTTTTGTCAATTTTGCTTTGGCAATCTGTCTTAGCGAGTATTCACTTAAACATTGTCGGTTATGTCTTAAGTGAACAAACTGTTAGGGCTAAAAATCTGATGCATAACATTATATTAGATGTGTGTGTTAAGTCTTTATATAATAAACCTGCTGCTGTCTGTCAGTAATGTTAATTGAGCAACAAACGAAAAGAGGGAATCACTCACTGCTCTTGACTAAACAAATTTTGTAGCTTTAATAATAATCAATTTATTTGTAATATACTAATGCACGAATGCACGGTTTTTTTTTTTTACATTTGATCATTCAATTTCTGTATTACTTACCTGAATGCTTCTGTTGTAGATGTAAAATGAAAATAGATGTAAAAAGAAATAAGTAAAGCACTGTAAATTTAATTTGTTTCCTATATTGTATTTGTTCTACTGTTGGTTATTTGCACTTTTGTTCTTATTTTTAATAACAAAATATAAATAAATAAAATAAACAGAACAATATTGTGATAATATAGTAATTATTAATAAACTAATTGAAGGAAAAGATGCATTGTGATCCATTGAGAATTGTTTTATAATCAAATTGTTATACTTTGAAACATAATAAAATCGTATCATGAGGCAAGTGAAGATTCACAGCTCTATGCAATAGTATCCAACAGCAATAGTATCAGGGTGCAGAAGACCACTGGCTGCTGTGAGCTTTATCTGAATAAAGCTAACCATACTTCCAGAGTGAAGTGAAAAAACGTTTTTAAACAGTGGAAAGAAAAATGTGTGATCTGAATTTCTGCTTGTCCAAAAGTACAGACAACTTAAAAATACAAAGTCAGCTATACATATGTGGATATTTAGATAATTTGCGGCTAAGAGCCTTTAGCTAAAGTTGAAATATTTTACAAATATTGTGTGCAAAAAATATATAATTGCATAAAGCCAACCAAACAAAAAAGAGATAGAGAAAATTGCTTTTCAGCTTTGTGAGTGAGGCTGAGACTCTTCATCCATTACCTTTCAATGAGCTTTTTTATAAGTAGTATGAGGTGTTCCCAAGTATTAAATAATTATTACTAAAAGATGATGTTCTCAGAAGTGTATCATATTTGATAAAGCCGTGTCATTTTAAATAGCTGTCTGATTTATCTCATGGATACGGAGCCCGGGAAGTCACCTGTGGGAAAAAAAAAACAATCCGTGGCGACGGTTTTGCAATCCGTTCGCTCAGTTTATAAACCGTAGCCTACTCACGAATTCTCAAACGGTTCCCTCGGTTTAACAAATCGTGCCCACGGGATTAATAAACCGTACCCACGAGTTTCTAATCCGTGCTCTCAGATTTGTAAACCGTGCCTTCAGTTTTTGCAATCTGTAGCCTACCCACAAATTCATAAACCGTGCCCACGGGTTTGTAAATTGTACTCACGGATTTGTGGCCTCTCCCCCAGTCTGTGCCGGATGATTCAACCAGGCCTCCTGTTTAGGGATGCATTTCATTATGTTTAAACTTATTTTTTTTTAAATGGATAATTTCTTGAATTTTCTAAAGAAAGACATTTAGGCTACTTGTATCTTTAAAGTCATTTTTTTTTGTGAGGAAAAGCTCAGTATAATAGAATAAGCAAAAAAAGACTTCACATATATAGCCAATAAAAAATAAATATAAAAAACACAAGGTTAGGTTATATAAAAAAAATAAAACATTCATAAATTATTTAATTATTGTCTTCAAGTGAACTCATTTATAAACGCAAATGATAATAATTATCATTATTACATTTAGGCCAGATATTCAGAAGGCGTTTTTATCCAAAAAAGGAACAAAGCAATTCGTCAAATTACAGTCATAATACAATAATACAGGGCTAAGATTATCACAAATAAACAAGATTTTGACGCATAGCTACCCAAGTTTGTGCGAAGGAGGCGCGGGCGCGAACACTTGCATTTTTTTCCTATCAACAGTGGAAACAACTTAAAATACTCTATCATTTCCGGTCATACAGAAAAGAATAATACATGATTCGCAACTACTTTTATTTGTCCAAATTCACAATAACAAGAAAACGTTGTGCTTTTGTAAAATAAAACAATCAGGCGCGCTTTCATGATGAACTGGAGCGCTGTCTCATAAATGAACTGAAAACAAAATATAGCCTGCTTATATAAAGCTTGAAATGTACACTTTTAAACAAACAATTAAAATGTCTCGTTATTTTTTCAGACACATTTATTATCATTAGCCTATAAATAAGCTCTCTATAAATAAGGTTCCAGATATATGGCTTATCATTCAGCACTGCGGGTAAAATACCATTTCCAGGTTCTAATTTGGCCTTAGAAAAGCAGTAAAATCGACATTTTTTCAATATTCATTTGTGAATATTTTAAATGTTTAAATGGGCAAAAAGTCATAAACAAAAATCTGAAAACACGTCAGTATTTATTTTGTTAATTTTTTTGCGCAGCATTTGGTGTGTATAGCCTACAGTTAAAATTCAAATTTTTGTGTTCAACTTTGCGTTTTAAAAATACAACAACCTTTAATTTTTTGTTTTTCAATTAGCCTACGGGTAAAAAAAAAGAAAAACAAATGAACTCCGCACAAACACTTGGATATGCGTCAAAATATTGTGTTTATTTGTGATAATCTTAGCCCTGTATTTTTATTGTCTAACCTGTATTATTACTGACATTTGACAAATTGCTTTGTTTTTTCTTTTTTGGAGCGTCTTCTAAATATGTAGCCCAATGTAATAATAATAGGCTAATGATCATTATTACTATTATTTGCGTTTATAACTATAAATGAGTTCACTGAAGACAGTAATATGTTTATCATAAAATGATTTATGAATGTTTTAATTTTTATATAACCTAACCTTTTACAGTTTTGGAAATGTGTTTGTGTTATATTTCTTTTTTATATGTGAAGTCGTTTTTTGCTTATTCTATTATAACGAGCTTTTTCCTCCCCCAAAAAATTACTTCAAAGATATAGGCTACGTCGTTTTTTAGAAAATTCAAGAAATTATCCATTTAAAAAAATGTAAACATAAAAATTTAAAGTTTAAACATAATGAAATGCATCCCTAAACAGGAGGCATGGTTGAATCGTCCGGCACAGACTGGGGGAGAGGCCACAAATCCGTGAGTAGGCCTAGTTGACAAACCCGTGGGAACGGATTGCGAAAGCGTGGGCACGGTTTATGAATTTGTGGGTACAGATTGCAAAAACTGAAGGCACGGTTTACAAATCTGAGACCACGGATTAGAAACTCGTGGGTACGGTTTATTAATCCGTGGGCACGATTTGTTAAACCGAGGGAACAGTTTAAGAATTCGTGAGTAGCCTAGCCTACGGTTTATAAACTGAGCGAACGGATTGCAAAACCGTCGCCACGGATTGTTTTTTTTCCCCACAGGTGACTTCCCGGGCTCCGTACATGGATGATAATGACAAGAACTGTCCGCAACTGCAGTCTAATGCCAAGAAGTTAAAATATGTTGTCATGCTCTCAGATGCAGTCAGCCTGAAGAGGGAATTCAGGGGTTATGGCAGAGATTAAATTCTAAGAAGACGGTGATGAATGACTAAAAGTTTATCACAGGCTACATGTGTAGGCAGACACATTAACGACAATTGTGTGTGCAAGAATCAGAAATATATTATAGTCTCTCTCTCTCTCTCTCTCTCTCTCTCTCTCTCTCTCTCACTCTCTCTCTCACTCTCTCTCTCACTCTCTCTCTCTCGTGGGCGTTTGTTGAGGGAGCGGTGTGGTCTTTTGTGCCCGCCGAGTCTTTAAAAAGATTACTCTCCAAAATAACATAGCATATTTGACTGTATAAACTACAGATTGAAGTTAGAAAAGCTATTGAGTGATTTCATCACCAGTAACTGATACACATGCATTGTCTTTCTCGACTTTTTACGTTCACTTAAGACATAACTATGTCTGATAACTATCCAAGACAAGCATGTTGACATAATTTTTGTCTGAATTTTTTTCCTACAAGGCTGGACTGGGACAACAAAAAATCGGCCATGGCATTTTGGCCCAGACTGGCCCACTACATATGATCATAAACACCACGATATGTATGAATATGTATACCAACTACTATTCCTTATAACCACTAATGCCATTGCCATGTAATGAGTGAGAATGATAGAGTGAGAGTTAACAGATGAATTAACAACATTTTAAATTTTAATTTACAATCTAAATTTTACTGTATTAATACAATTGAACTATACTCCACAGTGATGAATCCTAATTAAACAAGCTATAAGCTGCATTGGCCTCGGACCTCGGGACCTCTACAGGGGTTCAGGGGCTTACCGCGGACTCTACACTTTCTCATATCTCCTCCTCACTATCCTCATCAGCCACAGGAGCTGATGAAGGTCCTGCTGCTGCAGAAAACATGTTATTTTGACACATTTGATGGTGTCTGCTTGAAGGACCGGTTTCTTTTTTTTCACACTATTTCTCTGCACATTCCTTGCGTTTCTTATACCTCTCTGACTATGTTGACAGATACACACTGACACTGCACGTTCGCTCAGAGCCCAAAGTGGTGAACAAGAACAAGAATGACATTAAGATATCGAAATAAAGAATTAAAGTTTTAAGCACTTTTTTTAATACTATTTCAGTGTCATTTGTTCTTCAGACATTCTTCTTTAAACAATAACTAACAGCTGTTTAAAAAGTTACCTTTATTTGGTTCTTGACTATTGAAAATAGGGGTGGGCGATATTGCAAAAATATCATCACAAATCTTTTCATGTTCACGATCATGTTGGCTTTACTATTTTGCAAGTGACTGAGCATTACTTCCAAACTAATGTCAATATATTTTAAAAAAAACATGAAATTTGACTTGGCTACATGAAACTCACAAAAAGCACTTACACAATCAAAACTAGACAATATACAATATAAATATGAGGCACAAACACAAACATGTTACCCTGTGTCGTGAATGTCGGCACGGACACCACTGTCTCCGCCACGGACACTTGCAAGGACAACATGGACACCGGCATGGACACTGGCACGGACACCGGCTTTTTTCCATTGCTGGAATTCGGTGATCATAGTTTATAAAGTTTTAAATATAGATATATTTTTCTATAACAAAAACCAATCGCCTTACTTTACTTATGGGACCCATAAACCCACTGGAGTCGTATGGATTACTTTTATGATAAATGGATGCGCTTTTTGGAGCTTTAAAAACTCTGGGAGACACGGACTATTAAATGCCATCACAAAGTTTTAAAGAGCCAGGATATTATTTAATATAAATCTGATTGTGTTTGGCTTAACGAAGAAAGTCATATTCACCTGTGGCTTGAGGGCGTTTTAGGGTGAACTATTCCTTTAAGTACAGAAACAAAGTAAAACTACTTTGTTACTGTCCACCAAGTAAAAGTTTCTGTTCTACAACGTAAATTACATGCAGTTGTCTACAACTTGAATTTTGAAATCCTTATGAGATTTTAAATAAGAATTAAATTGCAAGGTGAGATACAAAGTTGCAACTGCGTACAAAAAATAAAGTTGTAAATGATAAATCGTAATTGTGAGATATAATGTTGTAATTACAAGGAGAAAAGTCACAATTACAAGAAACTCATGATTATTAGATAAATAGCTGACTTATGAATTATAAAGTCAGAGTTACCAACAAAAAAAAGTGACATTAACAATAAACTTAAAGGGATAGTTCACCCAAAATCAAAATTCTGTCAGTATTTACTCACCCTCATGTTGTTCCAACCCCGTAAGACCTTCGTTCATCTTCGGGAAAACGAATTAAAATATTTTTGATTAAATCAGAGAGCTAGATCACTCCTCCATAGGCTTCTTAATGGATTGACACTTGTTCCCCGAAAAGTTATTAAAGACATCATTAAAATAGTCCAAGTGACTACAGTGGCTCAATCCTAAGTTTATCAAACGACGAGAATACTTTTTGTGCGCAAAAAAAACAAAAATAACGACTTTATTTCAACTATTCTTTTCCTTCTCTGTGGGCCTCGAGTCAGTTCACTAGTGTAATAGCGTAAGCTTCTGTTGTTATACGTCACACGCATCACACACATGACCAGCGTCGGCCAACAGTGAGCCTACGTGTGACGTAGCTCTACGAAATCACAGGATGGTTCACCCAAAAATGAAAATTCTCTCAGTATTTACTCACCCTCATGTTGTTCCAACCCTTTAAGACCTTTGTTCATCTTCGGAACACGAATTAACATATTTTTGATAAAATTTGAGAGCTGGATCACTCCTCCATACTAGTCCATAGGCTTCTTCAGGGATTGAGACTTGCCAGCCCCGAAAAGTCATTAAAGACATCGTTAAAATAGTCCAAGTGACTACAGTGGCTCAATCATAAGTTTATCAAGTGACGAGGATACTTTTTGTGCGCAAAAGCAAACAAAAATAACGACTTTATTTCAACTATTAATTTCCTTCTCTGTTGGCCTCTAGTCAGTTAACTTAGTATGACTGCGTAGAGCTACGTCACACGTAGGCTCACTAATGGCCGACGCTGGTCATGTGGGTCATGCGTGTGACGTACAACAACAGAAGCGTACGCTGTTAAACTAGTGAAATGACTCGAGGCCCACAGAGAAGGAAATGAATAGTTGAAATAAAGTTGTTATTTTTGTTTGTTTTTTAGCACAAAAAGTATTCTCATCGTTTGATAAACTTATGATTGAGTCACTGTAGTCACTTGGACTATTTTAACAATGTCTTTAATGACTTTTCGGGGCTGGCAAGTTTCATTCCCTGAAGAAGCCTATGGACTAGTATGGAGGAGTGATCCAGCTCTCAGATTTCATCAAAAATATCTTAATTCGTGTTCCGAAGATGAACGAAGGTCTTACCGGGTTGTAACAACATGAGGGTGAGTAAATACTGACAGAATTTTCATTTTTGGGTGAACTAACCCTTTAACTGACTAGAGGCCCACAGAGAAGGAAATTAATAGTTGAAATAAAGTTGTTATATATATATATATTTTTTTACAAGTATTTTTGTTTGTTTTTGCGCACAAAAAGTATTCTCGTCGCTTTATAAACTTAATACGAAGGACTTACGGGGTGGGAACAACATGAGGGTGAGTAAATACGGACAGAATTTTCATTTTTTCATTTTTCATTACAAAAACAAAAAAAGAAACAAGCTTTAATGTTGTTAACACACTCAATAACTGCACTGACCTGATATTGCATGAACACTGCAAGTCTCCCATAGAAACGTTTTCTTTAAAAAAGTCACTGTAATTTAAAAAGTGTCACAGTGTCTGGTTTGTGTTCCCTGGGTTGCCACTAGAGGTCCTCGTTCTCACGGTGTCTTTCACGTTTGACTTCATTTCCCAGCATTCTGTCTGTCACTCATCAGTTCATTGCACTCAGCTGTTTCCCATCACCTTGTTAGTTTGAGTGTATATATACCCTGTCTGTTTTAGTGTTTGTCACGGAGTTGTTGTTATTCGTCACACCACCTTGTAGTCTGCCTGTTTCTGTTTTGTGCTTCTTGGATGGATATTATGGACTTTGACCCCCTGCCTGAACTGTTGTGAGTACGGATTACCCAATTAAATTACTGCTTTTGGAACTTACCTGTTTGTGTGTGTGTACCGTGACTGAACGACTCCGTCATGAATAGTTCCAGCAGTATGGGGTTCCGGGCCTCTTCCCCAGCCACCGAGGGGGGGAGGTCGCAATCTGGAGAAGTGCCAACTCGAATGAACATTTTCGATTGTTTTGCACTGTGGGCTCGCATCACGGAGGAGACCGTGGCGGGAAAGTCCCCCGAGGCCTCTTCCTTCGAGAGAGGAGGATCGTTTGAGGGGACTCGTCTGGCCAAGTTCTCCGGAACTAGGGGAGGTTGCAGGGGAGGAGGTGGTCGACAAATTCCACGACACCGTCCTCCGCCCTGCCATGTTCCTGATCCGGAGCCGCTGGTCTGGTCCAGCACAAGACCCTCGTCGCGGGTTCCGCCCAGCACGAGGTCGTCACAGCGGGTTCCGTCCAGCCCAGAGCCCTCACTGCGGACGCAGTCCAGCCCAGAGCTCTCACTGCTGGCGCCGTCCAGCCCAGCGCCCTCTCGCTCTCATGGACGTAGAAGGAAGAAGAGACACAGTCCATCTGCCGATCCAGAGACCGCTCACGTCACGTCTGCAGATTCAGAGAGCATTCACGTTCCGTCTGCCCAGTCAGAGACAGTTCACGCTCCGTCTGCCCAGTCAGAGACAGTTCACGCTCCGTCTGCCCAGTCAGAGACAGTTCACGCTCCGTCTGCCCAGTCAGAGACAGTTCACGCTCCGTCCGCCCAGTCAGAGACAGTTCACGCTCCGTCCGCCAAGTCAGAGACAGTTCACGCTCCGTCCACCCAGTCAGAGACTGTTCACGTCCCGTCCGCCCAGTCAGAGACTATTCAGGTCACATCTGCCCAGACAGAGACGGCTCACGCCACCTCTGCCCAGTCGGAGACGGATCAGGAGATGCCCATTCTCGTGGCCGGAGGAGCACTGATCGGCTATTTAGAGCGTCTAGCTCGGATCCTGGAAACGCCCTTCAGACATTTAGTGCCTGTTCCTGAGCCGGAGCCAGTGTCTGTTCCTGAGCCGGAGCCAGTGTCTGTTCCTGAGCCGGAGCCAGTGTCTGTTCCTGAGCCGGAGCCAGTGTCTGTTCCTGAGCCGGAGCCAGTGTCTGTTCCTGAGCCGGAGCCAGTGTCTGTTCCTGAGCCGGAGCCAGTGTCTGTTCCTGAGCCGGAGCCAGTGTCTGTTCCTGAGCCGGAGCCAGTGTCTGTTCCTGAGCCGGAGCCAGTGTCTGTTCCTGAGCCGGAGCCAGTGTCTGTTCCTGAGCCGGAGCCAGTGTCTGTTCCTGAGCCGGAGCTTGTTTCTGTGTTTGTGTCTGTCCTTGTGGTTATTTCTGTTCTAGTGACTGTTCCTGAGCCGGTGTTTGCAGTTCCTGAGCCGGTGGCTGTTGCTCCAGAGGCAGAGCCAGTGCCTGTTCCAGAGCCGGAGACAGAGCCAGTGCCTGTTCCTGAGCCGGAGGCAGAGCCAGTGCCTGTTCCAGAGCCGGAGGCAGAGCCAGTGCCTGTTCCAGAGCCGGAGGCAGAGCCAGTGCCTGTTCCAGAGCCGGAGGCAGAGCCAGTGCCTGTTCCAGAGCCGGAGGCAGAGCCAGTGCCTGTTCCAGAGCCGGAGGCAGAGCCAGTGCCTGTTCCAGAGCCGGAGGCAGAGCCAGTGCCTGTTCCAGAGCCGGAGGCAGAGCCAGTGCCTGTTCCAGAGCCGGAGGCAGAGCCAGTGCCTGTTCCAGAGCCGGAGGCAGAGCCAGTGCCTGTTCCAGAGCCGGAGGCAGAGCCAGTGCCTGTTCCAGAGCCGGAGGCAGAGCCAGTGCCTGTTCCAGAGCCGGAGGCAGAGCCAGTGCCTGTTCCAGAGCCGGAGGCAGAGCCAGTGCCTGTTCCAGAGCCGGAGGCAGAGCCAGTGCCTGTTTCAGAGCCGGAGGCAGAGCCAGTGCCTGTTCCAGAGCCGGAGGCAGAGCCAGTGCCTGTTCCAGAGCCGGAGGCAGAGCCAGTGCCTGTTCCAGAGCCGGAGGCAGAGCCAGTGCCTGTTCCAGAGCCGGAGGCAGAGCCAGTGCCTGTTCCAGAGCCGGAGGCAGAGCCAGTGCCTGTTCCAGAGCCGGAGGCAGAGCCAGTGCCTGTTCCAGAGCCGGAGGCAGAGCCAGTGCCTGTTCCAGAGCCGGAGGCAGAGCCAGTGCCTGTTCCAGAGCCGGAGGCAGAGCCAGTGCCTGTTCCAGAGCCGGAGGCAGAGCCAGTGCCTGTTCCAGAGCCGGAGGCAGAGCCAGTGCCTGTTCCAGAGCCGGAGGCAGAGCCAGTGCCTGTTCCAGAGCCGGAGCCAATGTCTGTTCCAAAGCCAGTGCCTGTTCCAGTGCATGAGCCGGTGTCTGTTTATGAGCCGGTGTCTGTTGCTGTTCCTGTGCCATGGTCGCCCTCGCCCTGGTCTTCACCGCCTTGGCCGCCCGAGGGGTCTTCACCGCCCTGGCCGCCCGAGGGGTCTTCACCGCCCTGGCCGCCCGAGGGGTCTTCACCGCCCTGGCCGCCCGAGGGGTCTTCACCGCCCTGGCCGCCCGAGGGGTCTTCACCGCCCTGGCCGCCCGAGGGGTCTTCACCGCCCTGGCCGCCCGAGGGGTCTTCACCGCCCTGGTCGCCCGAGGGGTCTTCACCGCCCTGGTCGCCCGAGGGGTCTTCACCGCCCTGGTCGCCCGAGGGGTCTTCACCGCCCTGGTCGCCCGAGGGGTCTTCACCGCCCTGGTCGCCCGAGGGGTCGTCTGCTTCGCCCTGGCCGCCCGATGGACTGTCTGCTTCGCCCTGGCCGCCCGATGGACTGTCTGCTTCGCCCTGGCCGCACGATGGACTGTCAGCTTCGCCCTGGCCGCACGATGGACTGTCAGCTTCGCCCTGTCCGCCCGATGGACTGTCAGCTTCGCCCTGGCCGCCCGATGGACTGTCAGCTTCGCCCTGGCCGCCCGATGGACTGTCAGCTTCGCCCTGGCCGCCCGATGGACTGTCAGCTTCGCCCTGGCCGCCCGATGGACTGTCAGCTTCGCCCTGGCCGCCCGATGGACTGTCAGCTTCGCCCTGGCCGCCCGATGGACTGTCAGCTTCGCCCTGGCCGCCCGATGGACTGTCAGCTTCGCCCTGGCCGCCCGATGGACTGTCAGCTTCGCCCTGGCCGCCCGATGGACTGTCAGCTTCGCCCTGGCCGCCCGATGGACTGTCAGCTTCGCCCTGGCCGCCCGATGGACCGTCTGCTTCGCCCTGGCCGCCGGCTAAACCATCACCCCCTGTTTCTGTTCCCTTCCATGGACCTGGCCCCCCATCCCTCCCCCTGATCCTCCACCGTTCCACCTCCCTCCTGGCCTCTTGTTTTGTTTGTTTTTTGTGGGTCTTGGAGCGTCTGGTAGCCGCTCCGTAGAGGGGGGGTTTTGTCACAGTGTCTGGTTTGTGTTCCCTGGGTTGCCACTAGAGGTCCTCGTTCTCACGGTGTCTTTCACGTTTGACTTCATTTCCCAGCATTCTGTCTGTCACTCATCAGTTCATTGCACTCAGCTGTTTCCCATCACCTTGTTAGTTTGAGTGTATATATACCCTGTCTGTTTTAGTGTTTGTCACGGAGTCGTTGTTATTCGTCACACCACCTTGTAGTCTGCCTGTTTCTGTTTTGTGCTTCTTGGATGGATATTATGGACTTTGACCCCCTGCCTGAACTGTTGTGAGTACGGATTACCCAATTAAATTACTGCTTTTGGAACTTACCTGTTTGTGTGTGTGTACCGTGACAAAAAGAAGAAGTAGGACAAGAAGAAAAGAATGCAAATGGGTTGAGGCCTGTAGTTGGCTTGAAAAGGAGCCGCTGCAGTATCATCATGAATTAATACTTCAGAAACCCCAAAATTAGTTACAAAAACTTTGGTAATTATTAGTACACTGAAATAAATTATTATAAAAGCATTGAGGAGGACAACCTCAGACAGCGAGCCCTGAATATTTTTTTCTTGTTTCCTATAGCGAAGTATTATAGCTGTTTTGCACGTTTAAAGAATTTGAACTAGGCCTACTTGAAGCTGAATTTTATAAAACACTGTGCTGAAAAATGGATTTTATTCCAAGCTAACAAAGTTTTATTATTATAACTTTTATTCATAGTTAAAGAGTAGATTTCAGTGGAAATACAATTTTTTGGAGACGGCCAAGGGATCTGCATTGTATTAGGTGACAATGACAAAAATTTCTCATACACATATTCATTTCTTATGTCTTTCTCATCTTTCTTAAAGCAAGTCTCCATTAATGAGATGGGTACTGTAGACCATATGGAGGGGCAAAACATCCAGAAGATGTTATTTAAAAACCACAAGTGGTGTGAACACAGGAAAATGTACCAAATGTTTGACCAGCCTGGATTTTTCCCTAAAATAATTAATTTCTCAGCAACCGCTCTGTGAGTAACAAATCAATTATAAATTTGTACATCTGTTGATATCATAGTCCGAATGTTTACATCTGTTGATGTCATAGTGTAGCATCTGGACCAATCAGACACACAACTATTCATTATATTCAGAGATTGACATCAACACCCGCCAACCCCGGTTTAATTTTTCAATTGTAGTCTTTTAAAAAGGCATCTGAAATAAACTAAGTGCATTTGTTTCTAATTGTTGGTGTTACACGGCTTGAATTTCGGCGAGGGATTGCGCGTGTTGGGCATAATTTTACTCATTCCCGCAGATTTTGTGCTCAAACACAAAGTGAGTGCACATAAAGACAAGTATATTGGCAATATAAAACAGTTTAATGGGTCCGTTCGTCAGGTCTTAAAACGACAGCAGCCTAATATACGAGCTGGCCAATTATGAGATAATATTAAAAATATCTATATGGTAGTTTTTCCCCTATGGTATTGATGTAGCAATTGTGGCCAATGAAAATTCTTAGTGGCTATTAACTTTGGAAAACCACTAACCACAGTGGCTGGTGATCAAAGTTAATGTCAAGCCCTGATTATATTTAATGAATAACCCAACAGACACCTCAAGACAGTAACAAGCAAAGGTCCAAGAAGGTGTTTTTTATTATTAAAAAAATTTGTTTTAATAAACCATATGTTCAACCAAAAAACCCTATCTGTTTTCATTAATTTAAGGGTCATGGTTATGATGATTATAATAATGATGATTGTTTAAATACCGTGAAACTGTGATATTTTCTTTTTGTGACACCTATATACATTTGGATGCTGCATTAAACAAGTTCTTAAAGGGAAAAAAAAATAATAATAAATCAACTCCATAGCTGATTCCAAGTGATCAAGGGCTTAGGACGTTCCAGTTCAGCCCATTGCAGTTTCCGCGAGTAGTGGGCACTCATGCAACGTAAGCAATTACGCACCTCTGAGTGAACGAGACGGAGGGAAGTTAGCCAGTGAAGGGCATGTCAATTTTGGACTGGAACGCAGCCCTAGACATTCACAGTTTAGTCACTCACAACTATTGAGTAATTATCTACTACTCATTTGAAACCGTTTACTCATTTTCCTAATGTTTGCAATTCCTAATGACTCTTTGCATTAAATTCAAACAAAAAAATTCCTAAACGATCCCCAATCACTATACATTATGAAATCATAAAAGTCTGCTTTTGAAACTTACAGGAATGCAAAGACCAGCTCTTCTTTATACATCAAAATGCTCTGTCTGAAGTAGTTGTTGGTCATGATGCAGTTTTATTAATCAAATGTGGATTCTAATTACTCAAATGTTATGTCTTTGATGATCTCCCTTTTTGAAAGTGCAGCTTTTAGATGAGATCTGTTTATATCCTGAGATATTTAACACAAATCAGTACATGTAATCATACCGATTTAAGCTGCATGTACCAAAAAGATGGATGGATGAATAACTATTAAAATACTGAGGTTTATACTGTTATGTCCTATACTGTAAATTTGACAAATGGATATTCTAATTGACATTATATTGGAAATCTTTGTTCAGGAATGAAGTGTTTGAGTTTATCTTGATTCTTTACTTAAGATTGGAAAAAGTTATATTTCCAAAGTTCTATTACCATGATGGGCTTTTGCACCGGAGGAACCTTATCATAGTACCCTCCCTAACCCCAACCATTGGCAGTAGTCCCCGGATTTTGGCGTGTTCGTACCACAGGAAGTAGGAACGATTTTAGTTCTAGGAACTCCTTTTGGAGGAACTAATTTAAGACCTTCTTCAGAGTAGGGTCTAAACCAGTACTATAGGAAGTACCAGTGACGTTAATGTACGCTGATTGGCCGAATACACACAAAAGACCAGCATCCACCATAAAAAAATTAAAAAAAAGTAAACGCATAGATTATAGCCTATATATTTACACCACAAACTAACTCTACGAACATTGACAACAGTGATAGATGTGCCTCTTAAACCTTTACGCTTAGGAGAAAGCGCTCTATGCTAGAACTACGTTTCTAGAACTACTCGGTGCGAAAGCCCGATGGTTAGGCTACCACATAGGATTCTGAGTAAGAATTTGTTTTTCTAATACAGCCCCAGAACAGTTCGATTTTTCCCAGTGTACCGAAGATATCTTTTATGTGAGCTACATTTTCATTGTCCACTGATTTTTCCTCTTAGGCTGCACAACTGCATGAATAATGAATTATATTGTCCTATGCAATTTCTAAACAGAAATTTTCACAATTTATGCAGAGAGATTTCAATCATCAACTTAAACTTCTCCAGTAACTTGGAGCACATTTGAATAATTCATTATAATATAATTCATCTCTGCAAAGAAATTCAGATTAAAATAAAAGTTTTGATTAAAATGTCAGACATCACCAGGGCTGGCCTTAAAAGAAACAAATGCTAATCTACACTGGCAGAGATTAAGTCTCATGTAACAGTCAACACAGGTGATCGATTAATTCTTGCTGACATGTAGCAGATCTGTGTGATGTTATCAGAGCTAAAATTTAGAGATTTTAATACATCTGGGCTTTTTAAATAAGTGCAAACTGCTAAATTATAAATGAATAAAATGCTTTTGATGGGGCTTTTTCTTTGTGGTCTGACCACGGCATCAAGGCATTTATATTGCTGGTACATTTGCATCCTTCCAGCAACTCTCCGAGAAATTCCATTTGCCTAGGTAACATTTTTTTAGATATCTTCAAGTTCGAAGTTTCGTTCGCAATCTTAGTCCCAACTTCCCAAATCTCCCAGAGGCCTCTCTAATTGACTCCTTTTTAATCCCATTGCCTACCATTAAGGGTGCCATTTCATGTTTATACAATCTTATCTATTCTTTGCAGCTTACCCCGCAGCATAAAATTAAAACCCAATGGGAGGAGGATCTAGGGGAGGGGATCTCGGAGGAGCTGTGGGATGCCATTTTGCGTCGGGTTCACTCCTTATCAATTTGTGCTAGACATGGTCTGACCCAGTGCAAAATTCTACATCGTACCCATTTCACTCGAGTTAGGCTTTCCAAAATCAATAATGATATCGATCCTATGTGCATTAGATGTCATCAGGCTCCAGCTACCCATGCCCATATGTTCTGGTCTTGCACTTCACTACATAATTTGTGGACGCAGATATTTAATTCTATTTCTGTTTGTACAAGGGTTCAATTTGATCCAACAGCATGTACCGCTTTGTTTGGGGTTTTACCTCCTACTTTGCAGCTTCCTAAATATAAAGCTGACTTTGTAGCCTTTATCTCCTTATTGGCTAGACCTTTGATTTTATTGAGGTGGAAGTCTCCTGCGCCTCCTTCTCACTCGTCTTGGATCAGGGACATCCTTCAGTTCGTGAAGTTGGAGAAAGTTAGGTGCTCGATAAATGGTTCTCTTGTAAAATTTAATAAAACTTGGGGTCCATTTTTTGCACATGTTGAGGGATTGATTTTCACAGCTATTCCAGAGTAGCCACCCTGATTGTCTTCTAATTGTGAATTTTTTTGTGTGAATTTGTAGCATGCTGGGATGTTTTTTATGTATCTCTCTGTAAGCGAACATATTGGGCTTTTATTTAGTAGTGGGTGACCATTTGGTATTTGTTTTTTTTTTGTTCTGTTTATTTGTTTTTGGGGGTTGTTTTATTTTATTTTTTATTTTATTTTTTTCCTTCTTGTTAGTTGTACTTGACACTGTTTTGACTCCCGAATTGTTATCTCTTGATTTTGTTATGTCACTGAAAAAATCAATAAACAAATGTTTAAAAAAAAAAGGATAAAATTTATACTGTTAAAATGCTGCTTTTTTTTCATGCTACAAGGCAATATACCACTGTGGCGAGCAGGACGAGGTCGAGCGCCGTGATAGAATGGCACGAGGCCGATGGCGTGATTACTAATGAGCGACATGTGCGCGACACCACTGGCCTTGCACCATTTTCTCACGGTCCTCGACCTCGTCCTGCTCGCCACAACCACACTTTCACAATGTAGAGCCTCGGGCAGTCTTTAGCAACAAAACATAAAATATTCTACAGTATGAATTATAGGCCTAGGACTTGGCCAGTGAACATACACAGACATACTGTCTGAAATGAATAAATGTCAAATGCCTGTCTATCCAACACCTCAAGTCAACAGGTTCAGCATTTTATCAATTAATTTATCTGCATGCTTCTTACACCTACATTTTGACATCTTTATATTAATTATTATTTTAGGATAGAATGCCAGTCTTTAAGTTGAAAATAGTCTTGAGAATATGTGTCCTTTAGTTGAACAGGATTGAAGAACATCATGAAGTCTCATGAAGTCAAAAACTGCTTTTGAGCCAATCAAACTAATCTGCGTCTGTCTTCAGTCTTCTCCCCCCCCACAGCGGCCAATGAATCAAATTCATACTCATTGTCTGAATGGATCACAAAATCATCTGAGGATGCCCTCCAGCCCAAAGTGCTCTCTGTCAAGCCTAAATTACCACTGTGGGCAGGGTGATAGTGGTGTGTGTGTGTGTGTGCGTGCGTGCGTGCGTGCGTGCGTGCGTGCGTGCGTGCGTGCGTGCGTGCGTGCGTGCGTGTGTGTGTGTGTGTGTGTGTGTACGTGCGTGCGTGCGTGTTTCCCTGCATTCTAGCACAAGGAGATCAGGCTAGAGGTGAAAACTGAAAACTTCAAACGTTTTCAAATATAAAAGCAAGTAAACATGCAAATTTGTATTTATTAATATTCTAAAATTTTAACATTTTTAACATTCTATTTTATTTTGTCTAAATAAAATAATCTAACTAAATGTAAGCATCACAACATTGTAATGCACAATGTAAAAAATGAATATTAATTTTGAGATTTGCATTTAGAGATGTAAAATGTAAGTGTTATCAAATTATTAGAGTTTTAAAGATAATGTTAGATGCTGTGGTTGGATTTTTCATTGTCCAACATTTTGATGGACAAGGTCCTAAAAAATCTGTCATTGTAATCTATTATTACACGTCATTTAATTTTCCTATTTTAATTATAATAAACATTTAGTAGTTTTTGTTTTCGTTGTCATTTTTAGTCATGAACTTACAGGCCAAGCTATGCATTTATTTATTTATGAATAAAACAGATGAACAGAGACTGCGTCACTTTTCATGTTTAACACCACACAAAGAAGATGAATGTTGTTGTTGTATTTATTTATTTTGCAGTGACAGCGGAGGCCACTAAAACACAATCTTTGTCCCCAAACAGGCAAATATGAACGATGCAACATTACAAAATATAATTACAATTAAAATAATAACAAAACAATGAACTGAACTAAACTCAATGAACTTTCTGTATCTAGATTACCTAAAATCTTCATCCTTATCCTCATTGACTTCAACTGGGTCCTCGCATGTACATAATCAAACGAATCAAGAAAAATTAAATAAACTGAAAATACTCCGTTAACTAAAAAGTAATAAATATACAAATTGGGGAAATGAGCATGCAATATTAAATTAAATAGCCAACATTGTCTGATATATATCCAATATCAAACAATATCGATACATTTTAAAACAATTGTGCATCCATGAATGCCCTGATATATTTAAAGCGAAATCGAAGCATGAACTGGTGTGGTGTAATTTTGAAATAGGGCTGCAACAAATTATTGTTCTGATAATCGATTAATCTAAAGATCGTAGATTAGTTGACCGATTAATCAGAAGGCTTTGATTAACTTTCAACTTTTGAAAAAAAATTTTTTAGTTTACACAACAAAAGGAAGCTTGATTTCAATCTTTGAATTAAATTGAAAAACGTAGCACAAATAAATACATGAAATAAAGAGAAAAGTTTAGGTCTAACAGTATTCAGAAATGCTAGAAACGGAAAAAAGCAATCAAATGTAAAATAACACGGAATAGTCTTTTAGTCCTGTATAATTTGAATACATAGGCTATTAATCCTGATCCCTTACAATTAATGATATCTTTTGTTGTTTTATATACAATAATGACAGACACATTTTAGGCTACTCTACCTTTAAGAGCTAGTGCACGGATCCAACGTTCACATGTTGCGTGTAAAGCGCAGTCCGCGCCACTTTCTCCTCTTTTAAAAAGGGCTCCCTGTTGCTATCATGCAATCATGAGCCACGTTCTCAATGAAGACGAAGACAAAAGGATGAACGCAAAAACACGTAACGGGAACGGCCCATACTGTTTTCATTATAGTATAACGGCCCATACTGTTAACATACACGTAGATAACACAAATGATGCGTTAGGGACTGCGTTTTCAGATTTATTAAACTCTTTTGGGGTCAAGCAAAACGTCAGTGGTCCCACTCATCGTCTAAATCATACACTAGACTTAATTATATCATATGGAACCAATCCAACTGATATAGATATTATACCGCAAAGTGACGATCTCACTGATCATCACATGGTAACTTGTATAATACGTACTGCTGAAATTTGTCATGTTGCGCCACGTTATCGACCAGGCAGAACAATCGTTCCAACCACTATAGATAGATTCTTAAATAGCTTACCTGATCTATCTCAGCTGCTCAGTGAACCCAAACAAACAGATGAACTAGAGGAAATGACTAGCAGTTTGAGCACCATTTTCTCTAGTACATTAGATATTGTTGCACCAATTAGATTAAAAAAGGTTAGAGAGAAAACTTGTAGCTAGGCCACATAAGGAAAGAATATTTTATATTGCTGTGAAGTATTTGTATAATTCTTACCAGACAGCTGTTCTTTTATAATTATTCTTCCTCGTTTGATTGCCCGGCCATGTGGTTGTGTTCCTGTTCTCTCACGCGAGAGTTTGTTCGCGGAGCTTCAGGGAATCCCCGTGACGTCAGTCTGATCAGCTGGAGTTATGACTTTCACTTCCGTTTAAAAGAGCCGGAAAGTCGGCGTTCGAGAGCAACGCTACTATTGCTCGTTTGGGACTAGCGATCGATCGCACCACACCTTTTGTTTTTGCTCGTCATTGACTGTGATTGTTGGACTCTCTTTGCGGAAATACACCAGTGGATTATTTCACCTTGGAGATCGCTTCACAGGACAGCGCTGTTACTCTTCCTGTGCACGGACTTTGAAAGGCTTACCGGTGAGGCCGATTCAACGCACACACTTACACTGAACTGGAACATACACACACACTCACCGGACTTATTGCCTATTCTGTATATATTTATTTTTGGTGCTTCTATTGAATACACTTTAAGGTATTATTCCATCTTGTTTGTTGTGTTTATGTTGTGAACAAATAGAACATTTCTATTCAAAGAAAATCATATAGAGGGTATAAACCGTAGTTTTTTTTGTGTATCCTGCCTTAATTAAGCTGAGTGTTACATATTGGTGGCCCGTACGGGGACCCTTTATTATTGTTCTTTGTGTGTGTTTTTTTTTTAAGATGGATGTAAGGAATACTGATACAGTGACAGAAGTTGTTAATACTGCTGATGACCTAGTTACTTTTGAAGATGGCCAGAATGATATGGAACTAACAAATGTTCAAGAGATTCCCAGGTCTTTTGTGACTAGACGTAATCCTACTGCTGAAATAACTTCAATGCTTAGTTCATTGTACATTTCTGATGCTGAACAATCTGATGATGATGATGATGATGAGAGTTGTACACAAAATGTTGAGAGGGTACAATCATTGCAATCAGAACTGACTCAATGTAAAGTTGATTTATTGGCCCTTGATAACAAAGTACATACTTTAGAACAAGATTTCAAACAGTCAATGGACAGTACATTGAATCGGGAAACCAGTTTCAGACAGGCTGTAGATACTAGCTTGGCAAGGTTGGAGGATTATTTTGCAGATGCGCTGGAAAAATTAGAAAAGGCTGTGACAAATTGTTTTCTGAGGAGAGATGCGAAATGGGAAAGTCAAATGAGAAAAATGAGGCTCACTAGCACCCCCACACTCACCAGATTACAGGCCTATTCTCCAGATTCCTCCCGATTTTCCACTGTCCCTCAACCACTTACCCCAACTCTAGTATCTAGAGAGAAAATTACCACTCATAAACCCCTCAATGATACTTATGACGTTCAACATCCGATGTATGATAGACACTCTAATGTGCTTACCTCCTCAGTAGTGGCAGGTTCATCCTCATTCTGTGCCCGACCTCCTATCCGCATCGAATTCCCCTCTTTTGGTGACTCCTGTGATACGGCGGAGGTGCTCAACTTTATCGAACAATGTGAGAACTTCCTGGAGATCCGGCCCCTTCCCAGTACTGAACTCCTAGGAACCTTGAGCACGGTGCTGAAGGGACCTGCTCTGAGCTGGTGGAAAGCGGAGAAGGTCAAGGTAATGGATTGGAAATCCTTCAAAAAGGCATTTATGGTTGCTTTTCTTTCAGATGATTACCTCTCAGAAGTGGAGGAAAAGCTGAGGACAATGGTTCAGCAGCCACAACAGCGCCTGAGGGACTTTGCATATGACTACAGGGCCCTATGTCTGAAATGGAAGCCAGAGATATCTGAGGAGGACTTAGTAAATCGAATACTTAACAACATCAACCCCAGGGTTGCGGGATGTATGAGGGGAACCGTCAACTCGGTTGAGCAGCTGGTGAAGGTTGGATCTATGGTGGAAAAGGATCACATGGGAGCCAAAGACTACTGGCAAAAAGTCAGTACTCAGAGCAGCAAAGAAAAGACCAACAAAAAATCTGCTGAACGTACCTTTCCAAAAAACCTGGCTGGAGTAACACTAGCACAACCCCATCCCCTGTCCTCTCTCCTGATGGTGCCTGTAAGGGTGAATGGCAAAGAAGTGAAGGCTGTATTAGACACAGGTAGCACTTACACTTTAATGCAAGAAAGCCTGTGGAAACAGTTGAAAGGTGAGATTCCCTCAGTTGTTACCTCCAGTCCACAGAGGTTCATAATGGCGGACGGCACGATTCACCAGTCCAGAGATCTGCAAAGGATTAAGATTCAATGGCATGACCAAGATTGCAGTTTGGATACTTATATCCTAAAAGACACTCACCTCGCATTTCCTCTTATTGCTGGTCTGGATTTCCTGAGGGACACTGGAGCGGTCCTAGAAGTGGGAAGAGGCCGATATGGGTTAAGATCTGAAAAAGGAAACAACTATTACCCTTTCTTGCCATCGCAGATTCCAACAGGTCCTGTGATCCCGGCTGGTCAAGATCTTCCTCATAGGGCTGCAAAGCTGAATTTATACTATGCCCTACCATCCACTGGTAGACTTCCAGAACTCTTGTCCATTTCCCCCGAGAGCACTACGTGGGACTCTGACAATCAGGAGGAGTTGTTGAAATTGAGCTCCGCCTGGCCACGCACCACCTCCAACAACCTGGGTAAAACCTCAATAGTACGACACAAAATCACATTATCTGATGACATACCCCTAAAATCCCGGGCATACAGAGTTTCTCCTCTTAAGAAGCAGATTATAGAGGAACAAGTAGATCAGATGTTGCGAGACAATATCATTGAACCTTCTTTCTCGCCGTGGTCTTCACCTGTGGTGCTTGTCCCCAAACCTGATGGCTCTCACAGGTTCTGCGTGGATTATAGGAGGCTGAACAGCAAGACAGTGGCTGACGCTTATCCAATGCCGTTAATTCACGACATCCTTGAATCCTTGGAAGGAGCCTCTTGGTTTAGTTCCTTGGACCTGAAGTCTGGATACTGGCAGGTGGAGATGGAGGACCAGAGTAAGGAAAAAACTGCTTTTATCTCCACCAAGGGGCTATTTCAATTCAAGTCAATGCCTTTTGGGCTCAGAAATGCCGCTGCTACCTTCCAGCGTCTGATGGAGAGAGTTTTGTCTGATTTGAGGGGGAAGATTTGTTTTGTTTATATTGACGACATCATCATCTATTCAAAGTCACTAGATCAACACGTTCAACATCTCAACATGGTTCTACATAGACTTACCCAAGCCAACCTGACGTTGAACATGAAGAAAAGCCACTTCTTCAAGCGACAGCTCAAATTCCTCGGCCATATAGTCTCTGAGAGGGGAGTGGAGATTGACCGAGAGAAGACCAGCGCTGTTGCAGAGTTCCCAATCCCGCACGATCTCAAAGCCTTGCAAAGATTTCTAGGATTGGCGGGGTGGTATCATAAATTTATAGCACACTTCGCGGACATTTCTGCACCATTGAACAACTTGAAAAAGAAAGGAGTCAAGTGGGAGTGGACCACAGAATGTCAAGCAAGTATGGATGCACTGAAGCTAGCTTTACAAAACTCACCGGTGTTAATACAACCCGACACCTCCAAAGACTTCCAAGTTCACACGGATGCTAGTGAGGTAGGACTGGGCGCCATCCTCACTCAACAGTCAGAGGAGGGAGAAAAGGTGGTGGCATATGCATCACGGACCTTAACTGGAGCAGAGAAGAATTACAGCACTTCAGAAAAGGAATGTCTAGCAGTGGTTTGGGCTGTTGAAAAGTGGAGACATTACTTGGAGGGAAGAGCCTTCAACGTCTTCACTGACCATGCGGCCCTAGCCTGGGCATTCAACTGCCCTAAAACCTCCTCACGCCTAACTCGCTGGACACTCCGCCTGCAACAGTTCAACTTCCAGGTCCATCACAGAAAAGGGTGCCTCAACATGGGACCTGACGCTTTATCCCGGGTCCAGGGTACGCCTGATGCTGATGTTGCCCCTTGTCTATCCATATCACACCATGCGTCTACATTACCGCACTCTCTGGAGGAGATTACTAAAGCTCAACAATTGGACAATACCATCACTGACCTGCAATCTAACATTCCCCCTCGATCAGTCAAGGATCAAGCCATCACCTTTGAAAACCTCCAAGGGGTGTGGTACCGCAAAGTTCCTATGAAGGATAAAGGAGAGAAGTATCAGTTGGTAGTACCACTATCATTAACCGCTGACTTCATGCACTACTACCATGATAATCCGCTTGGAGGTCATCTCGGACAGTTAAAGTCTCTGCTGAAAATCTTAGACGTGGCATGGTGGCCGTCCGTTAGGAAGGACGTGTGCCAATACGTCAAAAGCTGTGAGATCTGTCAGAAATACAAACCTAGCAATACAAAACCTTCTGGATTGATGCAGAGTACACAGATCACTGAACCTGGACACACGTTGGGGGTGGATCTAATGGGACCCTTCCCCGCCAGTAAACGACAGAACACATACCTCCTTGTCATTGTTGATTATTTCACGAAGTGGGTGGAAATGTTCCCTCTGAGAGACAGCAAGACCCAGAAAGTAGTGAAAATTCTACGAGAGGAGATCTTTACACGATGGGGGGTACCCAAATACCTGGTGTCCGATAGGGGTCCCCAATTTACGTCCAGTCTTCTGAGCGATCTGTGCAAAACATGGGGTTGTGTTCAGAAACTCACAACGAGTTATCACCCACAGTCAAACCTAACAGAAAGAATCAACCGGACAGTAAAAACTATGATTGCTGCATACGTGGGTCAACATCATCAGACCTGGGACCAGTGGCTACCAGAATTCCGCTATGCCATTAACACTGCCCAGCAAGAAACCACCGGAAAAACACCAACTGTGCTCATGCTGGGTAGACAAATTCTAGGACCACTGGAACGTCTTATCCACCGACCGCCTTCACCTGATCAAGCTGCATATTCCCTGGTAGAACGACAAAACATCATGATGGAAGAAGTGAGGAATAGAATGAGGATGAGCCAAGCCAAACAAGCTAGGTATTATAATTACCGTAGAAAAAATGCGCAGTTTCATACGGGTGACCTGGTTTGGATTAAAACCCATCCTCTCTCTAATTCAGCAAACAAATTCTCTGCCAAGCTAGCGCCCAAGTGGGAGGGTCCAGCTGAAATTAAAAGTAAAACAGGGCCAATAAATTACACTGTGTGCTGGGGCAACCCACCTAGAGTCGATATATTGAATGTGGTAAACCTGAAGCGCTATTATGGACGCTCTCCTCCGATGCCGCTGGCTGGGGGGGGGGGGGAATATGTAGCTAGGCCACATAAGGAAAGAATATTTTATATTGCTGTGAAGTATTTGTATAATTCTTACCAGACAGCTGTTCTTTTATAATTATTCTTCCTCGTTTGATTGCCCGGCCATGTGGTTGTGTTCCTGTTCTCTCACGCGAGAGTTTGTTCGCGGAGCTTCAGGGAATCCCCGTGACGTCAGTCTGATCAGCTGGAGTTATGACTTTCACTTCCGTTTAAAAGAGCCGGAAAGTCGGCGTTCGAGAGCAACGCTACTATTGCTCGTTTGGGACTAGCGATCGATCGCACCACACCTTTTGTTTTTGCTCGTCATTGACTGTGATTGTTGGACTCTCTTTGCGGAAATACACCAGTGGATTATTTCACCTTGGAGATCGCTTCACAGGACAGCGCTGTTACTCTTCCTGTGCACGGACTTTGAAAGGCTTACCGGTGAGGCCGATTCAACGCACACACTTACACTGAACTGGAACATACACACACACTCACCGGACTTATTGCCTATTCTGTATATATTTATTTTTGGTGCTTCTATTGAATACACTTTAAGGTATTATTCCATCTTGTTTGTTGTGTTTATGTTGTGAACAAATAGAACATTTCTATTCAAAGAAAATCATATAGAGGGTATAAACCGTAGTTTTTTTTGTGTATCCTGCCTTAATTAAGCTGAGTGTTACAAACTAAAGCACCTTGGTACAACAGTGCTACGCATGTTATCAAGAGAGAAACTCGTAACTTAGAGCGTAAATGGAAACAAACTAATTTAGAGGTCTTTAGATTCGCGTGGAAAGACAGTATGTCACGTTATAAAAAGGCTCTAAAAGCAGCCAGGGCTGAGCATCTCCACAAACTAATAGAAAATAACCAAAATAATCCAAGGTTTTTATTTAACACCGTGGCTAGACTAACAAATATACAGACATCACCAGAGCAAAATATTCCGTTACAGTATAGTAGTAATGATTTTATGAACTACTTTAATGAGAAAATAGAAAGCATCCGTAACACAATTGTAAATGTACACTCTTTTATGGTGTCTTATGATTCAGCCTCAATTATCGCCCCTCTGGAACAACTTCACCGCTTTACAACTATAGGACAGGAAGAGCTAAATAAACGTATCATTGCATCGAAACCAACAACATGTTTATTAGATCCAATACCCACTAAACTACTGAAAGAAGTGTTACCTGTAGTGGAAGAGCCTCTTCTCAATATTATTAACTCGTCTTTATCTTTAGGTCATGTTCCAAGAATATTCAAGCTGGCAGTAATAAAACCTCTCATTAAGAAACCGCAATTAGACCCAAATAACTTAGCAAATTACAGACCCATTTCAAATCTTCCATTTATGTCTAAAATACTAGAAAAAATTGTGTCCGCTCAATTGTGCTCTTTCTTGCAAGAAAATGAGATATATGAAAAATTCCAGTCAGGATTCAGACCGCATCATAGCACAGAAACTGCGCTAGTTAAAATTACAAATGATTTACTTTTAGCTTCTGACCAAGGCTGTATCTCAATACTAGTTCTACTCGATCTAAGCGCTGCGTTCGACACTATCGATCATAAAATACTCCTGGATCGACTACAAAACTACACTGGTGTTCAGGGACAGGCATTAAGCTGGTTTAGATCGTACTTATCAGACCGTTATCATTTTGTCTGTTTAAATGGGGAAAAATCAAAGATAACGTCAGTAGACTATGGAGTGCCGCAAGGATCGGTGTTAGGCCCTCTGCTATTCTCAATATATATGCTCCCACTTGGTAATATTATAAGAAAACATGCAATTAATTTCCACTGTTATGCTGATGACACTCAATTATATATTTCATCACGGCCAGATGAAAACACTAACTTATCAAATTTGACAGAGTGTCTCAAAGATATAAAATGCTGGATGACGCGTAATTTCCTGCTACTAAATTCAGATAAAACGGAGGTATTACTTATTGGTCCAAAAAACTACCCACAAACTCACTTACAATACAACTTTAATATAGAAGGATGTCCTGTTACTTTATCCACTACAGTAAAAGACCTGGGTGTTATACTAGACCGCAACTTGTCTTTCGAAAATCATATTTCATATGTTACAAGAACAGCCTTTTTCCACCTTAGAAACATTACAAAGCTACGTAACATGCTATCTGTTTCTGATGCAGAAAAGTTAGTTCTGAATTCATGACCTCGAGACTAGATTATTGTAATGCTATATTAGCTGGCTGTCCTGCATCCTCAATAAACAAGCTACAGTTAGTGCAAAATGCAGCTGCTAGAGTTCTTACTAGGTCAAGAAAATATGATCATATAACACCTATTTTATCATCTCTACACTGGTTACCTATCAAATTCCGTATCAATTACAAAGTACTATTACTGACCTATAAAGCCCTAAATGGTTTAGCTCCTGTGTATTTAATGGACCTTCTATCGCCCTACAATCCATCACGTTCTTTAAGATCACTAAATTCGAGGCTTCTGGTCATTCCTAGGATATCTAAGTCCACTAAAGGAGGAAGGGCGTTCTCACATTTAGCTCCAAAACTCTGGAATAGCCTTCCTGATATTGTTCGAAGCTCTGACTCGCTGTCCCAGTTTAAAACTAGATTAAAGACGCATCTCTTTAGCCAAGCATTTACATAATGCTTACCTTTTATACCACTGCTGAATCAGATCAAATGCATTTAATATTATAAAACTTGAAGAGTCTGTAGGTTATTTGTATAAGTGGCATAGTATTTACAGTCATTACGTTCCTGTGTATATTGCGTGAATGACGGGTGGTTGGGTAGATATTGTGTTTTGCGGTAGTTGGTATGCCATACGGAACCGTTGCCACTGAACCTGCTTTAACGACGACAGTGGGGCTCGACAGCCTTAGTCAAACGGGTCGGCGCGTATGGTTGGGTTGCGGAGAGATTGTGAGATTGTGGTTGGGTCTCAGCAGCAGGAGGGATGTAGAGGTCAGTAAGCAGGGCTGAGTTGAGTGGGGGACGGAGGGGGGTGACTCTGGGACGCAAGAATCACTGTCTTCATGTTTTTTATCATTTACGCCCGTGTTATGGAAATCATTATGAACAGCAGCTACGCTAATTATTTTCCCTTTTTGCTTTTCTGCTGTTATCTCGGGACGCGAGTCCCGAGAAAAACGGCGTTCGTCAGCTCCAGTTTGTATCCAGCCTTTCACAGAGACTTCAGATACGCCAATCACAAAGCCTGTGAAGAGACGACTCAACACCGGCGATATGGACCCTCTATGGTGGACGGCACTGATCCTCAACAACTCGTCTCAACACCGGCGTGATTACTTGGACTTCCAAAAGATGGAAATGGATAAATATTCTAAATGTTCCGATCCAATCTGACTTGTAATGCTGCCCGAATCATAAATCATGCACTGTTCCTTCGTTGGCCAGAGGAGAACTGGCCCTCCGACTGAGTCTGGTTTCTCCCAAGGTTTTTTTCTCCATTCTGTCACCTGATGGAGTTTTGGTTCCTTGCCACTGTTGCCTTGGCTTTTGGCTTGCTTAGTTGGGGACATTTAATATTCAATAATATTATTGATCTGCCTTGCTTAAGGTGGACGTTGACTCAATTTTCTTTTAGAAACAAACTCTGTTATATTATTTTCATGTTATCACTGTGAAGCTGCTTTGATACAATCTGTATTGTAAAAAGCGCTATATAAATAAAGGTGACTTGACTTGACTTGACTATAGTGTCACATGCATTTTCTTTTTGTGTTATTTTTTTAAGGCATAACCGATTGTGTTTGAGAGGATACTCCCCAAGACCGGAATTAAGACAATGTTGTGTGCTTTTGACCGTTAAAGCGCTATAATTCAAGAAAAATAACTCAGTTTTGTTACTCACGAGCTGTTTGTTATGCGGGTTAAAATCGCCTGAATGTTTAAATAGGTAAGACTTAAAAAGACGCACAAATTATAAACAATAGTGATGATGCAATGGCCCGATTGTGCAAGTGACATTTCCATCAAATGTCCCGACTCCTGAAACACGACAGTCTAGAGTCGCCGCCTGCAGTGCAGCGCGATTGGCTTGCCTTGTGTAACCTATTTTAAGAGACAGAGAAGACGCGGCATTGGCAGAGTCACTCACGCTGTTTGTGAAATCGCGTCTCGCAGAATGTTTTAAAATGACTAATTTGATCTTCTGTTAGGTTAAATTTACTCATAGGCCTACATGCTAGATTGAATGAATGTTTGCGGGAATTTCCCGCATTATAAACGCAAGACCTGCGGGAATGATTAAAATGATGCGCAATACCCGCAATCCCGCACCGAAATTCGAGCCCTGGTTCAAATATTGAGTTTATTACCTATTCTAAAAAACAACTTTTTACCCGGTGACTTTACCCGCTCCCACCAACGTTCCAACCTTGGCGTTCAAACCAACCTTGCAACACTAGGATTAACGTCCCGGTATATTAGAAAAAGGAAGTCTCGTGAGAAGCGAGAACGAGCGAGAAACATAAACTGCTTTATGGCAATTCGACATAAACACACACGCCGCCCTCAATGTGTATGATGTATTAACTATCAGTGTTGTGCAAGTTACTTCCAAACTGTAATACATTATATATTACTTGTTACTGTTATTTAAAAGTAATTCATTACCTTACAATATTACTGTCTCAGAATTGTAATGCGTTACATTACTCCTGTATTACTTTTGAGTTACTTTCACCAAAATAACTATACAGAAGTAGAACTTAACATTCTAAAATGACTAGGGCTGTAACGATATGCGATATGAAACCGAAATCGCAACCCTCAGATCCACAAACCTGCAGAATCGCGACACACCCCTTCCAACTCCCAGCGTTATACCGTCCAGATCCAATGCTACCACATCTTTAAATTATTATTAGTATTATTTGAAGTTAACTTAACATTATAAAATATGTAGACCTACACCACAAAACTAGTTGAGGATAAATTATTTAAAATTTGGGAATTCCAGCGTTATGGACATGACATTTGCAGACTTGCAGTCAAAACTTATATAATTATATAAATTCTCAGAAAATGCATTAATACCAAAATTTTGAAACGTCTGTTTATCCATAGGCTCCTCCCAGAAAGGAGTCCAGACATTAGAAAAATATCAGTCTACACATGCGTTTTATATTTAATATTAGGGAAATCGACAGTCATGTGTGACAAAAAAAAATCTTTAACTTTTAGGAGGCAACGATTTTTTTGTTGTTGTAATTCTGTGAAATACACTGCGCAAATCGGATGAAGAAGGGTTGGCTCTCCACAGAACATAAAATATTCATTTTATTTTATTTTTCGTGTTCGCATTTATGAGGAAAAAACAATGTTACAGACGTGACAGTTCTCCGTTCTAAAGCGGCACTAAAAGACTGCTTTAAAACTTTCACAGACACCTTACACAGAAGACACGAAGCCTTTCTTTAAAGTGAATTTCGTTTTGTATTAATTGTACGGACCTGAAAAATATATCTATATTGAAATGTCTACTTGTAAACAGAACAATTCAAAACGAAAGAAAACAGACTGCTCTCTGCTTATGAAATGAAATGTGCATTTCTCTCTGGTGCATTCACTAGCCTACTGCGAAGATCGCGAGTCAGCATCGTCAACTTCATCTTGACTTTATTAATAAACAATCAACATGTCTCCTTGCTATATTTGACATATTCATAATCATTGCTTTTGCCGGTTCTTTGTGACAGCTTTTAGGTGCTTTATCGGCAGCGCCGCCACCCTTACATGAACGCGTCACCACCGCATCAAAAACATGATTGCGTTATGAAAACATGAAAAATACCACATAAACATAGCCTAACTGTTTAGAAAGAAAATACAGAACAAATAGCCTAATGCGCTTACGTCCATCTCGCGAATGTAGTCTTCTTCATGCCATCTTCACCATTAGCCGCTTTTCCTCTGGCCAGCGTGAGCACACAGGCCGAAATCATACCTCACGGCACTCCTGTAAAAAATAAATCGCTATACAAATATATCAGACTCTGCCATTTAGTCTTTAATTACAGACTTGGACACCACACGTGGCTATTGACTGACCACGAACAGGTAATTTAGCCTACTTGCATCTTTCATTCGTTAATGTCTGGCGGTCTTGCTGTTTTTTTTTTGTTTGTTTGTTTTACAATTAAAACTAAAAGTCTGTTGTAACGCAAGCCTTACCGAACATGTACAGAGTAAAATATTACTGAAAATTGATTAGTAATGTCTTACACTACTGCGTTACAGCAAAACGTAATATGTTACTGTAATGCATTACTTTTGTAACGCGTTACTCCCAACACTGTTAACCACCTCGTTAGACATAGCTCCACACGATAAAGTTGGCCGGCTCCGATAATAACAAATGTACATGAGCAGCGGTAGAAAGGGGGAGGAGGGTGCCGCAAGTGAGGTTTTTACAACATTGTTGTGAAATATACGCCTCACAGCTGTAGGGAGAGCTCGTTGAGAAAACATGCGACAACAAAAGTGTAAATCAGCGAAGAAATAGCTAGGGGTGCCCAATGCCCCTTTAACTTCGAGCCAACTGAATAGACCAATCTCCTGCAGGTTCTCACAAGTCATCAATAGGCCAACTGCTACAATGACTGGTACTGTTTTTATTAGGACTGGCATTAGTGTTGTCACGATACTGGAATTTCCAACGTCGATGCGATACCATGAAAAATATTGATATTCGATACCACGGCCATGCAGCCATATATAGCAGGTATTGTTATACCGAGATGGGTATTTGTTAAGGTTTTAATGTTATTACTACTCTTACCGATACTGCTTATTGATCCGGTACTTTAACAGTATTCTTATCAGTTCTTTTTGTTATATTATATTGTTAAGTCCCTGCACATTTGATCATAAGAACGACAAAAAATATGCGTTACTCTATACTGCACAAAACTCTGCATTTGAACAGTCAATAGCAAACAGTTTAACAAATAATAAAACATTCTTACAGGCTCTGATTATTTAGGGCTGGACGATATGGCCAAATTTTATATCACGATATATTTCTTAATTTCGGTCGATACGATATAATTCCGATATCGATATGAACAATATAAAAGCCTCAGAAAAACTGCCAAGAACGCCCATAACAGATGTCTGTTCCTACAATCTTCTGAAAAATGAATTTGCCAAGTCTATGAAATCTGCTGGAGTATTTCGCTACTGCACCATAACAAACTACATGAAGCAATGAAATAACCCATCATAACAATAATATTCTCTTCTCAATACCTGCTACAAGACTATGAAAGCATATGGGTAGCAAAATTCCGTTTGAAATGTAATATGCAAAATGACAATGTAATATGTAAAATGGCAATGCATTTCTGTTTTTAAATTTACATTTGCCATAACATTTGTGCAACATTTGGTACACAAAATGGGGGAATTTTTTTCCGATTTAAATCCCATTTCCTGCATTTACATAAATTTAGGGACTAATGATGTTACAAAATCCAGGAAATAATTAAGTTGATTATAATGATAAATTCTGCCAAAAATAAAAGTAGGCTACTAAACTATGTATAACAAAAATATGTCTTACTGTTTTCAAGACTTGAGATAATCATTTTATAAAGTCAAAAATGTTCACCATTAATGTTTTGTGTGTAAATAAAACTGAAATATAGCCTACAGAAATTGAATAAGGTTATCAAATAGTCTGAACTGCATAAATTATAAATTAAATATAGATTAATCCTTATTAAAGCTACACACGTTCTTTAGACAACATCAGTGAGTAATTTGCTCTGTTCCCCTTTGTTCTTTGGTTAACTTAACTGACAGACAGAATTGGCTGCTGTCCCTTTAAGATCTGTCGATGATGAGAGGATCTTACGCATTTAATTTTCTCATTTAGGCTACTCTTAACTTTCATTTAGGATTTTATTTAACTCATTTAGACTGTTCTTGTGAGGATACAATTGACAAAACGGACATTTTGGCATAAATGTGTGTGTTATTATTCAAGCGCTAAAGAAAGAGAACTGGATTCTGCGCGTCGTGTGCGTGTGTGTGCGCGCGTCAGGACATTCACAGGGAGCGATACCTGCTCATTAGAACTTTCGGTGAGCTATTTTTAGAGTGTGGACACGATGTTCCTGGCCGCGGACGCGCGCATCGGCACATTCTATCTCCTGATCCTCGTTTGATGTGTTCCCGCTGCTAGTCGGACTCGGCAGTCACACTCCGGCACATTTTGCAGCACGCTGAAACACCGAAACACCACTGAATTTATATAAGAATTAGTCTTTCCTCTCTTATCAACTATTTCTGCGCTCATTCTGTGGCTGAAACTTGCCGCGTTGGAGATCCACTGCTCTGAGCAGTTGCTGCGTGTCTGTGGTGTACGTCATCAGGAAAGTAGCCAATTGTGTTCTGCTCTTTCTGACGGCTGCGCGCCTAACGTCAGTCAGTGACAAATGCTGCAATGTATATTGAAATATCGAAAATGTGTTTAAAAATCACATCACCGTTATCGAAAACAAAATTTTCGCGATATATATTGATATTAAATTATTGTCCAGGCTACGCTCTGATTTAGAAGCGCCAGATTGCCCTTGCAAAGTTGGAATTGCCCCATTTTTTAGAAATAGATAGGGTTGTCACGATAACGACTCGGTTAGCAATGTCGGGACCTGTAGGTTGTAAAACCTGATAAATGTGGACGGTGAGGCCCAGCCTGCCGCCGCACAAATATCCTCGATCGGTATCCCGCTCGACCACGCCCAGGAAGGAGCCACACTCCTGGTGGAGTGTGCTTTGACTCCCCAGGGGCATTGAAGTCCCTTGGCTTCATAAGCCAGAGCTATAGCCTCAACTATCCAGTGAGAGATTCTCTGCTTTGAAACGGCGGAACCCTTCGTACGGCCGCCAAAGCATACAGACAGTTGTTCTGTCTGTCTGAATGGGGCAGAACGCTCCAAATACACTCTGAGAGCCCTAACGGGGCAGAGTAGGTTAGCGTCGTGTTCGTCTGCTGGAGACGATAGCGCAGTTAGGGAGATAACCTGTGCTCTGAAGGGAGTGGTGAGCACTTTAGGAATATACCCATGTTTTGGCCTAAGGACGACCCTGCAGTCGTTAGGTCCGAATTCCAAGCAGGCAGCGCTTGCCGAAAGCGCGTGCAGATCGCCCACTCTCTTGACCGAGGTGAGTGCCAGCAAGAGCGCAGTTTTGAGCGAAAGCTGCTTAAGGTGCACGGTTCGGAGATGTTCGAACGGGGGCCCTTTAAGGGCGTCTAGGACAGTAGCTAGGTCCCAGATCGGCACTGAGGGGGGGCGTGAAGGGTTCATCCTCCTAGCGCCCCTTAGGAAACGAATAATTAGGTCGTTTCTTCCCAATGGACGTTCCATCACAGGGTCGTGTGACGCTGTGATGGCCGCCATATATATTTTGAGCGTGGAGGAGGAGCGGCCCGCCTCCAGAAGCCCTTGTAGAGAGTGAGTACGTTCGTAATCTCGCATGTTTCAGGGTTCAGGCCCTCGTCGTTACACCAGTCACTGAACACTTTCCATTTCTGGGCATATAAGCGTCTCGTGGAGGGCGCCCGCGCCTCAGCGATGGTTTTTAGCGCTCCACTCGTGAGGTTCCTGGGAACCCGTTGAGGGGCCATGCATGAAGGGCCCACAGATCGGGGCGGGGATGAAATATCATCCCGCTGGCCTGACTGAGGAGGTCTGGCCTCAGTGGAATCGGCCGTGGTGCAGATTGCATTTGCATCAATTCTGGAAACCATGTTTGGTTCTTCCAGAGTGGGGCTATCAGGAGCACTGCGTTTTTCTCCTCTCTGACCCGACTGATCACCTGTGGCAGCATCGCGATCGGGGGAAAAGCATATAAGGGGCGGCTCGGACAGCTCTGGGCGAGCGCGTCCGTGCTTTTCGTGAAGAAAAGAGAGCAGTGTGCATTCTCCTTGGAGGCGAAGAGGTCGACCTCCGCCTCGCCAAAGATTTTCCATAACTACTGAATCGTCAGCGGGTTGAGAGCCCATTCTCCTGGGAGAATCTTGTCTCTGGATAGCATGTCTGCCCCTTGGTTCAGCGCGCCTGGCACATGCGCTGCTCTCAGTGAGCGCAAGCTGTGCTGGGACCATAAGATGAGTCTCCTGGCCATTGAATGCATGGAGCTCGACCCGAGTCCACCCTGGCGATTTATGTACGACACTACCGTCATTTTGTCCGTCCGGACCAGGACATGTTCGTTTTTTAGATGTGGAAGCAGGGCTCTGAGAGCCAAAGCGACCGCTTTCATCTCCAGACAGTTTATGTGTAGGCGCTTCTCCGGGTTTGACCAAAAGCCGGAGACAGGCCTGCCCTCGTAAAGGGCCCCCCCAACCAATTTTGGAGGCATCTGTTGTGATCATCTTTCTCCTTGTGTTCAGACCCAGACTCACGCCTGACTGGTACCAGTCGGCGGCTTTCCAGTGCGTCAGGGCTTTTATACAGCCGTGGTTCGCTCTGATTAAAAGGTGGCCCGAACGCCACGTGTGAAGGACGCGGCTCTTGAGCCAGCGTTGGAGAGGACGCATATGCAACAATCCTAGCTGGAGTACGGCCGATGCTGAGGCCATGAGACCCAGCATCCTCTGAAACTGCTTGACGGGGGCGCGCGCGCCCGCCCTGAATGATGTTGCAAGGCGCCGGATGATGAGCGCGCGCTCTGATGAGAGACGAGCTGTCATTTGCAGGGGGAAACAGTTTCCACAGCACCCTTTTCTATTAATTTGCGCACCTCGGTGCGTAGAACATGCGAACACTCCTTTCTCACTTACGTTTCGACCACAGTCGTAAAACGTGGTGGTCTGCGAGCGAACTGGAGCAAGTATCCGTGCTTTATTATATTCAACACCCATTTCGGCATATCTGGAATGTTTTCCCATGCCGCTGCGTGTACAGATATGGGCTGAATACAGGCTAGGGGCGGGCCGCTGTGACGTAGGGACCCGGCCAGCGAATCGCCTGAGCTCCTAGCTCTCAGAGGCGCGGGCGCGCGCTGAGCAGCTGAGTCTGTAAGACTCGCAGCCTGAGCTGAAGTTGTGTTTGACACTGTAGGGACAGTGTTTATAATCCAGCCGCCTGTACGGGGATGATACTGCAAAATGTTTGAGATTTTGCAGAGAGAGTGGTCCGGCTTTTGCGAGACACGCACTCACTCTTCTCATTCCTGTGGCTAGGAAGGCTTTCGTGGCTCAGGGTTCAGCACAATCTTGGCCCGAGGACCCCGTCGCTCAGGAGGCGGCTTGCGGTTGTGGGAGCGCGAGCGGCGTCGAGCGTCAGTCTGACGCGCGGGCTGAGAGGCGGTGGGGGCTGCTCTAGCCCGCTGCGGCTGTGGCGGCCTCTGTCTGCTCTGCGATGAGCTGGAGCGTTTAGGCAGGAAATGGCGCATAGCTTGTGAAGCGTTCTGGGCCTCAGTGAAGCGTTCGGCGAAACCTTTAACTGCCGGTCCAAACAGCCCGTTGGTGGAGATAGGCGCGTCGAGAAACGGGGCCTTATCCGCGTCCTACATCTGCGTCAGAGTCAGCCACAAATGGCGCTCGAGAACAGTCAAATTAGCCATGCCGCTAATTGGCCAATAGACTGGGCGGTGGCCTTCGTGGCTCGCAGGGCTATGTCAGTCGCGCTGCGTAGGTCCTTGAAGGCTCCGGGTTCGGGGCCAGACTCGTCCAGGGAGCGGAGAAGCTTGGCTTGGAACACTTGAAGTACCGCCATTGAGTGAAGCGCTGACGCAGCTTGCCCGGCGGCGGCGTAGGCGCGACCAGCGAGAGCCGAAGTAGTGCGGCAGGGCTTCGAGGGGTGGGAAGCCTTGGCTTTCCATCCGGTGGGGGAGGGCGGGCAGAGATGATTGGCCACGGCCTCCTCGAGGGGCGGTGTTCCCTCGTAGCCTCTTTCCTTCACGCCGTCCACAGAGCAGAGCGCCGAAGAAAAAGAAGGCTTCAGACGCGCAGAGTGGGGGGCTTTCCATGATTTGGTGAGTTCGTCGTGAACTTCCGGGAAGAAAGGAGAAGGCCTTTGCCGAGGGGCCTGCTGGCGCCCCGGCAGAAACCACTCGTCCAGTCGGCTTCGGGTTGGTTCTTCGGGAGAAGACCAATCGAGCCCGAGGTCCTCCACGGCCTTCGAGAGGATGCGGACAATCTCTGTATCCATAGAGGAGCCCCCACTCGTACTAGTTAGCGTCGACGGGGCGGGGTCGAAAGTGGAGCCCGCCAGTCGTCAGATGCAGCGTCGATGGACAAAGAGTCATCTACTCCCCCGTCGTCCTCGGACGCGCCGAAAGTCACCAGGCCCACCGCTCTGCTAGAGGGGTGTGGGTCCGGCTGAGTGAACTGAACCGGCGGTGGGGAAGACAAGAGCGGCGGTGAAGCACGCGGAGACTGGCACGGCGTGACGTCACTGAGCTCAGGTTCAGGAAGCCTCTGTGAGCGGCGCTTTTTCTTAACACGAGGCTCAAACAGAGGGGTGTCGGCGATGGGCTCGCTCGCTCGCAGCGAAAGCGGCGAAGCGAGCCCGCAGTGCGGAGAGACCCAGGTCGTCACATTCCGGGCATCCGCCCTTGGTCAAAGCAGCTTCTGCGTGGTCCCGGCCCAGGCAGCGAGCGCAGATGATGTGACGATCCCCGTCCGGAAGAAGGTCTCTGCACGACGCCCAGGAAGGCATTTGAAACAATGCCTCAGAAATTTGCTCTTTTACAAATGTCGCGGGGCGAACAGATGTAAATACTTGCGTGTAGCGTGTAGCGCGCCGGATGGCTCAGTAGGATGGCGTTCGAAGGCGGCTGAAGATGCCGACGTCCTCGTAGCAATCCCGCTGGTATGCTTTTCCACGGCGGTGAAGGCTTTCAATAATCCGGAGGATTCAGCGAAGAAGGTGTTCGCTGAAGGAGATTAAATCTAAAGAACTCTCATGACGGGGCGCCCGATATATAGCTCTTGGCCACGCCCATCTTAGCGGGCTCTGACGCGCGCGGGCGCGAGGCACGCTCATTGGTCACGCATTCAGAGTCGCCCCGTCATTGGTTCGAGCAAGTTGCCGCAGCACAGCCAATGACCGAGCTCCTTCGCTCATTGCTGTCTGCTGTGCAGCTGCAATGCGTTTTACATAAAGACTTCAATATTCTCGAGAAAAGGAGTTTTCCCATAGCGTAAGCTTCTTACGCAATAGGAGAGACCTCTCGAAAGGGAACCGAAATATTGTAGTAGACAAGTCAAGTCAAGTAGTTGACAAGCCAACCGCAGAGGAATGCAAGTAACCGCAGCAACAGCGATATTCGCGTGTTCTTTTTTTCATAAGGATATACCCTTCTTGTTTTGTGCATGTGTATTGAATGCTAAATACCTTCACATAAGCGAAATCTTTGTTGCATCATCCTTTTACCATTAAGGGTATTTACCATGAATGGCGTCAGCGCTGGTCAATGCATTGAATCAATGCCATTGGTCTCTATTAAGTGAAGCATCAGCTTCAGCGTTACCCATGCAACGCATTGTTGGTCAGCTGAGCCTTGAAAAGTGGAGAAAAATTTAAATAATTAACACCATGTTTCATTTCATATATATCTTTTAATGAATCAGTATTTTTGAACGTGTTCGTTGAATGAGCGGTTTAATGACTCACTCAAAGACAGTCCCTTGTCCCTTACGGCGTAACAATGTAACTGCGCTGAGTGACAGCCTGTCTATGCGCAGAGATGAAGATGAAGATAGGCCTACTGGTGAAATATCAGCAGAAAGCCTCTTGTTAGGGCTGCACAATTAATCGAATTTCTAATTGCGATTACGGATGCCACGATTACGTAATCGTTCAAAGCCGCGATTACAAAAGAAAATCCAGTCTGCGTGTGTGTTTAGAGCATAATTATGTTATGAGAGGCGAATCACGGCTAATTCAGAAAACCCAGCACAATACGACATACCAGGCAGTGACGTAAGTATACGCTGAAATAAAAAGTCTTTCACCTCAGAAAAATGGACTTTACTGTCCTGTCAGCCGTTATACTGTGCTCGTAGCGCGCACTCTTCAATTGCACGCGCAAATGCGGCGGCGCGCTGTGTATCGCTTCAAAGTGCAAAAGAAAATACGAGCATGCAACGTCGTTACAATGTAAATTCACGAAATAAAAAATAAAAGTAAAATACCAATAAATCACGTGTTAGCTGAGAAGGTTGTTCTCACCTAATGTTTTTCTTTACTATTACTATTACTCTTCTTTACTACAGTCATTCTTACAATTTATGTGTATGTTAAGTAAAGGGGGACAGTACTTGTGTGTGTTAACAATTTTTGTGTAAACATGTATTATAATATGCCTATATATATTCAATGTAAATTGTGATAATCGTAATTAATAATAGCAATTACAATTTCAAGGGAATAATCGGCGATTATGATTTTTGTCATAATCGTGCAGCTCTACCTCTTGTTCAGTCAGATTCAAGGATCTGAACTAACTGTTATACATAAAAATAGCCCAACGAACATATTGTGGTTTATGTTCTGTTATGTGGACCCTTATTTTGGCATTCTTTTCTGTTTACTTCACTTCCTGTTTCAACGCTCTTTAGTTTCGGTTACATTGGTTACTGAATATGTCCTAATTTTTGTGCATGCTTACCACACCGTAACACTTATTTATATAGCAACAAATTAATATAAATAAATATAAATAAATAAATAAATGGCGATAATACTGCATATTGCGCTATTGAGCCACTCAAAATTACAGCAAGGGAAATTACTTCACCGCGACAGCCCTAGAAATAGCTTTTGTGCACAGCCAGCCTTTTACTTTCCCAAGTTCAGTCCTCCATAAAATGGGCTGCACACACAAACAGTGATTATAGCTTATGAAGGAATAAATATGGATATTTTTCTTACAAAAACGCATCGCTTTGGTTCAGAAGGCCTTTATTAACCCCCTTGAGCCATATGGATTACTTTTATGATGAATGGATGTGCTTTTTTGGTCTTCAAAATCTGAGGTACCATTCACTCCCGTTATAAAGCTTGTAAGAACCAGGATATTTTTTTATACAAATCCAATTGTGTTTGGGTGAACACTTTAAACTTTCCCACACTCTACTGGTTTGGCTTCGTTCACACTTCAAGCCGTTGTCTTCTTTTCTTGGATTGGATTCTTGGATTGGGAAGGGGTGAATTTTATTTTGATTTATTGCGCTACAGCATCTCACTCAAACCATGTAATTCCAAGCCCTTAAAATAGGTCTTATGAGATTAATAGACTATTCGTTTGTTGACAAAAAATATATATATTTTCGTGTAAGAAGAAAGCATGATGCACATATTTAAATATAATCTAAAAACTGCTCTCAAGAGCAAGGCTGGCGTCAGGAACGATTGCTAACAATAGGCCTAAACCTATACAAAGCTATTTCGAACTACTTTTTACCACTATAAGCAAAAAAAACTTTGCCATGAATATATCGGGGCCTTAACCCATTTGTACATTCAGCTGCAAAGCTGAATTCCACAAACATCAAAACCACTGAATGCCGCAAGAACGTCAAAGACAGGGTGCACCACCAAAGATGCACAGAGCATATGTTCTTATCTGCAATACAATACCCCAAAACACACCAGGCAGCCACACAAAACTTCACTTTTATCTACATTCCTTTGGTCATAGAGATATAAGCCCAGACCTGAAATCCATCTCCCTGAAACAATATGTTTTTCCCTCTGAGAGATTACAGCTAAAGACAAACAATGGATGAGTCATGCGCACATTTGTCTCTCCATCCACCCACAGAAATACGGCACCTCTTCATTTCTCAGAGGATTCTAGGAAGAGCATGTGAAAAGGAGGCAGACATAGTGTGAAATGTGTTTGAGAAAATGGAGCAGAGAGCCATGAATAATGTGTGTGGAGGGGTGTGTGTCTGCAATGTCATACTCCATCAGAGTGTGGCCACCTCATCGTGAGTCAAATCTAAGAGAGATATATTAATGATATGTCATTCAAAGAAAGGTTTAATATTATGCTTCACCAAAGCAGCCTTGTGTTCTGGTTCAGATGTGCATAGAGATTGTCATCTCTCACCAACAAATTGAGGATGTTTTGTGCAGTTTTGACTAGAAAATCTCGCCTACAATAACAAGAGGCTGTCAAAAACATCTCTGTGCAGTTCTGATGCGTGAACACTGCTGATGTGTATCTTCGGAAGTCCTAATTTCCTCGGCATACAAAAACCAAAAGGAGAAAAGGGCTCAACGTAAGAATTGCCTGACATTTTTAGGTCAACTAACTGAACATTAAAAGGCTCTGTATAGCAATAGTGAATTTACAAGGTACTGGGCATCATTATTGCAGAAGAACATAGGCTAAGCTTACAATGTTTTTGACCCTGTAAAGATTTTAAGATTTCTTCTTTTCTGTGTCTATTTAAGCACTCAGGGACCAGACATGCAAACTATAGTACAGTATTATGTGTCAGTTGAATTGCTTCATACATATTGTCAAAAATATAATTAATATTGCCTCATCCCCAGGGGTGGACTGGCCATCTGGCAGACTGGGCACTTTCCCGATGGGCCGACGTGCTTTTTGGGCCGATAAAAAAAAAACTCTATATATATAGAAATTTTTTCTGAACAGCCCATAAAACTCTTACATCGGTGACCCATTCATTTAGTTTTGTTTTGCTTAATTGGCGGTGATTAGGGTCTTTGTGCCGGTGTGTAATGCATTGGACAAAAAAAGTCAGCGTAGGTTGTTGTTTTTTTCACAGACTGGCCCATGAAACACATAGATCAGCGGCCCATTGGTTCTTTTCTTGATTGACACTGGGCTGGTCTAATCACATCTTTAAACACATTTTTGGGCTCTGAGTGAGCGTGCAGTGTCAGTGTGTATCTGTCAAAATAGTCAGGAGAGATGGAGAAGAAACGCAAGGAATGTGCAGAGAAAAAGCGTGAAAAAAAGAAACAGGCCCTTCAAGTGGCTGATGAGGATAGTGAGGAGGATATAAGAGAAATAAGTGAGTGTAGAAACTGCGGTAAGCAGAACTAGGCTACTTTCAGAACACTTAGGCAATGAGTGTAGGAACCCATTACCCAGCTACGCATTATTTCCACATCTGCATATTTGACAGACGATTACGCATTTTACTAGAATTATAATGAGACGTGTTTGTAAACCATGTTTTTCCCCCAAAATAAAAGCTTGATACAGTTTCCATCAAAATAAAATATGATGTGTTTATCTCTTTCAAGTATAGAAATTAGCCTAGTACAAAACTAATTATGAAAGTTTATTTTATTTTTCAGTGCATTTGTTTTACAATATATAGCTATTACTGTCATGGGATTAATATTATAACTATTATTATGTTGTAATGTAATGTTAACCCCCTTGATTGAGAATATTTGGCATTACTAACTGGTTTGGTTTCTGGTACAGTTGCTGAGGCACCACAAGGTTTCTGATATTTTAAATTGATCTTTTCTGCCCCCTAGTGGTGATAATGGTTGGAATTAAAACTGTAGGCTAAATCCTACCATAAAGAAGCACATCCTGCTTTTGCCAAGCAAGACATGTTCATCCTAGGTCAACATATTGTGTTGATCCTGGAACTACATTCCTGTCTAAAAATTAAGGTTCTGGCAAAATCCAAAGATTACAATTCTGTCGTCATTTACTCACCCTCAAGTTGTTTCAAACCTGTATGAATTTCTTTCTTCAGCTAAAAACAAAAGAAGATATTTTGAAAAATGTCTGTAACCGAACAGTTGATGGGCCCCATTGACTTCCAGAGTATTTTTTCCATACTCTGGAAGTCAATGGGGCCCCATCAACTGTTTGGTTACCCATACTTCAAAATATCTTTATTTGTGTCCAGCAGAAGAAAGATATTAGGCCTACAGCTTTGGAACAACTTGAGGGCGAGTAAATTATGACAGAATTTTCTGTTTTGGAACTATCCCTTAACTAGAACTCTAGGTCACCGAAAATGACAAAAATGCTAAACATAAAAAATGTAGAGGCAAAATAAATAAATATAAATAATAATATACACTGCCACGGCCAGGCCTATGGCCTACAATCTACAATTAGGTTGATTAGAATTCAGTGTAAAGATTACCTATTACAACAACAACATGAAAATAAGTAGATGAAAAAAATTCAACATGTCACAGTCTCAGTAAAAACTTTGCTGCCTTCCGTAGGAAATTTAACATAGCTCGTCGCATTCAACTGCAGGAATCATGGAGGACACAATTTTTGGGGGGAAATGAGGAAACCCTATATTAAAGCCAAAATTATATTTAGAATTACATTCATTGTCATTCACCGTGCTATTTTGATAGTCAGCTTGATGACGATTCTGGAATTTCGGTCAAATGCAGCCTGCAGGCTATTTTCGTTTAGTAGGAGGCTATACCCAGAGCCATATAGAGAGAGAGTTGCGACAACGGAAGTTCGAAATGCTTGGTTGTCAAATCGATGGAGTTAAGAGAGCAGAACTGTGATTTTTGGTAGTTTGTAGACAATAAATGCGTTGGTTTACAATATGTATATAATACATTGACATTTGGATGTAGTATGTGTATGTAGTTACAGCAATATTGTTTTTAAAATATAAAAATCTGCTAATATTTAATGTTTATTGTGGTCAACCAGCGTTGCCTGCCTTTGTTAACATATTTTCTGGCTAACTTTACCTTGGTTAAAGACCGTTTTGGAGTTGTTTTGAAGTATTTTTGTGTTCTTAAACGTGAATGTTATTTAAGGGTTATCACGTAATGTTCACTATGGTTTCACAAGGACAGGAGACTTGCAGGAAACACGTGATTGTCTTAAAAAGCCATTGCAAACAAGTAAAATTTCATTCATCTTAATGTTTACAATGCTTATGCACTTATTACTATATAAATGAAAATGAATACATAATATATTTTATAGTCCTGTTATATCTTAACCCCCCAAAAATGTCAGGTTGTGCAACTGTCCGCACAAATGAACAGACTAAAATACTAATTTAAATGGAATAAAAAAATAAAAATTAAATGCTATGGCATCATTTTAACCGTTCATATAAACAAATTGTATAAATTTCAGTAGATTTATAGCTGTTGAGATAATTGAAAACCTTTTGTCAAGCAATTTGCATGTCAGAATGGCACAACTGCAAACATGGCTCTCTTATTATGGTAATTACAGTATGCATGATAATGTATTGTCCAGAGGAGCCTTAATGATCCTTCTAGATCTCTATCAAATACTGGTAAAAACTGATTTCAAGTATGAGTAGGTTGGTACACTTTCAGGTGAACTTAAACACTTAGATATGTTCACAACTGAAACTTGTTTAAATAGCCTACATTATTCATGACACAAAAATATACATTACATCAGTTTTGAAAATATTTAAAAAAAAACATTTATTTGTTTATTTGTCAATGACCTATATATATATATATACACTTTTGCACTGATTTAGCACAAAGGGATTTATAATGTCTAATAAACTGCACGTCAAGCATGTTGTCGGTCCTTTCCTCTATGTTGTTCTTGTATACTGTCCGACACAGAGAGCAGAAATATGCTCAAGTCAGGAGCAATCTAAATAGAACTAAACATTTTGTGCTAATCATACTTAGGTGTATCTGCACTTTTTCACAAAGACCAACACTGGGAAGTTTAATGTTTATTAAAAATAAGGAGCAAGTAAAGTAAAGAGCGGAGACTGAAGGTGAGGGTAGCCTACAGCGTCAGTGCAGGAGTCTTCAGGATCCACTGAATCCCCTTGTGCTTCTTGTGTTGTTGAAAGAGATAAAGGAAACAAAAACGGGATAAATTGTATATAGTAGTCAGTATATAATACAGTTATGGTATTTATAATACCCCATTTAGCCTAGTGTGATTTGATCTAGAAAATGGCTTGCTGCCGTTTTAAGCATGGTTTTTAATCTTACTTAAACTTCCATCTCCCTTTCCCATCAATAGCCTACTAATCAGCTGAGCTGAAACATAGACAGGTAATAGTCAACAGAAACAAAATGAATAAAAAACTCCAACCATAATTTTTTGCTTACTCAAATATGAAATCTAAAATAAGGATTTTTTTCCCGTTATTGAACATTTAATATGGAATGAAACCGATATTCTCATTTTATCAATTATAACTATCACACTCCCCAATTTTATATTTAACCCCTGTTTAGAAGTCTTTCCCTCTTATTACACAACAAAGGATAAACATACATTAATAGAACGGGTTTAACCATTAATAGGCTGTTCATGGTTTGTTATGCGGTATTAACTTTATCCAAAGACCTTTATTTTACCTGATAACGTCCCCTAAAACTACTAATTTAGAGAGCAATCATCAACTAGCATGCTGTAATAGATAAGTTAATTTGATTTAGATGTACTGATAATAAGCAATCTTATTCTTTAAACGTCTTACCTTTTAAAAGTGCATTACAAACGGTCTGTTCTGCTGTAACTCTACCGCGCTGCTGCTACTTCCGGGAACTATTGAGAAGCTCCGCGAGCCGCCATTGCAGTAAAAAAACCGTTCCATTGAAGTCAATGGAGTTGTCGCAACTCTCATATGGCTCTGGCTATACCGAGCTCAAATGACTATTTCATATTTTAAATATGGATTAGTTACTTTGATGACAAGTGCAGCAATCGTTCTCCCCAACTGCCATATGTCCCGCCTAATTTAAATCGGGTAGACTACCAAAATTAGCCCCAATCTACCCAGTGGAAAAAACAACTTGATGTCCAATGTCCAACTTGATGTTTATGTCCAATTTTTAACGAGGAAACTCGATAAAATCGACGTTCACCCCAAAATCAACATACATTAAATTTTAGGCTACAGCCTACTCACCTGTCAGTCAAGTAGCCTACGTTGGAATGGCAATGTCTAAAGTTCAAGGTAGTCCTATAGTTGTAATCCATAAGATTTATGAAACATATTCCACAACTTCTGAAGCCATACATTTGAGCAACCAATAGAAATGTCAGTTGTGGTTCAAAATGCATAGCTCTCAAATGCGGCAATGCATTTAAATTATACGTCGCAGCGTGAATTCTGTATGCCATATTATAGTAACTAAAAATCAAATGAGTAGAACGTCCAAACACGCAGTAGCAGTACTCACGAATAGTTTTTGTCAAGATGCCCAGTGAAGTCCACGAGGCCGTACAGGACTGACGACCGCCGCCCTTGCGGCCACGACGTCACTTGGACTGTCGCCTTTTTCGCCATTACTTTTGGCTTGCTTAGTTGGGGTCCGGAACTCTTTTACTAACTCTTTGAAACTTCTTAAAACAAACTGTCTCAAAACGTATATAAAATTAATTATTTGCAAAAAATAATGACAAAACTGAGAAATCAGAAACATAATAAGAACAAGGGTTCAACAATGACAATTATTGTTGAAAACTGTAAAAATATTATTATTATTTCTCAACTGTCTCAATACAGTGTAACTGTCCTCAAAATCTTTTTTATTATTATTATTGTAACAGACTTTGTTGGATTGTACATGACAGAATCCAACAAAGTCTGTTACTATAATACAGGTAATGTTATGGCGCTCGTTGTATGTGTGTATGCAATCTATTTTCCCCTCAGGGCTTGCCGTAGATAGGAATTGGTCGTGCGCACTTGGTACTGGGGTGTCGCGGGTTTTTGGAGTTAGTAATCTAATGTGTGGGATAATAAAGTGGAGAAGAGTTCAAACTGCTATGTTTATTATTTATTCAAACTGCTAACCTTACACTAGAAGGTTAAGTTCCCCTGCGGCTATTTTCTTCAACTTAAACCGATACCGTGACTATGCGCAGTTGCGCACGAATTGTCTATGCACTCGCGAGGTGACTAGATTATGCGCATGACTTAAACGCTGGCAGACACAGCAGCAGTTGTTGGCAGGTATATTGATCATGAAATCAGAATTTTCTTGTCTTGAATTATTCATTCATTCATTCATATTCATTCATTCATTTATGTCACTTGTTTAAGTCATCTAAAAAAAACAAAAATTTAAACTCGATTGGGCGGGCCCCTGGTGGCCATTAATATTTAACAATATTATTACAACATTATTTTCCTGTTATCTCTGTAAAGCTGCTTTGAAACAATCAATGATGAGTTCAGTTATTCACTTTGGTGGATCATTTGTAACTGAACTCATCATTGTTTTTAATTTGAGTACAAAATAATGGTTTATGTGAGTAGGCTATTGTAATGTGAAAGAAACAATATTATATAACTAAAATATGAATATTGAGGATAGAAAGAGCATATGCAGAAAAAAAGTGTAAGAATAATAATATGTTGTTTATTTATGATGAACTATGCCTTTCACACCTGACGTTCTAAATTGTTCAAAGCGTTTACTGATTGTTAAAAGGCAGCTGTCTAACTCTACATGACGAACGGGAACATGGTTTGTGTAACATTAGTAACACATCATTATCTTTTTGATAATGTAGTTAAGCAAAAGGCTTGAATCATATTAATAATTGTTGTGTGTCCGACATTGTTAAGAGTGATACCATCGTGCAGCATTTAGGCAATGGCGCCGCCAGGGGTGGCCGTGGCCACCCCTTGCCGACTCCTGGCCACCCCACTGGCCACCCCAATGGCCAGTATAAATATTTTAGTAGCATCAGTTATGTATTTCATAAATAAGTCAAAAATATTCTTTAGTAAAAGAAGACGGGGAATTATGTGTCGTGACGTGCTTTTTAAGTGCCAAATGGTTACAGTATACTGTTACAGCAGCTTTTTGATGTGTCTTTGCCACGTTTCGACAAGCAGGGATGCAAACAGCGCGCTTTTCGGCGCCTTCCGCTTTTTTCACGTCAGTTTGGGTGACAAAGTCATCTGAAGTCATTCCATAGCTTAATGTGAGGGACAGAAGTCTATTTACATCATTAAAGTAATACGGAAACTCGTTTTCCCTCCTCTGCGGCTGTCAATCATTCTCCATTCATATTCAAACAGCCCGCGCGCCTCTTGGATGCACGGTAAAACTCTCTCCAATATGATATATTCACATTATATTGCATGATCTGTAGATAAAAGGCTGTAGATTTGCATAAAATTACTTTATTTTGTTGGAGTTTGTTGCTGTTTTTAAACGACTCACTACCGTGTGCTTGCTAGATCACACACATTAAGGACTATGAATCGGCATCAAACGCACAATAACTGGAATTTAAAACTGTGAAACAAAGGAACAAATCGCACTAGGATTTGTGCGCTCGACATTTCTTCGCTTTGTGACGTGAACTTTTAAATGCGCACTTATGCAGCGCAGTGCTGCACACTGTGACTCCATGTTGCTTTGAGCACATCATTCTGCACCCGCGAATCCCGCGATGCGCATACACGCTCTGTTTTTCATGTTATCATGGGTTTGCGCACTGAAATATTATTAAAAGCCAATATATTTTGTTATACCTAGCCTGCTCAATACATTTAAAATAAGCATAATTTAATTGTATATTATTTCTTTGTAGTGTAGGCTATATATGAAGAGTTCAGATGCAAAAGCCTCTAAGTGCCATTTGAAATTTTCTAGAATGATAATTTTTATCAAGCTTGAATATTTAAGTTCAGTAATTTCACTTAAATGACAATTAATAGGTAATCTTCATTGCCATTTAAGTGAAATTACTTAACTTAAATATACAAGCTTGATAAAAATTATCACTCAGAACATTTCAAACGGCACTTAGAGGCTTTTGCATCTGAACTCTTCATATGCACTTCTGAATTCTTGACATTAATATATAAATATAAAATTGTGAAATGTATGATTGCCTGATTGAATTTTATAAGAGAACTAATAGTAATTTGTTTTTATTAACATATTTAGATTTTATAAAATTACTGTGCAGATTTTTTCAAGAATTACTTTTTGCTGCTGATTTTTACACTCATTAAGTTTATTAAAAATTCATAATACATTTATGTAATATTTAAAGGTGTTAATTGTAATCTTACACTGCAAAATAATAACTTAAAAAGGATTAAATTCATCACAATTATGTAAGTATCTCGAAATTTGCCGCGGGGCGAGGGCCCTTATATATATCATATCTATATAATATATATCATTATATATAATATAATATATATTAGTAGGGCCCTACTAATATCATTAGTAACATTAAATATAACACAATAAACCAAAGTATATCAGTAGGAGTTTCCTTAAGACTTTCTGATCGTTTTCTACAGGCCGGTTTACTACAACAGTAGAATAAAATTCTGAAATTATGGTTTATAATTTTGGTGTGCCACCCCAAGATTTTAAGTGGCCCCATCTGGCCACCCCTATGAAAAATTTCTGGAGGCGCCACTGCATTTAGGCTACTTCAGTCAAGTTGACCGAGTAGCCCTAGATCTCTTAGCTGGTGTGAGTGAGTGGAGGTGGGGCTAATTTGCATATTCATTGATCCTATGAAAAAGGCTAAATGAAACAAGGGTGTAGAGTTACAGTTAATCTAGAGCTTTTTTCACAGCAAATAAATGTTTAAATTAAATTGGTGATCAAAGATGAGTTTTATGGGAGAAAATTGACTACAGGGGGACTTAAAAAGTTGCTCAGCCCCACTTTGGACCTTAAAGGGTTAGTTCACCCAAAAATGAAAATTAAGTCATTAATTACTCACCCCCATGCTGTACCAACCCCGTAAGACCTTCGTTCATCTTCGGAACACAAATGAAGATATTTTTGATTAAATCTGAGAGGTGGATCACTGCTACATATAGGATGCCAGAGGGAATGAAACTTGACGGCCCAGAAAGTCATTAAAGAAAATGTTTAAATAATCCATGTGCCTACAGTGGCTCAACTATAAGTTTATCAAGCGACGAGACTACTTTTTTCCCGAAAAAAAAAAACATAATAACGACTTTATTCGACTATTCCTTTTCATTCCTTGTGGGCCTGAGACGAGAGTTCAAGAGATTTCCACGACGCATGCGCGAGAAATGAACAAGAAGTATTAGAAGAAGAACGTTCTCTTCTCAGTTCTCGCGCATGCGTCGTGGAAATCTCTTGAACTCTCGTCTCAGGCCCACAAGGAATGAAAAGGAATAGTCGAATAAAGTCGTTATTATGTTTTTTTTTTCGGGAAAAAAGTATTCTCGTCGCTTGATAAACTTATAGTTGAGCCACTGTAGGCACATGGATTATTTAAACATTTTCTTTAATGACTTTCTGGGCCGTCAAGTTTCATTCCCTCTGGCATCCTATATAGCAGTGATCCACCTCTCAGATTTAATCAAAAATATCTTCATTTGTGTTCCGAAGATGAACGAAGGTCTTACGGGGTTGGTACAGCATGGGGGTGAGTAATTAATGACTTAATTTTCATTTTTGGGTGAACTAACCCTTTAAGTGGTTCAACGTTGAGAAGCTGAACACGTAGTGCCATCCGATACCTGAGCACTGAAGGATTTGGAGATAGAGCAGAACTATACAAAATATATGTAAGTGAATGCAAGTGTGTATGTATTGGGAAAAAAGAAAAAGAGAAAAAAAGATCTTAAATAATCCCTGACTACATAACAGCACAGTAGGTGGCGATATGCACACAGGATGTGATGCGCCAAAAAAACAAGAAGAAGAAAGTGGATTTGGTGAAGGACAGCAAAGAGCATCATGTGAACCAAAAAATGTATGTTCCCTTGCTCCTCCATCCTCCAGCCCTATCCAAAAATCATCATCTGATATCATGAAGGACATAGCATTTTATTAAATGCACTGAAGAGGTGAGAAATTACTTTTCTCCATTGATTGCCATTCGAAAGTAAACATATAGGTCTGGTTTCACAGACAGTGCTTAGATTAAGCCAGGATTAAGCTCTAGTTTAATTAGGGCATCTAAGTAGCTGTTATAAATGTGAAAACATTACTGGTCTGCATCTTGAGACAAAACAATGGCACTGAAGTTTCAAGTTGCTTTCGGTTAAAACAGCTCAAACATGCATTTTAGTCTGGGACTAGGCTTAAGCCTTGTCTGTGAAACTAGGGGATTGCCAATTATACAAAAATAAATTGCAAGCAGCATAAAGCCTAAAGCTAAATTACAAATATTTCATTATTTTTAGTAGATTTTCACCAGTGACCATTTATAAAAGCTTTTAATATTCACAGTCTTTGTTAGGGTACTTTATTAATAATCTTACATCAACATTTCTGAAATATAGCATATGAGTGATAAATTATTGTAATCTATTGACAGCCTTGGAAAGTGTTGTATTAATATTAGTTTCTATGTATGTTATCAGTGACTTTAATGATTTATGATTCATTTTACCATCACCGGTTCTTCTGACAAATTATTGCGTTTTAGAGAAAAACTATTAAAAAACACTATTTATTGCAATTCAATCAGAAAATATCAAAGTTGAATCAAGGAGGAATTAATCTATTCTTGACCTAATCTCTGTACAGTCACAATAACAGAATATAGCTGCAAGCAGCAATTATCGGTGTAAATTGCAAAGAAGACAATAAGACATGCCAACATGGCTGGGAGTGTCACACCAACTGCAACAATGAGAAATTAAAGACATTTAAAGATGATTTTAGGCAAAATGGCTGGAAAATCATATATACAGTAACTAAAAATATGATTTAATGGATTATCAAGACACATACCAAGTTTTGTAATGGTGCACCAATGCATTTGTAAAGTGTTGCATTTAATATCATGATATTATATTGTAATTAATGGCAATGTCCTTTTTTGTTCTATTATAGTTGAGTGGGGGACGGAGGGGGGTGACTCTGGGACGCCAGAGTCACTGTCGAGCCCTCTTGAGGTGTCGTGGGCTAGTCGACGAAACACTGAGGACGGAAGGTGCCTACTTGAAGACCCTAGAGATGTCCCCTACTCTGCTCAATCCAGACGGTTGTCATGAGGGGACCGCACTGTGGTTGCAGTCGTTGTGTGTGCAAATACACTGCAGCTATTAACACCAGACAGAAGGAGATTCACATCACCATTTGGAAAGAAGCGTAAATGGATGGAGAAGCATAGGTTACTGTAAAGCTACGTCTTAGTTGGTGCTTATCTTGGCGAAAGCCGAGTACAAATGAGCATGAAGTTTTAACATCTACTCTCTTGTAATGGAAATCATGAAGATCTGGATACGTCCAGTGACTGCGGTGAATAGTGCTGCTGGCAACAAGGGAAAGACCTTGCGACAGCCTGGAGAGACAGCCGACAGGAGGAAAGAGACCCCAATGGGGCTGGTAAGGGTTAGTTACCCTTGTCGGCAGTATCCAGCTCTGTGTTTACAGGATAATAGAGACACCCGCCCAACGCTTCTGAGAAATTAAAGAGGAAAATACCCCTAGAGTCTGCGAGAGCAAGGGAGGAACATGACTCAATGTTGGAAAACATGGTTAACGACTTTGGAATGGAAACGAATATGAGTATGGAGAGTAATTCACAAAAGACTAGTTCAGGTTCTGCAGTTAGCAAAGTCGTTCAACTCCAAGCTTGTGTCTGTGGCTGGAGAAGGTGACAACGGTCAGGGGTTTGAAGATTCATCAAGGGAAAATGAAATGCTTGAGAGAGAAGGGACAAGGGCCTCGCATTGATCAGTACTTCTTACGAAGTCAGTCAAGTCAGTCGAATGAAATCCAGCGACAGGAAGCAAACCACAGTTTGCAGGATATCAGCAGCCCCTTTCATAGAGGAGAGGAGGGTTTGCACAGTTAGTGATGAACACATTGATACTTGTGAACCCGGTCAGATTAACCAGCAAAAGAGAGAAAAGAACCTCAACGGGCATAGGCCTGGAGTTAGGTGGCCAAGAGCTTGTGAGAAAACTGCATGGGACACGGTAAACACAGATCTATGCTTTGCATTGGAAAGATTAACTGGTACAGTTGAAAAGTAGCTGGACAAATTTGGGGACATCATTTACGTATATGGAAGGGAGAGGTTTGGTGTGGAAAAAAGGAAGGAAAAAGTACAAACTACTCCTGGAATGTCTAGATGGCAGCAGAAAATTGAAGGGTTAGTTAGAGAAAGGAGGCAGCTGAGGAAGCAATGGAAAAGAGCAGAACAAGGTCAGAAGGAGGGACTCAATCTCTAACAAAGGGCCATAAAAGATAAGCTTGCAACATTACGCAGAGCTGAGCGCCTACGGAAACGCTACAAAAAGAAGGAGCGTGCGAGGGCTAATTTGTATAAAGACCCATTCAAATTCGTAAAGAAGTTATTCACCAGTGAGAAGAATGGCACTTTAAAGCATCTAGGGTAGAACTAAAGAGATATTTTGAGGAAACGCATACAGATGCAAAAAGGTATGAGCCTATGTCAATTCCGTCAGACATCCCACCTATCAATCCGCCAGAATACCAAATGGAGGTCTGTGCACCTAAGTGGAAAGAGATAGAGCAGGCTGTGAGAAAGGCAAGGGCTTCATCATCTCCAGGGCCTAATGGAGTTCCGTACAGAGTGTACAAGAGCGCATCAGGAGTTCTACGAATTCTGTGGAAATTGATAAAAGTGGCATGGCTTTTTTTTTTTTTAAAAAAGCAGGTTGTACCTAGAGCATGGCGCAGAGCAGGTGGAGTCTTTATACCTAAAGAAAAAGATGCTACAAGCATCAGTCAGTTTCGTCCTATTTCACTATTAAACGTTGAAGGTAAGATTTTCTTCAGCATTATTGCTCAGAGATTGTCAACCTACCTATTAAAGAATGGCTTCATTGACACTTCAGTTCAAAAAGCGGGCATTCCAGGGTTCTCAGGATGCTTAGAACACATCAATGTTATCTGGCAACGAATTCAATCAGCTAAAAAGGAGAGGAAGGAGCTCCATGTGACATTTCTTTTGGCTAATGCATATGGTTCAGTGCCACATGAGCTTGTTTGGGCAGCATTCGATTTTTTCAGGGTACCGATGTCGGTAACAAATTTAGTGAAAGTCTATTTTGGAGATTTGCAATTTAGTTTCTCAACTCCAGAATTCAGCACTACATGGCAATGCTTAGAGGTTGGAATAATGGCAGGATGAACAATTTCTCCACTGGCTTTTACCATGGCAATGGAAGTAATCATTAAGGCATCAAAATGGGTAGTAGGAGGAAAGCGCTTGGCTTCTTGGATTCGACTACCACCAATCAGAGCATACATGGATGACATGACAACCATGACTACAACAGTAGCCTGCACTAATCGGTTATAGGGTAAGTTAACCGATAACATTGAATGGGCACGAATGCAATTTAAGCCCTCTAAATCAAGGGGCATCTCGAAAATTAAAGGCAAGGTGGTAGATAAAACATTCTTCGTTAATGGTGAGGCGATACCAACAGTTTCTGAGAAGCCAGTGAAGAGTCTTGGGAGATGGTACGATGGGTATCTAAAGGACACAGTTCGAGTGGGAGAAGTTAGACGACAAGCAGTGGAAGGGTTGAAGAGCATAAACAGCTGCGCTCTACCAGGGAAACTAAAACTCTGGTGCTTTCAGTTTGGTCTACTGCCGAGGTTGCTGTTGCCACTGACTGTGTATGAGGTTTCTTTGACAAAAGTGGATAAGCTGGAAGCGTTAATAGGTTCATATATCAGGAAATGGTTGGGAGTTCCACGCTGCCTCAGCAGAGAGGGACTTTATAGTAAAGGAATATTGCAGCTGCCAGTCTCTGCTTTAACCAAGGATTTTAAGTGCGCCAAGGTCAGACTGGAAATGACCTTAGTAGAGTCACGCGACAAATGTCTAAGGGAGGTAGCACCTGTGTTAAAAACTGGTAAAAAGTGGGCAGCAAGGAAATCTGGAAGAGGCAAAGGCAGCCCTTCAAATTGGTGATATCGTGGGGCAGGTACAGCATGGAAGAGGGGGTTTTGGGCTCAGTTTAGCTCCTCCTAAATGGCACAAGGCAGCCCCAGCTCAAAGGAGGAAGCTCGTAGTCAACGAGGTGCGAAAGCAGGAGGAGAGGATGAGGTGTATAAAGGCCATTTCCCAGGCCAAGCAGGGAGAGTGGATGAGATGGGAGAGTGTGGAACAACGCAAGATGGGCTGGCAAGACCTTTGGTCAATGGAAGAGAGTAGGATCAGTTTCCTTATCAGGTCAACATATGATGTTCTCCCATCACCACAGAACCTAAACCTCTGGGTAGGAGAGGATCCCTCTTGTCCTTTGTGTTCATCACCTGCCACATTAAGGCACATTTTGACAGGATGTAAGGTGGCTCTTAGCCAAGGTCGGTTTACTTGGCGCCATGACCAAGTACTCCGATGTTTGGCTTTAGCATTGGAGGACAAGCGTAACATGAACAATAAGTTGTCACCTGTTCTAGCAAAACATTACACACAGAAGACAATATTCCTCCGCCCAGGCGAGCAACCACCAAGAAAAGGTGTTAAAACCAATTCTCGCTCAGAACAACTGGAAGCTGCTAGGGACCGGAAAATGCTGGCTGATCTTGATCAACGGCTTATTTTTCCACCTGAGATTGCCACCACTAACCTCCGACCAGATATTGTTTTGTGGTCTGGATCAGCACGCGTTGTTCAGCTGATAGAGTTAACAGTGCCATGGGAGGATGCTGTAGATGAGGCATATGAGAGGAAGAAACTGCGGTGTGCTCAGCTGGCTACTGAAGCAGAACAGCTAGGATGGAGAGTCCGGGTTTTTCCAGTGGAAGTGGGTTGTTGAGGATTTGTGGCAAACTCCACAACCCGGTTCCTCAGAGACCTCGGATTCAGTGGCCAAGAGTTGCGTCGCACAGTAAAGAACTTATCTGAAGCAGCAGAGAGGAGTAGCAACTGGCTGTGGTCGAGACGGAAAGAGTCTGGCTGGCTGTGTACAGGCCGCCATGCAACGGTTTCAAAAATTCTTGAAAATTTGGTGAGTCTGTTGGTTTATTTGTATAGTTTGCATAGTAATTACAGTTATTACGTTCCTGTGTATTTTGCGTGAATGAGGATTGGTGTTTGGACAGATATTGTGTTTTGCGGTAGTATGCCATACGGAACCGTTGCCACTGACCGCTTTAACGTCCGGAGTGGGGCTCGACAGCCTTAGTCAAATGGGTTGGCGCGTATGGTCGGGTTGTGGAGAGGTTGTGAGAGATTGTGGTTAGGTCAAAGGAGCACCCTCATCAGCAGGAGGGATGTAAAGGTCAGTAAGCTGGGCTGAGTTGGGTGGGGGACGGAGGGGGGTGACTCTGGGACGCACGCCAGAGTTACTGTCGAACCCTCTTGAGGTGTCGTGGGCTAGTCGACGAAACACTGAGGACAGAAGGTGCCCACTTTAAGACCCTAGAGATGTCCCTTACTCTGCTCAATCCAGACGGTTGTCATGAGGGACCGCACTGTGGTTGCAGCAGTTGTGTGTGCAAATACACTGCAGCTATTAACACCAGACAGAAGGAGATTAACATCACCCTTTGGAAAGAAGCGTAAATGGATGGAGAAGCATAGGTTACTGTAAAGCTACGTCTAAGTTGGTGCTTATCTTGGCAAAAGCAGAGTACAAATCAGCATGAAGTTTTAACATCTACTCTCATGTAATGGAAATCATAGCGCAGTTCCACCACTTTTTTTATGTGTTCTCAGAGTGAGCCCATACATGCGTGTCAAATTTGGTGAAAATATCTCATTTTGTTTTCGAGTTATAGACATTTGTGTGAGAGCATAAAAAATTACCCATGGGTGACTTTGATTGGATTTTTTTGCCACTTACAATAAAAATTTTGACATTTGGGCATTAGCAATTGGCCAACGAACTATGTTCCCGAACTTCCTACGGTGGTTACCTCGATCGGTCTAACGGTTTCGAAGATATTGGCAAATGTTTTTTAAGCGCTAATTTACAACATTGCGCTTTAAGCTTACGCTTAAAATTTTAATTTTTTGTATATCCGGACCAGTAGGTGGCACTGCGCCGAAACGCAGCATGTTGCCTCAGGTCATGCTTTTGATGACATGTACCAAGTTTTGTCTGAATGCGATAAAGTGTTGCAGAGATACAGCCTTACGTCTGTTTTTGCAAGCGCTACGTAAAATTAGTTTGTGCAGTATTCAAGAACGGTTTGACAAATCAACTTGAATTTCATAACTTTTTGTCCCCATGGTCTGAAGATGATCTGGTTCCATTTTTGTGAAAATCGGAGCAACCGTCTAAGACGAGTTCGAAAAAGTATTTTTTTTTTGATATTCAAAATGGCGGAAAGATGTACATGATGAAAAATTATGTCATAGGATGCAATCGAATCGCATTGATGAATGCATTTTGTTTCTAGCACTTATGGTTCAAAAGTTATTAGCATAAACATGAGTTAAACTTTGGACAGTTGGTGGCGCTAGAGGGATTGAGTTAGAGACTCCAAATTTGCTATGGTGACTGTTCAGACTGTCCTCTATCAGTGTGCCAAATTTCATAACTTTCCCGCAACTGGTTCTGCCATAGACTTCCATACGGAAGAAGAAGAAGAAGAACGCAAACGATTTCACGAGGTGCTTGCGCACTTTCAGTGCTTGGCCCCTAATTACAACATTAAAATTACATTTCAGTGACACCAGATGTCATTCACCCAGTACAATGTCCAGGATGGCTTTTGTGCTCTTTTTCCACAATCCTTTATATTGTCTTGTTTTATATTGAATATTAGGTGACGTTCTGACTTTTCAGGCAACAATTGGCCCTCTCATATTTTCCATAGAGCTAAACTCTTAAAGATTAAAGCTATAACAGCCAAAACATTGACAGTACTGTTTTATTATTTGTTGTTGTTTTTAGTGTATATTTTTATGTTATGCTGCCTTTTCTGTTTATGTATCCTTTAATTTTGTTTAAAAAAAACTTCCAGATCCATATAACGGATACATTAAATAAATCGTCTATTAATTTCTCAGTGGTCATACTGACTAAATAAATTGTTAATTTCTCAGTGGTCATTGGAACCAAATACTCTCAGAGTATCAAATTGCAATAATGAAAGTGTCCAGCAGCACCAATAACCAAAGAAAATAAATAAATAAATAAATAAAGTCAGTGGTATCACTATATAGAAGAAGTTTGCTTTAATTAAAATTTTTGCCAAGGTGATACCAGCCACCCTGTACCAGCCTAGAGTTTAATTTGTGTCACTTTTAGTTATTACAATAATCCATGTCTGTTTATTCCCTCTTCCTCAGGGTTACGTCCAGAGAAAGGCAGGGTCCTTCAGAACCTGTGTCAGGCGCTGGTTAAAAGGCCTGTAGAAGTTCTGCAGGATCTCCTTGGTTATGGGCAGCATTGGGCCTAGATTTCGATTGGCTGGTCGTCTGGTGTTTGAGGCGGGACTCTTTGTGATGTCTGCTTCCTTCTGCATAGTAAGGGGACCTGAAGGGTTGATGAAGCACAAACACACGGTCAGTGAAATAATAGATACTTGCACTTATTTGCACATGATGACAAATTTATGAAGACTTCAGAGGTTAAACAAACATACCCACATTATCATACTTTATGTATGTAGAAGCATGAAAACTACGAAACTCACCCAACTGAAGAAATTCAAAGACTCTCCGCATAGTGATTTTCCGGTTGGCAGCATGATCCTCCAGTCGTAGGATGAGAATTTGCTCTCTACTGAAAACATTCAGCCAGTCCAGCAGGTACATGACATACAGCCCCACCTGAAGCCTCACCTACAAATACAGAGGAGAAATACAGTGCCAAACTCTTCGGAATTCATGACAGCCACGATTAAATATACCAATTGTGCTAGGTATTGACAGGTAGCTCAAAAAGATTCAGAAATAGACAGTAAAAGGCACAGTTCCCAACATAGACCCAACAATACCAGTATAGTGTTAGTAATGCATACACAAAATAGACACATTTACAGTAGAAAAATCTTTTGTCAGTCTCAACCTATTGTCCCTACTTCTGCTGTATATATTACAACACTGCTTGTTTTCAAACATTTTTATTACTGGAAATTGAGACTGTTTTTGTTCTGTTTTGAATGTCTTATGTTCTTCAACATAGTATATATATATACAATAGATGAGTTTGTTGAAGTGAATGAATTAGTGTCTTATGTTCACCAACAGAGGGACCCAAAGGTTCAGTATAACAAAACACAAGACAGTCCTTAATTTTTTCAGTTTTATAACAGAATTTTATGTATTGCTATATATCATATGGTGATATAGTTACTGTGTCTTTTCACTTCTGATATGTATTTAATAAATTCTATTATAATATAAGGAGTAGGCAACATTCTTACCTATTTTGATTGAGTAGGAATTCCAAGTTGAGACAAATTACAACTAATTTTATTATTGAATTCCTTGATGGGTTGATTAAAAAAAAATTCAGCCATCCAAAAAAAAATTACACCACGCAACTGTTTTCAGAAAACATTATACCAATAAATATTGGAATCTATCTATTGTTGTTTGCCTCCATTTTGAAGAGTATGGAGATCAGGGAATTATGGTGCACAAAATGATAATTAATTTAGTTATAATGAAATAATCATTCAAATGATACCTCAGTTCAGATTCTGTTTGGAATATAATAGACATTCTTAATTCGATTCTGATTGGTGTACAACCCTCTATTTGTATTATATCGCATCCAATTTTCTAGACTATGCAGAAATGATGCAGCAATCCAGTTTTTTTCTGGTCAAACATAAATCAAACATTCGTGACTTTAATCCCCAGATCAGTGCAGAAAAACAATGTTCTTTTCAAAACACATTTAAATTTCTCTATAACTGCTTTCATTTCACCTTCCAACAGCTTTCTCCAGAGGTGAAGATCATCTAGTGGCTGCACAACTTTGGGGAAGAGCCAGAACAGCTCATCCCATATCTTATCTACACAGCTGCACCTGGTGGCTGAACCAATTACATCATATCACACTGAACAAAATCTGACTCTGACTCACACCAGCCGCCTTTGAGCCCCATCCCTAATGAGAATTACCAACTGTGATGCTTTGGTGAGACACATCCATCTATCGTTCAGAAGATAACATTTTAATGAGCTAAAGGAATCATTTTAGGAACTTGACAGCCCCTGTTCCCAATTCACTTTCAATGCGTCGTTACTACATCTCTTTTCAATCACACAGGTTTGGAACGACATGAGGTTGAGTAAATGATGAAATTTTCATTTTTAGGAGTACTATCCCTTTAAGATAGCAATGTCATATTAAATATTTACATGTGAGGTAATGATTATGATTCATATTGCACTCACAGGCATCAGGTTGTTGAGAGTGGTGTTGTAAATGCAGGAACGGATGGACCTCTCAGCCAAACAGCCCTCAAACAGGTGCAGCGATTCTGATACTCCCTCATGAAAATCCTCCACAGATTTATTAGCCATGCCAAAGTATAGATAGTCTGAGTAAAGCCTGCTCTCTCACACAAATACACACAGTGCACAGACAAACACAATAAAAGGTAAGAGGGCAATCTAAAGAGCATCTCTCACACAGTAGTCTAATACTGGTTATAATATCTGAACAAAGTGATGCTGTTAAATATACTGTAAATATATAAATATTTGAAAATTGGATTAGTACCTCTCTACTGGGTCTCTGAGCATCACAATGAATTTGGCATCTGGTTGGACAGCATGAATCAAGTCTTGCACCAGAAAAGGAGGCTCCACCTCCGTTCCATTGTCGTAAAAATAAACCCAAGCATTATTGTCCCACATTGTGGATGCGCTCGCTTCACCTGTCAATCAAAAAATGTGTACGAGATTACTAGTAAAAGTTTACAATCCTGCTTGATCCCAACCAACTTGATATTTCATTAGAAGACAGGGATAATCTGATAAATGATATTAGTGTTTGTTTTTGACTGCGCTGTTTTTTGCTGATTTAATTTCTCATGCCTCTAATGTTATTTTAATACCTCTGGTATGAGTCATAACAAGAGGAAAGACCTTGACTATAACATCTGGCACCTCTAATGAGAAAGTCTGGGTTTATAGACGATGTGAATTTAATTGGAGAACTTTCAGCAGCCTCAAAAACTATACAATACCTAAAACTGGGGTTTGTGAGTTGATGGGAAGCTAGTAATTCATTAAATTATAAAAATATAAAATTAAAATGAATAATCTTAAAATAAAAACAAATCAAAATAAAGCACTTACTAAAAAATTAAATATTTATTTGTTCATGTACCTGCATGTCATTTGACTATTAACCAACATCAGAGAAACATGAACATGTCATTGTGTTATTAAATATTTGAAATATTAACTTAAATTTTCAGGGGGTACTTCAAGTAAATATTTTAGGTCAGAGAGGTTCGGCTTACAAATAGTTTTGGTATCCCTGTCTTAAAGAAAGGGCCTAAACAAGTAACTTAACCTAAAACACGATTGAAACGCAATAATTATTACCGGTTATGATGTTGACTTTTTTGTGGCTTTTAGAGGAGTTGCTCATCAAGTGATCTTGAATCTGATTGGCTGCTTGGTCAAAAAGATCCAGGTAGTCATTCAGGGGATAGGGGTTCTGAAAAGCATTGCCTGACCTGATGATACCTTAAACCAGGGGAAAACAAAGTACAATTATTTCAAAGCTTGCAAACAGAATTAAATGGCATCTGTTCTGTAGCTGTAAAATTTTTGTCATAAAATAAATGTGATAGAACCCAATTATCTGTCTAAGCAGATGCTTTGCATTGTAAGAAAATGGGAGTGTTGAACATTTTCCTGACACAAAGACCAACCAGCATCATGAATTCACATTTTAAACTGATGGTCGAATTATCTTTTTTTGTGAAACTTACCAAACCTCTTTCGTGTCCACCAGTGTGGTTCCTTCATCGTGCTGAAATGGACCTCTGGATGTAGCCGTAAACGGTCGTAGAGATCTGTGGTGCCACACTTGGGCTGGCCGATGATGTAAAAGTAGGGCAGGCAGCGCAGGCGGAAATGTCTTCCTGCATGCTGATGCAGGTGAGCTGGAAACGCTCTGCGCAGGTGGTCATATATTGCTTGGAAGCGCTTTGAGTAAAGGGCATACAGGTTTTTCCCATATGTATCGGCTGTGATATTCCCAAAGAATTCTTCATACCAGCAGGGGTTCTTGAGATTGGGAAGAAATATTCGAGGAATTGCAGTGAATATCTGTGGACGAGAAAGACCAGAAGACTTATGATAGTAAACTAAGATTTGACAGAGTGTAGCTTGCACATGTTTATCTGTGAAGGTGTGTATCTGCTTTATACAATACCGTTCAAAAGTTTGGGGTCGGTTAGATTTTATTGATCTTTATTGAGATTTAATTAAGAAATGAATACATTTATTCTGTACGAGGCATTAAATTGATCATAAGTGACAGTAAAAACATTTATCAGGTTATAAAAGATTTCTTTTTCAAATAAATGCTGTTTGAGCTTTCTAGTTCAACTCATGGAATACTGACATTTCCTTTGATTTTTAAAACTCTCTATGTAAATTAAGTTTCCCACCCATTTTTATAAAAATGATACGGCATTATCATTAGCTATGAAATTGTTTTTGGTTTGGTATGATATTATTTACAGTGCTGGTCAGAATTATTTGCCCCCTTGGCAAATATGATCAAAGATGGCTGAAAAAGGTAATTCTGCATTCTTTATCCTTTTGATATTTTATTTTTAAAAATTAGCAAAAATATAACCTTTCATTGAAGTAAAAGAATTGAAAGTGGGGGGGAAATCACATTATGAAATAAATGTTTTTCTCCAAAACACGTTGGGAACAATTATTTGCCCCCTTTTATTGAATACTATTTGCAACCTCCTTTTTCCAGGATAACAGCTCTTAGTCTTCTCCTATAATCCCAGATGAGTTTGGAGAACACCTGACAAGAGATCAGAGACCATTCCTCCATGCAGAATCTCTCCAGATCCTGCAGATTCCCAGATCCATGTTGGCGCTGCTTCTCTTCAGTTCAGCCCATTATAAGATTTTGCAGAGGTTGTCAGGTTTTGATTTTTTATCTGTTGGTATTTGATCGAATCCACGATCCCATTTATCTGAACAAGATGTCCAGGACTTCTGGCAGAAAATTAGGCCCTCAGCATTAAAGATACAGCAGAGAATTTCATTGTACACATGGGGTACTGTTTTATCCCTGTGTGCACCAAACCCATCTTAAGTGTTTGCTGCCAAAAAAGCTATTTTTTTTGTTTCGTCTGACCATAGAACGTCTGACCCGTTTGAAGTTCCAGTAGTGTCAGTTACTTTTCAAACGTTCAATGTACAGATGAAACAGGCAGCAAACACTTAATATGGGTTTGGTTCATACAGGGATAAAAAAAGTACCCCATGTGTAAAATGAAATACTGTATCTTTAATGCTGTGGGCCAAATTTTCTGCCAGAGGTCCTGGACATCTTTTCAGATACATGGGATCATGGATTTGATAAAATACCAACAGATAAAAAAAAATCCTAACCTGAAATCAAAATCAAAAACAAGCCATTTTGGATCTTCCAACAGGACAGTGATCCAAAAACAAATATCAAAATCAAAACAAAAATGGGTCACGGAGCACAAAATCTGCAATGGCCAGCCCAGCCCCTGACCTGAACCCTATAGAAAATGAGTGGGCTGAACTGAAGAGAAGCGGCGCCAGCATGGATCTGGGAATCTGCAGGATCTAGAGAGATTCTCTATGGACGAATGGTTTCAGATCTCTTGTCAGGTGTTCTCCAAACTCATCCGGGAGCTGTTATCTTGGAAAAAGGAGGTTGCAAAAAGTATTTAACAAAAGGGGGCAAATAATTGTTCCCAATGTGTTTTGGAGAAAAACATTTTTTTTTCATAATGTGATTTCCCCCCACCCCCACACTTTCAATTATTTTACTTTAATAAAAGGTTACTTTTTTGTATTTTTTTTAAATAAAATATCAAAGGGATAAACAATGCAGATTTTTTTTTTACAGCCATCTTTGATCATATATACCAAGGGGGCAAATAACTCTGACCAGCACTGTAGTAGGGATGCACCTAAACTTTAAGTTTTGATATTAGAAGTCTATTCTTTAAAACACAAACTCGCTCTGACATGAGCTCTAACAAGCGTTAAACTTTAATATTGCTACTCTTTACTTGTAATTCGAGATAATGATCTAAATCTTAAAATGTATTGAAGCAACAATGTTTTTCTTCTTTTTTTTTAAATCAAGTATATTTTGCAATTATATAGCAATGTAACACAAATGCACATACGTTTGCCTCTTTCTCTCTCACTTCTCCCAGGTCAGGCACTCTTCTACGACTGAAATCCACTTTGGCTACAATCCTCCTCACCACTTCTCTCACAACTGTGTTGTCAGTAGTGAAAGACAGATTAAGGGGTTGCTGTGCCAGATGAGACACTACAGTAAGGTGATACGGTGACGGCGTTAAAAAGAGCCCTTTCTGGTCCCTCGTCAAGATGTAAGACGCCATGATTAGAACGATGACTGCAAGTCCAAAAAGGAAGCTTAAGATTTTGATTTTCCGTACAGACCAGAGTGTCCATGCTTGATGTTGTGCTCTGTTGTTCTCTATGAAAGTCCATATACTCATAGACCTGTTGTTGGGCTTGTTTTTGCAGTATTCCAGTTTTTCATCAAAGGCATTTAGAAAGCTATGCTTGTGGTCCATTTTTGTATTATGTTAGTTGTGTTCACTTTGCATATAAAGCGAATCCCATTGATGTGAGTTATTGTACGAGGTCTGCTCCATCATACCGTTCAGTGCACCATAGCCCAAAAGAGCGGTGTTTTGCCAATGAAATCAACATCTTTCATGGAGCAGATGCTATATGGCTTCAGGTTACTGTTTATAATGGGATGTTTGTGGGCAGGAAGACAGACAGTAGAATGAGCAGGCCTTCCCGCACGCGTGGCGAGGGGCAAGACGATTGGAGCACTCCTTCAATTTAGCTGCCACAAATGACACAGCGGCAGCGGGGTTGACAGCACACCAGCACAAACACAGTGCAGATTTGGTTGTCAAGGTCACAAATGCCCCAACAGAAGCTCAGATAACAGAAAGGTCTGTTCCTGCAAGACAAAAAAGAGCAATAAACCGTAAATACACAAAGATGGTTCATTAATTTGAATCTGAAGCAGTGGATGTTGGTAATACTCTGTTTCTGTCTCTTACATATGCCAGTAACTCTGTGACGGGGTTTGGATAAGCATCAGAGAAAGGATGGCTGGAACATCATATAGGCCACAGACTGTGTGGCATATGGTGTGGGTGTGGGTGTGTGGGTATGTATGTATGGCTGCACAGTGTATGTGTGTTTTGGAGAGTTTAGGGCGTAATCCGTTTAGACATGATAGCCTCAGGACAGGCCTAATTAAGAACACAGTAGACCAGCTGCAAGCTAATAGATAAATTTATTTGACAACCTCCACTCTTTCTCTTTCTCTGTGTCTCTCTTACTTATGGTTTCTGCCATTCCTGGCAATGATACAAATGATACAAGAAATGTGTTGTGAAATTGAAGCAGAAATTCAGAGAAAAGAGATGGAAAAACAGGGAGGTTTGAGGGGGTCTGACCTGCTCTTTTTAAGGCCTGAACACAAAGAAAAAACAAAAGGTTTGGTGTCTTAGAAGTATCTATATATGCAGTATTTATATTAAGTATTTATGCATACAAGTATACATTATTTACACTTCTGTTTAATAGTTTGGGGTTGGTAAGATTTTTTTTTAAACATTAAGGAAGTCTCTTATGCTCACTAAGGCTGCATTTATTTGATCAAAATGGTGTAAAACTGTAATATTGTAAATGATAGTAAAGTTTAAAATAACTGTTTACTATCTTAATAGATTTAAAAATGTAATTTATTCCTGTAATGGCAGAGCTAAATTATCAATCTAATATGCTGATTTGCCGTTCTGCTTAATATTTTTGTGGAAACTGATACTATTTTTTTCCAAATCATCCTTTGATGAAAAGAGTTCAAAAGAAGAGGATTTATGAAACATACATTTTCTTTACTGTCACTTTTGATCCACCCTTGCTGAATAAAGTATGCATTTCTTTCTTTCAAAAAATCTTTCTGATCACAGAATTTTGAACAGTAGTGTATATCTCAAGAGGGTTTATCAAATAACCAGTTTCAGTAACCACAAAATTTTAGTTATGATAAATAGACAGAAATCGCATTCACCTGAGGAAGTAGTGTTTAAGTAGTGATACAGATGAAACCGTAGTGATTAAGCTGAGGAGGACGTAGTGGCTCTAAATGCAGTAGTAACTTTATTACACAAAACAAAAGGCCACAGTAAACACCAGACAAAGAACAACTGATACTGAGGACTATATATACTGAATAAACTAATGATCTAAATCAGGAACAGGTGTGTGAAATCAATGAATAACCACGACCACCAAAAAAAAACATATTTAGTATCCAAGACAACCAAGGAAACAATGAGGTACAAACTAAAAGTGCATGAAAACAAAAACAAAACAACAACTAAACAGCAAGACGCTTCATAACCATGAAATGAATTATTAGATAAAACATTGAAAAAATATAATGTATGTATATATGTACAATATGTACTTCATTATAATGTAGGTCTACATATCACCAATATTTCACAATAATTTACCTAAAAAATTATAAAAATATATATCATGCAATATTAATGAATGTTATTTTAGGGGAATATCATTATTATGATAATAGTTTGTTTTGGGTTTTCTTTGCTAAAACTTATGGCTTCATTCTTGATAAATGTGTGCAAGTGAATATTTAGGACCAGCATGCTCTAATTATGCATCTTCCTTGTAATTGTGTGTTTGTATTAAACTCAAGGACACTTCTTTGCAAATCTCTTGCTACAAATTTTGGAAGAGATCATCGGGCTGGTTGGGGAAAAACACAAAACTGAACAACAAAGCATTTCTCCTCAATGTAGACCTAATGGCTTGTTTATTGCTGAATATGCGGGGTTGAAAATTCTAGAGCAGGGCTTTTTAAAAAAAAAAATGTTTTGCCTTGTTTTAGTTTCTTCCTTTTATTTTGGCAAATTAAAGGGCCTCCAGGATCCTCTGGTGGAAGGTTTGCCTTCATCATTTCATCAGACAGTTCAGGGCTGTTATTTACTGCCTAATTGTGGTTAAATTTACCTTGGGGAGATCATTAACAGAAATGTGACTCTACCGAAGCTCACACAGACCACAGTGATCCATGCTGAACTAATAAATAGATGTGGGTCTCATAAATTATAGACAATTTCCTATTTGTGCACGAAATGGTTTGTATAACGTTCAGAGAGAGAGAGAGAGAGAGAAACAATTCACAAGGTATAAATGATCACAGCGAAAAAAAATGATTTACAGAAAATGTGTGAAAAATAATTAATCTTTAAACATAGAACACAGTGTTCCTTTGCTACACCATTTTAGTTCAAAAGAAATAAGATCATCCATATATTTATAAAAATTAAAATCAAACAACACTCTAGACTTTATAAGAGTTGAAAACAACACAGTAACATTTTGTCCAGGCCTTTGTTCAATCTTATTTTTCCTACTTGAATAGATAGCTAATTTAGCTTGACCCGAGATAAAATTTACTAATTGACAATCAATTAGTCTTTTCTGCACATATTTAGCACCCAAAACAAACATTTCCTTGGAAAAAGTTTCATTAAAAGCAGGGTTCTCAAGTTTTATCAAAAGCTTGGAGTGAGATCGGGGTGGTGATGGCGCAGTGGATAAGACACATGCCTTTGGTGTGAGAGACCCGGGTTTGAATCCACTGTGATACACCAATGTGTCCCTGAGCAAGACACTTAACCCCTAGTTGCTCCAGAGGCGTGCGACCTCTGAAATATAGCAATTGTAAGTCGCTTTGGATAAAAGCGTCAGCTAAATGAATAAATGTAAATGTAGATCACATGTGGTTAGGGGAGGAGCTCCGCCCCCACCCCCTAATTTTACCCATTGTTCATAATTAACCAGCACAAACTGAAATGTTAACAATTGGTAAATCTGATAAATGACAGAGCAATTCATCACATTAAATATACTCCTTAATGTTATATTTCAAAATTACAAATATACAAAAATTAAAAAAATATAACAAATTGTAAATATGTTTTGACAGGATATAAAATATTAGCCAGAGCACTCTGCTTTAATACATGTAGCCTTAATGTAACTAGAAAGACTATTAATGCAGTATATAATATATAATTTAAAATAAAATGAAGAAATACATCGTCATTCCTTCCCATACCCACTAACATTTCCCTTAGTTTCAGATAACGTAAGCTAGCCAAACTGAGCCAAAGCTTCTGTCCTGGTTGCAAAGTAGTTGTAGAGTCTTTGAATTTTCGGTCAACTTCCGTGTGTTCGCGCATCTATGTTGCCTAGTAACGAACGCAATCTGGCCGAGATATGTGCTGGCGGCAGGAAACTTACACTTTGTGTGCCTGCGCCTCATATATAACGTTATATATAAAGCTTGCAGGAACACTTGGTTGGCATTGCCTTTTCAGCGTGAGAAATACACAGTGTGGCGTGTGAGCGTGTGAACTGGTTGAATTGCGTGTGTCTCACGGCCAATTCGTGAGACTTGAGAACCCTGTTAAAAGCATCAAGAAGACTTCTTAATACATCAAATAAGGGCTTTAATCTAGAGCACTCTACAAATGCATGAAAAACGGTCTCTCTTTTAAAACAAAAAGGACATTCAGAGCTCACCTCAGGATTTTAAACAGAAATAAAAGCATTGACAACTTTTTCTCCATGGATAACCCTCCATTGTATATCTCCTACTCTCTTCGTTAATGGTGGATTCAATCTGAGAGCTGGATCACTCCTCCATAGGCTTCAAAGGGATTGAAACTTGTTCTCCCGAAAAGTTATTAAAGATATCGTTAAAATAGTCCAAGTGACTACAGTGGCTGAAACATTAAGTTTATCAAACGACGAGAATACTTTTTGTGCGCAAAAACAAAAAAAATAACGACTTTATTTAAACTATTCATTCCCTTCTCTGTGGGCCTGTAGTCAGTTAACGTAGTGTGATTGCGTAGAGCTACGTCACGCGTAGACTCACTATTGGCCGACGCTGGTCATGTGGGTGATGCGTGTTAACTATTACACTAGTTAACTGACTCGAGGCCAACAGAGAAGGAAATAGTTGAATATTTGAAATAAAGTCGTTATTTTAGTTTTTTTTGCACACAAAAAGTAAAAGTCCACAGTAGTCACTTGGATTATTTTAACGATGTCTTTAATAACTTTTCGGGGAACAAGTTCCAATCCCTTAGAAGCCTATGGAGGAGTGATCCAGCTCTCAGATTTAATCAAAATTAATTTGTGTTCCGAAGATGAACGAAGGTCTTACGGGGTTGTAACAACATGAGGGTGAGTAATTACTGACAGAATTTTCATTTTTGGGTGAACTATCACTTTAACACAAAGACTTCCCGGGTTTTAAAAACAAACCCATACAATCATCTTTGGGAGACAAGTATATATTCGGAAAAGGGTCTTCAGCATTAGGGGTCTCTACTCCTGTACAATAGTCTGTTAATAACGGTCTCTCTTCATTTGTAAAAGCAGACTGCCACTATCAGTTGAGCAACTATACGAGTTGAAAAAATTCCCAAATGAGATGCTGTTTGCTCAGTGTTCATGAAATTAGGTCCAGCCACATTTAGCAGAAGTCTTAAGGTAGTGATCTTGGATTTGCAAAGGATGTCATTTAGTCCAGGAAAACTACGTTCAACTGCAAAAAATATCTAAACGAGCTCCATGTATTATGGGTTATACAACCAGAAGAGTGATTTCGTGTATGGTACGGTGTCCTTTGTTGATTAAAAAGACTGGCAAAAAATTGGTATATTGGAGGCATCCAGTTTTAAGGGGCCTAACAAAAAGAGAGATTTATCCATCTGTAGGCCTCCCAGACTCTGTAAAATAGCACATTTATCAGTTTATCAGTCCCTGTCTACCTTCTTCTTTAGACAAAAATAAAATAATCTTAGTAATCTAGTGTAATTTATCCCAGAAAAGGTCCACCAGTAAGGCTTGAATTTCAGTCATCATTTTCACAGGTGGATCTATACATGCCAGCTTATACCAGAGAGAGGATGCAATTAAATTATTGATAATTAAAGTACGCCCTTTATAGGTCATGTTTGGGGCCAGCCATTTCCATTTGGCTAATTGACCTTTAATTTTTTCAACAATCCCTTCCCAATTTTCCTGTACAGTGTCCTCGTCTCCTAAAAAGACCCCCAAGTATTTTAAACCCCCTTTACTCCAAAGTAAACCAGTAGGAATGCTTAGTTCCTCTCCTGTCCACTTTCCACATACAAAAGCTTTAATTTAGTTCCTGTTTATTTTAGCAGAAGATAAAGCTCTAAAATCTTCATGTAATTTCTTTAAAATCTCTATATCTTTTTGACCATTGACTATTACAATCACATCATCAGTGTAAGCGGATAAATTAACGTTACAGTTAAAACCAGGTATATTTAACCCAGTCAAATTTACTCTTATCTGCTGCAATAATGGTTCTATGGCTAATGAATAAAGCATTCCTGACAGCAAACATCCTTGCCTGACACCTCTACCAACCTTGAAAGGAGTGCATAAGCCACTGTTCACTTTCAGCACACTCACAACATCAGTATACAGCATCTTAACCATTTCCACAAAATCTTGGCAGAAATCAAAAGCTGCTAAGGTTTGCCATAGGTAATTATGTCCAACTCGATCAAACGCTTTCTCTTGATCCAGAGAAAGCAACGCACAATCTAAATTAAACAACTTGGAGACCACTAGAATATCCCACACTAAAGAAATATTATCAAAAATTTACCTACCAGGTATGCAGTAACTCTGGTCCGGATGAATAACTTGCTCCATTGCCTCTGCCATTCTATTTGCCAAAATTTTAGAGAGCACTTTGTAATCTGTGCAAAGCAGCGACACATTTCTTAATATCAGTCAGTCTACTTTTTTGGGAGGAGTGTAAGAACTGCTCTACGGCAGCTCAATGGCAGACGCCCTTCAGCCAAGCTTTCATTGCGCACCGCGAGCAAATCCTCTCCCAACACTGTCCAGAAAGACTTATAAAAGTCTACAGGAAGACCATCGATGCCAGGAGCCTTCCCGGACTCCATGCCCTGAAGGGTCTTGTACAACTCCTCTAGGCTAATGGCCTTACGGAGTTTCGTGTTGGCATCCTCAGACACCTGTGCCAAGTTTTCAAAAAAAATATTGTCAGTGTCAGGCTCTGCAACACATTCACAGCTATACAGCTTTTCATAAAAACTGCTCTCTTTCTAATATCAATGGGGTCAGATAATAACATACCGGATTCAGAGCGCAGTGTGTGAATTAATCTTTTCTGTCCATTCTTTTTTCCAAATTAAAGAAAGATTTTGTTGGAACATCCATTTGGTCAATATTCTGAAAACGGGACCAAACCAGAGCTCTTTGCACCTTAACCCCTAAAAGATCACCAAGTTGAGTTTTGTAAGTTGTAAGTTTTGTTTTCATTGTAAGAGTTTCCAAAACATGTTTTCCCCCAGTTGATTCAGCTAACTCTTGTAGTTTGACTATTGATGTCTCCAAGTTCTTCAAAGATTTCGATAACTGTACAGTATATTTCAAGTATGCTGTTGACAAAACTGTTTCATTTGAACTTTACCAAAATCCCACCACTGCCTCAATGAATGGAATGTATTCATTGTAGCTCTGAACGTTATTAGGAACACCTGTTCAATTTTTCATTAATGCAATTATCTAATCAACCAATCACATGGCAGTTGCTTCAATGCATTTAGGGGTGTGGTCCTGGTCAAGACAATCTCCTGAACTCCAAACTGAATGTCAGAATGGGAAAGAAAGGTGATTTAAGCAATTTTGAGCGTGGTATGGTTGTTGGTGCCAGATGGGCCGGTCTGAGTATTTCACAATCTGCTCAGTTACTGGGATTTTCATGCACAACCATTTCTAGGGTTTACAAGGAATGGTGTGAAAAGGGAAAAACATCCAGTATGCGGCAGTCCTGAGGGCGAAAATGAGAGGTCAGAGGAGAATGGGCTGACTGATTCAAGCTGATAGAAGAGCAACTTTGACCGAGGTATGCAGCAAAGCATTTTTGAAGCCACAACACGCACAACCTTGAGGCGGATGGGCTACAACAGCAGAAGAACCCACCGGGTACCACTCATCTCCACTACAAACAAGAAAAAGAGGCTGCAAGAGCTCACCAAAATTGGACGGTTGAAGACTGGAAAAATGTTGCCTGGTCTGATGAGTCTCGATTTCTGTTGAGTCATTCGGATGGTAGAGTCAGAATTTGGTGTAAACAGAATGAGAACATGGATCCATCATCCCTTGTTAGCACTGTGCAGACTGGTGGTGATGGTGTAATGGTGTGGGGGATGTTTTCTTCGCAAACTTTATGCCCCTTAGTGCCAATTGGGCATCGTTTAAATGCCACGGCCTACCTGAGCATTGTTTCTGACCATGTCCATCCCTTTATGGCCACCATGTACCCATCCTCTGATGGCTCATTCCAGCAGGATAATGCACCATGTCACAGAGCTCGAATCATTTCAAATTGGTTTCTTGAACATGACAATGAGTTCACTGTATTAAAATGGCCCCCAGAGTCAACAGATCTCAACCCAATAGAGCATCTTTGGGATGTGGTGGAACAGGAGCTTCGTGCCCTGGATGTGCATCCCACAAATCTCCATCAACTGCAAGATGCTATCCTATCAATATGGGCCAACATTTCTAAAGAATGCTTCAGGCACCTTGTTGAATCAATGCCACGTAGAATTAAGGCAGTTCTGAAGGCGAAAGGGGGTCCAACACAGTATTAGTATGGTGTTCCTAATAATCCTTTAGGTGAGTGTATTCAAAAATGTCCTTAATTTTTATCATTTAGCAAAGAACTGTTAAAATGCCAATAAGCAGTTTTTGGTCTAATAAAGTTCAAAATAAAACAACACACCACCATGCTATGATCAGAAAAACTATCAGGGACAATAAAACATTTGCTAAAAATACCACATTGATGTTTACAACCATAAAATCTATCCAACCTAGCAAGAGAAAACACATTGTCACGGGTATGAGACCAAGTATATTGTCTTAGACTACCATTAACACGTTTCCATATATCACACAACTCATTCGTTTTAATTACTTGGATAAGTCTCTTCCGAGATGGCTCATGGGGCTCTATGTGATTCATATCAATAGTTTGTTCAGTGCAATTAAAATCCCCTCCCATAAACAAAAACTCTTCATTGTCACAATTTTGCAGTGTTAAATTGAGAGTATTCAAAAACGGCATTTCAACTCCTGAGGTTGGGACATAAGCACAAATAAAAACAAGAAATGATTTTCAAATAAAGCTTTTAAAAGTCTGCCCTTTATAATCTCTTCAACCTCATATGAAACTGGTTTGAAGTTTTTAGAAAATAAAACAGCAATTCCTCCACTGTAAACAGTGTTGTGACTTAGAAGAGAGATGCCATCCCATTCTCTTTCCAATCTGCAGCGTTCTTGGAATCATTGTGAGTTTCTTGAAGAAAAATAATGTCTATTTTTTTCTGTTTAGACATAAAATTACTCTTTTTTTTCAAATCTCTTGCTCCATTTACATTCACTGAGGCAACACTAACTTCACCCATAAAGAACAAAACAACAAACAACAAAAACAAACCACTGATTATCATTAAATTAGCTTTTACCACCTCCATCATTTTGTTTATTTCAGTAGGATTGAATTTTCTCACTAGCTTCTTTAACCTGTAAATTTCTTTGTTGGAAATAAAAAACATTCAGCCAGACACCTTGTCTTTTCAATAAACTGTTTAAGGTCAGGAAAATATTCGTTCACTCGTACCAATCTTCTATTTTTTGTTTCTTTAAGAAACAGTTTTAGGCTATATCTTCCACTTCATAATTGCTACTCACGCATTCACTCTGTGAAAGAGAGAGGCTATATCTGATTCACTGTCGCTCTCGGTGTCTCCCTGGTCTTCACGTTTGTTGTGGTTGTTAACCAGTTCTTCATTGTTATCTGTCATCGTAATACCGTTGTAATAGCCTCGGGTTCAGCTCGTTCTGCCGCGATCGCGTCTGGCTCTGTACTGTCAGTGTGTGGTTGATTTGTCGCGGGTGGGACGACTACATAATTTGCTCTGTTGCTGTTTCTCTTTTATCAGGGCAATCGCGAATCAAATGTCCCACTTTGCTGCAACCGAAACATTTAATTTTCCCTGTTGTTGCAAATAGCCTACTACATAAGTCATATCGATACGGAAGTATAGGTCTAATTAAGCGTCATCTTTCACAATCATGTAGGCGAATCGTCTAAATTAAACGTTTTAACAATGGAGATCCACTGCCAATCGGTATTTTTTTTATCGGAGACACAATTTGCCGTAACGGGAAAGAGATTGTGTTAATAGCTGGTCACTAATAAACGGAGGAACATTAGATAATTTCACTTTTTTAGATAGTATTGATAAAGGTAGAACAGTTGTAAACAAACCATCAATAATGATCCCACGCTCAACTAACTCATTTTCTTTGTCTACATTATTTAGAAATATGACATTAGCATTGTTCATTTTTGAGGCTGACAAAATGCACTCATGGCCCACAACTTCACCTGTAGCCAAACAACAATCCTCCACACTCACGGCAGCCGCCACCTTCAATGCATGACGCCGCGTGCGTGTGTTCAAAACGCTCGAATCCAGAACCGCAGGTAGCCTATGCAATGCAGACTACTTTCTTCAAATACAGGTAGCACACAGCCCGGATTAACACACCAAAAAAACTATTCTTAGTAACTAAAACAGACAAACAAAGAAGAAAAAATAGGAAAATAGCTGAGGGTGAAATACTAGTTCTATGTAGGCCTACGGCAGCCACGAAATTACATTCACACTCAAACAACGCTCAAAAACGCTCAGCAATCGCTCACGCATGCGCACGCAGAGAATGAGAAAGAGTTTAATAGACAGAGAAATGGGGGGAGATTAATGAAAGAAAATGAGAAGGAAGGTAGTCAAAGGAGGACATGTGTGTTCCCATGGAGATGAAGGCAGGTGTCATTGATCAGTGTTGCTATGGAAAAATAGACACTGGGAGTGTTTGTATGTGTACGCTGACCTTAAATGACATCCTAGAGACAGATTGTGCTTCTGAAAGAAAGCAGCAGAGAAGCCTGATATAGAGGTGGATATTATATACAGCAATGCTGAAGTCAAAAGTATAATTAAAGCTAAAATTAATGAAAAATTACAGTTTTTATGGGATAATGAACAGTCTGGGAGACACCTGTATAGTATTCAAGGAAAAGTGGGAAAGAACAGGAATACATACAGAAGTAAGCGAGAAGAAGATGAGATGTCCAGAATGAGGCTAGGACATACAGGATTAAATAGAACTTTATTTATAATGAAAAAGCATGGTGATGGAATATGTGAATATTGCAATAGCCAAGAGACAGTAGATCATGTAATTATGTATTGTCCTAAATACCATCAAGCCAAACAAAGATTGATTTCACAACTTGGTGAGAACCAGATGACATTAAATTTATATGATATACTGCAAAGAGGTGAATTTGGTGAATTTGTTTCCCATTTTTGTTTTCTTTTTTGAAGATAACTGGGTTATTAAAAAGAATTTAAGGAAGTGTAGGTTGACCTCTTGATCCACTCTCCAGTCCAGATGGTTGCCGGTTGCCAACCACCATAGAAAAAGAAGAAGAAGAAGAAGAAGAAGAAGAAGAAGAAGAAGAAGAAGAAGTAGAAGAAGAAGAAGATTGTGCGTCTGAGTCAGATTGATTGAAAATAAGTGAGGTCTCGCTATCTGTGCCGAAAATAAGAGTTTGAGGTAAAGCGTAGCAACCAGGACCTCCATCACTGTCAGCGTGGGTGTTTATTTTAAGCACAAGCGTTACATTTCTGATGACTTTAGCATGGGGTTGGGCTGCGTGTGCTGCCACTTTAAATATATTTCAGAATAACAAACCCAGCTCTAAGTGTGGGGAGGTGAGGCATTTGCGAGCATGTTTTCATTATGGATCTGACTGAAGTAGAGGAGGAACCCGAACATAGAGAGGATGCGTTAGTGTTGAAATGAGCACTCGCTGCAGGAACACCGCAGCAGTCTACAGCTCAATGATTCATTACTGAGAAGTTCCATCATTATACCTGTCAATCAAAACCACAAGTGAGGAGCTCTACAAAGTGCGTGCTTATTGATGCTTTTGATGTTGTTTATGCAAAGCCGACACAATTCAAGGGTCCTTACATGTTAAAGGGATAGTTCACCCAAAAATGAAAATTCTGTTATCATTTACAAAGTTATGCGTTTTAGTGTGTAATTTGTGCACAAATAAGTGTCTTCTTTTTTTAAAGTAATGATTTTCAGTTTGGAAATTTTGAAGGCATGGTTCACAGGTGAATGATAAAGATGATGAACAATGAATGTAAGAATGACATTGCAACAAACGATGGTCATTCATTCATAATTCATAATTTACACGAAACACTGTTATCCTGTCAATTATATGTGTTTTAACTCCAGATAATTTATTTATTAGCCACTTCCCTACAAGTATCCGAAAAACAGTATGTGACAAAAGAAGTACGTCTGATTTCACAGTACTCATAAAACATTAGGCAAAAAGTACACCGCTGGCTAGCCCCCTGATAGTGGGTGAAAAGAGGAGCCGAGTGCATAAGTCTTCTCCGCCAGTACACAGTACCACCAAGACTCTCGCAGTGCCTTCTCGCGGCCACACATGGTAACTGGGTACCTCGTAGTCCCAGGCTAAACTGCAGGGGATCTCTGAGCAACAGTGAGCCCCAGAGATGTGGTGTGCAGGCCCACCATATGGGGGACACGCCCTGACGCCCGTCAACCACTGCCCCAGCTAATGTGGGTTAGCCTCTTGAGGCAAGGCTAAGGGAGTATACCCTAACAGGAAAGCAATGCTATGGCAGCGCGCATTAGGCGGGCCTAAACAGAGCTAGGTCCCTGGAGCCTCCTGCAGCCAGGATGAGGAGCTGGTCGTCCCACCCATGCCACCAGACCTACCTCATCATGGTGAAGTTAGTGCTACTAGGAGAGCGCACCCACTTTAGCACTTTAAAAAATTCTTTGCGCAGGTTTCCACCTCTGACCAATGGTGAATATTACCTGGAACTACTTATGGTTGAAGTCTGGCGGCGATGGGGTGTCTGACGACGGGGGCAGGTTTGAATAGACTGGGAGCTCACAGGGACTGCACTGCTCACCTCAAGCTGAGGAAGGGCCTAGAAAAGGTGGCCTAAAAAATGCCCACTCAACTCACACCTGGGCAGGAAACCGCGCCTGTCGGGTCATTCCACTTCTGTGGACGAAACAAAAGAAATAAATCCTACAACCTTAAACTGGCAACATGGAACAAAAGAACCCTCTTGGACTCCTTGGGCTTATGAATTCATCCCACAGCAATTGAGGGATGCTATCATTGTTCCCATATATAAAAGCAAAGGGGATAGGGCCATGTGTGACAACCATAGTGGCATATCACTTCTTGCTGTGGTAGGCAAGGTCCTGGCCAAGGTGATACTACAAAGACTGATCAATGACATCACAGAATCTATGCTACCCGAGTCACAGTGCGGGTTTAGAAAGAACAGGAGCACAGTCGACATGGTCTTCATAACCCGGCAACTCCAGGAAAAGTGCAGGGAGCAACATAAAGACCTGTTTATGGCTTTTGTTGACCTTTCCAAAGCCTTCGACGCTGTGCAGCGAGATCTCTTGTGGGAAGTCCTCCTCCGGTTCGGATGCTCCACTAAGTTTGTCAACCTCATCCGTCAGTTTCATGATGGAATGATTGCTAGGGTGACAATAGGCGGGCAACAGTCTAGCCCTTTCCCTGCGCACAGTGGTAAGGCAGGGGTGTGTACTGGCACCAGTGCTTTTTAACATCTTCCTCATATGTGTCACCCAGCTTCTCTAAAAGGAGATTGAAGACAACAGTGGGGTGACAGTATCGTACAGGCTGGATGGTAACCTCTTTAATATCAGGAGACTGCAGGCAACCACCAAACTGCACAGAGTGAGGATACTTGAGCTGCAGTATGCCGATGACTGCACTCTTGTATCTCACTCTTCACAAGGCCTTGCAGATGGCAAATGGTTTGAATTTTTTTTCTAATGCGATGACATTCCAAATTTTAAAGTGTTATCTATCTATCTATCTATGCATTCTTGATTTTATATGTGAGTGAGTTTGTGTGAAATTACAATCCACCTCTCCAGCTCAAAGAAGACACAGAAAGCAAAACGTTCGCTATCATCTCTTCGTGAGTTAATCTATATTCTCCTCTAATACCACACACTCAAACACAAACACGCATACAGACTAACAAGTTCACATTCCATTTGTGCAGTGTCAATAGAGGGAAAACATGCAGGGATAACATCTATTCCACAGTCAGTACAAGTGAGAGGAAATGAATGAATGCGGCAGCCAATGGAGACGGATAATGAAGCTCAGTGGAGCCGAGTCTGAAATGGCATCAGTCAGTCACTTATATTAGTATACTGATAACATCAATCTGAATAATATTCAATGGATGCACTTAGTTAAATATTCATTGAAGTCACCTATTCAAAGCATTGTGACAGTGTCAAATTTCTCTGTTAATACACTCACTCTTTTTCTTTTTTTTCTTTTTCCCAAACTTTTTATAGACTCTCATTGTGAAAGGATAATCAGGCTTAGATACCTGTTTGGTTAGCTGTACATGTTTACACACAATGATTTTTATGTGTTAAAGATGAGCTGAAATATCAACATATATCCAAAAATGCTCAACAAAAACATTTGGACAACTACAGTACATAGCAAGGTCAAAGAGGTAAAAATTTCTTCTATTTTGGTGAAGATATTCTTCTACTTTAAAAAAAAATAATAACAAACAGCTTAACAATCCGAGTAAAAAGTTGCATTGAAAAATAAACACAAAAAGCTTATTCTGTTTGCCCTTTTTTTTTCCTTTCTTTTTTTACCAATTTATTTCCGGGTTAAAGTAAAAAATAAAAATAAAAAATAAAAATCCAAGCTTTTCAATGTGGTCTCATGCATGAAATTTGTTTCCCAACTGACAAAGACAGTGTTGATTTAATGGCTTGCAAATTAAATTGAAAAGAAAGACACAAGAAATTATAAATAAAGGCTTTGGGTACAAGGATGTGACATCTGACAAACACAACCCAGAAAAAGCTAAGAGAGTGACAGTTCAATTAATAGTCACACTGTGGAAAAACCTCAGATGTTCTAGTTCCCTTGTCAACACTAGGCAGCATTTGAAAATGTCTCTATTTAAAGATATATAAAAATTCATTTTTAAATTAAGTCTAAATGTGAATGCAGGTGGTTTGTTATGGTGATAAAGTAGGATATGTGTAAATAGGTTAAAAATAGGTTAATATAATTTACTCATATTACAACATAACAAAAATGCTTTCCATGTGTTTTCCCTATAACAAAGTTTTAATGTTTGATTGTAATCATAATGCAAAACCTGATACTTATCTAGGATAATATCTAAACCTTGAAAAAAGTAGCCTTTTAGAATGTCTAAATATAGCTAAATGCAAAACCTAATAAAAGAAATGATGTCTAAAAAACAACTATAGAGAATCCAAAAGCCTTATATATGTATATAGCGAGCTATACAGGTGGTTACACCATGACATTACACAAGTTTTTTTTTGGCACTATTCTCTTTAAAAAAAAGATCTTTTGGCTTCTGACTTGATAAGTGCCCCTTTTTTATATACATATTTAGTTTATGTTTAAATTTGCCCCGTGACATCAATTCTCAATCGATTCTCAGCGTGTGCCTGACAACTTATTCTTAATATCCCCCAAAAATGTCTGTGCGACTGAATGTTTTTGCCTGTTGTGTCTTGCCGTAAAGGGACAGTTCACCCAAAATGATGTTGTTCCAAACCAGTATGACTTGCTTATTTATTAAACAAAAAAAGAAATTATTTTCAAAAATGTCTCAAAATGGTTCTGTGCGCACTGTGCCATCTATTACTATTTTTCATTTTTCTTACAGATAAAGTGTGCAGTATATAATGGATTACATTCAGTGATGATTTTGTTTGCTAAATGTAATTTTGAATAAAACAATTGCTTAGAAATACATTTGTATCACATTAATCCATTCGAGCAGCACTGGGTACATCTATGTGTTCTCTGTTCTCAATGTCTCCGTTTTATCATAGTGACGGCAGCTGGTGCATAACCTGAATCAGATTAATACTTGTCATTCAGTCATGTTAATTTGCAGACACAGTTTCCATAATTAATTTGAGACTTGACAAATTACTTTGCAGGTGCAATGTAATTGTTTGCATTGACACTGCCCTTGATTGTGCACTTGTATAGAGACACGCAAAGGAACATCAAGGAACATCTACACTAACTGACAAGATATCCTATTTTGTATCAATGATTTTTGTGTGCTGTTAAGTTTGCATGTTTTTTATTTATGCAAACCTTTACTAAATCAGGGCCTATATTATTATATTTGTCACCATGTGACACAAAATTATAGTAGCACTGTGCACTTGGTATTTATCTTTGCAGTAGGTCAGTAAAGCCTGAGCTTTTCTCATTAAAATGCTATTTGTCTATTCCTAAGCTGATAAATTCAAGGGCATAAATAATACAGAAGTTATTATTAGCAACATCTTTTATAAATTGGGACCCATCTGGCAGACAGATGTGCTTATGGGTGATGTTATATGAACTCCTGCTGAAGCAGGCCTTTCTCGGTGCCCCTTTATTCCCTCTGTGATACTCCAGCATGCATATATGTGATGACAGGCTCATGTTCAGTTGAGCAGATTTGTTCTGCGCTTTGAAGAAGATGTTTGCTTCTCGGTGCTTGAAACATGGGGCATGTTGTTTTTTGTTGATTTCAGGCTGTCAGTGCATTGATGGAAGGCTTTCTTGTCTTATTCAGTGCAGCGTGTGTAGCACCAAAGCAAGGAAGCTGGGGAGAACTGTTTATGTAATCCACGCTGAAAAGAGCAGTAGCGCAGAAGAAAAGAAGTGTAATTAAACAACAGAGATGAGAGAAAGAGAAGTTCCCTCAGGTGCTTCACTCAGCAGCTTATGTGAATAAACACTTCTTAAATTGAAAGACAGAAACCAGACAGACAGAAAGAAAGAAAAAAAGAAAGAAAGAAAGAAAGAAAGAAAGAAAGAAAGAAAGGGATTGAACCATCTTTATCAAGATGATTGCACATTTATACATCAGTATCTTTCACATTATTTTAGAATTAATTAAATTCAGATTTTAATTTCTTAGATTTGCGACTTTATCAGAATTGCGAGTTTATATCTAAAAATTCAGACTTTATAACTTACAATTGTGAATTTATAACCATAATTCTGGGAAAAAGTTAGAGGTCGCAAAAAAAAGTTAGAATTACCTTTTTTATTTTTTATTCAGTGGCAGAAACAAGCTTACATACAGATATAATAACCATTTAAAAAAATATATAAAATTAAACAAATATATATATATGAATTAAATAACTAATATAATTAGTTTTATTTTTTTTTATCAAAAAGACAAAAGAAAACTTCAGAATTATTAGAATCAAATTATGCAGATACCCCTGGTGTTACTAATTTACTTACTCTACTACTAGAGATGGACATTTTTGTAACATCTTCTACTTCCCCGTTGTCACGAATCTGGTCCACACTTCTGGTCAATCACCACCAGAGGTCACCAAATCACAGCAATGGCCTCTCAGCCTGTCATTTCACAGTCAAAGGAACCGTAGATGAGCACTGTACCAGTCCTGTTAGTGAACCTTGCTTGATTCTTGATGCTAACCCTGTAGAACCTCCAGAGGTGGTGGCGTCTGCCGCAGAACTTTTGGAGGTGTCCGTTTATGAATCCTTGTCCAGCCCTGTTAAGGATCCAGAGACTGTTCAAGTCACATCTGCCGATCCAGAGACTGTTCAAGTCACATCTGCCGATCCAGAGACTGTTCAAGTCACGTCTGCCGATCCAGAGATTGTTCAAGTCACGTCTGCCGATCCAGAGACTGTTCAAGTCACGTCTGCCGATCCAGATACTGTTCAAGTCACGTCTGCCGATCCAGAGACTGTTCAAGTCACGTCAGCCAATCCAGAGACTGTTCAAGTCACGTCTGCCTATCCAGAGACTGTTCAAGTCACGTCTGCCGATCCAGAGACTGTTCAAGTCACGCCTGCCGATCCAGAGACTGTTCAAGTCACACCTGAACCTGAGCGTTCAGCTGAGCCGGTATCTGCTCATGAGCCAATGTTTGTTTCTGTGTTTGTGTCTGTCCTTGTGTCTGTTCCTGAGCCTGAGCCGGTGTCTGTTCCTGAGCCGGTGTCTGTTCCTGAGCCCTGGGCGCCCGAAGGGTCTTCACCGCCCTGGCCGCCCGATGGACAGTCTTCACCGCCCTGGCCGCCCGATGGACTGTCTTCACCGCCCTGGCCCCCCGATGGACTGTCTTCACCGCCCTGGCCGCCCGAAGGGTCTTCACCGCCCTGGCCGCCCGAAGGGTCTTAGCCGCCCTGGCCGCCCGATGGACTGTCTTCTCCGCCCTGGCCGCCTGATGGACTGTCTTCTCCGCCGTGGCCGCCCGAGGGGTCGTCTGTGCCCTGGTCCTCTGCGCAACCTGCTCCGCCCTGGTCCCCTGTGCAGCCTGCTCCGCCCTGGTCCCCTGCACAACCTTCTCTGCCCTGGTCCCGTTCCCCTGCAAAGACTTGGCCCTCCTTCCCTCCCTCAAGACCACCTCCGCTCCACCACCCTCCTAACTATTGTGTTTTTTTTCACTATTTTTGTTTTATACAAAGGGGCGTCGGGAGCCGCCCATGGGGGGGGGGCTATGTCACGAATCTGCTCCACACTTCCGGTCAATCACCACCAGAGGTCACCAAATCACAGCATGGACTCTTGCACTTCACTACAATCCCCATCATTCATTGCACTGACAACTCACACAGATGATTCCACTAATCACGCTCTCACCTGAGAACTATCACACACTTTCTCACACTCTTTATAAGCCTTGGATTTTCTCTCCCTGAGGCCGAGTATTGTTTTGCGTTTAGCACTCCCCTAGTGCTAGCTTCTTACTCTGTGTCATGCCTCTGCCATACCTGTTTGCTGTTAATGGACCTTGCCTGTATTAAGACTATGTTTTTGGAATAAAGCCTTGCATATGGATCCGCACGTCTCTCATCTTGTTCGCCCTGTTACACCCGTGGTCATGTGTTCAACTACGTGTTTCCTGACAATGCTATTGTGTGCTTGACGGGCAACTCAGGACACCTCTTTCCAGACCTTTTATGTCCCAGATACCCACACAGTACAACAATAGATCCAAGTTCCTCTTGCCATTTAATCAATAGCCTGTTCTTTGTTACCATCCTCAAGGAAAATTCACAAGGATTATATGTAGCAAATGTCAGCAGTGCAGTTGTGCATAAAAATGCTAAGTCACGCATATTCTGTCAGATAACAGCCACTTGAATTTATCTCATAAATAAATGATGTATTAGACTGGATTTTTAATTAGATCTGCTGCCTGGGACTTGCGATATAAAGAGTTGAGATACAAATTGAATATAGAAGGATGGGAGATTCAGTATAGAGCATCCGTTGTGCGAATGAACAGACGTGAGCTACAAATAACTCCAAGAATCCTTTTTTCATTTGCTTTTTTTCTCTCTCTCTCATCCTATTCTTTTATGTTTCTCCACCCCCGAATGCAGGTTATGGAAGGCAGCTTTCATTTTCCTTAACACAAGGTTTTCCCTATCACAATATATTCTTGTTTTCTTCCTTCCTTTATGTGTTTCCATTGATCTTTTTGTATTTTTATAGTTTAGTAAAAACTAAAAGCCAGGGTTTTTCATTTACCTTTTGTTGCCAAAGAATTCTAAATTTAATGTGTTCTGTGTAAGAGATTCCTTTGCTAAAATATAAAGGCGGTATAAAGTATTTTCATGTGCAGTATGAAGTCCCATTAATATTATAAAGACAAAATGCTGTTATTTAAATACCTTATAAAATCCTAAATTAAATCATTAGTTTATTTTCATGTCAAAAGATGATTAAAATATTACCTGGAAGTTCTTTTAAATATAACTTTTAAATAGTTATATTTGTACCGAGTAATGCTGCATTTATAATCATTTTTTCACAAACTATTTGCAATTTAATCATGATTTCTCATTTATAAATTTCTTTTTTACTTTTTCAAACTTTTTTCTATCTATCTATTTATCGTATGTATCTTTAATGAAATTTTTTAATGAAAAAGAGTTTTTCAGCAGCCACCTGTGCTCTCCTGACCCCAATTTGAAAACGCCTTCTTTAAATGAACATAATAGTGTAAATAAAATGTATAATTAAAAATGTCAAACCAAGTAAAATAAACCTGTATGTACTGTATCTATATTACTTCTAAACCCATCTGCTTTCCCATCACTCCATACATGCATGGCAGAAATATGCTTGAATATAAAATACCTAAAAATGTAATTTGTGACAATCACAAATAATTTGTAATTTGTGCGATTGTGGCAACAATTTTAGAAAACAAACTCGACAGACAGCACACTTTGTTCTCCCCTTTCTCAGTAGACCATGCTATTCTGAACCCAAACAATGCAGCCTCTTTTGACCAGAGAATGCCATCGGCCTCGTCCTATCTTTGGATAGTGGCTGGCTAATGTTCCATGCATCATTAAAGAGGGCAGCAGACCAATGCTCCTGGCACAGATGACCAGAAGAGAGAGGGGGAGAAGTAAACTCATTCAGCCCAGCATTCAGAGGCCGTCCTCCCTCCATTGATACTGGTGTACAATATTTATGTTTCTGCTCCAAATAGAAATGAAAGCAGAACTGAGGATTGAGCCTCAGGGGGCCTGACGCCTCAAGTAAAATCATATTAGGACTTAATCTGATCTAATTCTATGCCTGTTGATAATACCTATTCACTAGTGCAGGTGCTATAAATACACTGTATTGGGGGAAGGGGGCACTGGGAAGGCCAATGTCTCGGTGTTTGTGGTTTGCATAGTTTTGTGTAGCCAGATCTCTGATTAAAAAGAGTTCTGGTCCTTATTACAGCTTATTATAGTGAAGAACAGTCTGAGAATGTCTGACCGATTTTGCTTGCTTTACTATAACAAAAAAAGAGTGAAAAAAAATATATATACATATATATATATATATATATACATATATATATATATATATATATATATATATATATATATATATATATATATATATATATATTACTATAGTAATAACAGTAATTTAAGCATAATTACATGCAACTAACCCCAAACCAAACCCTAATCCTAGCCCTATGGCTTTCCTGTAGATCAAATAGTAGAGCTTTGGCGCTTGCAACACCAAGGTCATGGGTTCGATTCCCATTCCCAGGAAAGCAAAACTTGATAAGAATATAAATGTGTACCTTAAAATGCAATGTAAGTCGCTTTGGATAAAAGTGTTTGCCAAATGCACAAAAAAATGTAAATCTACTTAACTAATATATTACTCAGCACTTAAATGTACAAGAACACTTTAAAATAAAGTGTAACCTTATGTTACAATGTTTTGATGTCTACATTTAAATTTTAATTTACATGCCTAAACCGTGTAGCATTTAAAAAGTTTTTTTAAGATTTGATAAACTATGGCAAATCCTCAAAAAGCACTTGCTGAATCTGGTAACTTGTAAACATGACTGTTTGCAGGCGGACCGAGTTAAAAAAGAACACAAAAAAAAACTGTGCCCTGAACTGCAAAAGGCCAGCCAGTCAGATAATAGCTTGCCAGATTGTGAAAGTACTTTCCAGGTTTGTGTCCAATATGCATCAGACGGTCAGTGAGTGGACTGTGGGCGGTCCGTGGGTGTGCCGTCTGTGGCTGAGACATGTTAGGGATGACAAGAGCATAGAAATGCACAGAAAAACTGTAAAACACGCTCTATTTTTATTTTATTTTTTTGGAATGAAATGATGAGCATTTAAGCCACTGAGCCAAATACTGGGTTGAGATATGCATAAATGAAATACTTTCCTCAGATTTACTCTTATACAGAAGCTATAGAGTAATGCAGCCCGGAAGTAGCCTACATTACATCATCTCACTAACGTTTATTTTTTTTTACATTTAGTATGCACTTATGTAAGTTATAATATGAAAACATTTTTTAGGAATAGATTGTGCTTAAGAGTAAATGTATGTATTCATATTTTCAAAAAGTAAAGCAACGTAACCCTCGAGGCGCCCTGCATGATGAATCATTCTGGTGGAATGGGCCATCATCCTGAAAATTACTTCCCCTCATGCTTCTTTTCATCTCTCTGGTGAGAATCCATACTATCAAAGTCTTGAAGCAGTCCTTGCAAACCACTGTCTTTGACTTAATTAGTTTAAGCCCCAAATTAAGCAATTAGGCAATAAACAGGAAACAAGTATTGCATGGGTTAAGTAGCACGTCCATTACAGTAAATGTCACAAGGTCACTTAAGAGTTACCAGAAATATTTTATGACTGAACTCAGCAGACCATTAACACAAGCTCACTATAGCTCACTGAAGCAGGCAGACAAATCTCCCTATTTGGCAGTTTCAGACAGACTTACACCATTATGACTGGCTAACACAACACAAGAAATTAATACCACTCAGGCCGACACCATTAAGACTAGCAAAAGCACTCATGCAAGTTAATGCTGCATATAAATGACTCCACAATAGCACTCACGGTCCTCTGTACTTGTAGGAATGTTAGCATGTCTGAAATACACTACATGGCTAGAGGCGACATCAGTTTATATTACCACGGATGGCCAAATATTTTGCTGACTAGGTTATCAATTAACAATTGGTGAAGTGTGGAGTGAAATATTTTAGTCAAACACCTTCATTGTTGCTGTGGGGTTCACTTTAACTGCAGTGACTGTGAGTCCTGCAAAGCAAAGAGGGCCAGCACAACAAAGAATGATTCCATTTAATAAATAAAGTCCACAATTTGTCATATGGATGAAGTGCATCTCAAATGACATAAATGAACTTTGACATTAATGCTGTCATTTTCTTAAATTTATAGAATTGTATAATTTTATCTTAATATATTTACTTATTTTTATTTATAAATGTACATTTAAAAAAATATATATACACTACTGAAAAATGTGGGGTTGGTAATGATATATAGTGTTTTTGAAAGACATTATGATCACAAATGCTGAATTAACCATATTTACAAAGTAACCATGACAACTAATGGTGGCAGGAACATGGGAACAAAAACAAGCAAACTAAACGTCTATAAAGAACGTTAAAGTGAAAAAAAGCCAAAACGTGACAGCACTCCCCTCATCCGGGAGGCAGCTCCTGATGCCGAAACAAGTTCAGTATATGCGGAGGGTAGAAGGAAGTAGAGGTCTTCTCGAAGGGAGTGTCAGGGCAGGTGGCAGGAGTATGTACCAAGGTGGATCAGATGGTGGGAGGAGCCTGGGCCAGACCGCCAGCGATTGACCCAAGATATCTGGATACTCGTGCGAAGACAGGACTGAACGAGACCACAGGATCCGGAGGCCTAGGCAGAGCCACAGCGACAGGCACCTGAGGTGGAACCAGGCTACTGGAGGGCTGGGGCGACTCATGTGCAACCGAGGACCAGGGCAGAACCGGAGGGAAGGCGGAGCCAGTAGGATCCTTAGAGGAGGAGAGACGAAGTGGGCGCCGAAAAATGAACTAGTTCATAGTTCTTTTTTCCATATGTAGCTGCGAGCTATTTATTTTTTTTTTAATTATTGCGACAACCCATATACAACCACAGACAGCGGTCGTTTTATCGGCGGGCAAAGTTTACACAGAAATGTAAGATTTTTCCCATCCTCACCAACCTTGTCTTAAAACTGATCATACGATACGACGCCTCCTCGCGGCTTTGTCGACTACATGCTGCTTTCAAAATGTTTAAAAGATCATTCTTTCTCGTGTAGGCCTCACAATAATACAAATTCAAAGATGTGTAATATCTGATTTGCTGGGGTATGAAATTGCAAAAACAGAGAATGGAGAGCCTTTATAGAGCATAAATTGTGCCAGTGAACAGATGACATGAGCCATAAATAACTGAATTATTTCTCATTGGCTTTTTTTCTTCAACTTATATACCCTTTTATTTTCCCCCAAAGGTTATGGGGGACAGCTTTCATTACCTAAAAAAAATTAAAAAGGGGTTTGCCAGGGGTTGGGCACAAACAATCGACACACACACACATAGGTAGGATGAAGGAGGTATTCACAGGAATACACACAAACACACGCACAAACACAGCTCCATGTCAGAAGCCAAAGGGCATCTGTCTGCCTGTCTGGCCAAGTTTTGTGGCTCTCAGAAGAAAATGGAAGTGAAATGTTAATAAAGGCGGGCTCAAGACCTACATTTCACTTCCCTTTTCTTCTGAGAGCCACAATAAATGTATAATAAATGTAAAAATTCAGAATGTTTTCTGTGATGGGCAGGTTTCGTCATAGGGTTATGGAATATAATATACAGTTTGTACAGTATAAAAATGATAATGTCTATGGAAAGTCCCCATAAAAAATGGAAACCGTGTGTGTGTGTGTGTGTGTGAGTGAGTGTGTGTGTGTGTGTGTGTGTGTGTGTGTGTGTGTGTGTGTGTGTGTGTGTGTGTGTGTGTGTGTGTGTGTGTGTGTGTGTGTGTGTGTGTGTGTGTTTGTGTGTGAAGGCAGACAGTGGGTCAGAGCGATGAAGGGTTTGGTTGTTGGTTTGGATAGCATGTTGACTCAGCACTGAGTTATTCTGCAGCTGTTATGATCTGGTGGATGTCTTTTTAAGGCAGAGACTTCAGCCTCTCAATACACACTCCTTTTGCCAAAAATTACTAATACATCACAGCCTTAGACACTCCAGAGTGCAGTAGCCATGACAAACATGAAAGCTCTGCATGGCAATTTCTTGAGGTGATAGAGCAACTCTTTACGGTACTGCATGGATTTCAACAGGTTTCAACATTGTAGATGTAACCTGTTGTCGTTGAATAATGTAAGATTAAATCCATCTGTTCTTTTTTCTTTCTTATCTGTTTAATGGTTGTATATTGCATATGTACATATGTTGTCTTTTTGTACATGTACATGACTTAATCGCATTAAATGCTGTGTGATTAATTATGGAAGTGTTTATTTTGCTGTAGGTACCTAGAAATAGCTCAAGTGCAATACCCTTCCAAAAATTTACAATGGTAGCACGCCCCTAGCATTCACAAAAATACTTGCTAAATTAGTATTAGCCACCATCACCAAAAAAAAAAAAGTTTTAAGGAAATTATAGAGTTAATTGCTGGGCCATTTGATGTCTCAAAACGTTTGCAGAGAATGCTTCACATTCATTGATTTTATTAAGATTTTATTAAGATTAAGATCATAGATTAAACCCTGTGGAGGTGAGCACAACTTGTATTTATTTATTTTTTAAAACAAAAATGAATCCCTTTAGCTAAAAATATGATTAAAAAATGATCTAGAGAAATATGTTTAAAATTAATGTGATTATCTGAACCAGTTACATTTAGATTTAAGATTTAGAAGCCTGTGATAGATTATGACATCTGACAATATACATTGGTCAATTTTAAAATTCTGTGAAAATTATGAATCATATAGCTCATAATTGTTCAAGCCTTTTTTATCATGAAAATTATCATGTAATGCAAAAGAATGTTGTTGAGTGATATTATATATAAATAAATAAATAAATAAATAAATAAATATATATATATATATATATATATATATATATATATATTGACCTCATTCTGGTTTGTCTCCCTTATTGTGCCTGTCTCCAATCTCTCAACCTGAATAAGGGTGGTATAAATGCACAACCTAACTTTAGTTATTAACAAAAGTTAATAGATAAATATTTGGTGACATTGAAATTGTCTTATGCCATTCAACAAAGAGTGAAAATCGCAGCGTACCAACCAACCTCCAAATTTACGATTTTAGAGTAGGCTAACAATAACTATGGTATTTTAGCGTAAACTGTGGTTACCGTTGTAAATGTTTGTAAGGATAATAATGCCGTTGAACTTGCACGAGGTCGTAGGCTACATAGCAAATCGTCTGTCACAGCAGCATCTTCTGTCCGATCTCAATGAAACATTGTGCGTGTGAAAATCCTGATGACAGCCTCTATTTACGAAGCGTTTCTCAATGGACTTGTTTTCGAAATCATCTTTTTTACGCTATAGCCTAACATCCAGTTAGTGTCAGACGGAGCATCGCTATAAAGCTCTCATCTAATGTTTGGGTAATCTATAAGCCTGATTCAAACGTGTAACACGTAAACCCTAGAACAATCTTGACAAAAATACCTTTATATTACTCACGTAGAAAACTTACCTTGACAACTTGTCCAGCTTCAATATTCCATTGAACGCGTTATTGAATTTGAGTCCGCGATATAGAGAACTTTCTGAGCGACTGAGTTGATGAAAGCCTTTCTGTCTCTGTTCAACCACGAATGAATCTCTCTCTCTCTCTCTCTCTCTCTCTCTCTCTCTCTCTCTCTCTCTCTCTCTCTCTCTCATCAGAGGTTCAGTCAGTAGAGATACGTTGCATGCTGCTGTTACTACTGATGTGCCAACACAATCACAACTATATATGAAATCAATCTATTTGAGATAAATTATAAAACAGAACAGAAGAGCAAAATATTAAATGGACTCAAACATTAAAACATGGAGGGATAGGTAACCTTTGTTATTCTGTGAAAATATGATATTCATAATGTTTATAACAATGAGTGAGTTGAATAGCCTACGTGAGTGAATTTTGTGACAATTTGGCAAAACCTGTTGCCAACTCTGTATGAAATTAACATTGTTAATTGTTATCGTTGTTGTTTGATCCCGCCGTTGTGCCAGTAAACACGTCTTCAGAGCAGTTATTTTCAAAAATTTTATTATCTTTAAATATTTTAAAAGTATATAAGCATCATCCTTTTACCTATGTTCACAATACAACTTTTAACCCACTTTAAAATAATTGTTCTTTAGTATATTGAAATGATCATTTACATTGAAATGATCATTGTAACAATGCATTGAAAGTATCCTTTCAAAATATTATACAATATTATTATGCAAAGTATAGCCAAGTATTATTTGTCTATAAATGAGAAATAGGGTGGGCGGGATTTGATTTTGTCCATTGGGAATTGATTGGATTTGGTTTGCTATATGGCTTTGATCTCATGTGTGACAGGTTTTCCCACCCTCACGCCAGTAAACACGTCATCAGAGAAGAGATGTCACTGCAAGAGAGAGGGGAAGTTATTTGTAATAAAGTTTATGAGGACACATGAATTTTAAAAGTACTGTATGTGCACAGATAAATAATTTATAGTAAACAATAGGCCTATTCCATATTAAAAAAGAATTGTCGATTTTTATTTCATGGTGACTTTAAAGATGCCTCATATAAAGTGTGGCAGAAGTATTTGCAAATTTTCAAAGTGTTGAATTTCTTGAAACGGGTGATATCTCCCCCATTCATTGGTTAACATTTTGACTTTCATGTAGCCTATTAGTTCATTGAGAAAAGGATCCATTTTTTTTTTTGCCAAGGGAACCAGCTTTGCACTGCACTAGTTATTTTCATACATCTTCAAGCTCGTATAGTATTCAAATATATAATAAACACCGCCTTAATCCTCTTCACTTTGATGGATTCACAAAAGTCCATGGTTGAGCTTTGAGATTGATGGTGTGTGTTGTCGTACACATGATAAAACCAAAAACTCAAAACCTTTGGCAGGTCACATACTTTTTCCAATGGGAGGAAAAAATGATCACACAAGATAAATTCACTGCAGTAGGGATGCCAAAATAAATCAGTGGTAAAAGGAAGCATGGGCAGTTTGAACAGAAGTCATTGCATAATTGTTATTGATTGGTTCAAAATTGATTATTCTGTTTTCTGGCACTCAGACTGCAGTCGTGGCAATTTGTCAGACCACAAATGTAAGACAATAACCAAGAATCAGAGTCTCTACAAAATATAGCTGTAATTAGCTGTATGTATTCATCAAATCCAGAAGTTTTTGAGAGGAGACTTTTCATTTGTTAAACTGAATAAGGGGGGTGACAATATACCATACTCAATAAAAAAAAATGGAAACTTCTTTTATTTCCAACAAATGTCTTAACGTGTAAAAAATTTGTATGAACATAAGTTTCTACAATTTGATGAACATAAATGGAATAATGAGTCCCTGAACAAAGGGGGTAGGTGTCCAAATCGACAGTAGCAGTCAGTATCTGGTTAAAGGGTAAGTTCGGTATTTTACACTTAAAGCCCTGTTTTAAGATCGTTTCTGATGAAATAGACACATGCTGCTGTCCCGAGAATTTTCGGTTTCTGTGGTAGCACCCCCCACCTCCACAATGGTTTCATAGGGGCACTGGAACAATCATTATTAAAACGCATTAAACTTTAGTTTACAAAGACGTGAAACTCACCGAGTGGTCTGAGGTGTTCACTGATATGCTCACACAAAAATCGCTGCAAAACATGCTTTCCAACAGGTTTTATCGTAGTTTTTGTCCATCTTCATTGACTTAAGTCAGGACAAATGGAATATTGAAATGCATCTGATGAAGAAATCTGCTGAGCTTTTTGCAGAACTCTGTTATGAGTCATGCATTCATCAGCACACATCCGTTCTCACCTCTCACATTGCTTATTTTGCTGGGGAATTCCTATTTCACTGGAAAGGCACTATGCCATGTGGGAATATGCACATTTGGTAAAATTCCCATAATGCCATAAATGAGTCAGAAATTAAGTCAATTTTGTACAGAATTGGCTTATAAGCTACTGTACTTGCTTGTTTTACTTTTTATTCAGGAACTTTTATAGCATGATACATTTTGCATGAAGCAATCATTTTCAAATATGGATATACACACTGACAGAATTCTGTCTCTGTCAGTCCCCTGATTTTTTCCAATAGAGTGAATGTGTAGCAATAGCACAGTGATTCAGACGATTGTGACAAAGACTAGAAAATGAGTCAGAGTTCAAACTTGAGTCCTAAGGCAGAGCATCATTCTTGTGATGCAACTATCTATAATTTTTGTAAAAGTTCTGCTTTTGTAAACATCAGTATAAATATGGAATGTACATTTTTTGAAAAGCTACTCTGTAGGCTTAGCTAGCTTTCCAATATTTCAGTCATTTGGTGTGTTTGTTACAGCGGCATGATTCCGATGCCATTTCTCAGAGCTAATCGCTCTCTCTCGCTCTCTCTCTCCCTCTCTGTCTATCTCTCCGTGTCGCCATCAGTGCCAGCAGCCCACCTCTTCAAAGAGAACTGCCCTCTGGGAAATCAAAATTTAATTCGCCGTAACGAATGGGATTTGACTAACACTGTCACATCCTCGTGTTTGTTCAATGGTCTGTTCTCAACTCAGAATCAGAGATTGAACAACTGGGTTTTGTCTCAAAGCAGAAACGGATGTTATTGATTGTGGCCGGGGCCCAATAGGGGTCCTTAACCAGAGGTGAAAATAGGACTGAAAAAATATACTCAAGTAGAAGTACCATTACTATCCCCCCAAAAAATGTAGTGTGAGTAGATTAAAAGTACTTGTCCAAAAAACTAGTGATGTGACGTTCGGCACCAAGGCTTTGAAGCTTGTATCAAAAATACGAAACATCTCACATTGAAGCAGTGTATCTTAGCTTGATTTGTTTTGCCATAACCATGTGATCTGTGACGTCGGAAGCTTCGTTTACACACACAGTCACGTGACTGCTTCGTATTCAGATTCAAAAAGATGTTTTATTAACAAGGTTCGGGAGGAACACGTTCTAATGATCAAACAATCAAGTCATTCCAACCAGCTGTCAGCAATCAGTAATCAACAGGTCCACTCAATCAGCATGAGTGAGGCCTATAAATATACGCAGTCGACTCACCCATTCCTCGACATACTTGCCTGGTTATATTCCTAACCAGAGATACGGGGGGGGGGGGGGGGGGGGGGGGATAGATTTTGATGAACCCTGTAACACATTCTGTTGACTATAAGTAATGTTGCACCTACATGTCGAGTATTAGTAGACTGGTAGGGTTAGGGTTATAAGTTTACATCTAGTTGCAAAGTTACTTATAGTCAGTAGAATGTCAGTTGGAGAGCATCATAATAAAGTGTTAGAAGAAATTAAGTAGACTGTCAGGAGCGTGGGTGGTGAAAGGAGCGAGGCCTCAGGTGCAGAGTTGATGGGCTTTAAATGATAATAAAATAAAACAAAACATACAACAAAAATCAGACAGACTTGAACGACTTGACTACACAGCAGGGAAACACACTGTTATGCTGAGGTTGAAACATGGAGGAAGCAGGATCCAAATACAGCACACTTTATTCCATAAACTCAACGCTAGACAAAGACTCAGACTAGGGAACAGGACTCAGGAACGGAACAACCAACATCAACGTTACAACATCAGGTTCAAACAAAACCAAGAACTCACAATGACTAAACTAAGACACAGGGCTTAAATTCAAGGCCAAACAAGCTAAACAAGATAACAAGGGGGCGTGGTTTATCTGAAACACATGGGGAGACTAATAGACATAACAGGGAACTGCTAAACATGAAAAGACAGGGGAACACAGACTGACATCACAACATTGCCCCCCCCCCCCCCCTCTATGGGCGGCTCCCGACGCCCATCAAAACAGAAAACAGAGTTTGGGAGGGTGGTGGAGCGGAGGCGTTCCCGGGGAAGGGATGGAGGGCCAGGCTCATGCAGGGGAATGGGACCAGGGCCTTGCAATGGGCCGTGGAACATGGGCGGACCTGGGCCGTGAAACGGAAGATGGCCTGGAGATTGAATTAGAACTGGAGGCCAGGGCGCAGCAGGCTGTGCAGGCTGTGCAGGCGACCAGGACGGAGCAGGCGGAGCAGGCTGTGCAGGCGACCAGGACAGAGCAGGCTGTGCAGGCGACCAGAGTGGAGCAGGCTGTGCAGGCGACCAGGGCGGAGCAGGCGACCAGGGCGAAGCAGGACCTGCAGGTGACCAGGGCGAAGCAGGCTGTGCAGGCGACCAGGGCGGAGCAGGCCGTCCAGGCGACCAGCCATGCAGGCAACCGGGATGGACTAGGCAGTTCAGAAGACCAGGATGGACCAGGCAGTTCAGGGGGGCAGGGTGGTGGAGATTTTGCAGGCGGCCACGGCGGAGAAGACCCCTCGGGTGGCCCTGGCGGAGGAGATCCCTCGAGTGGCCCTGGTGGAGAAGACTCCTCGGGTGGCCCTGCCGGAGGAGATCCCTCGGGTGGCCCTGGCGGAGAAGATCGTTCGGGCGGCCACGGCGGAGATGACCCTTCGGACGGCCATGGGGGAGATGACCCTTCGGGCTGCCACGGGGGAGATGACCCTTCGGATGGCCATTCCGGTGAAGACCCTTCGGGCGATCATGGCAGTAAAGACCCTTCGGTTGGCCGTGCGCCCCTGAGCAGCCGCGGCAAGGACCTACTGCCCCCCCCCCCCTCCCCCCAAAAATTTTCTTGGGGGCAGCTTCGGGGTCATAGGCTGGAGCCGGCATCGGTTCAGGAACATACACCGGCTCAGGAGGAACAAACACCGGCTCAGGAACAGACACCGGCTCAGGAGATATGGTTCGATGGTGGCCATCTTGTCTGGGGACACCGGCTTGGCAATGGCCATTTTGTCCGGGGACACTGGCTCGGCGAACGTGACGTGAACGGTCTCTGGCTCGGTAGACGAAATGTGAACGGCCTCTGGCTCGGCAGACGAGAATTGGACAGGCTCTGGCTGGACTGGATCTGGCTGGACAGGCTCTGGGACGATGGCCCTCTTGGCAGCACGTGCTGACATCAGCAGGGGATCGGCCAAGCTGGAAACCAGTCCTGGACAGCCATAGACCGATCCGGTGGCTGGCTTGATGGTTGGCGTGACGTGAAGATTCTCAGGCTGGGCGGGCGAGACATGAACTGACTCAGGCTCAGGGGGTACTGTGAGCTTGCGGGGTTCTTCATCAGCCAAGTCCACAGTAAATGCAGAACCACTCAAGAAAAGGGCCAGGTCGATATACTGTTCAAGGGTCCAGCCAGTACAGTCCTCCGGCATCATTTGAGCAATGTCCTCATCCAGCCTACTCCAAAACAGGTCCCTGAGCTGGGTGTCATCTAACGATCCCAAATGACAGCAAGCCAAAAAGTCCCTAACATACCTCTCAATGGGCTGGCCATCCTGAAACATGGAGGAAAGAAATCTCCTAACACAAAATCTTACTTGCAGCTGCTGGATCCATTTTTTGGTGAGTTCTTCTGTTACGCTGCGGTTGAAACAAGGAGGAAGCAGGATCCAAATGCAGCACACATTATTCCATAAACTCAAAGCTAGACAAAAAAACAGACTAGGTAAAGGACTTGGGAACGGAACAACCAAAATCAACGTTACAACATCAGCTTCAAACAAAACCAAGAACTCACAATGACTGAACTAAAACACAGGGCTTAAATACAAGGGCAAACAAGCTAAACAATATAATAAGGGGGCGTGGTTAATCTGAAACACCTGGGGAGACTAATAGGCATAACAGGGAACTGCTAAACATGAAAAGACAGGGGAACACAGACTGACATCACAACACACACAGTGTACATATGACAACGAACCAGCACAGGACTGCAAACACAAGGACAATAAATAAGGAGAGCCAACAAAGGAGGTAACGAGGGAAGACAGGTGGGGCAAATGAATCAATCAGTTAACAAGATGGGAGGGACTAGACAATCGACAGGAGAGCACATGGCACAAAATACATGACAAGCCATGTGCTCACACCAAACATGACTTGAACAAACACATGGCCAGTAAAACAAAATCACAAGCCATGTGCTAACACAAAAAGAGACATCAACACGCAGCCAATGAGAACACTCATAAGCCACGTGTTCACACAAAACATTGCAACATGAAAGCACGCAGCCAGTGATAATCACAAGCTGCATGCAACACAGCACAAGACAAAACATAACATGAAAGCACATGAAACAAGGCACACAGACAATAAAAAACAGGAGTGTCAGGGCTCTGTCACAAAACCAAGAAATAGACTAGACAGAAGTGACAGAACCCTGACACTACCCCTCCTCTAAAGGGACGCCACCTGGCGTCCCTAACAAGGAACACCTCAAAACAAGACAGGAACATGCCATGACAACTCAACAACAGACAACACAAGACGGCAAGATCAAAACACAGAGACAAAGTGGGGAGAGAGGGGAGCCAAGACAGAGCCAGCATGATAAGGAGGGTTAACCCAAGGAGGGTCAGGCAGTTCTGGATTCCTGGCCAGAGTCCAGGGCGGTACCGGAGTGACGGACCAGGTGGGCTCCAGCGGATCTGGAATCCTGGCTAAGGACCAGGGCAGTGCCGGAGGGACAGACCAGGGAGACTCAGGCGTGTCTGGAGTCCTGGCTGAGGGCCAGAATGGTGCCGGCTGAGCAGGAAGCCAGGGCGGAGCAGGCTTGACAGGCATCCAGGGCGGAGCAGGCCGGGCAGGCGTCCAGGGCGGAGCATGAGTCCAGGGCGGAGCAGGCCGGGCAGGAGTTCAGGGCGGAGTAGGCATCCAGGGCGGATCTGACGCTTCAGGGGCCAGGGCGGATCGGACGCTTCAGGGACAGAGGCAGCCATCTTGTCCGAAGACACAGGCACGGCAGACCTGACGTGAACGGTCTCTGGCTTGGCAGGCATGATGTGAAGAAGCTCAGGCTCGGCAGGCCTAACTTGAAGAGGCTCTGGATGAGCGGCCACGACGAGACGAAGCTCCAGAAGGGTGGCCTCCAGGAGCTTGAGCAGAGCCGGCATGACAGGCAGCATGGGCGGAGCCGGCAAGGCAAGGAGCTTGGGCACTATGAGAAAGTAAAGACAAGGTATGGGATATAAATGTTTCAAAGACTAATACATTGATGCAGACGCATTATATGGGCCTATGTAAAGCAAGAATACATAACAGTCATACTGTGCTGTGAAAAGGATGGTTAATAATTCGACTGAAATCAATGAATTACTCCCTTCTGATATCAATAAAGTTTTATTTTAAAGGTATAATAAATATTAGGTCTTATAATAGATCTGCTACATTGCTGTTGCTGCTGCTGTTATTACTGCTGCTGCTGCTGCAGAGCAAGTACGGGACTTGCTACTGCCAATACATACATGACACGCTTCTGTGAGCAAGTAAGACATGCTACGGCTGTACAATATAGCGTGCATGAATTACCTGTAGCCAGGGGCGTCATGCAAGCCAAAATTCTGGGGGGGCACAATCGGAGGCAATTGTTTTCTGACGGTTAGACTAGGCTAGCTATCGATAACGTTACACTGACACAACTTAAGTTAATGCTCTGAATTCGCAGCTAATATCAAATCCATAACTTTTTGATCAAGTTAAAATTTCCAGGTCAACCACACATAATCCCACTACCTTTTAATATCATCCGATAACTAATTCAATGCCGATTTGTTGCTTTGCCCACTTACCACTTCAAGACCATCTGTAAAGCATTGCCAGCTCAACGTGCGAGACGAGTTGCTTGAACATACACAGAAAAGATTGTAGAGCGCTGATTTGATATACACAGACACCGTATTAGGAAAAAGGGTTGGGCGGATGCTGACTGATTTATTACACATCCAGAAGAATCAGGCATGTGATTTGCTAAGGACAAAAAAGCAGGAAAATATACCGATTTTGTTGTTTTATTAACATTAAATAGATAGTTCTCCCAAAAATTTTAATTGTCATCATTTACTCTCTCAAGTTGTTTAACCTGAATAAGTTTCTTTCTTCTGTTGAAGTTATTTGGAAGAATGTGGGTAACCAAACAGTTGATGTACCCCAGTGTTTTCCATAGTAGCCTATATTTTTCGCTATGGAAGTCAATGGGGACCAGCAACTGTCTGGTTACCCACATTCCTCAAAATATCTTCTTTTGTGTTCAGCACAAGAAATAAATTAATATAGGTTTGGAACAACATTACTGTGAATAAATAATGACAGAATTTTTATTTTTGGGTGAACTATCCCTTTAAGGACAAGTGGCTGCATGTTTATTATTAGGGCTACTGTCTCTTTAAGACCTGTACGTGACGTCTAATACACGCATTTGACAAGCAGATTTCTCTCAATTTTCTCGGTTTGCTTTCAGTTTAGACATAGCCAACTTTCCTTATGTATTTGTGTGTAACCTTGTGTGTATTTGAGAGTAGGCTATTAGCGAAATAAGACTCGAAAGATAACTTAGTCCAGTAACCAGGCGCTGTTAGACAGGCTTTTTTAGTGCATGTGCGCGTCGGGTGTTCGCGCTCAGTAAAGCGCATTAGAACAGCGCATCTGCACTGCAGTGAATGACATGTTTAACTGGAAAGGCTTTAAAGCACATGCAAATAATTAACTTTTGTGAACTCACTGAACTGATGTGTCCCGTTCCTCTGCGTTAACATTTGATATGAGTATTTGTCACGTTGTACACTAATGCTGTTGAGACGGAGGCGCCAGAACTACAACTGATAGAATGCATATACATATTTCTACAAAAGCAGTCAGCAGCTTGCTTGGAGCAAGGATCATAGCGCAAATTTGAACTATATCGATATATGCGATATGGTCTAATTCCATATCACATTTAAAAATATATAGATATATTTTTTATATCGATATATCGCCCACCCCTATGGTTGCCTAACAGCGATGTTCTTGTCAACTGACAACGATACCACTGTAGCGCGAGAGCGACTGGGGTACGAAATTGAGCAGGTGAACAAGCTGAACGCAAATACGTCCTTGTTGATACTTGGAAAGGAGGAAAAAATCTGTACGCACGTCAGCCTGTTATGTCCTCGTATCCTCTCCTTTTCACTCCGGCAGAGGCAGACCCCCGCCCCCCTCCTTTTATTTTTTTTATAGATCTGCATGATACACATAGGTCACATTTCCAGGTCGGAAAATCCGGAATTCCGGATTAATCCGGAAAAATCACATCCCGGAGAATACATTTGAGACGTTATAGGCTCTGGTAATTATGGAGCATAATAGGAATAAAGTTGTGACAAAAAAATTATCAGGGAGGAAAAATCTGAGGGGCCACTTTGAATGGGCATGACACCACTGCCTGTAGCTGGTCTATACAGGTGGAGCTGGGGAAGGTGGGGGGTTTCTGAAATCGCTCTGCAAACTGCTACAAATGGCGTGCAAATGCTGACCATGTATTTTAAGGTTTAGCAGCGAGCTCATTGGCTACTGATACAGCTAGGAACCAATCAGCTGGGCCCTATAGAGAATAATGTGATTGAGTTAAAGAACTGTCAGTCTGTGCCATCTAGAGTTTCATGTCAGAACTTAGTATTTTATTCATGCCAGAGCAAAGAAACTGCATGCATTTTTTTTTAATATCACTTTTTTAAATATTTTATGTTCATGTTTTCAAGTAAAACAGTTAACTTCTACAAATGAAAAACTTGAAATTCAGACTTTATACATTTTATATTATTATATAAATATTAACTACTGTGGGAAACAATTGGCCATTCTTGATCCACTTGAGCTTTTTTTGTAAGGTCTCAGAACTTAATTGACTTGGTAGGTCTTAATCTAAGTCAGGTGATGACAATTCCAGAGCTTAATGAACACTGTTAGTCTGTGGAAACGCTCAACAACCGAGTGCTCCTCTAAGGGGCTGGCAGAGGATGAGAAAAACAGACTCATACAGAGCAGAGGAAGCCCATCTGTATGCTTCGTGCTTGCAGTTTTCATGGTTTGTAATGTAATTATATACAGGGACTTTGAAAGGGAATTGTTCAAGTCCATTCAAAATCAGATCTTCAGATTTCTGCTTGTACACTCATCAAGAACAGTACTAAATAATCTCCACATCAATTCAAAGGACATGCAGGAAGATTTAGGGGTTTATGAAAAGGAAAGGCATGGAGAAAACCAAATGCCAGTCATTCAGGAATGAGGGAAGGTTGGTTATGCTTGGCAGTGATAGCCTGTAGCAGAAGATATGCGGGAGGAAGGAATGAGTGGATTCCTCATGAACATGTTTAGGAAGTAATGATAAGAAACAAGATATAACTAGACAAAAATCCAAAACATACCTCAACCAGTGTTTGAAGTGGAGAAAACAAAGTGCCGGGATTATGCCAGGGGGAGGATTAAAAAAACATTTAATATATTTTCATATTCATTAACATTCATTTAGAATATAGACAAATCTTACATTAGTGTAATTGTCTAGATTGGCAATATGCTTAATCTGCCCTATATTAAACTATTCCTTTTTTGTTTTTAATTTTATTAAAAAATAACAGGACATGAATCTATCAATTTGCCAATTCTATAATTCAAAGTGACATGGAAAACCAAAAACTCCTTTACTCTAATGCTATAAATGTCACAATCAGCTGCTGGGTCATTATTTAGTTGACCAAAATAACTACATGATGTTTCTCTGTCCCATGTCATTCATTCTGATAAGCTGTTTAAATCAGTGCATTGAAAACAATAGTGTTATAAAGGGGTGAACGCAGAAAAATCTTTACAGTGGATACGAAACTGTCTCGTATCGCTAATGCATCACATTTTGTAAACAGCAGAGAACTGCAGATGCTGATATCATGACAATCTATCGATAAACACACACCTTGTTCTCTGCTTCTGAAGCTGGCGCTGCGCTGCTGTGGACTGAGTAGAAAAAGGGGCTAGTAATGCCCCTGGTACCAACAACATGTCAGAAGTGCCAGTACGCAAGAAAAAGTGAGGGTACACTTTGCTTAAAATATAGAAGTGATTGTTTAATATTGTATTTATTATAATATATTTTTTACTAATTCTTCCAATAACTGCATTGTAATTTGTGTAAATGTTTATTTTTCTTAGCCTGCAGAGGAAAAATCAGAAATCATGTTAAACATCTCATTTTTTTGTGTGTTTTTTTAGTTAGAGGGTGATATGAAATTATTATGGAGACAGGATGAGTTAGATACAGTGCAATCTAAAACCATCTATAATCTTTAACACAGCTAATTGTTGCTGTTAATGTTTTGGATTTATAGTCTCATAATTTTTTCAACCGTCTATTCCAGGATGCATCCCATCTTTAATGACAGACCCCCACAGCATTTTCTGATATGTATAAAATGTCCATATTTGAGGAATATGTGTGTGACGAAGAGGCTGAGGCGTTTGGATCCATCTAGAGTAGTTTATTGATACAGGTGAGCAGTGGCGGTTCTAGACCATTTCAACTGGGGGGGCCAAGCTGGGGCCAGTTGTACTGTTAGAGGGGCCAGTTACATTTAGACTTTATTGTTGTCATATCATTTTCTGCACTGCACTGCAGGCATTAACAGGCAAAATACCATGTTTATAATCATTCAATGTATTTGCATTTCCATTATATTTTTACATTTGCATTACATATTCAGTATTAGTCACAGTAACTGTAATTGACATGATGTCCTTCTTTCTCTTCATTTTGGTGAGAACTATAGAGCAAAAGCAATGGGGACCAAGAAGCTTATTAATTCATTTACTGAAAATAACTGACTTGCTAGGTAACTATGTCTAACCGTTTACAGGGTTCCTGCACACTTTTTAAAGTCAAATTTAAGGCTTTTTAAGACCTGAAGAAATCTAAAATTAATACCGTACATTAGGGGTGCGCAATATTGACAAAAATATATCTCAATATTTTCAACGTTTTGTTGATAATAATTAGATGATATTTTACTGATTGTGTTTTTGTGCTGGTGCCATGGCTGGTTTAGGCCTGTTGTTGACAGCAGACTCACAAAGATATTCATATTTTTCATATTCTATGCAGTGGTCAGCTCACAGCAGTGACAGAAATTAATTTTTTAATTAAGGGCAAAATTTGCCACCTTAAATTGATTTCCAGGGGCAATTTCACCTATGGACATTCTTTCTAAACTTATTTAGAGTTATGCATCACCTTTTATGTCAAATACTAACATTCAAATTATACAGTAATTTTACTTATTTATACAATAATACTTAATTATACAATAATTATACAGTACCACTGTTACCAGTCAAATTAAATCATTCAATCAAAATCCATCTTTGCAGTGCAGAGGAGACACAGAAGCGGCATTAATATATTTACCCTCCATTTACAATTGCATAAATAAAGCTATGAGATTTTTTTTTAATCAATGTTTAAATATGAAATGATTTCGAATTTTGACGTTTTAATTAAAGGGTACTTTAAATATGAAACTAAAACCGCCAGTAGGCCGCGGTAAGTCCCTGTCTTAAGTGAGTTGAGGGAGTCATTCATTCAACCGATTCGTTCAAACGGCTGATTCATTCGGGAAAGAAGCAAGTGATTCCTTTCCAAACGCGGATTTCAGTCAAGTAATCATCGCTGTCTGACTCTGCTACGGTTTCATTTTGAAATTCTAGTCGGCGAAATAAAGGGAAAACAAACAATATTGACAATATTGTGTCTAAAAAGTAACTCCCAATGTTAACTTATTGTTAATTTAACTGTTGTATAACATCAATATCACAGTTGCAATTGTGCACGGGAAACAGCGCACTTGTTGATTTGATATTCTAATATAAGAACATAATATGATATAAATATAAGACAAAGACTAATTTGGGGGCATAGGCTACCTATGAACTGCACACAGCAGTGAAAGGACGATAGACAAATGCGATGTCAGCTCACAGTGCCTCCTACTATAGTTTTGATTACAATATCATAATAAAAAATACACATCGCACACCCCATACGCACATAAAGAATGAACTTACAACTGAACTGACATTTACCAGCTTTCTTCTTCTCTCCTCTCTCGCGTGCATGAGACAGACGTTATTCTGCCGCGATTCCCGCGAATGTGATGCGAATTGTCACGTGAACAAGCAAATCCACAAAAATAGAATAATAAAAAATGATAGGCATACAACGATAACAATGATAAACAACGATAGCAAAAAACAGTTTTGTAACTTTGTAAGTTTTGTAATTATTTCACACTCCACATTTAGGGGGGCCACAAGGGGGGCCAAGCTTGTTGTCACAGGGGCACTGGCCCCCCCTGGCCACCCCCTAGAACCGCCACTGCAGGTGAGCCAGCATAGAACAGCAGACATAAAACTCAAAAACAGCTCACAAACAAGGGCAATCCAAGAATAGTAGTTTAAACAGGCGAAGGTCAGGGCCGCCGGCTGAGGTTCACAAACGAGTACAGAGTCCAAGTCAAAATATACAAGCAAGCACGAGAAAACGGGTCAGAGATAGCGTGAGGGTAAATCAAGACTTCACAAAATGACAATGAACAGAACAGTCCAGATAAAGGGGAGCATATGGGGCATAGGTGATACTACTGAAATGAGGGGATAATCAGGAGATGATGAGCAGGGAAGGATGATGGGGAATGCAGTCCTAGTACGCAGGAGAGAGAGATCTGATGCAACCAGGAGGAGGCGTCGCTGAGTGCTCAGTAACAGAGCCCCCCCTGCGAGCGGCGAGGGCCTTGTCGTCGGCGCGGTCTACCAAGGGGTCTTGGAGCAGGTCGATCTGGGTGGTCTTGGTGAAAGGCATTGATTAATGCGGGGTCCAGGATATCCCGGGACCTGACCCAGGAGCATTCCTCGGGGCCGTACCCCTCCCAGTCGATGAGGTACTGTAACACCCCGCCGCGACGTCTGGAGTTCAGGACCTCTCGCACCCGGTAAGCCTCAGCGCCGACCACCTCAACGGGGGGAGTCTGCACAGGAGCAGCCTCCTCCAGACTTCTCTCTCTCTTGGGGGCAACAGCGGGTCTGAAAAGGAACACATGAAATGTGGGTGCGATCTTGTAATGAGCAGGGAGAGCTAAACGAAAAGAAACTGGTGTTATCTGGTGGAGGATGTTGAATGGCCCGATGAAGCGAGGAGACAGTTTCCTGCTCGGGAGCTTGAGACGGAGATCGAGCGCAGAGAGGCACACACCCACTGGCCGGTTCGATACCTGGGACCCTCACGCCTCCTCCGATCCACGTGGTGCTGAAAACGGTGGATGGCGCGTTGTAAGTGAACGTGAGCAGCATCCCAGGTGGCCTCACTGCGCGGGAGCCATGCGTCTACTGCTGGGAGGTCGGAGGGCTCCCCGGCCCACGGGAAGAGTGGTGGCTGGAAACCTAAAACACATTTAAACGGTGTTAGACCAGTGGCAGGTTCAACAAGGTATTCTGGGCATACTCCGCCCAGGCCAGAAAGCGACTCCAGTCCTGCTGGTTCTGGTGGCAGTAAGTTCTCAGAAATCGAGTCAAATCCTGGTTCAGACATTCAACCTGCCCATTGGCCTGAGGATGATAACCAGAAGTTAAACTGACATTGATATTGAGTTTGGAACACAACTCTCTCCAGACACGAGAGGTAAACTGGGGACCACGGTCAGTGACAATGTCCTCAGGAAAACCAAAGAGCCGAAAAACCTGATTGAGAAGAGCCTCGGCTGTCTGTAAGGCCGTGGGCAGGCCGGTCAGGGGAATGAAACGGCAGGACTTAGAGAAGCGATCCACCACGGAGAGGATAGTTGTAAACCCCTGTGATGGGGGTAGATCCGTAACAAAATCCACTGCAATGTGCGACCAGGGACGCTGAGGTACTGGCAGAGGTTGTAACAGACCAGCGGGCTTGAGATGGGAGGATTTAACTGTGTTACAAACAGAGCATTGGTGAACAAACTTTATGACATCCGACTGGAGAGAAATCCACCAAAAGCGATTGGTAACTAACTGTATGGTAGCCGCAATACCTGGATGACCTGCGCTGGGGGAGCAGGGAACCCACTGAAGCACCCGATGGCGGAGTCCGGGTGGAACGAAGAGACGGTCGGAGGGACACTCTGGTGGAGCAGGATGACTACTTAGAGACGCGGTGACCTCAGAGATGATGTCCCATTGAACCGGAGCCACGATAAGAGGAGATGGAACAATGGGTTCAGGTTTCGATTCCTCACAAGGACTGTCAAACTGGCGAGACAGGGCGTCAGCTTTGCCGTTCTGGGAGCCCGGCCTGTAGGTGATCTTGAAATCGAATCTTGAGAAGAACAGTGACCAGCGAGCCTGGCGAGCATTTAGACGCTTAGCTGACCTGATGTACTCAAGATTCCTGTGATCAGTGAGCACAGTGAAAGGCTGGCGAGCTCCCTCCAGCCAGTGCCTCCACTCCTCAAAGGCGGCCTTCATGGCCAGGAGTTCGCGATCACCCACGTCATAATTGCGCTCCGCCGAATTAAGCTTGCGAGAGTAGAAGGCACATGGGAACATTTTCGCCGGGCTCCCCTGCCGCTGAGACAGAACAGCCCCAACTCCTGTGCTCGATGTATCCACTTCAACGATAAACTCCCTCTCAGCATCTGGGTGACGGAGAATATGAGCGGAAGTGAATCTCTCCTTAAGTCGATCAAAGGCCGCAGTACAATCCGCCGTCCACTTAGAATATTTGCCCCCTTCAAGAAGCAGCTATGTGAGAGGACCAGCGATTACACTGAAATTGCGGATGAATCTGCTGTAAAAGTTGGCAAAGCCCAAAAAGCGCTGCAGCTCCTTAACAGAGGAAGGTTGGGGTCAATCCACCACGGCTCTGACCTTGCTGTCATCCATCAGAACTCCGTTCGCACTGATGATATAGCCCAGAAAGGAGATACGTGTCTGGTGAAACTCGCACTTGGAGAGCTTGGCATAGAGCTGGTTATCGATCAGGCGCTTGAGAACCGCACGAACATCCTGGACATGCTCCTCAAAGGAATCAGAATAAATCAAAATGTCATCAATGTAAACAATAACTCTCTGATGTAACATGTCCCAGAAAATATCATTTACAAAAGTTTGGAAAACAGAAGGACTGTTGGAAAGGCCGAACGGCACGACCCCATATTCGTAGTGAACAGATGTAGTGGAGAACGCCGTCTTCCACTCGTCACCATTCCGAATGTGAATCAAGTTGTATGCTTTCCTCAGGTCCAGCTTAGTGAAGTAACGGGCAGTACGGAGCATCTCCAGGGCTGTGGGAACCAATGGAAGGGGGTAGTAGTATTTGACTGTTACCTCATTAAGACCACGATAGTCAATGCACGGCCGAAGACCCCCATCCTTCTTAACGAAAAGAACCCGGCGGAAGCCGGAGATGTGGAGGGAGTAATAAAACCTTTAGCTAGCTGTTCATCTATGTACGCCCTCATGGCCTCAGTTTCAGGTTGTGACAGCGGGTAAACCCTTCCGCGTGGTGGTACGGCTTCAGGCAAGACCTCGATGGCACAGTCCCCAGTGCGGTGAACAGGGAGGTGAGAAGCTTCCGTTTCACTGAAAGCCAGAGCCAGATCTTGGTATTCGGTGGGAATTTTCTGAAAATCTACTCCCTTGAGAGCGGCGCTGTGGAGATCAGAACCTTGGACAGCGGCCGTGCAGTTTATCTGACAGAACGTGGACCACTGGGATATTCTCCTGTCAGACCAGGAAATTTGGGGGTTATGTCTCTCTAGTCATAGAAGGCCCAACATTGTTGGATGCATGGGCGAGTGGATCGTGAAAAACTGGATAGTTTCAGAATGCAGTGTCCCGAAGCAGATTGTGAGGGGTTGTGTGGTGTATTGCACCTCTCCACACCCTAGGGGGCGTCCGTCCAGCGCCTCCACCGTCACGCCAGATTCACATGCGAGGAGAGAGACACGATGAGTCTTAGTAAAAGCAAAGTCGATAAAATTTCCTGCTGCTCCAGAATCGATCAAGGCTTTTATGTCTAAAGTTTGTCCATTAAATTTTAAGGAACAATCCACAGAGAATGAGTTAGAAGAGTGATTCAGACTCACAGCAGTGGAATTCCTGAGTGCTGGATTAACCGGACAGGTCGCCCTCAGATGTCCCGCCTCGCTGCAATACATGCAGAGACGATTACGGCGCCTCCTCTCTCTCTCCGCCATAGAGAGGCGAGTGTAACCAATCTGCATGGGCTCCGACTCCGAATTGGGGAAAGCACCCTCGAAGAGACTGGATCTGATAGGTGTGCGTCGGGCGCGAATTAGGTTGTCGAGGCGGATGGCGAGCTCCATAATTTGACTCAATGATTTACCGTCGTCACTGCACGCCAGCTCTCCCTGGAGCTCCGGGCTGAGTCCCTTGCGATACAGGAGCTTTAAAGGTTCCTTCTCCCATCCGGCCTGGGCAGCGAGGGTCCGAAACAAAAATTTATAATCACCTCCAATCGAATTTCCCTGGCGTAACGTGAGCAATAATTCTCCAGGATCCTTTCCTCCCGCAGAATGCTCAAACACTTCTCTAAATAGGGTCAAAAACAAATTATAAGAGGGGAAAGAGAGCCGACCTCCATACCAGAGTGCAATAGCCCATTCCAAAGCCCGGCCGGTGAGCAGAGAACACAAGGAAATCCGGCTCTCATCAGTGGAGAAGGACTGGGTCTGTTGGTCAAAATACAAGCTGCACTGCAACAAAAATCCCCTACAGGTAGAGGTTGAGCCATCAAACTTCTCAGGAAGGGATAACTTGGGATAGTTTGAATTGTTACTCACGGCAAGTGGAACGGGAGCAGATGCAGCTGGGCTCGAGGCTTGATTATCAGCCGCGCTCGGCGGAGATAGGGCTCGGACTGATCTCACGAGTTCCTCTGTGAGATTTGTCAATTTTACCAACTGTTGCTGATAAGTGGCCAACACATTAGCTTGAGTGGATACCTCTGAGGCCAGTCGATGGAGATCTGCTGGATCCTGTTGCGGTGAAGTCTTCTGTGACGAAGAGGCTGAGGCGTTTGGATCCATCTAGAGTAGTTTATTGATACAGGTGAGCCAGCATAGAACAGCAGACATAAAACTCAAAAACAGCTCACAAACAAGGGCAATCCAAGAATAGTAGTTTAAACAGGCAAACGTCAGGGCCGGGGGGTGAGGTTCACAAACGAGTACAGAGTCCAGGTCAAAATATACAAGCCAGCACGAGAAAACGGGTCAGAGATAGTGTGAGGGTAAATCAAGACTTCACAAAATGACAATGAACAGAACAGTCCAGATTACGGGGAGCAGATGGGGCACAGGTGATACTAATGAAATGATGAGGGGATAATCAGGAGATGATGAGCAGGTAAGGATGATGGGGAATGCAGTCCTAGTACGCAGGAGAGAGAGATCTGATGCAACCAGGAGGAGGCGTTGCTGAGCGCTCCATAACAATGTGAAAGATAGAACATTTGCAGATGCAGAGAGTGTTGGGGAGTTGTAAGGTCACAGAGATGACTGTGTTCTAGAGAACAATAACCCCTCTGACTTTAACTGTCAGTTCATGCTGAGGTCCAGGTTGAGAATAAGGACACCAAACATACTCATTCGTCCCTCCCTCTCTTGAGATCTCCACCCATTTTCGTTCCCTTCCCCATCTGCCTTTTTAAAAACACTTGTTTACCATCCCACTGCCCTCATTTTCCTCTCGCCCAACCCCATACCAGCCAACTCATTAGTCTCATCTTCTTTTCCATCCTCTCTACATTCCTGTGGTTCCATGCTCAGATCACACGTCATGTTTATTTCCCCACAGACTCCAGTCATCATGCTTCCCCTCGGCTGCGGTTTTCCATCAAACCAGAGGGCCAAGAGGCCAAATGATCATCTCAAACCAAAATCACCTTTTCCTGTCCACACAAAACGCCACCGCTGTGGAAAAGAGATGGGCTATAGAACAGAAAATGACCCCATGCATGGATCAGATGGCATTTTATCACTTCACAACACTGTCCTCTGTTCAATGTCTCTCTCAACTGCACTTTTTGTGCTCAAATCAGCTTGATTGAGCTCAGTGTAATTCTAAACTATTTGGAAAAGGAACCACAAATCTGGGTCTTGGGTTAATATTGCTATTTCAGTCCTACATTAATTTGAATGCTTGATTATTATATCAGAGCACGGTGACCCTGCTGTTTTAAATATTATGCATGCATTTCCATAATAGGCCTACATCTAGCAACAGAAACGCAGTCATGAACGGATTTTCATTATTATCATGGAAGTCCACAGAAATGAACAAAATAATTATCTTAATCAGTATGTTCACCTCTTGTTCCAGTAAAAAATATGTAAACATCCATAAAACGTGTGTGTGTGTGTGTGTGTGTGTGTGTGTGTGTGTGTGTGTGTGTGTGTGTGTGTGTGTGTGTGTGTGTGTGTGTGTGTGTGTGTGTGTGTGTGTGTGTGTGTGTGTGCGTGCATGTGAGCTCGTGTATGCGTGCGTGTTTGTGTGTGTGTGTCTTTTATGTTCACCAAAGCTGCATTTATTTGATTTTTTTTAAAATTTATTTCGTGAAACATTACTAGTTTAAAATAACTATTTTCAATTTTAAATTACTTTTATGTTTTATTTATTCCTGTAATGACAAAGCTAAATTTTCAGCATCATCACTGCAGTCTTCAGTGTCACATGATCCTTCAGAAATCATTCTAATATACTGATTTGGTGCTCAAGAAACATTTCTTATTATTATCAATATTGAAAACATTTGTGCTGCTTAAAATATATGTGAAAACCTTGATAAAAGAAAAAAATCAAGATTCTTAGAGGAATAAAAAAGTACAAAAGAACAGCATTTTTTGTGACATTATAAATTACCATTTTGATTAATTTAATACATCCTTGCTGAATAAAAGTACTAACTTAAACATTTCACTAACAGGGTAAGAAAAATAAACATTTAAAGACATAGTCTCTGAAAACAAGTTGTAATGTCTCAAAACTCACAACAAAACTCAGATGATGCTCCTTCTTAAATTCAAATTCATTGAGTGCTGCACTGGTTCTGGTTTGGATAAATGCATGTTTTGATCAACTAGTGAAAGGTTGTTTGTTTTTCCATCATCACAAATTGCTGTTGGGAAAATAGTTTGCCATTTCCTTTTAATCTAAACATGAAACAAACTTGGACATGAGATATTCAAGATCTTTTCAATCAAAGCTTGTTTGATCTTCATTCTCTCTCTCTCTCTCTCTCTCTCTCTCTCTCTCTCTCTCTCTCTCTCTCTCTCTCTCTCTCTCTCTCTCTCTCTCTCTCTCTCACACACACACACACACACACACACACACACACACACACAAATCTCAGAGCTTCCAAATGTTTAGATTGTCTTTTTATCCTCTGTTGTTTGTTGAAACAAACTGCTTTACCTTCATCTTTTAAGCATTAAAAAAATTCACTAAGCTTACAGTCACATAACTCATTTAGATTACAGCTTTAGTGTTTGTTTATAATGTGTAATATTAAACATACAAAAACTTGTGTAATATTTGTGTTGCCAGATTTCCCAGACTTCTGTGGTGGATTTCTTCTTTCTAGCTCATCTAAAAATAGTTCAGCTTGGTGAAATCATCTGAGTTAAAAAAATAAATAAAATAAATATATAAATAAATAAAAGGATCACAATCCCGATGAACTGTCATATTTGCACCCAGTATCGTCAGTCTGACTTTACATGAGGTCAGAATAACCAGTAGTTCCTCCTTGGCCTCTTTTCCTCAATAGCAGAACAGTCATGCTCAGTGTCAGAGAATGAATCTTAGCACAACTCAGAATATGTGTAATGGAAACCAAATGACTCAACACCTTTTAGTCAGTGTCCATATTTCATTTAGCAATGTGAAGAATTGCTATACTGCTGATATGTGAATTTGGCATCTTTCATATCCAAAAGAGCACAACTTAGCCTAAAATGCTTTATGAATAACGAAATTTAAAAGTTAAATGTAATATTAAATGTATTCATTTAAATTAAATCCATTTAATGTGTACATTTTAAACTGAGGAAAAGCAACTTTTACAACTTCACTGATATTTAAAAAAAAACATTCAAGAGCTTGTCACCCACAGCAAATCTATCAAATCTGCTCAAACAGGAGCTGCTTTGCTCCTGCTTTTCCCCTTGGTGATAAATAAAATATTATTATTTTTTTGTTGTCTGGTAACACATTCAAAGAAATACTAGCCCCAGGGTATTTTGAACATTGTGCATCAATGTCACTCCTGTTGAGCAAATCATGACAGGCAACGGCAGCGTCCTAAGAGACTCCCATAATTCCTTGCAAACAGTCAGAAACAAAATAGAGGGGTGCTAAACCCAAGGAAAAACTGAAACAGCACAACACTGATACATTAGAGAAAGTGCTGGTCTCAAAGGAATTGATGACAGCCAGGCCTGAGACCTAAGTGAGCATGTCCATCTAGTGGTCAAAAGTGTAACTGAAAATTCCATGAATCTTAGACCAATGTTACATTAGTTACATAAAAATTTGGGGTCAGTAAGATTTTTTTTTTATAGAAATGAATAATGTTGTGCAGAAAGTTTCAAATAAAATTCAGCTTTACCACCACAAGTATAAATTACATTTTAAAATATATTACAGAAGAAAGTTATTTTAAATTGTAATACTAATATTTCACAATGTTTACTGTATTTGTGATCCAGTAGATGCAGCCTTGGAGAGCAAAATAATTTTCCCCAAAAACTATCTTTGAACAGTAGTATACATTTCACTAAGCTTTGTCACTCACAACTCATTTCGATTACAGCTTTAGTGTTCGTTTATAATGAAAAAACTCTTGTAATATTTGTTGCAAGATTTCCCAGACCTCTGTGGTGGATTTCTTCATTCTTTATCATCTAAAAATAGCCCAGCTCTATTGGTGAAATCTTCCAAGATGGATCATGGATCACGATCACGACGAAGTCAGTCTGACTTTACATGAGGTCAGAGTTAGTTCCTCCTTGGCCTCTTTTCCTAAATGCTGTAACAGTCATGCTCAGAATCCGAGAATGAATCTCTCAGCACAAATCAGAATAAGTGTAATGGAAACCAAATGACTCAACAGCATTTAGTGAGTATCCATATTTCATATAACAATGTTAAGAATTAAGTTATACTTCTGATGAATTTTGTGAATTTGGTCTCATCTTTCATATCCAAATGCCACAGAGCACAATTTAGCCTAAAACGCTTAATGAATAATAAAATATAAAAAGTTAAATGTAATATTAAATTTATTAATTTAAATATACAGTATATAAATGTAATGTCTACATTTTAAACTGAGGAAAAACAACTTTTATAACTTCACTAATATTTTAAAAAAATTCAAGAGCTTTTGTCTCCCACAGCAAATCAATCAAATCTGCACAAACAGGAGCTGCTTTACACCTGCCTTTTCCCATCATAAAAAAATTCGAGCTTGACAGCCCCTGGTCACCCTTCACTTTCATTGTAAATAATAGATTATTGCATGAACACCCTGTGATCTACAGAGAAGAATAATAAAGAAGAAAGAAAAAAAAATCACAGTTTTGGGTCAGGAATGGATGAACTATACCATTATTAAATGAATCCTTTAAGAGTTAAATATACAAAAACCAGTCGCTCCAACCAACTGCTCCTGCTGCCAGCCTTAACTTCCGGCCTCACACTTTTGATGACTTTGTAACAGGAATTCTCTCCATGTTTCTCTTAAGCACTTTGTTTAGCGTGTTTAAAATGACATCTTTGTTGTTCAGAATGTTGTAGGTGGAAAGGTTGGCCATCTTCTGGAAATCTTCAGGCTTGTAGGTAAGGTTTTGAGTGGCGAATGGACAGAACATACTGGTGAAGTCAATATCGAAATCTCCTTCCTTCATCTCCACCTTACCCTCTCTCTTCACTCCTACCACACAAACACACACATAATTGCTTTTAGTTTATATAAATACACTTTGAAATATACTGAGTATCTTCATGCAAAACCATAATCTCTATCTAAGATTTTTAAAAGAACCATCATTTATGCACTCTTCTGCCATTCTAAACTTGAATGAAATTCTTTCTTTTGAGGAACACAACTTGATATTTGAAAAATTTTATTCATAGAATGAAAGTCATTGGGGTCCAAAGTTGCTTAAATGAGTAAATAATGACAGAATTTTCATTTTTTTTGGGTGAATTATCCCTTTAATAATTCAAACTTGTGTTGATGATAAAATTATGGTAATAGTAAAGTTTACAAATGGCAGTACTCACCAGGAGCTTTGAATTGTTTGAATGAGAGATTGATCATGGGAAAGTGAATCACTATGGGGACCTCTGGATTATCTTTATCTTCAAACACATAAACTTCTCTAATCGGCTCAGACTCCAACTTTTTGAAATCGATCTTCGGAAATGGAATCTTCCGATCAGCACAGAACTCCTGAGTTTGCTTAATGGCCTATCGGACACACACAAACATCAAAATCACAATTTCCTCCATAATTCTTCTCCATGTAATCTATTAAATCTTCCAGGGCTTCTCACCTTGAAGTGGTCCGGGTCCCAAGCGTAGTTCAGGGACAGAATGACATCCGCATGTCTGTTACACCGTAACACAGGAGGGAATCCTGACTTGAGGACAAAGGCAGAGTCCACCAGGCCAAGTGTGGCGTCTGCTGGTGTCAGAGAGTTCGGGAAGGCATCTGGGTGCGTGTCTGCAGAAAGTCTACTTTATTAGTCCATTCCCAGTTTGATTGAACTTATCCAAAAGGGTAATGGTACAAGGTAGGTTAAACTTAACAACATAAATTATGTTCTGACCCTTCCATGCGGTGAAGTCACAGTTGTCACAGTAGTTCTTATGCAGCTGGAAGCCTCTCAGGAAGTTGAACACTTGGCTAATAATGGGGCGGCTGGTCAAAAAGTTGTTCAGCTTTTTTGCCATGTCAGTCATAGGGCTGACCTGAAGCGTGTCCGACGTTGTTGGGTTGTTGTCTGGATCTACAGATAAGAGAGAATGACATTTATTCATTGTTTGCATCAATGTAGATAAAACAAATTTGAACATAAAACTGAACATTTTCTATATACTGTAATCAAAGCTTTTTATGTCTAAAATCATATGAGATATGTATGTGTATTTTTGTTTGGGGGGGGGGTTGATTTTTTAATTTTTTAAGTTTTTATATATTTTGCATAGTGGTATGTAGCCTATATTATGTGAAATGACCAGTTTTAGAACATATTGCCAGATTGTGCGGTATTGTAGTTGTTTTAATGTGCAAAAATTTGACTTGTAGGGGCTAACTTGAAGGGATACACTACAATTAAGCACACTTTTACACATGGGTATTCATTAATTAAGCCAAAAGTCAACCAAACTTTTGAGAAGCTACAAAGGGAACATTTGGTCAGGTATTCATACTCATTGATATTGCATTCCACTTACCTGAGCGGTTCACTTCTTCCCCAATACTGCTGGCCCAGGAAGGGATCACTCCAGTCACAATATTCCAAAGCTGAGTCAGACTCAGAGAGAAAACACTGCTCCATATCCCTGCAAACACACCATATCACACACAATACATATCATTATCAAATGATCTTTAACTTAAAATTGTTTACCATTCATTAACCTTTGGAGTATTCACATTATTTACCCAATAGAGAGTATATCCCAGTTTCAGGGAGTTTCTTGACCATGTGTCCAAGGTAATATTCACTCCCAAAGTTCTGTGCAGGTATGAAGGCACCATACTTGGTAAATCCTACCTCATATGGGGTGAACTCACACCATTCTGAGAAGAGAGCAAAGAGAAGCATGGACAACATATCTACAGTAAGGACTTCAGTTGCTATCAGTAGGCTACAAAGAATTGATCTGTTAAGGAACAAACATAATTAACTTATTGACCATAAAGGACCATTATCTTGTAGGACTAAAAATAGAAGCCAAATTAAACTAGCTAGAGTGAATTCAGTACTTACCAGTCTCTATGATACATCCTGTCTTCCCATTCTTCATATTGAGAGCTGTGTAAATGGGTAGAGGGTTCTGGCCCGTTGTTAGTGCCATCTGCTGGTCAGATAGCGTACCCATTTTTTTCTGAGGAAGAAAAGAATTTATGAAGTTTCTGACAGAGAAAATTATTTGGAATTATTATTTTCAAAATGTATTTTACATCTGTGCAATGAAGAGTTTTATGTACCTTCCCTTGGATGAGATACTCTATAGACAGACCAAACATGTCGACAATAGATACGTGGCGTCCTTCTTTCGCTCTCTCTTCCATCTTCTCTTTATAATGACGTAGCTGCTCAATGGAATATACACTGAACAAACCTTTAGAGATCTCCTTCTTTACAGACTCCATAGCCAAATTTAGGTCATTGTTTGACCAGTTAGCGTCATTATAAAGAGAAGCCATAGTCCTACGAGACAACGAGAGAAAGTTTGATGTTTAATTACATTTAATCCAAAGAAAACGTTGGGATTTGAAACAAACCCTGATGAGAACCAGAACCACTTAGAGTTCAACAAGTCAAACTGGGACCTAGTGCTCTTTATACACACCAGGTGGAGCCAGAAACCCCTGTGATGTAGCTGACTGCATCAAGAAGTTGGAGTTGTTGCAGGGCTCTTATGCCTCCGAATGTGCCAATCATTGCTCTGCTCCCGCCCCCAGAACACACCACAGCCACCAAAGGAACCTGAGAAGTCACATCAATCTTATAAATAAACTAATCAAATAAGTCTTTTCTGCATGAACAAGACATGCCATAAACAATATACTATTAAAATGAAATATATATATAATATATATATATATATATATATATATATATATATATATATATATATATATATATATATATATATATATTTACATTTAATTGTGTTTATTAATTCATATTTAATAATTTAATTAATTATAATTATACAGATTATTACATAAATTGAATAAAAAATGGGATGGGAATATGGAATATGTGGAATATGTCAGGTCACTATGGCAGGAAGTGTGAATCTGTTGAATGTGTATACTCATGTCTGTGTTTGTTTTCTTGCCTTGCTGGGCTCAGGTGCAGAGCTGAGATTCAGAGCTTTCTGAAGAGCTTGTGACACGACTTTTCTTCTCTTCACCAGAAAATTTTTTTCTTCCATTGGAATATCAAAACCCAGACGCACATCCAGCTTTTCATCAGAGCTTCAGAACACACACACACACACACACACACACACACACACACACACACACACACACACACACACACACACACACACACACACACACACACACACACACACACACACGCATGATTATTCTAAGGAATCTATGGAATCAGATCAAAACTAATAGAGGAAATTTTGGTGGTATACGGTTTCATTTAACAACGATCAATTTCAGACTTAAAATCATTCAGTTTTGGTTGAGATATTACATGCCATTATGCCAAAATAGTATCTTTGAAATGGTTCCTGAACAAGTAATTTAAATTGTTTACCGGCCCTCTGCTGTGCTTAGTTGCAGATCCACTTCACCCTAAAATGAGTTTATTCCTGCAGTTAGTGACTAGCTTATCTTTTTATTGTGGGGGAAAAAATATTCAAATTTGATTTTACCAGTACTCACTTCTCTAACAGGCATGGAGAGTTGAATCTGCTGTTTTGCTTGAAACGGTTTCATGGAGACCGATGACATAATGCCTACAGTCTTTGGATTTACCCCATCCACTTCTGCCACAGCCTGGACAAAAAACAAACATGCAAACAAACATCAACAAACAAACAACAACAAGCATCATATAGTCTCAGCCGGTCTAGTGTTGTGCATGCTTTATTGTAAATCGTTTTAAGAAATCTTCTGCTAAGAATATCAGTTCAATCGATGACATACTTTTGGTGGGATGAGACAAAACTCAGTCTCCAGGTCTCGGTTGATGTAGAAGCATAACGTCTGTATGCCACTGGGGGTTTCAGAGCCCGAGATCATCCAGTCTTCCTTAAATGCACCTCGCAGTTTTAATATCATGCTCTTCTCCGCTGAAGAATAAAACAGACAAAAATATGAGATAATTCTTTTGTACTGGTTTTATTTCTGTAGTCCTATTTATATAAAATCCAAAAAAAAATATTTTAGAAGACGTCTGGCTTTTCAATAGAGCTTCAGAACACATAAATTATTATTCTCCAAGATGAATGGAAACAGATCAAAACTAATTGAGGCAATTTTGGTGGTATACAGCGTCATTTAACAACGATCAATTTCACAATTAAAAAATAAAAGAGATTTAAAAAAAATTCATTTTCATTTTAAAAGACTTGCTGCTATTTATACGTATGAAATGGATACTTCTTTCTCAAGCTTTCAGTGGTTATTATAAAGCGTCACGAATATTTAAAGTCCCCCTGTAGTCAATAATTGTATCCCTTAAAACTCATCTTTGATCACTGAAAATTAGATATTTAAAACGTTAAAAACAAAAACAACAACAATTCTTCAGGCCTTAAAATAGCTTGACTGCAACTACACCCTTGCTTCATTTACATATTACCTCTGCCTCCACTTACTCACGCCAGTTCATAGATCTGCTCTTTACAACGTCGGACACATAACGGTAATTAATATGATTAACCTTTAGCTTGACTATTATATTGTAAGACTTGAGAAATTAGAAAATGCCAGGCAGTCTACTTGAGGAACGACCACTCCCTGATGACACAAAGGACCGCTGATCGGAAAACCTTCTTTGGGCGATCCAGCCGGGCCTTACAATATCAAACAGCTAATAATGTGTTGCTAATGTTACACAAACCATGTTCCTGTTCCCCATTTCAGAGTCAGAAAGCAGCCTTCTAACAATCAGTATCCTTAGAAATGCTTTGAACAACTTAGAAGGTCAGTGGTGAAAGGCATAGGTTCATCATAACATAATAACAAATGTGTAAGGGAGGCAGGACCTGTGTTAAAAACTGGTAGAAAGTGGTCAGCAAAGAAATCTGTGGAAGAGGCAAAGGCTGACCTTCAAATTGGTGATATCGTCGGACAGGTACAGCATGGAAGAGGGGGTTTTGGGCTCAGTTTAGCTCCTCCTAAATGGCACAAGGCAGCCCCAGCTCAAAGGAGGAATCTGGTAGTCAACGAGGTGCGAAAGCAGGAGGAGAGAATGAGGTGTATAAAGGCCATTTACCAGGCCAAGCAGGGAGAGTGAATGAGATTGGAGAGTGTGGAACAACGCAAGGTGGGCTGGCAAGACCTTTGGTCAATGGAAGAGAGTAGGATCAGTTTCCTTATCAGGTCAACATATGATGTTCTCCCATCACCACAGAACCTAAACCTCTGGGTAGGAGAGGATCCCTCTTGTCCTTTGTGTTCATCACCTGCCACATTAAGGCACATTTTGACAGGATGTAAGGTGGCTCTTAGCCAGGGTCGATGTTTGGCTTCAGCATTGGAAGATAAGCGTAACATGACCAATAAGTTGCCACCTGTTCTAGCAAAACATTACACACAGAAGACAATATTCCTCCGCCCAGGCGAGCAACCACCAAGAAAAGGTGTTAAAACCAATTCTCGTCCAGGACAACTGGAAGCTGCTAGGGACTGGAAAATGCTGGCTCATCTTGATCAGCGGCTTATTTTTCCACCTGAGATTGCCACCACTAACCTCCGACCAGATATTGTTTTGTGGTCTGGATCAGCACGCATTGTTCAACTGATAGAGTTAACAGTGCCATGGGAGGATGCTGTAGATGAGGCATATGAGAGGAAGAAACTGCGGTATGCTCAGCTGGCTGCTGAAGCAGAACAGCGAGGATGGAGAGTCCGGGTTTATCCAGTGGAAATGGGTTGTCGAGGATTTGTGGCACACTCCACAACTCGGTTCCTCAGAGACGTCAGATTCAGTGGCCAAGAGTTGCGTCGCACAGTAAAGAACCTATCTGAAGCAGCAGAGAGGAGCAGCAACTGGCTGTGTTTGAGACCGAAAGATTCTGGCTGGCAGTGTACAGGCCGCCATGCTACGGTTTCGAAGAATTCTTGAAAACTCGAAGAGTCTGTTGGTTTATTTGTATAGTTTGCATTGTAATATTATGTTCCTGTGTATTTTACGTGAATGAGGATTGGTGTCTGGACAGGTAGTATGCCATACGGAACCGTTGCCACTGAACCTGCTTTAATGACGGCAGTGGGGCTCGACAGCCTTAGTCAAACGGGTTGGCGCGTATGGTCGGGTTGCGTTTGAGATTGTGAGAGATTGTGGTTAGGTCACATGTGAGCTATGAGGAAGGAGCAACCTCAGCAGCAGGAGGGAGGTAAAGGTCAGTAAGCTGGGCTGAGTTGAGTGGGGGACGGAGGGGGGTGACTCTGGGACGCCAGAGTCACTGTCGAGCCCTATTGAGGTGTCGTGGGCTAGTCGACGAAACACTGAGGACGGAAGGTGCCCACTTGAAGACCCTAGAGATGTTCCCTACTCAGCTCAATCCAGACGGTTGTCATGGGGGACCGCACTGTGGTTGCAGCCGTTGTGTGTGCTGACGCGCAAATACACTGCAGCTATTAACACCAGACAGAAGGAGATTCACATCACCATATGGAAAGAAGCGTAAATGGATGGAGAAGCATATAGGTTACTGTAAAGCTACGTCTTAGTTGGTGCATATCTTGGTGAAAGCTGAGTACAAATCAGTGTAGGGTATGGACCAATCAGACACATACTAATTATTCATTATATACAAAGGTTTATGAAACTCCTCACACAGCCCAAATGAACAAACACAAGGGCAGAAACAGTGTCATGTTACAGGGCATGATAAGGAGATTTTACGACCTCCGAGGAATGTGGCCACATACTCAAGAGAGAGACTATGAAACAGAAACCCTCTTTAAAACAGACTTTGCTGCATTAATCATAGACTAACTGATCTATAAATGAACATGCATAAAACTGTGAAAGAAACAGTGTAAATGGTTTACTGTCTCATGTACCATTAGGTATATATTATGGTATGTATCCTGGTATACAACCAACTAACGATCAATGTAACCTCACCTGTATCATGCCTCCTACCTAATTAATCCTCATTTAATGACTCACACTTTGATGTACATCACCTTCTTCTAGAATGCAGTGTGGATGTGTTATAGCTATTTTAGCATTAATGAAGGTATAATCATGCTAGGGACAAAGATCCGTAAATCAACTAAGAGCCACTTTCCCTCTCAGACATGTCCCCTTTCTTATTGGTCCAGTTCAACCCTTAGGGGATGATCTTCTCCAGGCCTTATTAGAGACAGTCCACATGTGACCTCCCTCTCTTAGTTCTTTCATCCAGCCGCAACACTGTTCTGGTGATTCTGGGGAACCCCCTCCCCCTCCACGGGGGCCCCAGGGCCCAGCAGGCCTCGATTCCAACCAGATATGGGCTTAGGCAGGAGAGAGATGACTCTCTCACAAAGAACCAAGGACAATCTCAAGAGTTTTGGAACAAAGACTCCAACCAACAACGACTCCAATCACCCATCCTTCCGACTTCCTCACTTCTCCTGGGTGCTCGGTGTGGCCTCAACAGAGTCCCAGGCCTTGACCAAACCAGCGATGCGTTCCTGGAGAAAGAGAACGCTCAACCAACTTCCACTTTACACTGCCGGAACCATCAACAACTTCAATTTTCAACAACTTCAAGAATTGTTCCCATTACAAATGCAAGTATTCAATTCAATGAAATGTGAAAATGTAATTCTGATGGTTCTTCTCATAGACCCTCTTCCGGTTTCCAATTTCATCCTATCACTAACCTATTTATGTATTCATGTGTGTATGTTGTTTAGTTTATTTATATTCATATAAATATCTATATTTAGTTAATAAAACATGTACATAATATGTATTTGGTTCCGTTTTGTTTGCAATACAAGTCACTTTACGATCACGGTTTTTGCTACTGGCTCAAAGTACTGTACAGGCGAAGAAATAATTATTCTTCTGTGGCCATGGAAGATACCCTTTTCTTAGAATAAATTAATAATCAAAAGAGTTCGTTGGAAGAACTGATTAATTGATTGTAATATTAATTCAGCCACATCAAGTTAATCCAATTAACTGACCCAAATATTTATAATTAATAATAACAAGATATTATTGATTATTAATATTTCCAAAAGCTGAGTTCCTTACATCAGCATGAAATTTTAACATCTACTCTCGTGTAATGGAAATCACCCACTATATTGGTAAATTTACACTTTTTTTTATCATAAAAAAAAACGGCATAACCTTTTTATCCCGGCACTTTGATTACAAGGTACTTTGTGACATAAGGAACACCTGCTATTTCAGAGACCAGAGACTGTGTTTAGATCACTTCAGTTTTAAAGAAAAAATATTCTGCAATGGTGTTGACAAATTAATTTGCACACGGTTTGTCTTAAAGCAAAATTAAACACCACATAGAAACATAAACAGGGGGACTTTAAATATCTGATTGAGGGTCTAATAGCTATAGACTACAGTATGTATCCATTTACCATTAGTCTTTAGACGTTTTTGCACCTTCACATCCAATGCACAGAATGGACCAGCCTAAAAATTAAGGAAAAATTTAAAGTGTTTTCAGAGGTTTACTTAGTTCAACTAATATGTCCAATGTACAGTCAGTTTTGTTCTATAGCAACCTGAACTTGTTTCTTATGATGTTGCTAAAGATTTTTTCATAATGTATGTGTAAAATATACAGTTAAAAAACATCAATGTCATATGATGTCAGTTTTATTGAATGAAAGTAAAGCATATAAGTGTTCTACTGAATAAAATGTGTACATTTATTTTGCAATATCATGTAAACATTTTATTAAGTGTAAGTGGGTTTAGCTGTATTTGAGTTTATACTGAAATATAATATTAGGTTATATTGATAAAATATCATGATAATTTCTAATCTATTCTTTTTTTAATGTATCAAATCTCTTACCATCAGCACTCCATTAGAGAAGTATGGTTCAGGCTTCTCAGAGCTTTAAAAAGAAAAGGAGGAGATAAAACGACAGATTAATTCAAGGTTCAAGGTATTTTTATTGTCATTCTGTACATGTTGACACATGAGAATGAAATATGTACTCAGGACCAGCAGCATAATAAAACAGATAAATAATATACAATATACATACAATAAGTAAAACATAGTTCAATAGACTACATTTAGAAATAACTTAGTAAACTAAAAATACCTGAAGAGTAAAACATATATAATAAATAACTAAGCAGCAAGTTTTTAAAAGCAGTGCATCAAATTCACATACAGTATAAACCAGAGCATCATTATCACACAGTGAATAAGAGGTATAAATGATAAGGAGAGATCAATCCCTAAGGCAGGGAATTCATGAGTCTCACAGCCTCTGGAAGAAGCTGCATTTGATTCTTTTAGTTCTGGCTTTAACGCTTCTTAGCCTCCTGCCTGAGGGGAGGGGACCGAACAGTTTGTTTGCCGGGTGGGTGGGATCCTTCATAATACAGGATGCTCTGCTTCTGCACCTGCTGGTGTAAATGTCCTCAACAGAGGGGAGGCTGCTAGAAGTTTTTTTTTGGGGGGCAGATTTGACCACCCTTTCTTCTTGTCAGCAGCCGAACAGTTTCCATACCAGTGATGGAAAAGGGGAGTGTAGAGGCCAAAGTATAATTCATAGTAATGTGAATAAGAATTTATGTTAAACAGGTAAATCATTTCATTTAGAAGTTCATGTAATGGTTAAAAATGTTAAATTATACTTAAAAGGTTAAAAGCATACTATAATTTATGTGCTTGTAGGATTGGTAAAAATAGTGTACTGCCTCTTTAAGAACAGGCCAACTCAGATTACATTATGTTGATTTTCATTACGTGTCGCAGATATTGAGAGCTGTGGAAGCGAACGGTTTTCTTACCTGATAACTTCTAACTTATAGCTATTTCTATTAGGAATTTCTTATTTCATTATCCATTATAATAAGTGTATTAATCAGCTCACTTTTTCTTTTGTAAACCGGAAACCAAGGAATAAAAACCGGAGATTTTCATCTTTTATTTCAACGTTTCTCAAGTGGATTTATTGAACTGTGTTGCTGAGCTTACAATGGAAACTGCAAATGGGACTAGCTGCTTGGAACAATGTTAGATAGTTATTAGTGTAAGCCATTGCACTTCTCAATATTTCAAACCTTTATATTAGTAAGAAAACCTGCTTGACATTGGACAACGAGCCTTTGGAGAGGTTTGCGGAAAGTGGGAACATGAATGAAGGTTCAAAGAGTGATCATGCACTGTGCTAGTGGCTGGTGAGTGCTAAGGGGATTGATAACGCCCTCAACGAGCATTGTTGTTGCTGCGTGACTGTTGCAAGTGGAAACTGTTAAAAAAAACGGATCGACTATCAAAGCAATCATGACGGAGACAGGCACAGAAGACACGGTAAGCCTAACCGAAGAAAAACGAGTGGTTAAACCGACACTTAAAGCATTGGAATATAGTCTGCAAACAAAAATAAGTTCCAGAAGAGCTATACTAGGAAAACTTACTGTGAAAAAGAACGAATTGCATGCTTTAATGGATGATGATGCAAATGTGGAAATCATTGCAAACGAATTGTTGGCCAAGTATGAAACACTAATAAAGGAATTCAGAAAAATAAATGCTGACGTTAAAGACTTATTCTGCCAGATTGAATGCGTAGAGAATTTGAACACAGATCAAAGTGATTGGTTTGAGCCAAGAAATAACGAGCACAGAGAATTTGTGCAAGAAGTGAATGCATGGATACAGAATGCAATACTACGCAGAGAAGAGGCTAACAAGGTTAGTGAGCAGATACATCCTGAAGATAGTGTGTCATTCACAGCCAGTAAGTCTAGAAAATCTAAGTCTGTTTCTGCTACTTCTACAACATCGTCTGCTCGTGCTGAACGCTTAAAGGTTGAATTAGAGAGAGCTGCTTTGTTAGCCAAGTCAGCTACATTGAGAAAAAGACAGACTTTGGAAGAGCAGGAACTACAGCTCAAAGTTGAAAAAGAACAGTTGGAGCTGCAATCAGAGCTCGCTGCAACTGATGCACGATTAGCCGTGTTAAGAAAATATGAAGGTTCAGATGTGTCAAGTAGAACCAAAGGCAGTAAGGTGGAAATATTGATGTCTGCGCCAAGGAAACGTGATGTCAGCCAAAGTAAGAGAAGCGTAGCTAGCTGTGGAACTTTGCATTGCCACACTAGTGAAAGAGGTGCAGATGCTATGCAAGCTTCTGTCACTTCAGTTAATTTGGTTACTGTCATGCAACGGCAAAATGACATCACTGAAAGCTTAATAAAACAGCAAAGGCTATCTACATTGCCATCACCGAACATTCCAGTTTTCAAGGGAGATCCATTAGAATATCGTCTCTTCATGAGAGCCTTTGAGCACCGCATAGAAAGCAAGACTGAAAACAGCAAAGATCGGCTTTACTATCTAGAACAGCATACAAACGGGCAGCCTAATGACTTAGTGCGTAGCTGTTTTCATATGGATCCAGATCAGGGATACCTTGAAGCCAAGAGACTGCTAAAGGAACGCTTTGGTGATAAATATAAGATATCCATGGCATACCTTGATAAGGCTTTAAACTGGCCTGTCATTAAAGCAGATGACACCAAGGCACTTGAAGCATACGCCCTCTTTATGACAAACTGCAATAATGCAATGTCGGATCTGGAGTACTTAGAAGAGATGGAAAATGCCGCTAACATGCGCACGATCATCTCAAAGCTCCCATACAGGCTGAGAGAGAGATTCAGGAGTGTCGCCATAGACATTCAGAAAAAACAAGATCGGCGGACAAAGTTCAAAGACGTAGTGTCATTTGTCAACACACAGGCTGAAATGGCAGCACACCCTGTGTTTGGTGAAATCTCAGGACAAACAAAGCGCCAGACTGAAAGGTCAAGTTGAAAGAAAAACATCACAACGCTAGCCACTGAAGTAAAAGAACAGAAAGTTTTTGCTGGTGCTGGAAACAAGAAAGCTCATGAGAAGGGAACAAGCATGGACAAAGCCTTCAAGAAACCTTGTATCTTCTGTCAGGGAGATCATACCATGGAACAGTGCAAGAAACTCCAAAGAAAGCTGCACAAAGAAAAGCTTGAATTCCTTAAGAGCAAAGGACTTTGTTTCAGTTGTTTTATAGGAGGACACATGAGTAATGCCTGTGAAGAGAAGAAGAGCTGTCAGATATGTTCAGCGACACACCCTACGCTCTTACACATAAAGCAGAAATTTAAAGACTTATCAAAGGAAGAGGCTTCACATGAAGAGCAGAAAGAGGGGTTTCCAAAGGAAGAGCAAACCGTTGTCAGTGGATTTGTGGATGCAGGGGAAGCATGCTCTCAGACAGGGGTCGGGGGTACAGGTAGTGTCCTCGCCATTGTTCCTGTGAGAGTAAAGGCAAAGAAAGGCAACAAGGTACTGACTTGTTATGCATTCATGGATCCAGGAAGTAACGCTTCCTTCTGCACTAACAAGCTGGCAAACGACCTTCATCTGCAAGGAAAAAATGTGAACATCCTACTCACTACTATGGGAGATCAAAAGACAGTCTCATGCAAAGCTGTATCAGACCTAGAAGTGAGTAGCCTAGAAGGTGACGACTTTATCGAGCTTACAGGTGTTTTCGCACAAAAGGTTATCCCCGCAAGTAAAGAGAACATTCCAACACAAGAAGATGTGGATAGGTGGCCACATCTACGAAGTGTACGAATTCCATCGATCAACGCGGATATCGGTCTTCTGATTGGGACCGATGTGGCAAAGGCTTTGGAGCCAGAAGAGGTAATCCACAGTGTCAAGGATGGACCGTATGCAGTACGCACAGCTTTGGGATGGACAGTAAACGGACCGTTGCGTGAGAACAGCAGAAGCTGGACAAAGAATGGATACCCGCAGGTCCAGATGAATCGGATCTCAGTGGCTCGACTCGAGGACTTGTGGACTCAGCAATTCAAGTATGATTTTCCTGAGAACGCTCAAGGAGAGCAGTTAGAAATGTCTAAAGAAGACCAACTGTTTATGGACAGAGTCTCTAAATCGGCAAAGCTGGTCAACGGCCACTACTCTGTTGGTCTGCCGTTGAAGAACAAGGATGTGAAAATGCCAAACAACAGAGCAATGATAGAGCAACGAGCGCTCAACATGAAAAAGAAGCTTCAGAAAAATCAGACGTTCAAAGAGGACTATGTCAGCTTCATGAATGAGGTGATAAAGAAGGGCTACGCTGTAAAGGTCCCAGATGAAGAACTAAAAAGGAGTGACGGAAAGGTGTGGTTTATTCCGCATCACGGTGTCTACCACCCTAAGAAGCATAAAATGCGAGTGGTATTCGACTGTGGCGCTTCATATCAAGGAACCACACTCAATGAACAATTACTGCAAGGGCCTGACTTGACTAGCAGTCTGGTTGGTGTCTTGACTAGATTCCGTCAAGAGCGAGTCGCAGTCATGGCGGATGTGGAATCGATGTTCCACCAGGTCAAAGTCCCACCAGAAGATGCTGACCTCCTCAGGTTTTTGTGGTGGCCGGACGGCGACACCTCAAAAGAGCTGCAAGAGTACAGAATGGAGGTACACTTGTTTGGAGCCACCTCCTCACCAAGTTGCGCGAGTTATGCGTTGAGAAGGTGTGCCGAGGACAATAAGAACATGTTTGATGCAGCAGTAGTGGATACAATCTTAAATAATTTTTACGTAGACGATTGTTTGAGATCAGTTGCCACTGAACAAGAAGCAGTCAGACTATTCCAAGACTTGAAGGCCATCTGTCAAACAGGAGGTTTTAGACTGACGAAATGGACAACGAACAATCGAAATGTGTTGTTAAGCATTCCACTTGAGGACCGGGCAACAGAAGTCAAAGATTTCGATCTTGACCAGGATTCACTCGCCATCAAGAGAGCTTTAGGAGTACAGTGGTGTATCCGGTCAGATCAGTTCAAGTTCCATGTACACATAGAGCAGAAGCCTCTCACCAGGAGAGGTATCCTGTCTATTATGAGTTCAGTTTACGACCCACTGGGAATGTTATCGCCAGTCATATTGCCTGCTAGAAACATCTTACAAGAATTGTGTAGACAAAGAACAGGCTGGGATGAAACTGTGCCAGAACACTTCGCACAACAATGGACAGAGTGGACTGAAGAACTTCAACAGCTCACTGACTTTGGAGTGGATCGGTGCTTTAAGCCACCTGAGTTTGGCAAAACAATGCAAGCTCGGCTGCATCACTTTTGTGACGCGTGCGAAACAGGCTACGGTACTGTTACTTACTTAGTCCAGAAGAACAGTAGCAACCAAATACTCTGCTCATTTGTTTTGGGAAAGGCAAGGGTTGCCCCCCTCAAACCACTAACTATCCCGCGGATGGAGCTGACGGCGGCTGCCTTAGCTGTAAAGGTGGATGTCATGCTGAAGAAAGAACTACAGTTGCCACTGTCAGATTCCAGGTTTTGGACGGACAGTACTGCCGTACTTAAGTACTTAGCAAATGAGAACATCAGATTTAAGACATTTGTGGCGAACAAGATTGCCATAATCTTGCAAGCATCAAAGGTGCAGCAATGGAGCTACGTCAACACTCAGTTGAATCCTGCTGATTGTGCCTCTAGGGGACAAAAGGTGAGTGTCTTCATGAAGAATGAAGTTTGGATTGAAGGGCCTGTCTTCCTCAGTAAACCTGAAAGGGAATGGCCAGACAAGCACGATCACCTAGAAGAGCTCGCGGCTGAAGATCCTGAGGTCAAGAAAGGCATACTTGTCAATGCTATAACAGCAGAAGAAAGCACTGATGCAATGCAACAACTAATTCAATACTATTCTTCATGGATACACCTCAAGAAGGCTGTGGCGTGGCTCATACGACTTAAGGGAACCCTGGTAAATCTGTCACGGAAGAGAAAGGAGATGAATGGATTGTACAGTGATCAACAACGGGTGAACAGGGAGATGTTGAGCTACAAAAAGAATCTCAAACAGACTTACCTGACCGTGGACAATCTGCGACAAGCTGAGACAGACATCATCGGCCATTGTCAGCAAAGTTTGTTTCATGAAGAGATATCTGCTCTTCGGAGAAAGGACTCCATCAAGAAGAGTAGTCGAATCTTCAGACTGAATCCACAACTTGAAGAGGGAATCCTTCGTGTTGGAGGGAGGCTCAGTCGAGCATCCATGCCAGCTGAAGCCAAGCACCCGATTATCCTGCCTAAGAACCATCGTGTGGCTGATCTGATTCTCCAGGATTCACATGAGCGACTGGGACACAGTGGACGTAATCATGTCTTGTCTCATGTACGTCAAAAGTACTGGATTTTTGATTCTTCCTCGTCAATCAGAAGAATGCTGTCACGGTGTACTATCTGTCGAAGACAACATGGGGCATCAGGCACACAAATGATGGCCAACTTACCAAGAAACAGAGTTGTACCAGATGAACCACCCTTCACCAGAACTGGAGTGGATCTATTTGGGCCATTCCACATTAAACGTGGAAGATCGTCTGTAAAAAGATATGGGGTTATATTTACCTGCCTTGCATGTCGTGCAGTCCACATAGAAATGGCAACATCATTGGAAACAGACTCCTTTATTCAAGCTCTGCGTCGCTTCATTGCAAGAAGAGGTCAGGTGAAGGAGATGAGATCTGATAATGGGACCAACTTTGTTGGAGCTGATCATGAGCTCAGAAAGGCAATAAAGGAGTGGAATACTTCACAAATCGAGAACAGCTTGCTCCAACGTGACATCAGATGGTTATTCAATCCACCATCCGGATCCCACCACGGAGGGGTGTGGGAGAGAATTATCCGCTCCATCAGGAAAATCATGGGTTCTACGCTGAGAGAACAAAACTTGGATGAGGAAGGTCTTCAGACGTTCTTTTGTGAATGTGAAGCCATTCTGAATAGTAGGCCTATTACCATGCCTTCCAATGATATTAATGATTTGGAAGCTCTTACCCCACAGCACTTACTCCTGCTCAAGACTAATCCCAACTTGCCACCAGGACTCTTCGATAAGGATGATACTTATGCGCGTAAAAGATGGAGGCAAGTCCAGTATATGAGCGATCTATTCTGGAAGCGTTGGACCAAGGAATATCTGCCTCAACTCCAGGAGAGGCAGAAATGGAACCATCCATCACGGAACTTCATCCCGGGAGATGTAGTCTTGATTGTCGACGAATCAGCCCCCAGGGGATCATGGCTGATGGGAAGAATCGTTAAGGCTATGGAGGACGAGCATGGAGTGGTCCGCAAGGTTCGAGTCAAGACAAAGACGAATGAACTTGAGAGGCCAATAACTAAACTCTGCTTACTTCAGGAAGCAGTATGAGAAGGACTGTTATTGAGTTTTACTCAAAAGAAAGACATTTAAAGTTGTAATTGCTTCTAGGATAGAAGGCAATTAGGGGCCGGGTATGTAGAGGCCAAAGTATAATTCATAGTAATGTGAATAAGAATTTATGTTAAACAGGTAAATCATTTCATTTAGAAGTTCATGTAATGGTTAAAAATGTTAAATTATACTTAAAAGGTTAAAAGCATACTATAATTTATGTGCTTGTAGGATTGGTAAAAATAGTGTACTGCCTCTTTAAGAACAGGCCAACTCAGATTACATTATGTTGATTTTCATTACGTGTCGCAGATATTGAGAGCTGTGGAAGCGAACGGTTTTCTTACCTGATAACTTCTAACTTATAGCTATTTCTATTAGGAATTTCTTATTTCATTATCCATTATAATAAGTGTATTAATCAGCTCACTTTTTCTTTTGTAAACCGGAAACCAAGGAATAAAAACCGGAGATTTTCATCTTTTATTTCAACGTTTCTCAAGTGGATTTATTGAACTGTGTTGCTGAGCTTACAATGGAAACTGCAAATGGGACTAGCTGCTTGGAACAATGTTAGATAGTTATTAGTGTAAGCCATTGCACTTCTCAATATTTCAAACCTTTATAGGGAGTGTAGTGTACTCTCCACCACACACCGGTAAAAAGCTAACAGAACCGGAGTGCTGAGACCAGCCTGCTTCAACCTCCTAAGAAAATAAAGGCGTTGTTGGGCCTTTTTTTATAATGCTAGCTGTGTTGATGACCCATGTTAATCATTGGAAATGTGTATTCCAAGATACTTGAAGCTCGAGACCATTTCCACAGCCGCTCCTCTGATGAAGAGGGGAGAGGCGGTGTAACCTCTCCTCCTAAAGTCCATGACCATGTCCTTCGTCCTCCCCACATTAATCCAGAGGTTGTTTGCTCTGCACCAAGCGGCAACCTCCCTGTCTCTCTCTTGAAACCAACACGGAAGTGAATTAAACTGCAATTCATCGACTGGCCGCTTGAGGCGGGCAGCAAAAGTGAGTCAAATCTATATCTCGCCCATGTTAAAATGCCCAACTTTACAGCAAAAAAATATGTTTACAGCCTAGTGTCTTAAGTTGTCTTGGTCTATACAGCTAATTTTGCCCTTCATGACAACTGTGAGGGGGGTGAATTTTTTTTAGAACTCATCCGTTTAAGCCTTAAAATGCTGCATAATCAAGGGCGTGGCCACTTGAATGACATTTGGATTGCTGCTGCTGTTACTAGCCGTTTGTCTGCTCTCTGTTAGCCATCATGTCACCTTAGCTGCTGAACTTGTCATCTCTGCCGTGTTTGTACTTTTTTCGGGATTATTTCATACAGTTTATTACACGCCGCCCTTACCTTCGCCCACACCGTTGGATTCTGTTGTTGTCGAGTGTCGAGAGAACAACCAGCGCTGTTCTTCAGTTGTTTTCCTCTGTGAACATGCACTCATGGATGTCTGACAATATTGTTACTTTTTGGAGTTCAGATTTAAAAACGTCTAAGATATAGAGGCCACACTCGATCTGCTGTACCGTTGATCTTACGGAACAGATAGACTATAATACGCTTATTTAACTTTTTATTGTTAAATAAAAAGTACCGTCCGTCAGACGAAATCCTGCAGGTGTCAGTGCTTTCTCTCCGTCCCTTAAATGAGAGCGGATTTCTAGTGCATTACTTGAACTTCTTAGGTAATATCTATCAGAATTTAAAATGGACTGAATAAAGCTCTCTACGAACTTGACGTGCGATGCCGCGCTGACTGACATGAATGCGCATGAATCACTGTCACACAGACATGCTCAGAGCAAATATTGTAAGTTACTGCATGAGAATAATAATGCATCACAATACACATAGTCTCACGGTTAGTTATGTCTTTTAACTATAATAGTATTTCAAAGGGCAAAAACATGAACTTTAACAATTGGCTTTAGGCCTACTTCTTCAAGTCAGCTGTCACTTTACCGCGAGGTCAGTAGCAAATTAGCTTAGCCTGAGCAAACTCGATCACGTCGAGCTAGGCGGGCGTAGTTTCAGCATCCAGGCACCTCAACTCCACCCACGTCCCGCCTTCCGCACTGTGACGCATTTCCAAGATGGCGACGAGCGACTCCGCCCACTTTAGGCTTCAAAAACGCTCTTCAGAAACCTACGGGCGACGTCATGGACACTACGTCCATATTTTTTTAGAGTCTATGCTCTGCACCAGTCCTCAAGTTCTTCCACCTCCTGTCTGTAAAAGGACTCGTCGTCGTGGGATATCAATCCCACCACAGCCGTGTCATCAGCAAACTTCACAATATGACTGCCCGGATATTTAGCCGAGCAGTCATATGTTAATAGCGTGTACAGCAGGGGCCTCAGGACACATCCCTGGGGGGAGCCAGTTTAAGGATGACAGATGAATATGAAATGCCATGGACTTTGACAGTCTGTGGCCTGTTTGTTAAAAAGTCATGGACCCAGTTACAAAGTGATGGTTTAAATCCAAGAAGCAGCAGTTTATAAACTAGAGTATTTGGAACAATTGTATTAAAGGCCGCACTGAATTCCAGGAAGAGCAGCCTGACATAGGAGTCCCTGCTCTCCAGAAGAGTGAGAACAGAGTGGATGACCGATGAAACTGTATCAGACGCAGACTGGTTCTCCCTGTAAGTATACTGATGGGGGTCCAGATTAATGTCAATGGTATCCTTCATGTGGGCCATAACCAACCTTTTACCTTTAACCAACCTCATTCATGCACGTCACGGCCGAGCTTTTGGGAACGGGGATGATAGTAGATGTCTTGAGACACACTGGCACCATACCCTGGGAGAGTGAGGTGTTAAAGGTTTCAGTCAGCACCCCAGCCAGTTCATGAGCACAGTCTTTCAGAGCCCTGCCTGGGATATTATCCGGACCTGCTGCTTTACGTGTGTTAATTCTCAGCAATGTCCTCCTCATATCCTCAGCGGACACAGTGTGAGTCTAGAGAAGGGAGAGGGATTGGATGTCTCAAAGCGGGCATAAAATGTATTCAGGGCATCGGGAAGAGATGGATCCCGAGGGCAAACAGCATCTCTCTAGCTGTAATCAGTGATGCTCTTGATGCCCTTCCACATGCTCCGGGGGTCATTGGTGGAAAAGTGACCCTGTTGTGTGCATACTTAGCCTTTGCCCTCTTAATCCCTACCTCTAGTTCTCTCCTCGCCGTTCTCAGTGTAGGTGCGTCTCCTGTCCTAAAGGCTAAGTCCCATGCCTTCAAAAGAAACCGCACCTCTCCATTCAGCCAAGGATTCTGATTTGGACAGATGGGGATCTTCCTGGTAGTAGTGACATCATCAATACATTTACTGATGAAGCCACAAACAGATGATGCATATTCCTCCAGGTCCACCCCACCAACACTGGTTGCTGCTTCTCTGAAGATCTGCCAGTTGGTGCACTCAAGAGTCCTGCAGCATGAAGGCAGCTCCACGTGGCCACACCGTTTTTATTGTGGGCTTGGTGTCTTTCAGCAAAGGACGATGAGTATGAACCAACAGGATGGATATGTGGTCAGAGAAGCCCAGGTGGGAGCGGCGCACTGCTCTGTATGCTTCCCGTCTGATAGTATACACACGGTCCAGCGTGTTGTTTGCCCTGGTTGCTATGGAGACGTGCTGGTGGAGCTGGAGCAGAATATCCGTCAAATTAACATTGTTAAAATCACCTTCTACCACAAAGAAAGCATCTGGACGTTTGTTCTGTAACGCAAAGATATAGTCATGAAGTTCTACGAGAGCCATGCTAGCGTTAGCACTCTGAGAGATTTAAACAGCCACAATAAACACAACTGTGAACTCCCGAGGCAAGTAGTATGGTAGGCATTTCAATGTCAAGTATTCCACCACTTCAGAACAGTGGCTGCTTACCAGATAGCAGTTTGTACACCAGTCTTTGTTTATGTAAAGACAGAGTCCTCCTCAGCAAGATTTCCACGAGAGACGGTTTCGATCAGTTCGGAAGAGGACTAACCCGTCAATATGGCAAACTGATTCTGGGATGTTGTTACATAGCCAAGTCTCCGTTCACAGAAGTACACAACAGTTTCTCATTTCCTTATAGCTGCTTAGTCTGAGTCGCATTAAGTCCATCTTGTTGTCAAGCGAGCAGACGTTTGCCAGAAAAAGCGTTGGAAAAACGGGTCTGTTATTAGCCTTTAGCCTGGCTATCAGACCAGCCCGATTACCCCTCTTCTGCCTTCGTGCACACTTTCTCCTTCCCTTTAGCCGATGTGTATCGCTCCACCACCTCGCTGTGCTCAGAAGCCTTAACCTGCCCAACGTTACTTTAAGCTCTGGTTTAATCACTGCATTGCGATTAATACGTTTAAGAAGTCCAGATAAACTGTACTTTAACACACAATTTCTCATGTTGGTATTAATATAAGGGATTTGTTGTACACGCGCCGGTAACTGAGATTGATGTAATAGTAATTCAAATGTATATTTTTAATAAGGCGGAAGTGGACAATTACTAATTAGTCTGCATAACCACATGCAGTACTTGGTAATGACACCACCATTGTTGTTTTTGCAGATTCTTTTCAACAGATTGTTAACATTTTCACTCACCTCTCCGTCATCTCAAACTCTACCCACAGCTCATTCTTTTTCTGGAAAAAAAAGACAGCACAATCAAGCATATAGGACTATTCTCACTCAAAATTAAAAGTAAAACATTTAAAGTAATGGACACCAAAGGCCACTTCCACTCAGAAGCCTTCGTATAATAAAATAAAATAAAAATGATTTAATCTTATATATAATCTAAATATATCTACCTTATCATCTGAAATGAAGCATTTTGTTTGCTTTTGTCCAGGTGTGAGGTTATTTATATCGAATAGGATGGTGGAGCAGTAGTCATCTTTCGTTAACACGTCAGCATCAAAAATGTGAAATTCCAGAATGTTCTATAAGGAGACAAGAACATAGAGGTGAGGTCATCATGAGGCCCCCAAATATAAGGTCAAACTTCTGCCTAACCCATTACATCATATCACAGCCTATGGGACTTTTACACAAGTTCATATCAAAATATTTTTAAAAAGCTGTTAGTTTGTTTAATACATTTTTTTCTACTTATTTCCCAGGGTAATGGAACAAATGTAGCCATTGGTTGGCAATTTATCATTTGGAAGCATGCCATTAGTTTTCACTGTTATGCTGATGATACTCAGCTCTATATTTCTTCACGCCCTGACGAAACTTACCAATTCACAAAATTATCGGAATGCATAGCTGATATAAAAAACTGGATGGCAAGTAATTTCCTACTACTTAATTCAGAAAAAACAGAGATTCAAATTATTGGACAAAGAACTTCCTCACGTAATAACCTACAATACTGTCTAACACTTGATGGTTGCTCTGTCAAGTCTTCGCAGTCGGTTCTGGTTGTGCTCTTTGATACCAATCTTTCATTTGAAAGTCGCCTTTTTTCTAGCATCTGTAAAACCGCATTTTTCCATCTTAAAAATATATCTAAATTATGTCATATGCTCTCAATGACAAATGCGGAACCATTAGTTCATGCGTTCGTGACATCAAGGCTAGATTATTGTAATGCTATTATGGGTGGTTACCCTGCACGCTTAATAACAAACTACAGCTGGTCCAAAACGCAGCAGCAAGAGTTCTTACCAGAACCAGGAAGTATGACAATATTAAAAAAATTCAGTGAGTACTTCCGAGTTCTTCCGTGAGTACTTAACATAAAATAAAATAAATTTAAAAAAAATTTAAAAAATTCTTCTCTTTTAAATCTTTCCTTCCCTTTTAAATCTTCCCTTGTCTGGCTTTTGCTACTCTGAGCAATGCCTGAACTATTTTGAGCACTTCTTGCGTCACTCTTCCCTCTTCACGATGACTCGCTTGCTTTAGTCCTCAGATGTAAGTCGCTTTGGATAAAAGCGTCTGCTAAATGACTAAATGTAAAATGTAAATGTATTATCCCGGCTCTGTCAACACTGCATTGGCTCACCAATTAAACATATACATTTTAAAATATTGCTGATTACTTACAAAGCACTAAATGGTTTAGCTCCCCAGTACTTGAGCGAGCTCCTAACGCATTATAGTCCTTCACGTCTATTGGGATCTCAAAGTTCCGGCCAGTTGATAATACCTAGAATATCACAATCGACTGCTGGCGGAAGATCTTTTTCCTATTTAGCACCTAAACTCTGGAACAGTCTTCTTAACATTGTCCGGGAAGCAGACACACTCTGTCAGTTCAAATCTAAACTAAAAACACATCTCTACATAACACATTATAAACTTCTATAATTCAATGTTAGGCTGCATAGATTAGGTCAACCGGAACCGGGAACACTTCCCATAAATTCTGATGTACTCATTACATCATAAGAAAAATGACGTCTACACTAATATTAGTCTCTCTGTTTATCCCGACCCGAGGTTTACCACAGTCCGCCGGATCCAGGCCTTATCCAGATCTCATGAAGGACCTGCGCCTGGACACGACGACAACGCAGTCCTGAAGTGTCCACTAGTCTCTCCCCTGGCATGGCCTCCTTCCCTTCCCTTTACCTCTGTACAGATAAAACGCTGTCAAAATAATTCCAGTTCACGTGGCTATGCGGAAGCGATAAATAATTCTGTATTATAAATTTTAAAGGCCAGACAAGTAATTTGTTGAGGTCAATTAGTAAGGAAAGACTACACGTCTGCTGACACATTTATTTAAACACGCATATCTATAGACTAAACACATAATACGCATGTGCACGCTGTCAGCATTTTCACAGGTTTGCGTTTTTGAAGTTTGCACAGAGATAACCTTTTTAAAAATAATTTTCCAAGACTTGCACCTTGGAACCTATTTCAAGGTTTGCGTTCTCGATCCACCAGGCACTGTTTTGTGCAAATGAGCGGGCCGGATCACGTTAAGAGTTTTTTGTTAGAACAGTGTTGTGTTACCGTCCCCTGAGTTAATAACTAATGATCTTTTCAACAGAAGTGAATCAATCAAAACTAACTTTAGCTGGACAATAAATTTATTCTAGAGGTGCTGTAAACCCAAACAATCTCTGTTACTTTAATTTCCTATTATCACTGTAAAGCTGCTTTGAAACAATCTATATTGTTAAAAGCGCTATATAAATGAAGGTGACTTGACTTGACTAAAGAATAACTTCGCTGTCAGTGACAGCAGGTTAGGGTAGAGAAATGAAACTCATTTTTCAAGAAAAATTATGGTGGAGAATCTGAGGTTGGAAGTGCAATGCCCAGTTGCAATTAACCCTTTCAATTAAGAAAAACCCCTTAGTAATAAATGTAAAGGTGTTATTTGTAAGAGTTTTCTTGCAACAGTCTGAAACAGATTTATTTACCTTGACACCGCTGTGCACTCTGAAACGGAACGTTTCATTCCATTTTGGTGCATCATTATTTTTCACGGTTTTTGTGCGATGGCAGCAGGCACAGGCCGTGGGTAACTTTAAGATGACGTAGCAGTCACATTTAGACACTGGAGAGAGAGCAAAGTTAGTCCACACGCACGCTTTTTAGGTGCAGTATGTAGTATGCAGCAAATCAAAGTCAGCAAAGGCACAGAAACACATACTACAAGGACCCCGTTGTAACGTCCAACAAGGTAAAAAAAAAAGAAGAAAAAAAGGATCTAGTCGAGAAGACTAGTAATAATATTCACGTCAGATATTGGTTGTGTCAGAAATCGCCCTTATACCCTCATATCAATATCAAAATTATTTCTAGAAAACAGTTCCAGTAGTGGGATTGAATGTGAGATTGAATAAGTGCACTCAATAACGTACACAGTGGTTTGGACACCCAGATGGCTGTTCCCTAAAATAGTGCACTATTTAAAGTCTCTATGAACATTTTTTTGGATTTTAGTATGAATATGTTAGCCTTACTGTTATCTAAGCTAGTCTGTCCGATGTCGGGTTCTGACGTCCACCCGACTTTCATTTCCAACCAAAATTCTACCTCTAAATTCTAATTCTAAATTCTAATTCTGAATTCTAATTCTAAATTTCTACTTTCAAGGACCTTAACAGAAGTGGAGTCATAGGTGTAGCCACGGGTGTGCCGGTTCCACCCACTGTGGCATTTGGCACACCTATGAATAATCATGTACTATACCTGAATTAATAACTACTTTACTATTAACTAATGATGAGTTAAGACATGTACTAATGAGGAACTAAACTTAACTACGGCATGAGTCATATGAATTCCTGCATGAATATACCATCTTAACTACACATTAGTACATGCTTGTTAATTCATGCATTAATTAACATTTCGGGGGAAACTAAATCAAACTTGCTCTAGAAAATGGACAGATTTTGTGACCCAAAAGAAGAGAACCCTAACTGACTAACATCCAACTGCATTATGATATAAAGACAGTAAACCAATCCATAAAATAACCACATAAATAACCATCATCTGTGCTAACACTGATTTTAATTTAGCAAATTGCATCTGTTAATGAATATGTTAGTGTAGGTATTTCACTCTTGATGCCAGCAGTGGGATCAATTAAAACAGAATGAGATTAAATTGTTTTTAATTATGAATGCATCATTGTGTGTTCAATGAGTAAGGTTAAATGTAAACATTGCAAGACATCTAGTGTCATTCACTGATGTTTGTGACAGTTGCTAGTGTCAAATTTATGAACAATTTTACATTGTGCCCTTTTAGTACATCTTTCCTCTGATCTAGAGCATGTTTGATTTAGTTTACCCTGAAATGTTAATTAATGCATTAATTAATTATTAATTACATAACATTATTTAATGCCGCTGTAATTCTTCACTGTCAATTATTTAATTTGATTGTTAGCAGCCATATAGTGTGTTATTATTCTAATTTAATTTATTGATCAAATTTAAGAATTTAAAATGAAAGATTAAGCATATATTTAAAACGATTAAGGGAAATGCTCTTTATAAAGATTAAAATATAAATATGTATATTTAATAAATATGCCCAGATTTTTCTGGACAAGCAATTTTTTTACTTGGACAAGTGTATTGACCGATTTACTTGTTCAAAGGACAAGCACATGAAAAGGCTTAATGTCGAGCCCTCAGTTATATTTTCTATTATGGTTATGTGGCAAGCCTGAGTATAGTTTTACACATCAGCCCAATCTATTCTGTAAAGTTAGTGATAAGGGTTTATTGCACATTAATCAGACAATAAATGTGGCACGCCCAGTTTTTCTTATGCACACCCAGAGACTCTTTTCTGGCTACACTAGGGAGTGGAGTATATGATCAAAAATGTTGTTATATCACACTGGAAAAATCTATTCATTAACCCATCTAATCATTAAAATTATTACTGTACCTATACTATTATATCTATCTAGCTGGCTTTCTTTTTTCTTCTTCTTTCTTTTCTCCCCTCTATGTGTACTTGTTTGTATATGTCATTGGTCTATTACTTTGTATATGAAGCTTTGTCTTGTTAATAATAAAAAAAAGTAAAACATTTCCAGAAAAAAAATTATAATAAAAAAGCTTCCTTTTGTACAGTATTCAAGTAAATGTACACCTCTGTAATACACCAAGATCACCAGTTATAAAACAAGTTACAATGTAGGGCTGATCTACTCACAAACGTCAAATGACTGATTGAATTTTCCCCGCAACACTGTGACACTCAGGTTCCAGTATGGCATGAACTCTTTCTGTGAGACAGAACCAAAATGAAACTGGTTTAAAAACTGTAACAGCAACAGAATTTGTAACAGCAACATATGTTTCATACAGAAGATGTAAGAAATATGTGATTTCATTTCACTCATTTGAACTGAACTCTTGAGACTAAACTTCACAACAAATGAAAATATAGGATGACATACATAAAAAGACTTGTCAGTTTAGTATTGCTTGTATGTAAAAAATATATTCATTATCATCACAGGTATTTTTGTTTTTTGTAAATTGTCATATGGACATTTAATGTTGCATATTATTTTAAAATTATTATATTTACATAAAATTAACATTTAACAATAAGCATAGCAAAACAAGCATTTACTTGCTTGCAAAAAAAACACAAATAAATAAATGAGTTACTATCACTACAGTTACAGTAAAAGAGAATTTTATTATTTTCCATAAAAAAATCTCAAATTATTATTCAAATAGTTTTGTATTACAATACAATACAAATATCTATTTTACTAAAGTGCCCAAATGAATTGCCAAACCCAACTCTTTTCTAAAAAGGAGCTGAATGAGTTAACACATTAACTAAACTATTAACAACTTCTTTCCATGAAGCACTCCCAATAACTTGCTACCCCTGTTTGGGAATCACAATTATTATGAATCCTTTATCAAGCTCCCTCAGGTTTGTCCACAAAGCTGATATTTGTGGTTTTAAGCTAAGATAGCATTGCTATGAAACAAGTAGGTTAATTTTTCACTGTCAAATATCTGCGAGCTAAAGTAGTACCTTCAGCATTGTTGTCATCTCAGCAAGCCAACAGTGAAGTCTTGAAGGCAGAAGATCAAATGAAGATCTCACTTGTCAAAGTGAGATATACAGTAACACAGAACAACCTGAGGAACTTGTTCCCAGCCCTTTGCACCCTGATAAAATATTTGATTTTGTCTTGTGTTTAAAGTATTGAGGATGGGTTACAAAAACTACAATCAATAAATGATGGGTTATTTCAACCCACGTTTGGGAAAAATATGGACAAACTCAACTATTGGGTTTAAAAATGTAATTTAAAAATTTGGTCACACTTTAGTTAGGGTCCAATTCTTACAATTTACTAACTATTACGACTTTTGCCTCAGTAAACTCCAAATTACTGCTAGTAAGGTAGTGTCACGGGTGTGTCAATGAGGACTCAAATGAAGAACGAGTGATAACAGGTTTATTGACAAACAGTAGACAGATGACAAGATGTGGTGGGATAGGTGAATAGTTTAGAGACTCCAGAAAATAGGCAGGGTTGAGACACAATGACAGCCGTTGTAACTAGCCGAGCAGCAGTTGTTACGAGCACAAGATGACTGTAGAACTGAGAATAGTGGCAATAGCCTGACAGGATCTTCAAGCACAACAGCAAGGCACTCAGGGATATCAGGCTCAGCACCAGGCTTGCTCCAAAGCAAAGAGTGTAAGCAGCCAGGGACGCTCTGCTAGCAGGACAGGAACTAGAGACACAGGAGAAAAGACAGACAGGACCGATGGCAGAACTAAAGCACTAAAAAACTTCTACACATTAAAACACTAATGACTTTGGTAATAAGAAACAAACTATGTAACACAGAAACACATCTAACAAACTGGCAACACATGAGGGAAAGAGCAAAAATATAAAGGGAGCTAAGAACAAGAGGAACAGATGACAACACTTGGACAAGGAACAGGTGAACACACTCAGGTAAACGAGGACTCAAACAAGGGAGCAGAGAACATGAGAAACAGGTGACAACACTCAGACAAAAGTGGACTCAACTAGACAAGAGGACGTGGTACAGGGAAACAAGGAGGCAGGAACAGCGGAGCAAATGGCCAACACAAACAAAAACAGAGCCATACGTTCAAGCACAACATAGAGACATGAAACAAAGACAACAAAGACAAAGCTGCCAGGGCAGAACCCTCACAGGTAGTTGTTAAGTTAGGTATTGAGTAGGATTAAGGGATGTACAGTAGAATATGATCATGCAGAATAAGGCATTAATATGTGCTTTATAAATACTAATAAACAACAAGTAATATGCATGCTACAAGCAACAACTTAATAGTGAGAACTGGACCCTAAACTAAAGTGATACCAAAAATTTTAACCTTGGGTTTGTGCATATTTGGCCCAGACATGTTTTGAAACAACCTAGCATTTAGAAAAAATAAGTTGTCAGAGGCTGCATGCCAACTTTACACACCTTATTCTCTTTGATTATGACTATGAAAGTTAAAGTGATACATCATGATGGAGATTTACATTTATATTAAAAAGGTGTTGTGTGGAAGAAAACCCTCCCATTCCCATGAATACCAGCCTTGCCCTCTTTCATTCCAATGCACTGAGGTTCTAATCTCAGAAAATTGAGCCATTATAAACCATTAACGCTGAATTGTTTCATTGTAAATCTAATACAGTATGTTTTTGTTTACCATAAGATTGTGTATACAATGCAGAAAAAAGCTATAAAATAACATTTTCTTGATGATAGAATGATTATCCAATGATATGTTCAAGTTGGCTACTTTAATCATACATGGCTCAGCATGTGTGTAAAGTGTCAAGGCTGCCCTTGTGAAAAGAAATGTGCTTAATTGTATTGAAAGCGTACTTTTTGTGTGCTTCAAATCATAAAAGTATACTTTTTGAAAAGTGCACTTGAAGACAATATAATATAGTTAGTTGGGATAATATATAATATAGGCAAGATGGGACCATGGTCGGTGGGGAACTGGCAATGGTTGCCGTAGGCCAGATGGTAACTGTCTGAGATGTTTGCTTGTGTTACAGGTGATGCATTCGTTAATTTTTTTGTGTCTGCCGCAAGGTTGGCCACCAAAAGCTGTTCTGAAGCAGGTGATTATAGTGGCAGCAATTCCAGGGTGACAGGAGCTGAGTAAGGAGTGAACTTGCTGTAGTACTTTCTGTACTTGTAGTACTTTTCCTGAGGTACAAAAGTTGTCAGAGGGGTATTCGGGAGGAGGGGTCTTTTGTGAATTGGCTTGAGTGAGCTCTGTCATGATGTCCCACTGAATTGGGGCCATGATTAATGACTCTGGAAGAAAGGTTTCCTTGGATTTAATGGGAGTTAAACAGTCGTGTTGGTGTGATAAGGCACCTGCTTTGGTGTTCTTTGAACTGGGATGATAGGTAACGGTGAAGTCAAATCGTGTAAAGAAGAGAGCCCACCTCGCTTGTCTGGGATTCAGTCTTTTTGCAGATCGTAAGCAAAGAGTATAGAAGTACCAAGAGGCGAAACTCAATAGAACGTTCCATTGCAACAAATGCGCCCATGCACAGAGCAGCAGCTCCGCCATCTTTGACTGAACGCAACACAGCTGTCATAGAATTGAACGATACCGGTTCCAATTCAAAAGGGGTTAAGGGAACTAAATAGTAGTTTCTAGTTTTTAATATCTCTATAGCCTAAACTAAAACGGCGTGTTGAATAATGTACAACAAAATAATGCTTATGGATCGGTTTATAATTAAACAATTTCATCAAAGAGCATGAAGCTGTCAAATAGGCTATTTATTTACCCCAATAACTTTTGGGGATAACTCCCGTTTTCATATACACCACAATTTTACAACACCAGTAACAACAGCCTATCCTCATGAAATGATTGACAAATTCATTGAAAAAGCCAAAACACAATGAACAGTGAGTAAGTTAGGTGAAAGGGAAAACACATTAGTCAAGAGAGAATATTTAATAGTAATAGAAGATCATCACAAAATGAACAGTAATACAAATGGTGATGGTAAGTAGATCACAGCATTTCTGGCTGCATTACACACAACAAGTCAAACATCGTGCAAATGCACACATTTACTACACATAGAATGGCAATGGTAAGTATATTAGCTGTTCTATATGTTTTAGTCTTTAGTTATAATTTAATTCTTGACTGATAAAAACTTTGTACAACACGTTACATTTGATACAGAAAGAGAGAGTTAATGTACAGATTTACAGATTACTTAATTTAGCTTTTAAAAAAATCTGTTACGCTTCTGTTTTGGGCTGTGATAGTTGTCGATATTGGGTCCGTAATATATGATGGATTCTGACTCTATTGAATAGTTTCACCTTGTATACAAGACTGTTTTTGCACTTTTCCTTGTCACCAGGGCCGGATTAACCATTAGGGCACTTGCCCAGGGGCCCACGACATCTAGGGGTCCTGGGCACCAGGGGCGGAGTGGCAATCGGGAGAGTCGGGAGTTTCCCCGGTGGGCCGGTAGTGTTTCGAGGCCGCGAGGGCCGGTCTGATAAAATGTATTCTTGCAAGTTCGCCATGCGCACTTGTGGCCCAAGCGAGGGGAAGAAAACAAATATTTTAGATAACGAAGCGTATATCTGCACTGAGTGCCTGAGTGTCTTTTTAGCAAAGCGACGCCTTTCACGGAATAGCTACAGTGGCGCAGGTCGTAGCGCGTGAAGTGCTAGAAAGCAGCTTTTGATGCGCTCGACCCGAGTTCGATTCCGCCTTTTGCCGAACTCTCTCTTCTCCCTTTTCCCAACAAATATGAGATGTAAAATGTATAACCTTACCAAACATAAAGGTCTCTAGCGTTATATTTTGCCAACGAACTAAAATCGAAACCATGATATGGCTTTGTGCCTTTATAAAACAGCACAAGACTTTAAGAATAGGCATCCTGTTTGTGCTTCGTGATTTAAAGAAAAGTGCGCTCTTTGAACAGCATGGTTATCTGGTGTTTTCTCCTAAATAAAAGCTCAAGGGTTTATTTCTTGCAAGTGAAGAAATTAGGACAAAAGTATTTTAATGTTCATGTATTATAGTGTAATGTAGACTAAAATATACTTTTGTAATATTCATTTTCACTTATATAGTACATTTATAGGCTATATGGATTTTACGTCATAGGAATAATTATATAAATCATTATTACATTATTATTATAATTGTTTGGCATTCTAAAACACCATTGATAATGTAATGTAGACTGAGACTCTCATAACTAAAAAGATGTTTGAGCCCTCTTTATTTTCCTGGTACAAATCAATGCTTTTTCTTTGTTCAACGAGCAGTGCATGGGTTGAAGCTCTTAATTTTGATCTCTCAAAGAGAGATTGATGCATTTAACCTTAAAATGTACAACATTTTCTTGCGGGGGAGCATGCCCCCGAACCCCCCTAGAGGCACAGAGGTCCACCCAACATAGTTTTACAAATTCCTATGGGAAAGAACAACCATTTATGAACTTTACTCCAGCATAGTACAACAAGGTTCCTTTTAAGTCAGTAAAACTGTTAATGCCATATTAAAATGTCCTTGGACAAAATATACATTTGGCCTGCCTAAGGGGGGGCCTACAAGACATTGTGCCCAGGGGCCTCTGAACTCTTAATCCGGCCCTGCTTGTCACACACAACTTCCCTGCACTCACTGTTGTAACGTTACACCTCCATGCCGCTATTTACGTATGGAGACGTACATACGCTGCGCACTTTAACGTTAATAAAAACCTTTTCTACTTTACCTCTCTGGATCTTTGGGGAATCTATGAAATGCTAGTTGATTGGTTCTAAAACCGTTGGTTCAGCCCAAAATGGCGCCATCTAGCGATTGTTACAAAAACTGCAACGGAGTTTCGCCTCTTGTTACTTCTATACTCTTTGTCGTAAGTATTCCAAATTCTTGTGGTCAGTTAGAATCACAAACGGATGTTTAGACCCCTCCAGCCAAAGACGCCACTCCTCCATAGCTGCTTTCATGGCCAACAATTCCCGGTTTCCGACGTCATAGTTCTGTTCGGCTGGGGGCTGGCAATTCAAAGTATTAATAAAGATTAATAAAGCTAAGATTAATAAAGTATCATTCATTGTTAGTTAATTTTAACAGAAGTAGAGAGAGAGAGTGTGTGTGTCTGTGAGAGTGTGTGAGAGAGATATATGTGTACTGGTAATCCCTATTGGGACCATATGACCCCACAAGTATAGTAACACCAGTAAATTACATGGAAAAAGTCTTTTAAAACATATAGAATGATGTTTTCTGAAAATGTAAAAATGCAGAATGTTTTCTGTGATAGAAAATGATTGCGCATATAAGCCTCATTGTCCTCCAGACTCTTTCTAAATGAGAGTTAAATGACAGGGGGAAAAAGTAGACTTTATTGTATTTGAAATATATTCCCTTTTTCAATAGTACATTGCAAATATACTAACAAAAATTCTACTATCTTTAAATATATTAAAAGTATATTAGTATATTTTCAAAATATATATTTTAGATAAATATACTTGAAGTAAAAATTCAGTTTATTTTTTAAAAGTGATATTTATTTGCACAAATATATTTTAGGTATATTTTAAATGTGTGCTGGAAAGGACCACTGTAACAATGCAATGAAAGTATACTTTCAAAATACATTATAGTGGGCAATTGCGCTGCTGTGCTGTGTTCGAGTCCTGGCTCGTTGACCCTTCCTGAACCCATCTCCTCTCTCTCTCTTCTCTCTCTCTCTCTCTCTCTCTCTCTCTCTCTCTCTCTCTCTCTCTCTCTCTCTCTCTCTCTCTCTCACATCACTTCCTGTCTAGCTACTGTCCTATCTTAAAAGATGAAAACGCCAAAAATGATTAATGTATAAAAATATATGAATACACTTATGGTATATTGCTTGTATGTTTCAAAGACACTTGCAATGAATTTGTAATATTCTGTACTTGTAACACAAATAAAGTACATTTTAATATCACTAATCATCAAGAATGTAATTAGTCCCTACACAGACATACTTAAAGTATGCTAAGTATAGCCTCAAGTATAGTCCTCAAGTCGGTCCAATTTAGTACACAAAAGTAGGCTACACTAAATACACTTAAAGTTATGCTTTACTATTTAATTACTAATAAAATATACTTAGTACAAAAATTCACTAATCATTAACACACTTGAAGTATACTGATAATTAGTCTGGATGCAATTATACTTAGCTTCTTTGTTTTCCACCAGGGTGCATCAACAGAAAGGTTTTGTTCATTTATTTTAGAGATTGTTTTGTCAGTAAATGTAGAGGGTTTCAATTTAAATTTGTGTTGATTGTAACTAGGTTATTAAGATATTTTTTTTATTTAAATTTGAAATATTCTAAATTGTTAGTCAACTTTATTATTAAAAAAAATCAATTACAAATCTATTTAATTATATAATAGTGTACATGTATATTACGTTAAAGTATATTTTAAAAATGTATTAAAGTCCCACTTAAATTCTTCCAAAAAATCACTCTTAATTTCAATTTATTTCATTTAATTAGAACTTAATCTGTGATACATTTGAAATCAATGCATATAATATGCAATACGTCTGTCAAAAACATTACACTTAATTTACACTTAAGTGGATTGTTAACTGACATTAAAGTATATTTTAATTCACATGAATTACTTGTCAGTACATTGAGCAGTGCACTTTAATTATATTTTAAAGACATTAGAAGCAATTATGAAAGTGCATTTAAAGTTGTATTAAAGTCCCACTTAAATTGTTCCAAAACATCACTCTTAATTTCAACTAATTGCATTTAATTTGAACTTAATCTGTGATACATTTGAAATCAATTGCATATGCTATAAGTCTGTCGAATCATTACATAAAGTATATTTTAGTTCACATTAATTGCTTGTCATTACATTCAACAGTGCACTTTAACTATATTTTAAAGACACTTGAAGCAATTATGACAAAACATATAAAGTTGTATTTAAGTCCCACTTAAGTTTTCAATTTATTGCATTTTATTTAAACTTAAGCTGTGATACATTTGAAATCAATTACATATAATGTGCATTAAGTGTGCCGAAAACATTGCATTTAATTCACACTTAAGTGTATTATTTGTGTAACAAGTACACTTTATAAAAGTGCACTAAATTGCACCTTGTTTCACAAGGGTGTAGAAAGCATTTGAAGAAGGATATGAAGAAATAGAAAGTCTTTAATAGTAGTAAACTCGGGAGTAACGTACACGTTCACACAAACAATAGGCTAACCGACAAGGGATAGAACAAAACAGGTAGGCTATAAATACACACGCAGACTAAAAAAGGAACAGCTGACAAAACTTTACTGCTTGGAAACCATATAGACTATAAGAACAGGTGCAGACAAGACAGAAAATAAATGTGACAATATTTACATCAGAACGCACACATTTGTTTAGTTTTGTATAGTAAATCTAACACTTTCCTTTATCGGTCTCCAATGTTATCTGCAACAAGAGTAAAGGCTCTGGAAAGAAGGATGCGGGAACATTCCACTAAACATTTATTTCAAATTTCTTTATTGTTTTGTTTTTTTCTGCATGGAACATCAAATAAAAAGATAACACTGATTTTATGAAATTATCATTCCACACTGTTAATGCCCCAGTAAGAAACTTTCCACAAACCAGCAACCTACAACTTCCAATAAGGAAGAGAAAAGAAAAGAAAAGCAACAACACAATCTTGATATCTTAAAAAACAAAACACTTTGTTTAAGTGTCTTGAGAGTTAGCCAGCAAATAATCTAAAAAGGGCCGCCACAGTTTGTCAAAGGTCCATAAAGAACCAGTGATTTACAGTCTGTTTTTTCCAATTGAATGCAAGTGCAAATGTATCAAAAGAAGGGGGTGAGGCATGTTTCTGCATGAGACGTCTCGCCACTATAGGCCTACTGAAAAGGTTAACATCAACGGTCTTCACAAAAATGACCAGAAGTGGGCTATTATCAATAACTATGGCAAAGGTGTCCCTCAAACTTTTAAATATTTTAGTCCAGTAATCAAATAATTACTGGACTTTTAAGGGCATCCCATATGAATGAAATCTGCTGGTGATTGCCTGCACCTATTACATGCATCGGTGACAGAGGGGTATATTTTAGTAAGTTTAGCATTAGTATAGGCTTCGAAATCCTATGTAGAATTTTATCGGGCTATGTCTTGCGCATATAGATGATGTGTGAGTGAGATCAAGAATACGCTTCCAGTGTTCATCAGAGAACTCAAATCCCAAGTCCCCATACCACGCACCCCTGGCCCTACTTGCAGAGCCTGCATTGATATTGTGAATCAGATTATAAATGACAGAAATACAATGTTTTGAATGTGGTTCAAGCTTTAAGAATTCATCCGATGGAGATTCAGGGGAACGATTCGGAAAGTGAGGGAATGGTATTCGAAAAGTGCCTGACTTTAAATAAATGAAATAAGTGAGAATTAGGTTGGTCAAATGAAATCTCATGGAAAGGTTTTTGAAGGATGAGAAAACTCCACTCTCATAGAGATCCTCAGTCTTTATGACTTTTTCAAATCAAATTTCAATGTAAAATTTAATCATAAAATAAACAACAAAACAAAAGCATATAAACATAATAAAACACAACATAAATCGCCCAGGCCTGGTCCTCTCTTGTCTTGCACTGTCGCCACTCCTCCTTTTGTCCTTCCAGAGCTCCTCTGTGAGACTTGAGGTGTGCCAACGGACTCGCTCCCTTCCCACAGCTCTTTGCCCTGCCCTGCTTGCAACATTGTCATTAGACATTCGTTCATGCCCCTGCAAAGCCGGCTTCTAATCCAGGGAAGACTATTTTTTTATCCTACAGTGTTGTACTGAAACTCTTTAGTGAAGTCATAGACATGCAGTGTATACACCCCAACGACACTCTATAGTGAAACAATAGGGAATCACAGCAACAACAAAAAAAGGGCATAAACATCAGTCTATCCAGTGTAAGGCTGGAAGCTATACGCTGCTATTTTGAACCAATAATCGGAACAAAAGGTAGTTGAAGGATGACGTGTATAATTCAAATATTTATCTGACTCCAATATAATTAATCTGACTGACTGACTCCATTAAAGTTGTTATTCTTTAACCTCTTATTCTTTAAAGGTCTTTCTTAGAACTGATAGGAAAAACGTAAGATTTAACCTGAACGTTTAGATAACGAAAGTTATAATCACTTTAGCTTTCAACATCCTAAGTGATAAAAGGAAAGATTCTCAAAGCCTTTAAAGCAGGCAAAGTTATTTATTAAGTTACATGTTTAAATATACAGACAGTAGAATGGAACAACATACTGTATAGAAAACTTAGTTGTAACAAATAATGTACGGTTGTGCAAACGAGGCCGTAAAAGCCTTTCTCAGAGTATGAGGTTACGCACCGGTGTGCGGGAGGCGGGGTTAAAGCCTTTCTCCAAGATCAACAGTTACCTTTCCTTCTTATATCCTGAGCAAAGCATTGTTAAACATGATTGGAATACCAACACAGAAACCGACCGACAGGAAACCAAAAGAGAAGACAAATGGGCGGTGATCAAGAGGGGGAGAAGAATATTAATATATTCTCCTCAATTCATGTTTAACCAATAGTACCTATATTGTACATTAGGATCCTTTAATATGTTTATTAAGTTCACCATCATTCATTTCAGTGTATAAGCTGTCAGATGAGACCAAACATGACATAATTAGGCCTACATATTAGAACACACTAATATGAACACTAAAGCATATTATCATATCCTGTGAAGCAAATGGTACAGACGTGTCATTGAGGTGCAAATGACTCTGCCTCTCTCGACAGAACCATCCTGTGCCTGGAGTGTCCCAAGAGTCCTCAATCTGCATATTGATGAAATCCCTTGCACTAGATAGGCATTAACATACTGTGGTGATGATGAAGGCCATTGTGCCATGTTTAATTCACATGTATACCTTTAAAAGGCTTTTTGAAGTACTAGGGCAGTAAAGAGTTCTGCCCATATTTGCTCAGCCCTACACCAGTAAATGAATCATATTGGCCAAAAGAACTTGCCAGATATTTTGTGTGTGGAACAACTTAATATGTCTTCACTACTATTGTTAAAATCCTGAGTGTTCTGTCAGTTCTGTGATTAGCCAATCAGAAATTAATCATTTTGTACACTATCCACCTTATTCCTGACGACCTTACTGCGTTTTGAATTATGGGTGGCCGGTTTGGGGAACTTCTATTCAAAAAGGCTGAAACGAATCATTTCAAATCATAAGGTTGTCCAACAAATAAAGCTGATCCGTCAGTTTGACTGGATGAGCTGTCAATTTTCTTAAATGATTTATTTTCAGACATCATGAGAATAACGTTACTTGGTATTTTAACGTGACATGTTATTACAAGAATATCTATGGCAAGAGCTCTTGCTTCTTTTCCCCTCATGTTTATTTTCTTTTTTCCCTTTGCAATCCGATTTAAAAGTATGAAAAAGGACAACATATACTGCACATTTGTGGTCTGTTCTCCCGAATTTAATTCCATTTGATTCCATTAATAATTCACTGGAATGCATGAAGAATCTCTCGTGATTCTCCTCAAATCCTCACGTCTCTTTCCAGGTCTGTTTTCACAGGTAAATGCAATTTATAATCTGTTAAAATAACGGAAATTACTTTGAAATAGTATCACGTTATGCTGAAGTTAATGAACAAATTTGATTAAGGTAACATATATTTTTTTTATTTAACCAAAGACTCGCGCTTGTGGGTTTATTTGGTCTGTTGAAAGTACCTTGTTGATGCTTTTACACTTTTACATTTTCTTTTAATGTTCGATGGTTGAAGGGTGAGAAGATTAATGTCATCTCATTGTGACACTTTTTTAACCTATTGCGTTCATAGAGCGAGCCTTTCACTGATTGTTTACAGCTTAACGGAAGTTACACCCATAATTTGCGCAAAGCGTCATGGGGCGTAGGAATACTGTGGATAGATTGCTGGGTTGGCTGGCATGTGTTGGGACAGAGGAATGCTCATACAGTAATATGTACAGCTCATACTGTAAGTGTATCATTGCAAACTATTTTTCATTTATTAATATGATTGACAAAAGATAAGACTACTGCACAAACATAAAAAATAAAATAAAGGCTTTAATTAAGGATGCAGAAGAGAGACTGTCTGTTCTGAAATTTACTGTACAGTAGCCCTGTTGCAGATCACCGTGCCTTATTCTTTCTTCTTTTATGTGATCCTGGTTTTGGTCTAGAGCCTGAACTGGTCTTTCCTACTGCCGCCTCCTTCACCTGACTTTCTCTGTTTCGGTTTAGTGCTTTGTTTAGCGCATTTAAAATGACATCTTTGTTGTTTTGGATATTGTAGGAAGTGAGATTGACAAGCTTCTGGAAGTCCTCCGGTGTGTAAGTCAGGTTTTGAGTGAGATATGGAGAGGAGGTACTGTTAAACTCAACATCAACGGCTCCCTCTTTCCGCTCCTTCTCGCCTTCTCTCTTCACTCCTACACCACACATATACAGATCATTTTACATTAGCATTGATTATTTGAACAATTGAGCTGACGTAGGCTACTGAATGGCAATTTTTAATCACAATAAACTGCAATCCAACCGGTAATACATAGAATATCAACTAAAACCTAGATTAGCATTTCCTGAAGAAAATACGAAGTAGCAAAAGAATATTGTTAAAGTTTTAGCTAAGCTTTGGCTTTTAGAGATGCTTTGCCATTAATGACAGTCTGTGCATTGTAAAAGTGTAAATGGGTTAATAAATGCAAAGAAGACAAGACCAATCACAACTCAGTATGCAAATAGTATAAGAAAGAACAATTAGGTGTGCAAAAATTATAGTGTTGTCATCATCAGTTACAAATTGAATGGATTCTAGCAATATAAGTAAATTGAAGATTTTTAAACTTGAAGCTTTAATTTCTCTTAAATTTCACTGCCATTCAGTGAGTCTGTTATATTGTTTTAAATAAATATTTTGTTTAAAAACTTTCTGCTCATCAAAGAAACCTGGGAAAAAATGTAATACTGTTTTCATAAAAATACTAAGCAGCACAACTGTTTTCAACATTTGATAATAATAAGAAATGTTTCTTGAGCAACAAATTAGAATATTAAAATTGATTTCTGAAGGATCATCATGTGACACTGAAGACTGGAGTAATGATGCTGAAAATTCAGTTTTGCATCACAGGAATAAATTACATTTTAAAATATATTAAATTAAAAAATTTAAGTATAAACATTTTTCTCTACATTACTGTTTTTACTGTATTTAATGATCAAATAACCCAAGCTTTTGAAGTGTATTGATTACATGTTTGGTTTAAAAAATGTATACAATGTATAACCAGAATATCTAACATGAATATCTGAGGAACATACATACAGTTCTCCCTTACATGCACTGTCATTTCTATTAAGAATTTGGTATTAGGTTTGGCCTATTAGTTGGTAGTGCTTACCAGGAGCTTTGAACTGTTTGAATGAGACATTGACCATGGGAAAGTGAAGCACTATGGGAGCTTCTGGATTCTCTTTATCCTCAAACACATAGACTTCCTTCAGCGGCTCTGACTCCACTTTCTTGAAATCGATCTTCGGAAATGGAATCTTGCGATCAGTGCAATACTCCTGAGTTTGCTTTATGACCTACTGGACACAAACAATGCATAAATATATATATATAATATATATATATATATATATATATATATATATATATATATATATATATATATATATATATATATATATATATATAATTTTTTTATTTTTTTTTATTTTTAAGTTAAGTATTTTTAAGCTCAAGTTCCTGACGTATACATTTCAACCAAATTTTACATAATCTTCCTGGTCTCCCTCACCTTAAACTGATCCAGTTCCCAGGAGTAGTTTAGAGACAGAATAACATCTGCGTGTCTGTGAGTGCGAACCACAGGAGGGAATCCTGAATTTAAGGCTAATCCAGCATCTACTAAACTCAGCACAGGATCCGTTGGTGTCAGAGTGTTGGGAAAGGCATCTGGGTGTGTGTCTGTAGACAGTAAAATCTTATGGAAAACTGCAAACACTATCAGCTGTTCATAAGTAAAAGGCCCTGATTATATTTCATGCAATAACAGACATCAATTACATGAACATGAAATAAGATAAGATATAATAGAATAAAACTAATTTAAAAAAACAATTGAAATCCCATCAAAACTAGAAAAGGGGGGTGAAAAACCCGGAGGCACACTTGGAGTGGTCAATGGAATAAGTAGAGCTCTAGACCTTTCCATGAGATGAAGCCCGTGTTCTTATTGTAGTTCCTGTGCAGGTTGAAGCCTCTCAGGAAGTTGTACATCTGGCTGACAATGGGGCGGCTGGTCATGAAGCCACACAGAATTTTAGCAAAGTCAGTCACGGGACTGATCAGGTATGTGCCAAGTGCTGTTGGTTTACTATCAGTCTCTTTATGGAAGAGGACAAGAAGACAATTATGTCATGTCAATGTATAATCATAAAATACTTTTTACTACCACAAATGTTCAAAAATGTGGGGTCTATAAGAATGTTTTTCTCTTATGTTCACCAAGTCTGCATTTATTTGATCAAAAATACAGTAAAAACAATAACATTGTGAAATATTGTTATAATATACAACATTGCATTTTAAATAATAATATATTTTAAAATGTAAAATATTCCTGTGAATTTATTCCTGAATTTTCAGCATCATTACTCCAGTTTTCAGTGTCACGTGATCCTTCAGAAATCATTCTAATATGCTGATTTGGTGCTCAAGAAAAAAATCGTATTATAATCAGTAATCAACGTTGAAAATAGTTACACGAGTTCCTTTGCCCATATAATCTTTAAGCTAATAAGGTTACGCGTATTTGGCTTGCTGTCCGCCTGTCAAGATATACCCCCCAGTGGGAGTACTAATGCTTTGATAATGAGTATGGTAGTCCTAAATTATGTTGGTAGAGTTGGAGGGATGCCAAAACAGCTGATGCCAGAGCAAGGTGAGTGGCTGCTTATATGCTCCGGCAGTTAATTGAAAGATTAGAAGGGTTCACTCCTCCCAAACTTATGTTGTGCACTTCACTTAAAAAACAGTTATTATTTTTGTGGATTTTTAGGATTCTTTGATGGCCAAAAAAGAGAAATCAATAAAAAAGGAATCAATTATAAATGTATTTACAGTCACTTTTGATCACTTTAATGCATCCTTGCAGAAAAAAAGTAGTAAAAATATCTTAATGACCCCAAACTTTTAAAAACTAGTCTATTTTACATTTCTACATAGGGTTTAAAATCACCTGTGTTACTCACTCCTCCTCCAAACCAAGGGATCCAGGAGGGGGCGACTCCTGTGGCAAGACTCCAGATCTCAGTCAGATTTATAGAGAAAATGCTGCTCCACATTCCTGCATAAACACACAGAGTTTGGACTTACTAAAGGTGACTGGATCCAGTTTACATTGTATGCTTACAGCACAGGACCAGGGCCAGTATACCCCTAGTGGCCATAACACATGCCACTTTCTCTTTCTCTTCCTTATGGCATTCAGTTCTCTTTAATGTCTTCATTATGTGCAAAAACACACATGCACTCACCCACGAGAAAGGACAACCTAGTTTCAGGGAGTTTCTTGACCATGTGACCAAGATAATATTCACTCCCAAAGTTCTGTGCAGGTATAAAGGCACCATATTTGGGAATCCCAACCTCATATGGGGTGAACTCACACCATTCTAAATAGAGAACAGAAATAAACAAAGCACTTCAGTCGCAACACTATCAAGCTACAAGCTAGTTGTTTATTATCTCCTTTCTTAACCAATCAGTGAACCTATTATAAAAAATGTTCTGTAAGTCTTTGGATAAGAATATCATTTGCATGCGTTTATATCATTGGAAGTTGTTGCTGAATAGGCTTCACTTCATAGGAAGCTAAGAGGGAAATTTACCCAAAAATCATTGCGGATTATCACTCCAGCACATAAAGAAGTTTGAATAAAATAAAGGTGGTGAAAAGCAGGTGTGGATTGTACTCGACTGTTCAAGGGTATAAAGTGCGTGAGATGCAACAGTTACAATGCACCTCTCACCATTATAATTATATAGTATAAACGACACATGTAATATAACCCAATTATGTTTATTTTCATATTAAACATTGCAACAGCATATTATCAATCAAATTAGCCTTTTTAAATATGACAATTACTATTATTTAAATTTAAAATAACATTTATATAAATACACATGGATGTATTATACTGTATACACAAGTATATTACACGAACATATGGTAATTTATATTATATAATATGCACGACTCAAGTGTTATCTATGTTTGACGACGTTGAAGGCTGTTCCGAATTAATACGTTTTATTAAGTGGAGGGAACTTCAACACCAGACTTTTGACTATCAGAATCAGATACAAAGTCGATGGTAGCCATTGACTTATAGTTTTGTTTTTCTAATATGGAAGTCAATGGGTGCAATCACCTGTCTGGTAACCAACATTCTTCAAAATATCTTCTTTCTAGTTCAACAGAAGACAGAAACTCATACAGGTTTGGAATGACATGAGAGTGAGTAAATGATGACAACATTTTAATTTTTGGTCGAACTACACCTGTGAGTACAGCCCCCTAAATATGTAGAATGAAATTAAAATGTATAGCTTCCTTAGTTTGACTTTTATGACTACAGAGCCACACAGCACATTCGCAATAAAGATTTCTACTGAAGATACACCAGAGTCTCCCGGTTTTCGCTTCTGCGTTTCCTTCACATGTAAACTTGGTACACGACTAACTAGTGTGACCCAGTATAGTAGGCAGGATGTTCAGAAAAAAGATTTGTTTGACACAATTAACACAGCTGTATTACAAAATTGTTGCCCGTGGGATTTTTATTTCCTTATGTCTTATTCTGAGAATAGAAGCTGAATGGCCATTATCTTTTACATACCTGCATCTACTATACTTTCTGTCTTGCCGTTCTTCAGGTTGACAGCTGTGAAGATTGGTAGAGGGTTCTGGCCGTGGGACACTGTCCTCTGCATTTCAGATAGTGTACCCATGCGTTTCTATAAAAGGAAAGTATATTATATATATATATATATATATATATATATATATATATATATATATATATATATATATATATATATATATATATATATATATATTGTACCAAATGTTAATACTGAGCCAAAACTGTCAGCAAACACCTGCTTATTTTTACCTTTCCTTGGAAAAGATACTCTAAAGCCAGACCCCACATATCGATGAGAGACACGAGGTGTCCTTCTTTCACTCGCTCTTCCACCTTTTCTTTGTATTCCTGTAGCTGCTCCAGGGAAAACATACTGAGCACCTTTTTAGAGATTTCCTTCTTTACAGACTCCATAGACTTATCAAGCCCCCCTTTTGACCAGTTAGGGTCTTCATAAAGAGAGGCTAAAGCCCTGAAATACAGAAATTACACAAAAGATTTTTAGCCATATGACACTGTGGCAGTGTTATACAGTCATTCAGATCACGGAGGTGACCCATCAATTCATTTTGTTCTGAAATTAGGGTAATTATATAACTTAAAACTATGTTTCCAGTCTGTCTGATGCATCCTACACACAAAACTTGTACTATTGATCTGACTGGCTGACTGATCTGAAAAATAGCTTGCTGTGTTTTTATCAGTCTAGATACTGTACAAAGTCATGTTTAAAAGTACATTGAGGCTCCTCGATCTCACCAAGTGGCACCTGAAACCCCTGTGATGTAGCTGACTGCATCAAGAAGTTGGATCTTCCGGAGACCTTGAAGGCTACCGTACGTGCATGTCAATGCTCTGCTCCCGCCCCCAGAACACACCACAGCCATCAAAGGGACCTGAGGAGTTACATCAAACATAGATCTGAAATCAAATTTCTATTTTTGTGTATATACTGTAGTAAAACATCACAATCTCTTCAGTTCTTTGCTGAGTGTCTGGATTTTTTGTGCTTGCATCTACAGTACCTTGCTGGGCTCAGGTGCAGAGCTGAGATTTAGAGCTTTCTGTAGAGCTTGTGACACGACTTTTCTTCTCTTCACCAGAAATGTTTTTTCCTTCTCTGGGATATCAAAATCCAGACGCACATCCAGCTCTTCATCAGAGCTTCAGAACAAAACACAAAAATATCCTTACTCTAATATTAGGATGGATTTGAAATGAAAGCTGATAAATAGTATTGAAGCTTACAATGTTTTGTTTTATACTTCCAAAGAACAATTTGCTATTAAACTATTACTAAGGATAGGTGTAAATGAATTCACGGTTACCGGTCATCTGTTTTTAGTTGCAGATCAACTTTATTCTTTAAAAAAAAGAAAGAAAGGTCCACTTAGATAAATGCACAGAATTTGAATACAAATACAGGATTGTTTAATTATTATATTATATTATGAGAAAAGATGGAAAGCAATTTATAATACTCATTTAAGTTAATATGTTATCAATAAACCATTTTTGGAAAGCCACATTCAGATATAATTAATTAACCAATAATTATAATTAATTAACCAACTACACGCAAAGTTTATTTTTTTACAGTACTCACCTTTCCAAGAGGCACAGAGACAGTAAGCTGGTGTTTGGCTGGTGGTGGTTTTAAAGGGAAAGAAGTCAATTCAGTGCCTACATGGTTTGGAACAGCAGCATCAACTACTACTATCCCAGCCTGGAGAAAAGTATGTTTAAACAAACATTTAAAACCTTTTTGATGCACACTTTCTGTTTTAGAAACAGAAACATCCCCAAATGTGAGGCATGCATATACATACTGTTCCTCTTCAGTCGGTCAGTTGACGCCTCGTCGAGGACCGACTAATAGGAATCTCACTAGAGAGGCCAATCTACTTCGAGTGAAACTAAACAAGCCAATGCATATTGGCGTGCAATCATTTGCATCAGCTTTGCAGCCTCGCAGTGTGGGTATATAACGAGCAGCTGGTGCGATTGCACTTCAGCCTTTTGCTTCCGAGCCAAGCACTTCCATGCTCTATACAAACTCTCAGGAGATTGGGAAACCTTCAGGCAAGCCTTTTTCTCTGACCTCTCCACCCTGGTGCGGGCGTGACAGCACATCAGCGCGAGCGGTCTTCTCTTCTCTCTCCCTTTTTTGTTTTTTTTTTAATACTGAGCAAAACAAAAAAGCTGTTGTCACAGCTGGTAAGGTGCGAAGTGAGAGCGCTCAACAGCTGTTTTCACGCCTGGTAAGACCAGCATGAGAGAGACAGCGCACAGATAGGTGCACATTGCTGTCTGTGTTCGTGGTGACCGTTCCCCTGCGTGCTTAAAGGGGTGGTTTACTGCTTTTTTTCTTTGCATGACTGTGTTTATGGGGTGCAATATAACATGTCTTCGTGTTTTTTGTTTTTTTTAAGCCTTATTTTTAATAAATTTCACCTTTGTTGTAAGCCGCTTTCTCCTCTGTCATTTGAACGACCGGTTGACTTATGAAACCACTCCCTCAGAAACAGGCAATGGGCTCAGATTGGTTAGTTGGGGCGCTGTGTTGCAATTGGCTAAACTGCGTAGCGCACGTGGCTACCGTTTTCTGGAAGCTGTCTTCCGTAAAATGCGCAGCACAGAGAGCTAAATTACGATTGTAATTTTCAGGAACATAATCAAACATAAATTGTAGCCATTGTTGACGAACTACAGCGTCCGTAGGAAGCCCGAACACAGAAGACCTGTCAGCTAGGTGAAAATAACACACTTTCGACGGCAGGGCTACTGCTCTCCACTATAACTCTTCCTCTTCGACAAAGCAGCAGAAATATGGCCATGCCCCCTTTTTTGCATATTTTGCATATTATTTTGCATATGCATAGAGGGAGGGTTGATGTAAATTTATGGGTTAGTTACGTATAAAACCCGGGAGTATCTCGTTGTAGTCCCATTCGAGTCGTTTTTGTAGGCATTAAACTTCCTGATTTTTAAAAGACGATATCTATGCTTACGTTGAACTTTCAGCACAGCAACTTTGCAGATACTGTTCATGGACTAACAGCAACATTACACACTATTTAAAATGAAAAAAGTGAAATCGCAATCAACCAGTGAGAGCAGTCCCTAAAATAGCTTACACAGATCGATTGCATCATTTTCAAGATGACTTTGTATCTGTGTTTCTGGATGTGGTCGTATACTGTGGTCACGGGATGGTCATGATCGCTGCCTCGTGTGTTGGGCCTAGAACAAGCTGAGGCAGCGTTCGTGGATGAGTCATGTACCCATTGTGGGAAGATGACATCACAGAGCTGCGGTCGAGACTCTCGTTCCTGCAAAGGGGCGGAGTCCCCGTGCCTCTGCCTTGATCCAGCCCTCCCCAGAGGGCTGCTTCAGGCAGTGACATGGGAGACCTGAGGATTACGGTGAGCACGCTTCCTTCTGGGAACCAACCCCATAGGAACCCTCATCCCTCTCACGCTTCGCAGCCAGTTGAGTTACCAATGGAACGTGCTAGACCATCCTCGAGGTGTGTACCAGTCATTTCATTTGGTGCTCTCCGCGACGATCAGATGGGTGGCTCAGACTGCCTCCTTTGGGTGTGCCAGCGGTGCCCGAGTCGGACCCAGAGATTCTCATGTGTGGCCATCAAACAATGGAATCAGTTGCCAACGGAGCTGACCACATGTGTACATTTTAGCACTTTTTCAGACCGGGCCAAAAAATGGCTTCTTTTAAAACAAACATGCTTGCATAATGTATTGTAATTGACGTGTATGTGAGAGGGTATTTGTAAATGAATGTTGAAGAATGAATGAAGGGTGTGACTCTTTTTCTTCTTCTTTTATTGTGTTTTTTTGTGCTGTTTTTGAGAGGAATGATTTTATTAATATGTGTATCTGTTGACATCAGCCTGCCCAGGGACTACAGGTGAAAATTAGCACAAGTGCTATAACCTGGTAAAATGCATCTCTCCTCTTAAGGTTAATGTATATTTTGCATTGTCCCTGTTTAAAAATAAATAAAGAAAAAAAAAAAAAAAAAAAAAAAAAGAGATGATGGCCATGCTTTCCCGGGCTGCCAACAGGATCGGGCTTGAGTGGAATCCTCCACCGTGTCCTGAGCCCTCGAGGCTGGACGATTGGTATCTCGGGGTTGTGTACGCTGGTTCTCAGCAACCCACCCCAGTGCCTTTCTTCCCGGACGTGGACGGCACCTTTTACTGCCAGAAACCGTCTCAGTGGCTCCTCCTCCCTTACCACCCTTGTTGGCGGGGTAGCTAAGGGATACACATGTGTTCAGCCGGTGGAGCGGGCCGCTGCAATGCAGCTGTGCCCTAACTCCACTTGGCGTGGAGAACTGTGTCTTTGAACTCGCCGGAACTATTCGACAAGACTTACAAGGCCTGTGGGAAAGCTGCCTCTCCCGCGCCTCAGCAGCAGCCTCCACCTAAACGGCGCTGTGGAGCCAGTCGCAGGCAGGCCGCCCCGCCCGGAGATGGATGGGACTGCTGACCGCACCGCTCCTCCCCTGGACAAGGGCCAGCTGGACACATTTTCAATAAGAGAGCAGTTCGTTCATCTCTGGGTCTGATGAGGGCCCGGAGAGCAATGGGAGAAGAGAATCCTTACCACTCTCATCCGCCTCTTCTATCGCCAGCGGGCAGCAGTGTGCGGTCTGAGAATGCCACCGAGCCGCCTCCTGCATCTCCTGCCCCATGGAACCAGGTAAGTGTTGCACAGCACACTCAGACCCCGCTACGAGCCACCTCCCAGTGAGAGCCTCCCGAGCCGTGTCCCTGTGTTCCACCTCGCTGCCCCACCCCGGGTACGCCTATGGTCCCTTTGGTCCCGGTCCTTTGTACAGTCTCTGCGAGCCTGGTTAGCGCTCCCAAAACCATCTCGCTGGCTCATTTGGACCATCAGGTTCGGCTATGAGCGGCGTCCCCCCCAAGTTTCGGGCTATCCAGTCTACTACAGTGAGAGCAGCAGATGCCCATGTCTTGCGTGCGGAGATCGCAGTCCTACTGGCGAAGGACGCGATAGAACCGGTCCCTCCATGCCGATATGAGGTCAGGAAACTACAGTCCCTACTTCGTTGTACCCAAGAAAGGTGGTGGGTTACGACCGATCTTGGATCTGCGGTTTTTGAACCGGAGTCTCCACAATTTACCGTTCAAAATGCTTACGCAGAGATGCATTTTCTAATGCATCCGTCCCCAAGAGTAGTTTGCATTGATCGACCTGAAGGACGCGTACTTTCATGTCTCGATTCTTCCTCGACACAGGCCGTTTCTGCGTTTTACGTTCGAGGGTCGAGCATATCAAAGCCCTACCCTTCAGCCTGTCCCCCCGTGTTTTCACGAAAGTCACGGAAGGGGCACTTGTTCCCATGAGAGAACAGGGCGTTCGCATCCTCAACTTTCTCGACGACTGGCTCATACTAGCACACTCTCGAGAATAGCTATGCAAAGGTAGTGAACCTGCATGCACTGCCCTTGGAGGAGGCAGACCCAGCCCTGACTTTGCTCTGTCCCGTTCGCGGTCTGCGTTTGTACGTGGACAGAACTCAAAGTCTCAGGACCTCAGACCAGCTCTTTGTCTGTTACGGAGGCCAGCAGAAGGGAAAGGCCGTCTCCAAACAGAGGATGGCCCAATGGATTGTGGATGCCATCGCCTTGGCTTACAAAGCACAAGGCTACCCTGTCCACTCAGGTTGCATGCTCACTCCACGAGAGGCGTTGCGTCCTCCTGGGCGGTTGCACCTGGCTCCTCGCTAAAAGATATCTATAGAGCTGCTGGCTGGGCGACACGTAACACGTTCGCTATATATTATAGCTTGTGTAGAGCCGGTCTCCTCTCGTGTTCTCACCCTAAACGGGTAGAAGCACCGAGAGGTCCGGCTCTGTCGACTTGGTGCACCCTACTGTGCGCCCTTATTACTCCAGAGTGAAACACCTGTCGAGTCCTCCAACACCCTCGGCTTGGACATGGCGGAGCGTCCAGTGCCAGGCCTTTATCCGATGAATCCTTGAGAACCGGATCTGGGCTGGGTCCCATATGCGTTACTCTACGGGGATCCCGTATGTGTATATTCTCCACGGCTGCTCCTATCGGAAACCCTTGTCTTTCCCTTGGGCTAAGTCACCCATTATTGATATGTAGTACAACCTTCGGGCTAGTCCATATGTTTTCCACATAACTCCTTGAAGAAAGTGGCTTCCGCAGCGATCTCCTTCTTAAACAGAAAGGGCACGCTTTCCCAGTGTTATCCAATGTCTCACTGTATGGGTTATCACGGAACAACAGTGACAGATTCACTCTGTGTAAGCCTCCTCCTATCATCCTTCCAGGCAAGAAGGGGTAGAGGCTTGCACAAGGCGCTGGATGGGGTGCAGCAGCTGTGGCCCTTTGGTTGGGCTTCCCATTAGTCGGTCCTCGACGAGGCGTCGACTGACCGACTGAAGAGGAACGTCTCTTACATATGGTAACCCTCGTTCCCTGAAGAAGGGAATGGAGACACCTCGTCCCGTTGCCACATCTGCTGCCACCCGCCGGGGCGGCCAACTTATCAGGCTTGGCTCCTCAACAAAAGACTGAAGTGCAATCGCACCAGCTGCTCATTATATATACCCGCACTGCGAGGCTGCGCAGCTGATGCAAATGATTCCATGCCAATGTGCATTGACTTGTTTAGTTTCACTCGAAGTAGATTGGCCTCCCTAGCAAGATTCCTATTAGTCGGTCCTCGACGAGGCGTCTCCGTTCCCTCCTTCAGGGAACGAGGGTTACCATATGTAACGGAGACATTTCTTATGGCATCAAATATCGAGAATGAATGTGTATTTTTTCAAGTAATTTTCAATTAACAATGTGAGTCAGGAATGCGTCTTGCACATCAATTACCTACATTTTCTGTGCTGACAACAGTCTCAGAGGTCAGATTAAGTTCAGTTTCTAGGTCTCGATTGATGTAGTAACGTAATGTTTTCAGGAAGCCGGAGCTTTCCTCAGAATTTGAGATCACAAAATCCTCTTTGTAGGCTCCTTTAAGCTTTAACACCATGTTTTGCGTTGCTGGAACACAAAGAGAATAGGCAAAAATCACCTAAATCTGTGATTATATCACACTTTCTTGTGTTTATTTTTACACTGCTTATTTTTTTCAAAATTAACGTAAAGAATAGAGTAATTTAACACTTTATGTTCTATTACATCTATTTCTGAATATCGAATTCCGTTGTGTTTTCAGTAGCCATCTGTTATCTATGCAAATTTTGGATGAAAATGTCTTTATTTACCTTCAGACTTATTGAGAAGCTTGTCTATTTCCACATTCAGCTCACAAAAAGGACCTGTCTGATTTCATGAGAAAGCATAAAGCTCATCTGATTAATTTGATCTAGTATTTGATTTTTTTTTTTTACAAATTTAGTGGTAAGAGTAAACATAGCCTTTAGCCCCTCTTTTAGTTCAGAACTCATATAAGTGTTTCTTATACACCTTGCAAAACAAAAATCCTCCATTCCCTTTCAGATTTTACAGAATAATGTCTACTTTTAAATATTCTGACTGTAACCCATGATACAGATAAGAAAGCTGTAGTAAAGGTTCGTACCACCAATACTCCATTAGATACACATGGCCTTGGTGTATCGGAGCTGCAATACATATTCAAACACAAAACAGACAGTTCATATTTATTGTGTATGAACATGCACATGCATCTGTAAAACAGGCTCTCACTAGCACCTTTTTTTGCAAATGTTAATGAAAAGGGCAATCTCCCTTACCTCTCAGTGACCTCAAACTCTACCCACAGTTCATCCTTGGTCTGAGAAAAAAAAGTATAATAGTCACAAATTCACAATCAAATATCAAGTGCTTTGTCAAGTGTCCATTTTATTGTGCTGTAATGTCAGTTTAGATTGAAGATCTCAAAATAGCACTGACCATATCATTTACAATAAAGCATTTAGTCTCCTTTTTCCCGAGTGTAAGATTATTAATGTCAAAAAAGATAGTGGCACACTGGTCATCTCTCATAAACAGGTCTTCATCATAGATCAAGATCTCCAGAATATTCTGTGTAGGAAAACAGAAGAAAGATCTGAAAGTGTGCTATAAAATTTTTTTGGTTCATATGACACGTTTGTAGTTCATACGACACATCCTACTGGAGAGATAAATAGTGAAAGCTAGAAATACTGTACGAGACAGTATAAGAAAACAATCTTAGATCAGATAAATATTTTAGTGGTTTACCTTGACGTTGCTGTGGACCCTGAAGTTAAACGTTTCGTTCCATTCAGGATTGTCGTTATTTGGGATAGTCTTGGTGCGGTTTGTAAGGACCGATGCTGTGGGTAAGTTCAGGATTACATAGCAGTCAGATGCAGAAACTAAAGAAAAATAGGGGGGGGGGGGGGGGTTGGAAAAGTCGGCAGTGAGAAATAAACCTTGATCCATTTATACAGTATACAGCCCTTAATAATAATGAAGAGAGATTTTTGTTGTGTCAGTTGTCAGATTGTAGGGCTAAAGTCCCAGAAATGCCTTTAAAAATATGTTAGGTGGGTAAAGGATTATACAGTATACATACATAGAATTTGAGATTGGAAAAAATGATTGTACCCTATATATTACATTAATAGAGAATATGCTCTTTATTGCTCTATAATAAACAGGCACATGTAACCAGCAGAGAAAGTCCACATGAAAACACAATTTTCTTTCATCAAAACTGCAAACAGCTTTACACTTCTGGTAAATGTGTAAAATTAATATATGTGGCTGCTGTTAATAGGATGGATTGTCTCACAGTAGTCATAGGACCGATGGATCTTCGCATGTAAAACTTTGACAGACAGATTCCAGTATGGCTTGACTTCTCTCTGCTGAAAGAAACAGAAAACTAAGTAGTTGAGAAATAATGCCATTTGATTACAAAAGTGAATAACACAATCTATGATCCCTAGATCTACACTGTATTCACACAGACGGTTAAAATGAAGTCAATCATTACAACTCCCTCAAGTAAGTAAAGTCAACTGTTGTTTGTTGCAAATCTCATTACAAAAATCTCAATTACAAGTCGAGTCTTTTACAGAAATTCAGAGAGGAAAGACCAGCTAACCTTAAGCATGTTTGAGGGTTTGTGCGGAGATCTGGATTCAGCAGCTTTGCAAAAACAAATGAGAGTGCATGTAAGAGCCAAATGTGGTACAGTACAGCTTGAAAAGCAAGTTTTCCTGCTTATCTATCCATTGCACTGTGTTCCAAGAACTAGGCCTACCTCAAACTAACAAAACCTTTTCGACTGCATACCAAAGACAGGTTTTAATGAAAGCATAAATATAGACATGTCATGACAATGTGAATTGATGAAAATATAACAGTAGAGCATACAACATCAAATTCCTCTACACTGTATGGCTGTCATCCAGGTTTCACCCAGGTGAGTCTTATTTTTAAACTTATATAAGTGTTCATATTGCAATGTTTTTCCCCTCTTCTATTGTATTTCTAAAATGATTTGCTTGTAAGTTTCATTATTTCAGTCTTCAGTATCTAGATTGGTATATTCACTTGCTGACTTATTTTTCTATGGATTTTAAGTAGGCTAGACACTCACCAGGTAAATGGATGCAAGGTTGCTTTAGAAAAATATCGTCAGTGAGTCTGCCTATAAATCGTGAAGTAGCTTCAGTGCTTTTCCTCTTTCAAGCATATATCACAAGTTAAGAGGTCATGGTTGTCAACCTATTCAGCAAAATCTTTTTCTGAGTCATTAAAATGCACATCCCATTTCCCTGAATGAGTTTATTTAGCATAAATAGATTTAAATGAAAAGAGAAAATGAGAATGAAGAGCTTCATAACTATACCTATTATATTTGTTCATTCAGTATTTGATAGTAATTGAACAAATACAAAAACTTAATAATGCCTAATTAACTTTGACTAGACCTTCCTAATTCCATAAAAGGCTACTAAATGACATACTGTAACAGACATGTTTTCATTGCTATTAATGTTGCCAGTATTGTCACTGTTGTCTGCATGTGTCAAATCTGCCCAAGGTGTCCAAGTCAGTGGGTGTGGTGACCTCACCTGAATACGTTTCATATTTAGTAACGTAGCCTACAAAAGGAGTGCTGTCTCAGTCAACAGACTCCACCAGTTGGGCAACGTCTAATTCTTGTCTTTCACATGTCCTTCATATAAAAATATTAAACTTTTTGTCTGATTCTTTTATAATTAGGCCTATTCTACATTTCATGACTTCTTCAGAGACTACATGGAATATCTGTCAGGGTTCTGTCACTTCTGTCTAGTGTATTTCTTGGTTCTGTGACAGAGCTCTGAGCCTCTGACACTCCTGTTTTGTCATGTATTTGTGTGAGTGTGCAGTTTCGAGTTCGCTAGGACCGTACGCTCTTCTGTCTTTTTTTTAAATTATATGACATAATACAGTAGATACAAATGTTTCACATATACTGTTCTAAATGATTACAAATCATCATAAGATATGAAGAGCATTATAACATACATTTCAATGAAATTAAAGAACATTCGAATCGCACATTAGAAAAAGAACGGAAAAAAAAAACATAATAGAAAGGGGGTATACATGTATAATTAAGATAAAGAAGAGGAATTTAATTATTTGAGGATGTCCATCGTTCTGGTTGCTTTGCGGTTTGAGAGTCCTTTCAGCGTTTCAAAATAAATCAAGTCAGCTTTAAAATGGTACGTTAGGTATCCTTTCAGACCATTTATATTTATGTATGTAAAACTTACCAAGTAATAAGATCAAATTTAACATAAAATCGTGACTCTTGTCTAAAAACATCCCTTTTCTCTATACTAATCGTAAAGGGTCCCTCCACCTCTGGAAAGATGAATGTGTATTTAAAATGGGTAATATATGTAGTAGAAATGTGAAATTATTTTTGAATTTGGAGCTTTCTAGAGTGAGAAAAGACAGAAAATGTATTTTTGGCTTATGTGGGTGAAAGACAACAACTCCCAGAATGCACTTGCTCCGCTTCCCTAGGAGGCCACGCCTACCGGTAACAGAGGCTACTAGTGAGTCTCCGTGAGTCTGCCCGAAAATGTGTTTCGAGATTGCCCAAAATGTCCGGGATTCGGCTTTTGCGTTCTACAGTCACCATTCATCATGTTTACTGTGGCAAGCAGGACGAGTGAAGGCCGTGTGGAGAACGACGCTAGGCCGGTGGCGTGATTACTGATGAGCGACACCTGTGAGTCGCACTCGCACCGGTCTCGTATCTCTCACGGAGGAGAGTGAATTTTCTTAGCAATGTTAAAACGCATATCAACCGATCACTTGTTTAGCGTTTATGTAAACACTACATCCAGATTCACCAATCAGAATGAATTCAGTTAGATTGAAACAATAGCTGTGCATGTAAACAATGAATGGCGACCGCAGAAAGCAAAAGCTGAATCCCGGACATTGACGGCCGGATATGTCTGGGGAAAAGAGGACGGTATCCTTAAAGTTACTACTCAGCTTTCTCCACAGAACAAGAGCCTGCTAGCTTACCTTCCAAAAAAGATCGCTGACACTATGTGTAATCCCAATCCTCCATAATGCATCCGTCTGCGTATTCTCAGTACCTTCGTCTATATTTTCAAAAAGTTTCTGCCGGTGAAATCAAACGCACTGGCACTAATCTGTGATTGGTCTGTTAGCGCATTAGGTCCAGCCCCCTATGGGTGGGTTTGAAAGGGTGAGATCTAGTGCTTGTAGTCTTTACAGAAATCCCCCTGTCTTACACTTCCTCCTACAATGATGTAAAATGACGATTTTTGCGTCATTGTAGGAGGAAGTGAAAAAGGTAAATAGAGGATTTCACTCCTCTCAGGGGAAAATGAGAGAGTGTTGCACGACCATTCAATAGTATAACTGTGTTTCTAACAATGGAAAGCTTAATGCAAATGGGTGGAGTGACCCTTTAATTCCACTCAACATATTAAATAAATATTCCACATCAATCCAGAAAAACTTCACATAGGCGTAGCCACGGGTGTGCCGGTGCCACCCACAGTGGCAGCTGGCACACCTAAAAATAGATGCATAATTATTTTTTAAAGTCTTAATAAAAATATTTTTCTAAACTTGGACTATTGTTGTTTACTTACAATATTTGTACATTTAAAATGTATTTTAAATTATTATTGTTAAAAAAATATCTGAATAACGTCTATTTTCAAACTATTTTTGAAAATAGTTCAAAACAAAGATAACAAAAACACAGCAGAACCACTGTAGCCTGGCTCCGCCCTCCTACGTACTTCCGCTCAATTTTCATTTTCCTTCAGTATTAGGTCTGGGATTGTGCTTCAGTCTTTGGTTTTCTCCGATCAATTTTTTACCGGGCCAATCAGCGAACAGAGGGAGTGGCTGAGAACGATGACGTTGATGTTGTGCTTTATTTTGAGTTGTAGTTCAGTAATGGCAGCGGAGAAAGATGCGAGCGAAGCCATTCGGTCCGTTGTGGCAACGCTGCCGAATATAAAAAAGTTAAAGCCGGAGCAAGAACAATCTTTGTTTAGTTTTGTTGGTGGCCATGATGTTGTGCCCCTCCTCCCCACGGAGTTCGGGAAAAGTTTGATTTTCCAGCTCGCTCCGTTAGTGGTGAATGAGCATAGACAGTAAAAGAAATGGACACAGCGACCCCATTGATTTCAACAGAGAAGACTGAAGCCCGATTATTGCACTTCCTGTCTGATGGCTGAGCGACTGCGCAGGCTCAAACTGAGCGTGACGACAGTCTGACAGTTGTAAATCTTCTAGTAGCTGTGCCAAAACAAATCTGAATCACCTAATTCCTCAAAAACGTTGTTGAAATATTTTGTCCCGTTGTTTTTATGGACTCTCTATCTATGGACTTCTCCCTTGACTTTATGCCTCTTTGTCCCCCCGATTGCCTCATAGACAGTAAAAGATTGCCTGCGAGCTTCTTCCGGCAATGTCTCTTTTGTGCGACATAAAGTCGCGTGGTTATGACGCAATCGTTAGCCTGTTTATAACAAAAACGGCTTCTACGGGGCCATAACGTAAGATACAAAGTAATGGAGCCTTTTATACATTGTCGTGTCTATTTAGAAATAAATAATGGACAAATGAAGTCTTTGGATGCCTCAGATGTAAAGTTATTCGCTGTCAAAGTGACGCCAAAATGAATGGGAGTCAATGGAATGCTAACAGCAGGTGAAGTTCTGCTACTATGGCGGCTCCCGCGAGGCTTCAACTTCCGGCTGATGGATTACCCCCTTTGTAGGCTTGTTTGAGATGCGCCTTGCTTCGCCTGAAATGTAGTCGAGAATAGGCGGCTGCAGTGAGAGGAGGAGTGAAAAAAGCGCAGGCAAGCCGGACAGTTCTCTCTTCTCGCAGTGGATCTGACACCTGCGAGATCAATGATGGATATCGCGGGATTCACATTCGTGCACAGTGTTGCTAATAAACTGGATGTAATTTAAGTTTTGTTGCTTTTATATGAAAATAAATATAATGAACAAGACGCCCAAAGTAGGCCTACTTGTTATTTAATTCCATTCCAAATAAGTGTTTATCAATCATTTTTTCTTTAATACAGACATAGGCTATGTATATATATATATATATATATATATATATATATATATATATATATGAAGAGTTCAGATGCAAAAGCCTCTAAGTGCCATCTGAAATTTTCTTCTACAATGATCATTTTTATCAAGCTCGTATATTTAAGTTCAGTAATTTCACTTAAATGACAATTAACAGGTAATTTTCATTGACATTTAATTGAAATTAATGAACTAAAATATACGAGCTTGATAAAAATCATCATTCTAGAAGAAATTTTCAGATGGCACTTAGAGGCTTTTGCATCTGAACTCTTCATATATATAATAAAATGACATTGCATAACCCATAGAGATCGCACTGTCCGAGAGTTTGGGAATATTCACACATAACATACATGTATATGTATATACACATAAAACATGATATCCGAGTTTTAAAATCAAACATTTTAAAAGAAAACGATACATCACGGTTGTTTAAACCAATCAACATTAAGCTGTGTCGTCAGCAAGTCGTTTCCCATCATGCTTTTGATCAGCGCAGTCGGTGGAGAGCAACTGCGCGCGACTGCAGAATCCGACACGTGTGCCTTGCACTCGCGAGATCTTTTTGACACACGTCAGCATGACATCAGAGCAAGGCGGGCCGCACTCGGATACATTTCTAACCGGCATGCATTACGCGCTGATCACCGGTGATCGGTTCTGCGCAGATTTTGCTCGTCTCAAACAAGCCTATTCATTGGATTCCTCCGTCCTCATTTTCTTTCCTTGCGTCCATCCCTCGCATCCTACAGGGGGTGGAGCTGAGACGCGAGGAAAGGAAACGAGGATGCACAAATAAGAAATCAGAAGCACCCTCTGAGTTAAGTGCGCGCACCACAATTATAAAAAAGCCAGTATCAATGGAGCGCAGATATTAGGAGTCACCATGGTAACAGCGCCACACAAAAAGAGGTCTGCATATTTCTCATCTATGATTTCTCACCAGCAGTACGCAAACATTTTTTTTAAGCAACAGGGCAGTAGCGGCGATCGAGAGAGTTAGTTTGGGAGAAAATAGTTGCTCGAGTCAATGCGTAAGTTTATATTTTAATTACTGTTATACAGTGTTGGGTGTAATTACCAAGTAATCTAAATAGGCCTACTGTAATTTAATTAAATGGATTACTCTTAATTCTTCTGTAATATAAAGTAAAATATGATGTCATTGCATTAAATACTGCATAGACTATAGAACAATTCTGTATAAAACAATAGTGGATTTAACATAACATTTTTAAAGGTATATTTTTAATGTAACCTTCTCTCTCTACACACTTTGGTGAATTCAAGAATAAATCATGCAATTGTATATTTTTAATTTGAAAGCATTAAAAGTGCAGTTTATTGTCTCTTTTTATATTGTCCCAGTAGTTGAGATTGATATGGCATTTATAAAAGTAATTAGTAATAAGCAGGGCTGGACTGGGACAGAAAATCGGCCCAGGCATTTTGGCCCAGACTGGCCCACTACATATGATCATAAACACCACCCATCTTTGCACACCCTTGAATATGTTCAACTCCTATTCATTGAAACCACTAATGGCATGTAATGAGTGAGTAGGAACGAGTGAGAGTTAACAGATGAAATAAGTACAAAATTGTAATTTATTAATACAATTGAACTATACTCCGCAGTTATGCATAAAAAAACAAGATATAAGCTGCATTGGCATAGCAATACCAGTGTTTCCCACAGGATCTTTTGTGTGCATTTTAATGTTAAATTCATCAATCTGGTGCACTTTGAGAGTTAAAAATTAAAAGCTCCAACCTATTTTTAGTGTGCAAATTAAACAAAGAAGAGAAAAAAACCTCTTTTAGTATAAAACTATATTTACTATATTACACTACTACATAATAATAGTTATAATTTATCTCAAGACAGTAGCCTAATAGCCATATATTGTTAAACAAATGCACTGAAAAATAAAGAAAACTTTCATAATTAGTTTTGTACTAATTTATAAACTCGAAAGAGATAAGCACATGATCTTTTATTTTGACGGAAACTGCATCAAGCTTTTATTTTGGCGGAAAACATGGATACAAACGCGTCTCATTAAACTTCTAGTAAATTGCTGTAATCGTCAACAATGCAGATGTGGAAATAATGCATAACTAGGTAATGGGTTCCTACACTCATAGCCAAAGTGTTTTAAAAAGTAGTTCTGCTTACCACAGACTCTACACTTTCTCATCTCTCTCTCCTGATCCTCCTCACTATCCTCCTCATCAGCCACTGGAGAGACTATAGTCTCTCAGACTATAGACAGATACACACTTGACACTGCTCGCTCACTCAAAGCAAAAAGGGGGAGGTGTTTGAAGATGTGATTGGGCCAGCCCAGTGTCAATCAAGAAAACAACCAATGGGCCGCTGATCTACGTGTTTCATGGGTCGGTCTGTCATTGGAAAAAAATATGATTTTTTTTTTTGACCAATGCATTACATCGGCACTAACCCAGCGCCGTCAATTAAACAAAACAAAACGAATGGGCTGCCGATGTACGAGTTTTATGGGCCGTAAAAAAAAAAGAGAAAAAAAAGAGATGTATCGGCCCAAAAAGCACGTCGACCCACCGGGCATTTGCCCGGTATGCCAGATTACCAGTCCAGCCCTGGTAATAAGTGTCATGATCCTGGTTTTTTCTCTCATTCCCACTCTCACATTACGCTATTTCCTCATTATCTCACACACCCCCTCGTTATCCTCTTTTTTTTTCCTCCTCAGCTGTTACTCGTTCACTAGTTGGAGCTCTCGCCCCTCTTCACCTGAATCCTTTTCTCTTGATTAGCGTCTCTATTTCTCCCCCCTCTCTGCTCAAGTTAATGACCTCACGCTACAGCTTCACCGGATTCGCCATGATCCTCCTGTTTCTCACGGTTCGCAGGCTCCCTCTGAACCTTGCGTCAATAATCCTCCCTGCTATTCCGGTGAACCGACTCAATGTCGGTAATTTTTGACTCAATGCGAGGTTGTGTTCTCTCTCCAGCCCTCTACATATTCCAGGGATTCCACTTGTGTGGCATTCGTCATTTCTCTCCTCTCCGGGAGGGCTCGCGAATGGGCAACAGCAGTTTGGGAGTCGGATGCCGAATATGTAAGGCATTTCCCTAATTTTAAGGAGGAGATGATCAGGGTGTTCAACCGTTCTGTTTATGGTGAGGAAGCCTCTCGCCTTCTCTCTTCACTGCGCCAGGGTAAGCGCTCAGTAGCTGACTTTTCCATAGAGTTCCGTACCTTGGCCACTACCTGCGGCTGGAGCTTTCTCGAGGGGCTTAATGCTCAAGTCAAGGATGAGATACTGGAAAGAGAGGTACCGACTCGCCTCGACCCCCTCATTGAGCTCGCCATACGGGTTGAGAAACGCTTCGACCTCCGCCGTAGGGCTCGTGGAATGGAATCTGCTCTTCTCTCTTCGGCACCAGCTGTCTCGCCCTCTTCTCCCTCTGTTACCTCTGGCTCAGAACCCATGCAGCTGGGTGGTATCCGTATTACACAGACGGAACGAGAACGAAGAATTGTAAATCGTCTCTGTCTCTACTGTGCCTCCGCCGCCCACTTCGTCTCGTCATGTCCATTAAAAGCCAGGGCTCGCCAGTGAGGGGAGGGCTACTGGCGAGCGCGATTTCTCTGGACTCTCCACCTATCTCCTGTACCACCTTTGAGGTTCACCTTCGCTGGCCAGGTTCCTCTGTTCTCTGCAGGGCGCTCATTGACTCGGGCGCGGAGGGAAACTTCGTTGGTGAGAGGTGGGCGCGTGAACAGGGTATTCCCCTGAAGGGGTTAGACGAATCCACTCCCCTTTTTGCTCTTGATGGAAGTTCTCTCCCGAGGGTCAGACGAGAGACTTCTCCTTTGACTCTCACGGTCTCTGGTAACCACCATGAGACCATTTCCTTTTTGATTTTTCGTTCCCCTTATTACCCTTTAGTCTTAGGCCATCCTTGGCTTATTAAACACAATCCCCAGATTAATTGGGTGGAGGGTTCTGTTGTGTCGTGGAATGTTTCGTGTCATGTTGAGTGTCTAACCTCTGCTCTTCCTCCTGTCTCCTCTGTCTCTGTGTTGCAGGAAGAGCCGGGTGATTTGTCAGACGTTCCGAAGGAATATCACGGTCTTTGGATGGTTTTTAGTCGATCATGGGTGGCCTCTCTCCCTCCTCACCCTCCATATGACTGTAGCATTGACCTCCTCCCCGGTACCACGCCTCCTCGCGGACGTTTGTATTCTCTGTCAGCGCCAGAACGTGAAGCACTAGAGAAGTATTTGTCTGAATGCTTAAATGCTGGTACCATAGTTGCCTACACGTCCCCTGCCGGCGCTGGGTTTTTCTTTGTAAAGAAAAAGGATGTGACGTTGCGCCCATTCATTGATTATCGTGGTTTGAATGACATAACCATAAAGAATTGTTATCCTTTACCGCTTATGTCTTCGGCCTTTGAGATTTTACAGGGAGCCAAGATCTTTACTAAACTCGATCTCCGTAACGCTTATCACCTTATCCGTATTAAGCAAGGGGATGAATGGAAAACTGCGTTCAATACTCCCCTTGGGCACTTTGAATATCACGTTCTTCCGTTCGGGTTGGTCAACGCTCCCGCAGTTTTTCAAGCATTGGTCAATGTTGTCCTTCGGGACATGCTTAATGTTTTCGTTTTCGTTTACCTCGATGACATTCTCATTTTTTCGGCCTCTCTCCAGGTGCACGTTCAGCACGTTCGTCGTGTCCTTCAGCGTCTTCTCGAGAATAAATTGTTCGTTAAGGCAGAGAAGTGTAAGTTCCACGCCCAATCGATTTCCTTTCTGGGTTCGGTAATCTCGTCAGAGGGGGTGATTATGGACCCTGACAAGGTGAAAGCAGTCACTGATTGGCCTGTTCCAGATTCTCGAAGTGCTCTTCAGCGTTTTCTCGGTTTCGCCAATTTTTATCGTCGTTTTATTTGTAACTTCAGTCAGATTGTCACTCCCTTGACTTCGTTAACTTCTTCCAAGTGTCGTTTTCTATGGTCCGAGTCCGCCCAGAACGCTTTCGATCATCTGAAGTCCTTGTTCACTTCTGCTCCAATCCTGTTATTCCCTGACGTTTCCAGGCAATTTATCGTCGAGGTGGACGCGTCCGAATTGGGTGTCGGAGCCGTTCTCTCCCAGCGCTCACCCTTCGATAATAAGGTCCATCCCTGCGCGTTTTTTTCACACAAGTTGTCTCCCTCCGAGCGCAACTATGATGTGGGAAACCGCAAGCTACTTGCTATTCGTCTTGCCCTTGAGGAATGGCGTCAGTGGTTGGAGGGTGCGTCTTTTCCGTTTGTCGTGTGGACTGACCACAAGAATATCGAATTTATTCGGTCGGCTAAGAGGCTTAATGCTCGTCAGGCGCGTTGGGCTTTATTTTTTTACCCGTTTCGACTTTACGATTTCCTATCGCCCTGGAACAAAGAATGTTAAGCCAGACGCATTGTCACGTCTTTTTGGTCCCTCGTCCTTTATAGCCTCCTTTGTGTTTTCAGTCCGGGGCTGGTTCGTTTGTCTAAGTTCCTGTTTCTTGTTCCTAGTGTTTTTGCCTTGTTAGTATTGTTCTGGTTTTTCCCCCCACGTGGGAGTTTTGTTTGTACTTTGTATTTTGTTTAGCTTGTTAATTAAAATCTTACCTTTTGTTTTCCTGCAATTGAGTCCTCGTTTATGTTTCCTGATTATCACGTGACACTCTTACCTCCATGACAATAAGTAGACAAATACTTTCTAGAGATAGTAATTATTAAATTAATCTAATAACACTGTTGAAGATGTCATAGTTAGTAATTAATAACTATTTTAGAGTAACTAAATTCAAGCTAATTTTAATTTTCATGTAGGTGCAATCCTGCAGGCATTAAAAGAACGTGGCAGCAGCTGAAAATGAAATATAAAAACATAATTCAATCAGGTAAGGCTTGAGCATATCATGGATGTAGGCTACCTGACTTTAAAAACATTTGACGTATTAAATAACTAAATAGCATCCAGTGTCTTGCAGTGCAGCCGCATTTTTGACATAGGTCTAATTAACACAATTAAATGTTCATTCTCATTTGACTTCTCAGCCACCAGAAAGAAGGAAGAGGCTCGCAAAGATGGAGATGGAGAGATGGAGATGCAGAGGAGATGGAGATGCAGAGGAGATGGAGAGGAGATGGAGATGCAGAGGAGATGGAGATGCAGAGGAGATGGAGATGCAGAGGAGATGGAGATGCAGAGGAGATGGAGATGCAGAGGAGATGGAGATGCAGAGGAGATGGAGATGCAGAGATGGAGATGCAGAGGAGATGGAGATGGAGATGCAGAGGAGATGGAGATGCAGAGGAGATGGAGATGGAGATGCAGAGGAGAGGGAGATGCAGAGATGGAGATGCAGAGGAAATGGAGAGGAGATGGAGATGCAGAGGAGATGCAGAGGAGATGGAGATGCAGAGGAGATGGAGATGCAGAGATGGAGATGCAGAGGAGATGGAGATGCAGAGATGGAGATGCAGAGGAGATGGAGAGGAGATGAAGATGCGGAGATGGAGATGCAGAGGAGATGGAGATGCAGAGATGGCGATGCGGAGATGGAGAAGCAGAGGAGATTGAGATGCAGAGATCGAGATGCAGAGATGGAGATGGAGATGCAGAGATGGAGATGCAGAGGAGATGGAGATGCAGAGGAGATGGAGATGCAGAGGAGATGGAGATGCAGAGATGGAGATGCAGAGGAGATGGAGATGCAGAGGAGATGGAGATGGAGATGCAGAGGAGATGGAGATGGAGATGGAGATGCAGAGGAGATGGAGATGGCCCTGAGCCTGAATGCTGGAAGGCAAATGGCTGAATTCCTGGAGGGACTTCATCAGAGCCAGTCACTCCCGAAGATTCAAGTGCCTTCATTAAATGTAAGAGGTCTACATATGTGTTATTTTTTATATAGGCTGTTTTTGATATTTCCATATATTTTTCTTTGGGTTGGGTTTTTTGTTGCTCCCAACAGATTCTGATGGTCATATCTGTCTTTTGGAACCTCCTGTCCCAACAGAACCCCAGACAGTTGTAAGTAGCCTACTCAATACACCAGAAATTATGACAAATAGTATTATAAAATGTGCTCAACCAAATGCTCATCTTCACAGGACGATGGAGATGGGGTCTACACATCAAACAATCTACACATTCACATTTCTTCACATTATTTATCTGGAGTAGCCTATAGAATCTATGTTTATATCTAAGTATAAACGGATATTCTTATCTCTCCCCCGTCCCCAGAGTGTGGAAGAACAGCAGGAGGAAGGTCCATCAACTTCTGGTGCACAGATGTACAGTTCAGTGATTTTGAGTAAATGCCACAGTTTAATTCTGTAGAATTTGTTTAGAACTACATGATGTAACTCTAATCTACTGTATTTTCAGTTGCCAGTTAAGTTATATAGACTTCATCTTATTAAAAAAATTGGGGGGAAAAACAGCAATGAATAAATATACTGAAAGAATGAATGAAGTGTTTAAACACAGCTTCCTCTTTAAAAAAGGGGAGGAGATCGAAATAAACTCTGGGTTTACGGAAGTAAACCTGCTCCCGACCAGGTTAGGTTCACAGAGTAAGTTACCATGGTAACTGACTCTGAGTATAAGTTACCTCTCTTTCAGAAACGGGCTTGACTTACCCTGCTTTCTCAGGTTTGATTTACCTACCATTCTGAAACAGAAAACCCAGAGTTTCCTCATTTCAGGGTTAACATATTCAGAGTTTTCACTTAACCTCCTTTCTGAAAAGGCCCCTGGTTCGTTGTCATATGTAGGCTATGTTGTATGTCTGAAGTGAAGTGTAATTTTTTTTATTAATAAAAGCCTTTATTTCTTCTGCGTTTGAGTCCTTGCCTCATCTCCTCAACCCTAAACCATGTCAATATCAGTGCATCTAAAATTACAAAACAATTATTTGTCAACCACACATAATGGCCTACATGTTTTCTACAATGTCAGATTAGATATATGATCCTGTTATTTTGGTGTCAATTTACATATATTTATTAGGCTACCATAAAAACACAGATTTGAACCTCATAATCATCCACAAAGTGTTGAGAACGTTTTCTCTGCAACTGCCTCATTGCATGACCACTGATCTGTAGCCAGTAGACACAGTTACACACTACAAAACACTGGTTTGTTTGACTGTATGAGGACATTGACTTACAAAAATTGTATGAGGTTAATGGTTATTTTTACGATTTTCCCCGATTTATAAGCATTACTAGTGAGGATACATTAATTGTTATCACAAGGTGTTTATTATGATATTTCACTTTATGAATTGGCCCTCACAATGTCCTGTACACATAGGCTTAACGTTACTGTAAACCGACTATTTATTTTCAATTCAATTAAATTTGTTAATCCCAATATACTGACCAAAACAATAGTTTGTTGGCTCTTTTTTTGTGCGAGCGTTTCATAAACATTTAAATTTAGCTGACAAGCCAAACGGCTAATAGACTGACAGGCTCCTGGATCACTGAATCTTTTTTTACTGGGCGAAAAGATTTTAAGGGACTTTAAGGGATGTGATACTACAATAAATATTTTATTTTAGTGATAATAAAAGAAAAATACTTACACTAAGAAATAGTCACCCGTGGAAAAAGTGTAAAGTAGCCTCGTCAGTCGTCACTAACATGTGATGTCGTTAAACCACCAGAAGATGGCGTCAGTCGCTAAACCATAGGAGACTGTGAGGAAGCGTCGCTTTGCCCCCAAACAGTTTGGAAACACAGTGGCTAATGTGATGATGGTCTGTTTACATTTTACACCGATTTGTAAACCAGTTTTATCACATATGTATTCCTCATCTGGCTACATTTAATTTCTAGATACTTTTCAGGGCTATCCAGTCAGTGGCTCAATTAACCAATCTCTGGAGGGAAATGGCCGGACGCTACCCATGGTATGTGTTCCCAGTTTTTGCTTACGTGCATAGCTAGAAGAAATATTAGAAAACACCTGAGATAAGTGTATGTGCAGTAAATGTTTTTTGACCAGACTTTGCATTTAACGTAGGCCTAAATAAAAAAATTGCACAGAGATTCACATAGCCTACATATCCCCTCCTCCCCAAATGCCGACCTCACCTGCAACATTCCTGTGCATTATATTCCACAACGTGCCGCATTAATTTACACTCAGACTCATAGCGCTGCTGTAACAGATTGAAGTCTTCAGCATGCTCCTATAAGTAGAGCTTTGTGGATGAAATCCTGAAACCAATCTAAAGTGGGACACTGGAGGGGGAAGGGAAGTCTTTATCCTAAAAAGCCTAAATTCTGCATGACATTTTATAACTGCACATTGTTCCACTGGGAACAATATTTCTGCAATTTCTCAGGTTAAAATTATTTTATTTAAAAGATGATGCATTTATCAGTGCAAACATCATGGTTGATATCCTTTGTGTGAGAGAAAAGAAAATAATTAAATGTTTGTAATAATGTTTACAGTTTCTTTTAAACGATTAAATTGTTTTTCTTTCATATTTTTTCTAAGACTGCATAGCTTTGGTGTGCTTTTTGAATTCTCTATGAACTTTTAATCACTTTTTAATTTTACAGGACGCGTTTGCCTTTGTTAAAGCTTCCACTGAACATAAAGGAAAACCAAAAACATGAACAAATTCCGCATCTCTTTGCAGCCCAGCTCATTTAATTGAAATTGGAGTGATTGTCTGAGATTATGTCTCAAAGATGAGAGTGATGGCTATAAACACCCCTCCTTCTCCACCTGTAATGGCTCTGAACCCGACATCAGACTTTAACAAAATGTACTCTGATGAGAAACCTTAGCCCGTGTACTTACAGACACACACACACACACACACACACACATAAACACGCCTGTGTAGCCTACTTACACACACACACACACACACACACACACACGTAAACGCGCCTGTGTAGCCTACTTACACACACACACACACACACACACACACACACACACACACACACACACACACACACACACACACACACACACACACACACGTAAACAATCCTATTTAAACGCACACAGACTCCAGGTCAGACAGGTTTCTGCTGGTATTGTGTGGTTTATTATGATTTGAAGATGGTCCCTACACTGTTTTGAACAGGAGAACAAATGGTGAGAGATATTGATTTGTTAAATCTGAAAGAGAGGCTTTACTTTAGGTAACATGATGGAAGAGAAAGAGAAGAAAACATTGGCCACATGCTCTCCAGAACAATTATCTGAAAATCACTTGTTTAAAAACAGTCAGGTCTTTTTCTAATCCTTGCGAATATATATATATATATATATATAAAAAAACCTCTGATGATTTTAAGCTGTTGCATGTAAGTATATGTGACATGCCTGAATACCAGACGTCAAATAATTATTTAGTTGATAGTCAGCCACTAAAGCATATTTTATTAAATATATTATTTTTGTAGCATATATACGATTCTGTTGAGGTGAGCCAGATATTGTATGCTGTTTAATATAATTTATATAAATATTTACAATTTTATATATAATTACGTAATCAATCAATGCGAATTAAATGTGAGTGAATGTTGATTTTAATATGTATTACCTCTGCTCCTCTGATTATGCTGCATGTACTAGACACAAACAAACACCTCTATTCAGTTAATTTATTAGAATTCGCTTTCACCATTCTGTCTTTTTGCGGAAAGTAAAATTTCCTTTTATGTGCTCATAAATCATGCAGCAATGCCGTATTATTAGAGCGTGGATTTATTAGACATTGCATTGGTCATGCACCTCCTGAACTTTCTTACTTAGACTAGACAGAAGCTGCTGCCTATCCCCCCAACACAAACAACAATAAACCTTTGTGCAAGAGGATGAGCTTTTCAAAATATCATTTCAGATCAACCCCTCTCTGATAGTAGCGTGGTATGTTTTGAAACCATTCCCAGGTTTTGTCTCTACTTGCCTCCATGCACATTTGACGTGTTGTAGATGGCAGAAAGAGGTACGGGGAACATTAGCAGAATAAAGGTGCTAGCGATACAGAAGAGAGCCTGCTTAGCTCTACTAATGAGCTATTAAGAGCAAGATAGGGCTCAAGTCTCTCCCCCCTCAACCTCTTTTACAGCCAAAACACACTTTGTCTAGTAATGGGTGTATCAGCAGAGTAAGAATGCACGGGTGTTAGTTGGAAGTGGCAGGTGGAATCTGCTATTGATGTATGTTTTACCCTATTACAGTAATATATTTTAAGGTTTATTCATTGCTGAAACAGGGGAATAGATTTAGTTTAATATGAATAGTACCTAGACTTTTGTGCCTTTATTTTTAATTTAGCTCATGTATTTAACTGGATTAAGAACACTGACCAGTCACAGATTTGTGATGTAGTTTTACAAACTAATTAGTTATTAGAGAAGCATATCACTACCATATCAGTTTAAAGGTCAATATTAGAGATTTTTGTCATTTTATTTATATTTATATTTAGTTGTGCATGCTTATTTTAATTTGCTCTCTTAAAGTACACATTCTTAACACTGATGATTTAATAACACTGTTAAATGCCATACTTTTTATACTGTATATATTAAATTATGATGCCTAAATTCACTTGCAGCATTTAAAATTAGTTTTTAAAAATTGTATGGTTTTTTTTATATATATAATTCTGCAATGTTATGAATGTTCAATTATAGGAGTCTGAATAGTTCCAGATATTCATAATGTCACCCACAGAGACATTTTATGAAACGGGTATTCTATATTTAAAATGAAAGTAGTGATCATAGTTCTGGCTTTTTGCCAACCTTCTTATGCATGCCTGTTTTGTTTCTCCATAATCCACAGGAGGTTTTTAAAATCTTGGAGTTCTGATAGCTGTGTAACCCAAATGCTGCATTGCCTAGACTCAAAGGACCTGCTCAAAATGTGTTTTCCCATCTTCAGGTATTGTCATGTCATGCCTTGTTTCTTATTTATCTATTGATATGTCTCACCATCTGTCTTTTTGTCTCTATCTATGTGTTTTTCCGCACATCTCCCCCTTTGTCCCCCTTCTCTTTGGACGCTGAAGTGTTTTGTTGTCTCTAAATAAATGAGGTGGGTGAGTTTTGCCATTCTGACACTGGGCTTTACTTACCATCTGATGGGAGACTTTACCGGCAGTGACACAATAGAGACAAATAGAGGAAGGGGAAAAGGCACTCATATTGTCCTAGGATCCTCACAGCTAATTCATTAAGGAAATATCTGAATAACCTTCACACAGAAATGTAAAATAAAAAAAAACATGATGAAAGCCCAAAAATGTCATATCGAAAATATTAGCATTTCACAATGTTATGACTGCTTTTGTTAATGACAGAAATGTCTAAACTGAAGGTCAGGTCTTGTATGTAGTTTGACTTCAGATAATGCTTCCCTTATACCACATACTTTAAATACTTATAATTTATAACTATCAAAAGGATGTTTAGTAATTTGCATGACTACAGGGTCAAACATTTTCTGACATGTTGCTAGGTGCAGTGGACTCTGCACATGCTCATGCTAAGAATTGATGGCTCTCTACTAGATTTGAGTCCGATCCCATTCTCAGGAGTACACTCTACTATAAGCCTTTGTCATATATTGTCTGCCCAGCATCTAGTTATTGGACCAGCATAGAAGTTGTGTTGTTTAGCCATGTTGGAAACTTGTATATAAGCGATTCTTGGTTAAGCAAGTTGAAAAGCCTACCCCTAACATATACCTACTAATACTTCAAAGGGTTAGTTCACCCAAAAATGAAAATTCTGTCATTAAATACTCTCCCTTGTGTCGTTGTGTCATTCATCTTCAGAACACAAATGAAGATTGAAGATCTTTTTAAGGAAATCTGAGAGATTTCTGTCTCTCCATTGACAGTCTACGCAACTACCACTTTGATGATTCAAAACATTCATAAAGAGATCATAAAACTAATCCATGTGAATTGAGCTTGTATATTGAACAGATTGAATTCAGGCTTTTATTCACATATAAACTATAATCAACACACAGTTGTTGTAAACTGAAACTCAAACCTGTTCGCTTGACATGCGAGAACCAATGAGGTTCATTTTTGTGTTACGCAGCACGTATGAGCTTCTGTTTATGTTTGCTGATCAATGTTTATATGTGAATAAAAGCCTAAAATTAAATATGTTCATCATATAAAGCGATCGCGTCTCTTCAGAAATTTCCAGAATTTGGAATAAACCGTTCATTTCATATGGTTTAGTTTTAATAAAATACAAGAACCATTAATATGGTTCTTTCTCATGACCAAATAGAGAGCGAGAGAGATTATCCTTCTGTTCATAAAACGTTCCAGGCTTAAAGGAGATACTGTATACCCACCTAGTTAAGATGGAGAGGATCTCAAGCTGACTAGCTGAATACGTTATAGTAGCTTTACCAGTTAATAGACACAGTACTTCCTTGAAAATAAATTTCAGCACAGCGCTACAAAAATCCAAATGAAATGACCCTTAATGCTTTACAATGAACTCCATTTGAGAGCTACATATTTATATACATATAGAGCAACAATTTATCTGTTGCGTATAAATACGCTATCTCCACAGCACTTTTACAATTAAAATCCCTCAGTACTCGCCATCTCCAAAACGCCAAGCCAATGTTGATTCTTGTTTTATTACGAGCTCTGTCACGTTCTCTGTTTGCCAGCAGACTCTCCTCTGTTCGAGTTTTTTTTAAAACAGGAGATTCTCCGGAGGTTTGAGATTTAGCCTGCTCCATGTCAACTTTTCTCACTGGTTGTGACAACTAACCTATGCCTCTCCCACATCATACATGTGTCAAAGAAGCTAGAGCAACTTTTCTCTATTTACGGATATGATGAGACACGCACGGCTGAGTGATGTACAGTTTGTACACAATTTTCTGTGGTAACCGTCCTGCCCAGTTTAAAATATAAACACTTAGAATAGGCTTACCAAAGTGAATCATGGTAAGACAAAAACACATTTTGGAAGAAGGATGCAATGGTCCATTATTACATTTTGTTAATTTTAAACCAGAAAAAATCATAATATTTTAAGGGTTGATATTCTTAACTTAAGGGAACATATTTGTTCCTTAAGGCTTGACTTTTGTAACTTAAGGATACATGTTAGTAACTTTAGGGATGATTTTAGTAACTTAAGAATACAAATTAGTATCTCAAGGGTTGATATCCATAACGCAAGGCTTTATATTAGTATCTTATGGGTTAATATTCGTACCTTAAATAACATATTAGTACTTTAAGGGTTGATTTTATAAACCTGCATTCCAAACTTAAAATTTGTTGTTCTTTTCAACAGGTATTACACAGTACCGACAGTTTTAAAAGGCAACAGATATTTGAAGATGCCTCTGTACCAAAACAGTTTCGTGTCCTACGGTCTCCGTCCAGGACATCTTCATCTTTTGTTGACCTGGAACGTCTCGGATCACAGCTGGTACGTGTCCCACCAAACTCTTTTTCCCAAGCTCGGCGTAGAATTGCCCCTCTGCCCCTGCAGCCCCTTTTCGTAGCCTCCTCTTACCTTTTCTTTAAACAATCCCTCCCTCTCATCTTTTCTTTAAACAACCTTTCCCTCTCTCCAACAGGCTGCCCCACACACTCGCTAAATGAAGTTAGTCCAGCACCCCCCTCCCCATCCTCTTCTGCTCCCTAGCAGACACACTCACAGAATTGTTTGTTAATAGTCCAATTAGATAATTGCCATCTTTCACTCCTTTTGCTCTCCGTTTCCCATAAAGGACTGAATGGTTTCGGGAGGGGGGAGTTCAACATGAAGAGGGCCTCTGGCCCTGCAAGGTGACAAGAAGGGTCCGAGCCTGTTCCATGCTCACAACCATTGGCTTGAATTGAATCATTGTAGCCTAATCAATGGTCTTATTGGATTACAGACCACTGCTGTTCCCCCAGATATTGTTGCTTTGACAATGAAAATAGGCGAGACTGAGTGGGTGGGTGTGTAGTGGTGTGGAAGGAGTGGGAGTGGGAGAGGGGAGGAGGAGGGGGCCGCTTTGGATTTTAGCGTTGGTATCTCGTACAGGTTGAGTTTTTTAGCGGTGCTTCAGCAGGTTTCTTTTAGGGTATAAGGGGGCTGAGTGATCGTAGCATACGGTTGGGGTTTGTATTTGAGGTGCTGGATAACTCTGGGTGGTTGTTGCGCACTGTCCTCGGCTTGACAGAGTTCCCTTGTGTTCATCTCCTTTCTTTTGTGAATCCGTGTTCATTACCACTACAGATTCCGAGCGAAGTGGATTCCATTTTTTTTTCGTATTTCAGGTCTCTCCGCCTCCCTCATTCTTTTTCTCTCTCTCTCTCTTTGCTCTCCACCGATCTTTCCCTCTCTCTCTTTTCGCTCTTTGCTTGTATTAGCTCAGAGGGTGCAGTGTGTGTTATCGGGCCGTTATCCGGGGGAGATTCACAGCCTGCACGTAAAGTTAGCCCGACCGAACTACAGCCTGAGAGCAGAGGAACAACCAGTGCCGGGGCATCGAGGAATGAAGTGGAACTTTTCTGGTGGTCCTTTGGCTCCGTAATTGTGCATGGTGGCGATTCGAGGCGAATCATCTCCCTTGATCCTGTGTGAACGAGGGCGGAGAGGGGGGTCGGAGTGAGTGGACCCCTCTATCAGGACAATGTGTATTTCCCAAACAGTTTAGAGTATTCATGAGGTTACGCAAATGTGGAGGCAGCAAAATTACCGTAATCAATCGAAGCGGCGAGCATGCGTCCGTCCACAGCTCTGATTACCCGGAGATCAGCCTGATGTGAATGTTACAAGGAGAGGAGCTGTTAAATTGCTGTTGAATTTGGGTGAGAAGTCTATGATCATTGGGCAAGTGAGTCTGCACAGAGATAATAGGGCAGATCAGTGGACTGGGCAAGTGCTGGTGGCACATTAGCTATCTGACTCCAACTCCAAGCTGCTGTTTTACAGAAAGACCAAACCTATATTACCCAGAATAAGCAGTGTGTGTCCAAACCCGAGCAGTTATTTCTTCCCAACAAGGAGAAAAAGGAGAAATCTTCACAGAGGATAAGCGACTATGGAAGTCCGCTACAGCCAAGACTCGGAGTCCGGAATGCTGCTGAAGAATGGACTAAAAGAGGGGAAAGAGGGAAAGGATTCTCAGGGGAACATTTCAAAAACATTCCTGAAGGACCAGCAGGAGTCCTTCTCTCCATCCGGACCAGTGGAAAACTGCGAAAAGAGCCGGACGAGCTCAGGAGATCCTGACTACTGCCGAAGGATTCTAGTTCGAGGTAAGTTTAAAAACACTCATTTGGAGCTTTCAATACATTCTGCACTTGAGAAAAAAAAAAACAAGAAATCGACTTAACTTTTATTTTTGCTTTTAGTGCTAGTTCTTCTGTGTCGCTGGTTTTGTTTTCTTCCATGAGTGAGAATGTATAGATTTGAGCGTTCACAAGTGTAATTTGATGTACGCTGAATTGAGAACAGGGAAAAATGTGTTCTGTATTATAGAAAAAGAATTATGCTTGTTATTTTATCAGCTGTTATAGTGTGTCTCATAGCTCAATGATAATTTTTTTCCGCTGCCTTTTAGTTGCAAATATTTGCAAATGCTATTTAGAGTCATTTCAACTGTATATTACCATTATAGACATAAACACTAAAATTAATAGAATAATTATCAAAGCTGGAAAATACTTTTGCAAGGGTATTATGATTGACAAAGCTTTATTTGTTTAAAGTACATTTTCTGTGATTATGAGGTTTAAGGATACATTTAGTCATTTTTATATATAAGGGATAATTTAACTTTTTATTTACACAACTGATTATGTTGATTATCATTTTTAGATGATCTTATGATGTCTGCTTTTTATATATTTATGACCTTCAATGCTTTTTGTCCTTCATTGGAAAAATTTCTAAGGTATCGGAATGGAGATCTGAATGTCAGAATTTTTTTCTTTTTTCTTTCAGAAACAATGTGATTGAGATTGTGGAGCATGCAAAACAATTTATTTATAAATTGAAAATGTTTCACATTAAGTTTTCAGAAGAGCTATTATAATGTTTTTTGCGATCAGTTGGCTAAAAACTGTTTGTCAATTTGTGTCAAATTACTAACATAGTTGTGAAGCCCCTCCTGCTACTGTCAGCTGATTGTAAAATTCTGGAGAGCAATCAGCTCCATTAATTTATTTAGGTTGTGAAGCTAAATCTAGGTCAGTCTCAGAGGCCTGTTGAAATATGAGGAAATTAACCTTATGAAATGATTGTGTCATTTCTTCAGTCACAATTCAGCAGCCAATACAATAATAGTTCAGTATCTGGATTTTAATAATTTTGTAGACCAGTGTGTGTATATATGTGTGTGTGTGTGTGTGTGTGTGTGTGTGTGTGTGTGTGTGTGTGTGTGTGTGTGTGTGTGTGTGTGTGTGTGTGTGTGTGTGTGTATGTTTTAATGATTTTGAAGTTGTCACAAAGCTTATCTTATTTTAAAAGGAATGTATTTATTGATAATAAAAAAAAATTATAAGCATGCTGGTGCATGGTTCTCCGACATTATTAACAAAAAAGAAAAAAGAGTGTTGATTTTAAATATAAAAAACCAGCTAACGTGTTTGGTGTATGTTTTTAAATATTTTATTTTTTTAGTTTTCAAATCACACATTTCTCTTCCTCTTTTCTTTTACTTTATTAATTTTATTACAAAAAGTTATTAGTAATCCTTTAATCTGTCCTGAGAGAAAAATTTGAAATATTTATAACTTAAATGTGACAGACAGAAAAATCAAAAAAAGTTTGATTTGATAGATTTTCGTGTATTTGTGATTTATGCAACTTATTAGCTTTTTATTTTACACAACACTATTTTAATACATAATAAGTTGTTAGTATTTAAAAGCACTGAGCATTTTTTTATTATTAAAATAATAAGTACTAGTCGGCTTTTGTTTAGCATTTATATGCCACAACCTACAAAAACATGACGGTCTTTGGGGAAAAAAAGGTTTTCTTGATTAAAACGCCAAGTTTTGTACAGTTTAATCTGTTTTGCATCACTATCTATATTAATTTCTCAAAAAAGTTACACTTTTAGCATGTTTTTATTATATAATGATTTCTGCTAATTGTATGTACAAATATTTCATTGATAATTTGGTAACCGTTTACAATAAGGTATAATTTGTTAACATTTGTTAACTACATTAGTTAACATGAGCTAACAATGAACAATACTTCTACAGCATTTATTGATCGTAGATGTTTATTTCAACATTTAATACATTTTTGAAATCAAAAGTTGTATTTGTTAACCTTAGTTAATGCACTGTGAACTAACATGAACAAACAATAAACAACTCTATTTTTATTAACTAACATTAATTTAGATTAATTAATTAAGATTAATAAATGTTGTAAGAAATATATAGTTCACTGTTAGTTCATGTTAGATAATACATTAACTAATGTTAACAAATGAGACCTTATTGTAAAGTGTTATCTTATAGCAGGTATACTGTAATTTGCTGAAAACATTTTCCCCTTGACATTTAGATGCCAAAGGTTCGATTAGAGAGATTATTCTCCCCAAGGGTTTGGATCTAGACCGACCAAAGCGTACTAGGACCTCGTTCACAGCAGAACAGCTGTACAGACTGGAGATGGAGTTCCAGCGGTGCCAGTATGTTGTGGGAAGAGAACGAACCGAACTTGCCCGACAACTTAACCTGTCTGAAACTCAGGTACACACTCAAATACACATATCGATACACACAAATACAATTACAAATACACAAAACAATCAATTATGAAGACCACTGAAAAACAAGTCAAACTCAAAAATAATCAGAAACATGTATCACACACATTCAGCTCTCCCAGAAATATTTATCCTTGTGACACGTCTGACGCATTTGATGTGTAAAAATGCATTTTTGATTCTCTGTACCATCTTAAAAGACACAGCTACCTGGTAACAATTTGTTCATACTATATGATTTTGATCTTTATTTTATTTGTATTTTGATCATCCTCTGGCATCCCTTCAGGGCACCTAAAACATCATTGGTCCGATCGCATCTTCCTGACATTTTCCTGGATAATTCCCTCTTGCAATAGTTTGATGGTTTGTTAGTGGTATACAGGGCCGCTTTTCAAAAATAAGCCCAGCGATGCATTTGCAGCACATGCTTTGCGCAGGGGTCAGCAAGAGGTCACAAGCTTGAGATTACATGACTGAACTGTACATGCACTCTCTCTCTCTCTCTCTCCCTGCTTCTCTGACCTTTTTTATCCCTCTCTCTCTCTCTCTCTCTCTCTCTCTCTCTCTCTCTCTCTCTCTCTCTATCTATCTATCTATCTATCTATCTCTCTCTCTCTCTCTCTCTCTCTCTCTCTCTCTCTCTCTCTCTCTCTCTCTCTCTCTCTCTCTCTCTCTCTCTCTCTCTCTCTCTCTCTCTCTCTCTCTCTCTCTCTCTCTCTCTCTCTGCGTGTCTCCCTGGATAATCTGCAGTGCGGGGAAACTATGACTTCAGTAGTAAGGCTAATTTTGGAGCCCACGTTTTTTATTTGTTTATTCATCAGTGAACGTTCATTATACCACATGCTTGCATGACCAATTACTGCATTTATTAAAATGAAATCATATAGCTGATTTTTTCTATTTTAGCAAATTCAAATAATTTTTTCTCAATTATTCAATCATATGTCGTTACTATTGATCGGGCCTCCCCTAATTAAACTCCCTGAACACCTGCAAACCGACAAAGCTGTCTCAATGTTCCTAATTCTGTTGGCCATTTGAACTGTGTCACATTCTATCACATCATCACCCCTCTAACGACTTTAAAATTCTTCTGCTCTCCTGTGGGGCAAAATTACGACATTTGAAGCCCCGAGGCAGATCAGTGGTGCTAACACAGGGAGCACAATAGAGTTAGCTTCACTAATGCCCTCTCTAATGCCCCGTGCTGCAGTGCAGTTCAAATCCATGCCTTGATTACATTAAAGCTTCCCGTGTCTCTTCTTGGCCGCCTGATGAGGACGGTGAAGTGCTCCTTAATGACGACATCATGAAATTAACATTGTGTTCAGAGACGCGAAATGTTCTGTGGAAAGATCAAACAAGGAAAGTCATCCATTTGTGTTCCAGCAATGCATTTTTTATTTCTCAAAGACAAAAACAAGAATGAGAGAGAAAATATAGTTTTTTTAGAACTGCTGGTAATTCAATGTTTTCCTTGACCTTCTGGTTCATTTTATCAACAAAATATTGTGAGATTAAACAGATACAAATGACAAATGTACATGTTTGAAATTTATAGACTATGGGTTTAATCTGATAACTCAATAATTAGCGTGTCATTACAACAGTGATGAAACTGTTAAGGTATGTACTTATGTAAGTAACAGCTTTGTTAAACTGAGCTGCATATTTTTTCTTTAATAATTTTGCACGAAACATTTAAATAATATGACCGCCATTGTGATGCCTTTAATGTGACAGTTAAACTGTGTGACACAATTCTGAGATGTTAGTCATTCTTCATTGTTCTTATTTCTCTAAATCTATCGATCACTTGAAGTACAGTGAATATGAAGCGGACCTCCTTTTCTCTATAGAAAATAAATATATATTGTGACTTTGTTTTGCTATTGGAGCTTGAGCTAAACATGTATTATCTGGAAATTGCCATTCCTCTTTCTTTGTAAACCTAAATGAAATGGATACGATACAATTATGTGGTTCAAAACAGTATTGATCCATCCATCCTTGCAAAAGGAGCTTGTGTTGTGCTGTTTTTCAAAAGAAAAGCACACATTTTTTTTCATTAAATAAGTCTTCATCAAAACTTACATTTACCTTTTTTATTTCAAAATAAGTTTCACTTACACTATTCATTTTAATTTTAGCTTTACATCCACAGGACACTTTTGCCTTTTTTACAGTGTTTTTACTTTTTTACTGCTCCAAAATTGAATCAGATTTACCTTAGACTTATATAATCTAATCACATTTTACCTTATTTAGTTTCTATAAATAGACTTTTACATACCAATAATCATGGTATGTAAAAAATCAAAGAATTGTTTTACTTTTTTGTCTTTATATTTTATATTTGTAATCAATTCTAAGTAGCATTATAGTGGTATTATGCAAGATCACACAATTTACCTTATTAATTTGTTTGTTGTGTTCTATTTTAAGCTGATTTCTCTCTTTCCGTCCTTCGGCAGGTGAAGGTTTGGTTCCAGAATCGGCGCACTAAGCAGAAGAAGGATCAGGGGAAGGATTCAGAGCTGCGTTCTGTGGTCTCTGAGACAGCTGCCACATGCAGTGTCCTCCGTCTCCTGGAGCAGGGCCGGCTCCTCACTCCCCCTGGCCTGCCAGGGTTGCTGCCCCACTGCGGGAGCTCGTCACTAAGCTCAGCCCTGCGTGGGCCGTCTCTGGGCATCACCGCTAATGGAGGCTCTTCCAGCAGTAGCAGCAGCGCGGCTAGCTCAGGCACAGCCGGGGGGAGCCCGCCGCTGCCAGCGGTGACCAGTTCGGGGACAGTCACGGGGCTGCAGGGATCTCCGCCTGCCCACGGGCTGTTTAGCTTTCCTATGCCCTCTCTACTTGGGTCGGTCGCCTCACGCATCTCCTCCACCCCGCTCGGCATGGCCGGATCCCTCGCAGGGAACTTGCAGGAACTTTCTGCCCGCTACCTGAGCTCCTCCGCCTTTGAGCCCTACTCGCGGACCAATGGCAAAGAAGTGCTAGACAAGAAAGTTTTGGAATGATCACTAGGGGTTTCTTTTTGTCTTTGTTGTTGTTGTTGTTTTGAAATTTAGTTTGAGCTCTGATTATCTCTCTTTTTTTATTAACTTTTACCCCTTTTGTCCCATCAGTGCTGTTGTATTTTTAATCTTGTAGTTTTTTTTTTCTCATGTCATCAACCTGCACACTTGATTCCTCAGAACTGTAAAAAGGTGGATTTTCAGAGCTTTTTGCACTAAATCGAAGTTTCTCCAAATTTGACACAAACGAGAGCTTGAGGAGGGAATGTAGCAAGAGATTATGGAGGGGAAGAGAGATAAAAATGCTTTCTGAGGCAATATTTTCGGGGCACTTTTTTCCCGTTCACCTTTTTTGGAGCTGGACAGTTGTATTCAGATTAAAAACTAATCTGAAAACTGCTGGGTATTAAATCAGCAGTACAGAACATAGACCCCCTGATAAAAACTGAACTCATGGCAACATTGCTCATGTTTTCAGTTTGAAGAGCGATCTAAATGTGATTTTTACATAGTTGCGTTTGCCAAGCCTCAATTAATGAAATATATATATTATATCGGAATTCATTTTCGAAAGGTTAGCATACAATACAGTCATACTGTGGCTTTATATACACAGTTCGCTTACAGAGGTCATGAATTTGCTGTACCAAGCTATAAGATCGGATGTCTATACCATTTTGTATTCGTTTGGTTAAAGATGTTCTGACTAAATCGAAGGAAAACGCTGTCAGACCGTTAAATAGTCCAATAGTTCTGTGTTGTTCTCTAAATGGTTTCTGTGAGGGTGCTCCCCAAAACGAGTTTTGAAGGCAGTCCCAGTTTGTGAGTTTGTATGTCTTAAATATGCAGTTTTTCTCCTCTGTGTGTGTGTGTGCTGGTACTAAAGTTGTAGTCCTGGTTTCCATGTGTAGGTGCTTGTTTAATTGAAAACCTAAAGAGAAAATTTTAAATGTCATTGCCTGGGATAAAGCTCCTGAGTATCGACAAGACCCTCGCATTATTGGACTAGACGATTTGCCGTGAGCAGAAACCCCTGTACCAATGCGGCAAAGTTTTCAAGAAGAATTCGACGCCCTTTCTATTATCAGACCTGAAACGAGGCAGATCTCTGATGGACGAACAGGGTACGATTACTGTAGTATAAAAGCAAGAAGATTGAATAACTAAAATTGTTATTTTATTGTAAATTATTCACGTCTGTAATAAATAGATCATTAGTATATCTGTAAATAATGAAAGAATGAATGTATGTGGGGGCGGTGTTTCTGGCTGAACAGCCAATCAAAGCTCGGGTGGTGTTGTTGTTAAATATCTTGAAGTTTGTGAACCGTGGTATGAGTGTGGATATATATTATATATAACTAAAAAGTCAAAACAAAACAAATCTCTTCAGTCTTTCATTCCATCTTTCTTAGCTGTGTAAATTCTAAATGATGTGATGGTTTCTTCATGTGGTGTTCTCAGCATCAGTGTAAATCATCCAAGGTCACTTAACCCCTGCCAGTTCTGTCACAGCGCTGGCTGACATTGTGTGCTGTGGTGATGTTTGAGGGACATACAGGAGTTCAGCCTTGCATGAATGAATGTGTCTGGACATCCTGGAATTACTCTTAATATATTCTACCTGATTTCATTTGGACAGAAATATCTCCCAGAGTTACTCCTTGATTTGGTTTTGGACATAGAAACAATCGTACAAACACAATAGGAAGACGTTTATGGGAAATCTACTGGTCCAACTGTGATATCACAGGAAGGAAATAATCAAAGTGTTCAATTTCAAAGGTTGGAAATCTGAAATATCTAGTATTTTTGCATTTCTTTACAACACAATTAAGACTTTTAAATATGGATGATGAGTGAGACAGTGATTTTAAATGAGAAAAGTGAGATGAGGTGAATTTAATAATTTATTGAGGGGTGGGATGGAAGGTAGACCAGACACCTCTGTTTTTCAAAGAAGAAAAAAGAAAAATCTGTCCTTGTAATTGGATGAACATTATGATGTTGTTGCATTTCATAAAAGGGACAGACTATTGAAAAGACGTTGGGATACACAGAGTAGGGAGAGTGCATTTTTTATTTGTAAAATTTTTTTGTAAATGTATGCTTGAGCAAAGTCTGAAGGTTGTAGAATGGCAATGACTAGCCAAACAAAAGCAGAACTTCTCAGTGCAGATGAAGTTTTGCAATACTGAGTTCCTCAAGGGCAAATAAACACAATAAATCTGCATTTGAAAAGCAGGATATTAGTTTTAAAAATGATTTGTTAATTATAACATTTGATTCATTATTTTAAGTGTCACCAAATTTTTTTCAATGATGATTTCTGGCAGATATGACGGGGTTAAATCATCATTGAAAATCTTTATATCTGCCAGAAATCATCATAAGCCGTTCACACTGAAAATCTTTCATTTAAAAATAAATAAAAATTTGGTTAATATTTATTCTAAATAACTTTTGTTTAATTTATTTTATTTGGCATTACTTTGTTTTGCTACAAGTTGAAAAGAAATAAGTTTAATATCTCTTTGATTACATGCCATTTTAGCTTTCAGGTTTGAGCTATCACATGTTTGTGTGCGTGTTTATATGTGTGCACTGATTGGAGGCTTCTAACTAAAGGCCTTTGTCACTTTGCTACTCGGAGTGTTTTGCAGTCTTTGCCCTTCTGAGTCTTGGGAATCTTCCTTAAAAAAAACACAACGGTCTTGGCCTCCTCTCCCCCTCGCTCTATTTCTCCTCCCTCACAGCCCAATTAGGCTGAAGGTCGAGCTGCATTGTGGTTGGGGGTGAGGGAACGGGTGGAGACGATGGGGGAGAGTGTGAAAGAGAGGGAAGGGGGGATTGTGTGAGACCACCAACACGTTCCCCGCGTCACATGACTAGCCCTTAAACACCGGCCTATGGTGGGAGGAAAGGCAGCATCCTGTGGGTGTTTTGTGCTCTTTGTGCGTCCCTCACTTCCTCTTTTATTTGTGCTTACATATGGTGATCAGAGCGTAAACGCACGCTGTGAAAGAACCTTGTACAAGAGTAGAGTGGACTCGTGACCCCGATGGTCCTGGAGAGCGTTAAATCCTGTCATGGCTTTCCCGGCCTTTCCCTGAAGTGTCATACATGCTGACAGGCTTTTCCAACTAAATGATCCAATAAACCAATCAGGGGATTTTGAAAAGCTGAGCAGCTACACGCTGGTACCTTTGGCACATAGACTTGCCTGGGCCCTTAAAGGTCTTATCTTATGCTGACTGACAATTAGTTTAAAAAATGCAAAAGAAAACACGTTTAGATATCTATCTCCTGATGATGTATAATTCACATTCTGAAGCAGAATCAGAGGCAAATAATAGTTACAAATAATAATAAAGGGTTTTGAGCTTTGAAACTGGTTTTACAAAAGTAAAACTTTCCTTGAATTGGATTTCATGAAACATTCAAATTGACCCTATAGTTTTTAATGCAAATGTCTTGTCTTGTTTTGAAATGAAAGAAAAAATACTTCATCAACACACTCCGCCTCTGAAACAAATTTCCAATTTGCTGACATCATTGAGTCCTTTATTTTTCAACCCACCACTTTTCACGATTCAGTCAATTATAGTTTACACAAAACATGAAAATTGAACTAAAACTTTAACAATAAAATCAAGTTCCATCCTCGAAGCATCCTTCTCGCTCAGAAATGCTTCATATTTTATAAATAAAATGGGCTGTGAATGTAGTTTTGTGTTAACGTTAAGCAATCTAATCATTTACTGATGGACTGCCTACAGATGCATATGGCGGTTTATGACAGAAACCTGCTGACTAGGTGGCATATCACTAAGCCTATTAGTACATATCTGACACAGCAGAAGTCTCCAAACGATAATAATCAGTGATGCCAGTGATGGCCCCTGCTGTGGTAGATTAAATACAGATGTTGTCATCAAATCTCACAGGTTTCAAACAACAATCACGCAGGTGGTATAAACACCATTAATCGCCACATTAGAATCAACAAGCATCTCATTGAGGCATTGGAGAGCCAAATCGGTTTGTTTGGCCCGTGTGAGTGGCACTACTCCAAAATAGCCCATTTCATAATGTTTTCGCATTGTTGTGTAATATTTAATGCAATTAAAAATAACTTGTTTTTTAACAATAGCACAATTGTCTACTAGCAGAGGATTTGTTTCCCACAGCGTTTCGATTCAATTTGCGTTTGCATGGAACAAGGTCGCTTGAAACGAACAATAATAAATACATCAACAATCCAACCTCCCTCCACCTGGATCAAACCGCACCACAAAGCCTTGATGTTTTTTTTTTTTTTTTGTGGACGGATTGTGAAACAGATTATGTATTTTAAGCGAGGGCACGACTCCAGTGGGTGGGTACACTTCAGGGGCATTAATTTGCTATTTTTTGCATTCTGTCTGAAACATTTGGATTGACTCTCAAGAGACTTCACAAACGGCAGCATCACCACCGCAACACCCACCCACTCCAAACTCTAGTGCTTTTCCCTGCCAACATGTCTCACACTGGAGAGTGTGTATGTGTGTATACTCATATCCATACAGTGTGTGTGTGTGTGTGTGTGTGTGTGTGTGTGTGTGTGTGTGTGTTGTGTGTGTGTGTGTGTGTGTGTGTGTGTGTGTGTGTGTGTGTGTGTGTGTGTGTGTGTGTGTGTGTGTGTGTGTGTGTGTGTGTGTGTGTGTGTGTGTGTGTGTGTGTGTGTGTGTGTGTGTGTGTGTGTGTGTGTGTGTGTGTTAGGGCAGAGGTTCAAATCTTCAAATCTCAAACATTAGATTTGAGTTTTGGACCTATTGTACTTGCTGCATGTAGAGAGAGACGAATTCAGTGGGAGAATGAACATCAGATAAGTGTGTTCCAACATCTAGTGTAGCTGTCAGTAAGGAGGAGTGATACGTTAATAATAGTTGAGTGGAAAGTTACACATGCAGATGAAGATCCAAATGGATTCCACAAAAGTACAACTATCCTTGAATTGACCATCATGGAAAAAAAGGAAAATAAATGAAAATGAACCCTATTTTCAGTTTTAAATAAAAAATTTTGGTCTTATTTTGAATGATAGTTTCATCAACACACACACCACGCACACACACACACACGTTGTGTTTCATTTTTAATGGGGACTTCCATAGACATAATGATTTTTATACTGTACAAACTGTATATTGGATCCCCTAAACCTACCCATAACAGAATTTTTTTTTTCTCTCTCTATTTTTACATTTTCAAAAAACATAATTTAGTCTGATTTATAAGCTGTTTTCTTCATGGGGACCAAAAAAAAAACAGATATTGCCATCTTTCAGGGGCATTTTGTCCTCATAACATAGGGTTTACCTGGACCACATACACAGACACACACGCACACACACACACACACACACACACACACACACACACACACACACACACACACACACACACACACACACACACACACACACACACACACTCACACACACACACACACACATTCAAAACTTGCTTTGCTTGAAACAAATTTCCAAATTTGACTACCACACTACCTTTGACTATTCAGTCAACTCAGAAAATATCAAAAATGAAACTAACAAAATTAACAATAAAATCATTTCCCAGCCTACATTTTTTTCCTCTGAACATCCCTTTTTGCTCATAAATACATCACATTTCACAAGTAAAATGGGTAAAAAAAAAAATTTGTGTTGATTATAAACCATCGGATCATTAATACAACCATTAAAATCATTTACTCACTAAATGTTTTTCTTAGAATCCTTCTAAATATCTTATTTTATGTCTCACAGAAGAAAGTCAAGCCAAGTCACCTTTATTTATATTGCGTTTTATACAATACAGATTCTACAAAACAGCTTTACAAATGATGCATTTCTGCTGTTATTCAGCTGAAGTCAGTTCAGTGTTGATTCAGTTCCTTTGTAAAGATCATCAATTATTAAATTAGTTCATTGCATGAATGAAAGTCAAACAGATTTGGAACAACATGCATTCAGTTTAAGTAAGCAGAACTGGCAGATTTTTATTTTGTACTCATACATTTAAATTGCTCTTTACTTGAAATATTTGAGTAAGCTTCATATCTTTAACTTAAAATTATCATATAATTTCAACCTAAATATTTTTTATATTAAATATTTTAATAAGTTTTAACTTGCTAATTAAGTAAATGCTAACTTGTCAATTGGTAACACCATGCTTTGAACCATAGCATAGCTTGGCATAGTATAACAATTGCTGAATGAGTAAGGCAATATAATTAATTTACCATAACTGTTCTCAAACTAAGCTCATGTGCACTCGTCACCCAAACATAACAGAAACTCTTCTTAATCAGCATAGCAAAACATTAAACATGACTAAGTCTCCCACTTAACATTCTTGCACACACAACAACAAAAAAAAACATTATATATAACACTTAATTTTAGCATTTACTCTCCAATTTGAGTGTTATGGCAGAAAATGCTGAGAAACAGAAATCCTAACCCAAATTTAAATGTTTCTAAAGTAAAAGAAAAAAGTTAATAAAACTCAAAACATTGAAACAATTCAGATTGCTTACAATGTGTCATTTTTGTGAACTCAAAAGAAAGTTTTATATACTTTATAGTTTTATATACATAAAGTTTATAAGATAATTTTATTTATTAAAGTTAATAAACTAATTAGTTTAATTTAAATTTAATTAATTTTAGTGTAATTTACCCTACTCAAATCAATTAATTATTTTAGCATTAGGGTTTACAGTGAGTAAATGTGTCACACATTGGTTGCAATAATGAAAAAGGGATCTAAATGCAGCGGTCTAATTAACAAAGAGAACTATACTCGGTAACTAACGTAACCTCGGTTCTCTCTAGAAGAGGGAACGAGTATTGCGTAAGCTAGCTTACGCTACGGGTAAAGTCATCTTTGCTCGAGATTTTGAAGCCAAAAATTATCCTTAATTTTATATTTATTGTCAACGCAGTGCAGCAGCTAGCAGACCTAGAGCAGGCCATACTGCGTGCTCATTGGTTGCCCTGCGGCAACTGCTGCAACCTACCACTGAGCCTCGCGCGTGACGTCACGTCCAATGAGGGCGCTTCGCGCCCTTATGCGTCATAGCCCGCCAAAATGGGGGTGACTTAGCGTATAAAAGCCAGGCTCATAGGTTGTCTCACTGGTTTCATCAGCTGAAGCGATAAGACGCTCATGGCGCCTGCACTGTCAGGTTACCCAATACACGTTCCCTCTTCTAGAGAGAACCGAGGTTACGTTAGTAACCGAGTATCGTTCTCTTACGAGAGGTTCTCTCGTATTGCGTAAGCTAGCGTACGCTACGGGAACCCATTGTCAACGCCGTGCGCGCCCAGCCTCCACTTCATGAGTCCCAGGGATTCCCGCGGGCCAGCACATGTTATAAGCACATATAGGGTATACAGAGCGGCGTCACCTGTCCATAACTATTCAACCTATAGTGCAGCTCAACCAGGAGAGCTAACGTCGCGTGAGGGAAGTCCGCGCATGATAATCTGGGCAGGACAACACACTGCTCACACTGACAGAAGTCTAGCCTGCAAGGCGGGAACTTCCAGGTTATAAAACCCAACAAATGTGGATGGAGAGGCCCAGCATGCCGCGTCACAAATGTCATGAATGGAAATTCCGCTGGACCAAGCCCACAACGAGGCCACGCCTCTGGTGGAATGCGCCCTAACGCCCAAAGGGCATTGCAGACCTTTAGACATATAAGCAGATGTGATAGCTTCCACTATCCATCTGGACAGGCTCTGTTTCGCGGCGGCGAGACCCTTGGTGCGCCGACCAAACGAGACAAAGAGCTGTTCTGAACGCCTGAAAGAGGCGGAGCGTGTAATGTAAATCCTGAGCGCCCTGACGGGGCAGAGGAGATTCACATCACCCTCACTGTCGGATGCAGGCAGAGCCGAGAGAGAAATGACCTGCGCTCTGAATGTGGTGCCCAATATTTTAGGGACATAACCATGTCTTGGCTTGAGGATGACTTTAGAGTTTTTTGGCCGGAACTCAAGACACGCGTCACTAACAGATAGCGCTTGTAGATCCTGATCCCCCACACGTTTAACTGATGACAGAGCTGTCAGAAAAACGGTTTTGAGCGAGAGGTACTTTAGGTCCAAGGAGTCTAACTGTTCAAAGGGGAAAGCTTTCAGGGCCTCTAGGACCATTGAAAGATCCCAGATGGGAACCGAGGGGGGTCGCGGGGGGTTCATCCGTCTAGCTCCTCTAAGGAAGCGAATGACGAGCTCGTTCCTTCCTATTGACTGGCCGCGCGTCGACTCAGCGAACGCTACAACGGCCGCCACATAGACTTTAAGCGTGGATGGGGACCTGCCCTTATCCAACAGCTCCTGAAGGAAGCTAAGCAACCCCGGGACCCCACACATTTGTGGGTCTAGATCTCTATCGGCGCACCATTTGGAGAACACCGACCATTTAGACGCATAAAGCCGCCTCGTAGAGGGGGCTCTGGATTGCGTGATCGTGTTCATCACTCCCTCTGGCAGTACAACGGGTATCCGTTGATCAACCATGCATGTAGAGACCAGCGCTCTGGATGGGGATGCCAGATTGAGCCGCGGGCTTGAGAGAGGAGGTCTCTCCTCACCGGAATCGGCCAAGGGGCTGTGTGGGACAGCCGCATCAGCTCCGGGAACCAAGTTAGATTCTCACAGCGCGGGGCTATAAGGAGCACGAGTGGCGCGTTTCCCTGATTCTCTTGATTACCTGTAGTAACAGAGAGACCGGAGGGAAAGCATAAAGTGGGAGGCTGGGCCAGATTTGGGCCAGCACATCCTCGTTCTTTGAAAAGAACAGCGGGCAATGAGCGTTGTCTTTTGACACAAAGAGGTTGACTTGCGCTTTGCCGAAAAAGCGCCATAGTAACTGGACTGTTTGGGGGTGCAAGGACCATTCCCCCGGGGGGATGTGGTTCCTGGACAGTGTGTCTGGACCGTTGTTCAAACGGCCTGGCACATGCGCGGCTCTCAGCGAGTGCAGGCGGCCCTGAGACCACATAAGAAGGCGTTCCGTCAGATGGCAGAGGATTCTGGATCTGATGCCGCCCTTACGGTTTATGTAGGACACCACAGACATGTTGTCCGAGCGGACCAGTACATGGTGGTCCTGTATGAATGGGAGGGAGCGTTTGAGCGCGTTCTCGACCGCTATCATTTCCAGACAGTATATGTGGAAGTGTTTCTCTTGGTCCGACCACAGGCCAAAGGCCGGTCTGCCCTCGAAGTCAGCGCCCCAACCCAGGTTGGAGGCGTCCGTCGAGAAGACCAATCGGTGTGAAACAGCCCCCATCGTCACTCCCCGCTGGTACCAGTCGGCCGCTAACCAGGGCTGCAGAGCCGAAACGCAGCTCTGAGTCAATCTGATTCGCCTGTAGCCTGAAACCCAAGCCCAGTGAGGCACTTGAGAGTTCAGCCAGCGTTGTGGCGGGCGCATGCACAGCAGTCCCAGCTGAAGCACAGCCACAGCTCATGCCATACAGCCTAGCATCCTCTGGAATGTCTTCAGAGGTATAATGCTGCCTTTCTGGAAAGACACGGCTAGCTGTCGAACACGGAGCGCGCGCTGTGTCGATAAGCGGGCCGTCATAGCCGCCGAGTCCAGTTCTATTGCTAGGAAGGAAACTGACTGACTGGGCAGTAATGAGCTCTTGGTCCAGTTGACCTTGAGACCCAAGCTTTCCAGATGGCTGAGAGGCGCAGCTCTGTGAGATATCAGTTCCATCTCTGACTGGGCTAAAATCAGCCAATCGTCCAAATAGTTCAGAATTCGCAGCCCTTTCACTCTCAAGGGGGCGAGAGCCGTATCCATGCATTTCGTAAATGTACGTGGTGCTAAGGATAGGCCGAACGGGAGGACGGTGTATTGATATGCCCGACCGTCGAAGGCGAATATCAAGAATGGCCTGTGACGCGGGGCTATCGCAATCTGAAAGTATGCATCTTTCAGATCGAGAGAAACGAACCAGTCTCCTGGGCTAATGTGCGCGAGGATTTGTCTGGTCGTAATCATTTTGAACGGCCGTCTCATGAGAGCTTTGTTCAAATGTCTCAAGCTCTAAGATCTAAGCTGGTCTTAGAACTCCGTCCTTCTTGGGTACGAGAAAATAACAGCTGTAGAAGCCTGACTCGCTCTGAGAAGGAGGTAGTGGTTCTATGGCCCCTTTGCACAGCAGTTTGGCTATTTCTGTGCGGAGTAGATGTGCTACATCCGCTTTCACTTTCGTCTCGGTCCGAGCTCGAAAGCAAGGGGGGCGGCGAGCGAACTGAAGCGAATAGCCCTGACTTATCGTGCTTAGCACCCAATCTGTCACACCTGGAATAGCCTTCCATGCTTCTACATGTATAGCTAGGGGCAGAATGGACTCCGGGTTCCGTTGGCTACGTAGCGCGGGCTCGGGAAACTGTACCGGAGGCGTGAGCGGGGTGCGCACGCTCTCTGATCTCAGTAACGGCGGCTCGCCGACAGCTTTAACTGCCTGAGCCACTTGATATTACCCAATTACTGGGAATAGGGAACATTTCGTGGCGATATTTATTGCGAGCGGCAATAGTGTTTACATGTAGGGGTGAGCACTGACTTGTGGGCACGTTTTCTACACATAAAACACACTCGGCGTGAGCCGGATAACCAGAATTTATACTCTTTTTGAGATTTCTCTGGATCGCCGTAAAAATGGCGTTTGTGTGCAGGCGAGCGGGCTGTGTTGCCGAATCGTTGGCTGCTATATGTATATCTGCAGTAGCCTTCACCAAGGGGACTGACAGGACTAGATGCTTTGACGGTGGTCCGGCCATGGCAAGACCACAGTGATGGTAAGCGAGGCCATGCATCTGCCCATTGCCTGTGCTGCAGATTTAGTGGCACGAAGAGAGAGATCCGTCGCGCTCCTCAAATCCGTAATGGCGGCCGGGTCCTTGCTTTTCTCGTCCCACTCACGGAGGAGATCAGCCTGAAGGATTTGCAGCACGGCCAATGAATGCAGGGCGGAAGCAGCTTGTCCGGCGGCGGAGAAGGCGCGGCCAACAAGGGCTGAGGTAGTTATGCAGGCTTTGGACGGGAGGGCAGACTTTGAGAGCCATCTCGTGGAGGGGGGGCAAAGGTGCGCTGCGACCGCCGCTTCCACTGTGGGGATAGAGGTGTATCCCTTCTCGGCGGCAGCCCTGGGAGTGGCGGGTGTGCAGGAAACAGCCGTCGAGCCTGTTGGGTGCGGGCTCCTTCGGCGGTGACCAATCGAGCCCGAGTTGGTCGACGGCCTTAGAGAGGAGGCGCATTAACTCGGCGTCCACACCTGCCCGAGTTATGCTGGATTCCTGGACGGATGAGGAGGCGGAGTGATGTGAACTCGGCCACTCCTCACTGTTCGACGATGGAACAGCTGTCCAGTGAGTGGCCTCCTTCAGCCTCGTCCCCTGAGGCGGCGGCAGCGCAGGCCGAGGCCGGCGGCTGTGCGTCCGGGAGGGGCGGAGAAGGAGAGAGTGAGGCCGGCGGAAGACGTTCCGGCGAGCACTTCACTGCGGCCATGGGCTCCGGCTTTCTCTGAGCACGGCGCTTCTTCCTGCGCGGTCCAGAGGGTGGAGTGACAGCGTTCTATGTGAAGGTTTCGAGTCGAGCCTGCAGGGTCGACAGCGGAAGCGTTTCACAATGCTTGCAGTCGCACGTATCCAGGGCAAGGGCTGCGTGATCCGGTCCCAGGCCGAGAGCGCAAATCACATGGCGGTCTCCTGCGCTGAGCTGGGCTCTACACGAGCCGCAGGAAAGGCGAAGCATTTTAAAACAAACGCTCATGCTCTTTTAGTGAGAGAGAGAGTGAGTGTCGCAGCGGCGAACACACACAGTTAGCAGTGATAAAGGATACACGCCGGATGGCGTAGCAGGCACGGATGGCTGAAGGTGGCGAAGACGCCCGGCTTCTTCAGGCACTTTCCTCTGCTTGTTAGTCACTGGATTCAACGGCGGAAGGCTTCTCTCAGAGTCCAGCGATGCGGAGAGCTTCGCTGAAGATGATGAAATCAGTGAGACAACCTACGAGCCTGGCTTTTATACGCTAAGCCACCCCCATTTTGGCGGGCTATGACGCGTAAGGACCTCATTGGACGTGACGTCACGCGCGAGGCTCAGTGGTAGGTTGCAGCAGTTGCCCCAGGGAAACCAATGAGCGAGGCATTTTGACCTGCAGTATGGCCTGCTCTAGGTCTGCTAGCTGCTGCATTGCGTTGACAATAAATACAAAATTAAGGATAATTTTTGGCTTCAATATCTCGAGTAAAGATGACTTTACCCGTAGCGTAAGCCAGCTTACACAATACGAGAGAACCAATCGTAAGAGAACTCAGAAACAGACTAACTGAACATAGAAAAATGAGAGAAAAATGAGGCACAGTGTAACTCTGTGGTTCTCTCAGGAACAGGCAGGAGACTCAGTTTGATGGAACAAACTTAAACTTTTAATATACAGAAGCAGGTTAGACCAACACACATTACACACATAGATCGGACAAACACTGACTGAACTGAAGGAACTTAAATGCAAACACAGATGATGATAATTAAGTGAACACATGGTGACAGATGAACCGATAATGATGGTGATGAAGACACGTGACAACTGAAGACAGGCAGACAAGTCCAATGAAAACAAACAGAACACAACTGTGACACAGAACTGAATCGTAATACAAACCACATCCAAACGTAACACAAACACAGATTATCCCTGTCTAAAAAATAACAAAATGTTCATTTTTGGAAGATTTTTACAGAATGCTTACAGAGCATCCGCAATGTTTTTTGTTTTGTTTTTAATTCAAAGTTTGAGCTTTAGGGATTAGAAAAACTTTCGGTTACACTTTATTTTAAGTTATTTATTTTAATTATATATTTAAGTACTTAGTAATAGTAATTAACAAAATGTACTTACTAGGGTTAGGTTAGGATTAGGATTTGGTTGAGAGTTAGTTGATTGTAATTATGCATAATTTACTGTTATTACTACATTTAACTTATGTAACAAGTATACTGTAAAATAAAGTGTTAACAAACTTTCAAACCAGATTTCTGGATTTAAAAAAGGGTTTACCATAACTCTCTCATAATATGCACCGCAAAAACGCAGAGCAAAGCTCTTAAAGCCTTTATAGAGCTGGGCAGTTTTTATATTCCTTCCATATAAAAGTCCCCTCACTGAGATCTTTACTTTTAGGTGTTATTCTGTGCCAAGTTCTTAAAACTGTGCATTCTTAATTGAAAGACAGTGATAGAGTGATAGAATTGGCAGCTGGATCTCTATATATCCCTGAAAGTGTCAGTATAGAGAAAAAGTCTCTTACAATGATTCTTACATAGATACATGTAAGATTCTTAAAAGAAAATCCACCATTCTGAGAAACTTGTAACCTTGATAAACTGCTCCAGGTATGCTTTTATATAATTAGATGATTGATTCCAGGTGTGAGTGAGGCTTCAATATAGAAAGAATTTTAGACTATGTGATCCAATATGCTCAGAATAAAAGACCTGGATGAAAAAGGATAAAGCTTTAAGTATGTTTCAAAAAACTCGATTCATAAGGCTTTGTATCTTTGTACATCAGTCCAAATAGAATAGTTTTAACGTGATGTTGTGTGAGCATGCATTTAAAATAAAATAGTCTTTAAAACAAAGTTATGTTGTTATGGTTACCTTTTTTAGTCTAATTGGATTTCATATTATCATGACTAGATGACCATTGGATTTACTAGCCAGAAATTGTTTTAAGTGCTTCTAAAAAACTGATACAGCTTTTGATGAACACGTATGACAAAAGCTTCATAATGGCACACGTGTCCCTTTTTTTTCCACCAAGGCCATGCACCTGTGAGTCACACTATGAGTGGCAAGCAGATATTTTATGAATAATCGGTGTAATTCTGTATTAGTGTATTCTCCACAAAATAATATAGTGACCGTCCACTTTTTCATTTGTTTTCTCCATAAACCTAATCAACCAGCTCTGAGATGGATCAAATTACACATTTTGATTCAAAGCGAAATAAAAATAATAGAATTTAGGGAAGAACTATTTGCTTCATGGAGCACTGCAAGTTAGGATGTAATCGAATCAAAATGGTAAAATATGTCAAATATAAAAATAATGATTTGCAGTCAATTATTAGTATAAAAACAATAGATTTAAAGTTGATTATGTCATTCACGTGCTTTTTAGGAGTGGGCGGTTCTAGCTGAGCTCTTTTGCTGCCATTTGCATTTCCATGGTAACAGTGTTCTGGTGGAGCTTTTTTTAGGATTATGGGTAATGTAATTCATCACAATTTTTTTTTAACAATTTATCATTCACATGTCGCTTAAAAATCTCAGATCTCACCATAGGTTTGTTTTGATTATCTCCATAAATAGATTTAATGGCACTTTGTACTTCTGGAATGCTGTTGCAATTTATTGTGTTATAGATTTATTGGAGTAAATAAGAAACCTTGCTGACTATAGCAATGAAGAACTCGCCAGTTGTGTTTTCTCAACAACAAGATATAACATATTTTGTATGTGTGTGTGTGTGTGTGTGTGTGTGTGTGTGTGTGTGTGTGTGTGTGTGTGTGTGTGTGTGCGTGCGTGCGTGCGTGCGTGCGTGCGTGCGTGTGTGTGTGTGTGTGTGTGTGTGTGTGTGTGTGTGTGTGTGTGTTCCTTATAAAATGTACAGATGTATTTTTCATTAACAAAATCAAAAGAGGTGTTTGTTCAAAGATTATACAATTATAAGCCCGAGTTTAACTTATAAAAACACAACATATGTAAATGGATGATAATGTCAATGAAGTTCTGAATACTGTAAGAACATTTTAAATCAATTTGATATAAAAAAAGGAGAACCTTTGCTCGTCTACTTTTCAAATGTTCAAGCCTTAATTAACAATGTGCAGCAATTTCATACGAAAGGCCTTCACCTCACTAAAATAAGGTGCTTCGTGATTCATTCATTCTCAGTTCACTTAGTGTCTATAAAAATTATTCACCCGCTATAAGTTTTATTGTTTTACAACATTGACCCATAGGATTTAATTAGACTTTTCTGACACTGATCACCAGAACAATTTTAATTAATGACAAAGTAGCCTAATTTAATTTTTTTACACATTGGTCAAAATTAATTACAGTTCATTGTCCTACATATTCATCCCCTTTTCATTTAGTATTTAAATGCACTCCTGTCAGCGATTACAGCCTTGAATCTGTGTGGGTTTTAATATTTATGTGATTTCTTAAACCAAATAGCCTAACTACACCAGCGATGACTGAGGGGGTGAATACCTATGAAATAAATTATTTGTAATTATTTTAGATAATTATGTTGAGATCTATTTTTCTTTACACTTTGGCATTAAAGATTTTTTTCCATCAGTGTCAGGAAGTCAAATTATGTCCATTATGTGATTCAGATTTGCTGTGAAACTACAAAATAGGAAAAGGGCCAAGGGGGGTGAATCTTTTATCTTTTATGTTTTTAATTTTTTAATATTTTTACCTTAAAATCTAAAACTCTTACATCTCTTAAAATGTTAAGCTAGGCCTACTTTTCATGTTAGGTTAATTTTATGTTAGATAATGGGCTAGTCTATCATTATTGTTCTCACAACAACATCAAAAAATAACAACGGGGGATTTGTGTCAAAAGGCTGTGTTAAAATAATAATAATAATAATAATAATAATAATAATAATAATAATAATAATAATAATAATAATAATAATAATAATAATAATAATAATAATAAATCATGTGACACCAAAGTGTAATTTGTAGAAATTGTCCATTCATCGGCACTGACTGTACCATGATTACTCTTGCTGACTCATGCACGCGCTCGTAAAACTCACGTCTTTTACGTGAGCGTGCACGAGTGCTACTTCCTGATCACGCTGTCATATGACTCCGTCTGTTCATCCGCTCTCCGCGTAGATCTGTTTACACATAGACAGTTTAATTTAATTAAGAAAAACAACAATAATGTCTACATTAGTAGCCAATCGACCCGTGGATCTGAACGGCCCTGAAGCAGCGGCACGGCAGCACGCGCAAGCCGTGGTCAGAAACTACATCTCCCAGCCCAGACTGAGTGAGTGATATTTACATTTCATTCATACAGCTAACAGCAGCAATACATCTAGTGTTTCTCTCTCTCTCGTCTAGTTCTCTGCACTGCTCTTTAATATGTATTGGGTTTTTTCAGAGGTTAAACAACGCCAGGACGGAGCTGATCTACCGCTAGTGTTGTCAAATGTCAGATTTGAGGCAATGGAGCACAGCTGTCGTGTTAGAACTAGCTTGAGCTGTTCATAAGACATCGCTCATAATTTTTGCTCTTTTCTTTTTTTCTAGTTTGAACGGCCGTTTTGTAAATAAACAAATTAAATGTGTTATTTAAATGCTCATTTTAATAAGAAAGTGGATAACCTTTGGTGTCTTTGAAGGTCTAAGCGTAAACATGCTAGCTAGCCAAGCAGGGCTAAATCTTGTTATTTATTGGCAGAACGGTTAATCTGATCTGAAATATTCATCCAAAACTACAATAAACTGTACTTTTATGTCATAGATTGCTTAGGGGTGGTATTTAACTGTGCTAGATGTAAGTGTTTTAAGGCTCCATCTATGAGTGGCTTATTAAGCTTCATTAGTTTCATACGGATAGTATGACAGAATTTATATAAATATGCAGTTTAGGCCTGTATTTAGTTATCGGAACGGACGTTTTTATGAATTTATTTTCGATTCTCACGCAGTAGGTAATGCATTGAGAGACAGATGGAGTGATGATCCTTCTCATGTGACATGATCACGTGACACCCAGCTGAGTTGGTGAATAATGTGCAATGAGGAACCTTCAGCTCCACAAATCATGTGACTTGTTTTGTAACAGAAAAAGTTGCACATATTTTCTTATTTAAAATCTTGTTACTAAAGTGGATACTAACATATTGTGTTATTTTAAATAATTGTTCATAATCTTTTAATTCAAATGCGGCAGTGAGGGTTTTCTTCTCTGCATTATGGTCATCCGAAATAACGCCAGTATATTCCATCTGCCAGGTCCCAGAATCGTGTTTTTCATAATGTTTCTGTTTGGAAGTTAACTAACAGTTATACATCAGAAAGTGTTTGTTTGCCGGGCTCTTAATTTTACAGTGGTATGTGATACTGGTACAGACAGTCCACTGGTCCATTTCTTGTCAAGGGTTTTGTTGTCAAGTTGTTTGCCTTGTCAGCCGCCACCTTAATAGCACATTGCAAATCGTTTAAAACAATATGAAAAGCACAGTTTTTTTCCTGTGTTGACATATTTCCTATTAAGTTTGAATCTGACATATTTACCTGTTTTCCTATTTGGTGGTAGGTGGTATTAGGGGGAGGGGCATTCTCATTCTTGAGTGTTTGATTGGACAAAGTGCTGTAGTGCAGGATGACTCATCAACATTTTTAGTGTGACCTCTCAGACTGTAAATTTTAAGTCTTAATATATGCTAAAAGTGTATTTTGTCAATGTTTAGAAGTTTACTGGATACAATGTCTTTTAATTTTATGTAGTGCAGTGCAACATGTTTGGTCAGTTTTGAACCTGGCATTTGCAGTGATATGGAAAACCTAGTGAGATGCAATAGTTGGTCAAATAGAGGAAGTAGAGCTTAGGTATACTGCTGATGAACATATTTTTGTATTCCAGTTGCAAAATTGTGTATTTTCCTCCCCTTTTTTTGTCGTTCACATACACTAGTGTTCACAACATTTTGTCTTGCTATGATTTTCTATGAGTCTCTCATGATCACCAAGGTTGCATTTATTTAATCAAAAATACAGCAAAGCAATATGGAATAGAATTAAAATTTTAAATAACTGTTTTCTATTTGAATATATGTTAAAATGTAATTTATTCCTGTGATGGCACAGCTCTAAATTTTCAGCATCATTACTCCAGTCTTCAGTGTCACATGATCCTTCAGAAATCATTCTAACATTCTGATTTGGTGCTCAAGAAACATTTCTTAATATTATTAATGTTGAAAACAGTTGTCCTGCTTGGTATTTTCTGCTTGAGACTCTGATACTTTTTATATTATATCAATACATTTTTTCATGAATTGCTTTTTTTTTTTTAATGGCCTTAAACTGCCATTGAGATTTTTTCGTGTTCTCGTGATTTAGTCCTGCTTAAAATTGCAGAGGAAGTGTATATTTCTCTTAAGGGGAAGTAGCCATCATATGAGCCAAAAAACTCAGGCTGCGAAGATCTGAACACTGAAGTTTTTTTCTTATTCTATCTCTATATGTATGTATGTATGTGTAGATTTGTCGTCGTTTTTTTCTTCTAATAAATAATAGCCTACCTACATTTTATTCTCTCAATTTTTCTCGAAACCTTGAAATATCCTGCATTCAACCTGCTGAAACATCAGATGACTCCGCAGAGTCATAATGTGTTACCGGCATCTCTTCAATAACATAATTTGACTCTTGTGTATGATTTTTCAGCAGTTGAGTAGTTAATTTTGTTTACCCCTTTAATGGAGAACCTTTGCAAAAATTACAGCTCGTCTGGCATCTTTCTCTCATTTTTTCCCCCTTCATGTGTATTATTGATGTTATTCAGTGTAAATCTCATTAATTTAGACCTCGAAAAACACACTGTCTCACAGAGGAGCACAGGTAGCTTGTTTTATTTTTTTCTAAGAGTGTCAAAGAAAAGCTCAGGCTGAAAGCCTCTTAGCAAACCAGGAAGAAAATAAATGACTTAATGGAAGAATTGAAGCCTCCCTTCTGAAAGCCAAAGAAGCTGCATGCGTAAAGACCCCCGATCTGATCCGCCCCCCCAGCATACTGTTAAAAAAAGCCTCTCTAATGTAGGCATGGCAGATAGCAGCACCATTTTGTGCCTCATCAGCGGCAGAGTGCATGCTGATAGTGGGCTGTGATTGAAGGCAATGAAGACTGATGGGAAGGCAAACACATAGATCTGTACCCATGAGTCCTTGCAACGCCTGATATGCCGTCACAGTCAAGAGGCCGTGTCCGTCAGCGCAGGTCTGATTGGTCCTGCTTTGTCCTTAGAAAAGGCTGAAAAACACAGAGAAAAGACCTTCAAGTTTAAAACTTTTAAATCTCAAATGAAAAAAAAAAAAGAAAATAAAATTGAGGCCATTGAAAGGGAGCCGCAGCCGGAAAGAATTTTGCCATTTTGTTACCAAATGTTTGGTATGTAGAGAATACAGATTTAAAGTATATCAAATATTTGCAATTCAATTACTTTTTATTTTTTTCCTGTTTCCTAACACTTTCGTCGGCTGGTGTGTTTAAATACTTTATTAGCATTCTTATGCCCAGTCAAATTTCTAAGATGCCTAAAGAAACAAACAAACAAAGTAAACGTACAGTACATTCATCTTTTCTGTGGAAGTAAAGGCCTTTTTTGTCTTAATCACGTCATTTGCAACAAAAGCAATTAACCCAGACTGTCTGTTCGCTTTGTTTTAATGCTGAATAGACGTTTAAATGTGCTGAAAAGACATTCAGCACGGTAATGGTATTTCTGTGAAGAAACAATTACCCGTAATGACATGGTTATAAACAAATCTTTCAGATGTCACAGCCCTCCTTTATTTTATCCACTGTTTCCTGTTGCTAATCCTTTTGTCCGCCTGTAATTAATCAATTGTCGTGACAGTGAAAAAGAAAGCCCGCGGTGGGCGTTCGACTTCATCTTGCCATCAAAGAAAAGTAAATGAAAGACGAGTATAGAACAGTCAACTTTCAAAAATAGTATCCAAGTATATAAAATTATGGACTACTTAAATTGAATAGGGGGGAAAAAAATCCTTTTTATTCCATTATGCACGTCACATATGACACACTATTTTTCTTTACCGAACTTTGGTTCTATCTTAAATGCTTATTATTATTATTATTATTGTTATTGTGTGTTTCTATGAAAAATGTTGCTTTTATCAAAATTTCTTTGTGTAATTTCCACTGTTTAGCCTACCTCATTGTATTTGTATAATATATTTTTTAATGATTATCTATCCATCTATCATCTATCATCTATCTATCTTAGTATGTGTAATACTTGTTCTTTATTTTAACTAAAATATATGAAATATATCATTATTTATTTTAATTTATAATTATATTTTAATTTATTTTATTTCAGATATTAAGATGTTTACATTTTGGATAATGATTTATATTAAATATTTACATAAAAATTACTGATGAGATGCAGAAAACCTGCTAATTGTCTATCGTTATGCATTTTTAAATATGCGTTTTATTGCACAGCGTATTACATGTACATAAAATAATAGCTGTTCAATGCGCTATTAACCCGTGAACTTTTGTTTGTTTTATGTATCTGTTTTAAAATATGGAGATTCTGAGATATTAGAAAGTTTTTTGATTTAAAATATCTTGTCTTGTTTCCAACATCAAAGTAACTTGAGTACGCCATCCTCATCGGCTCTAATATGATATATAACAAACAAGTGTAAACTTGGCTTGTCATAGGGGGCCCGCTATGGACTTTTGTTATAGATCTGTTGCTAGGCAGCGTACGGGTGAAAACCCGCCTATCCCTGCAAATCACTCTCAAACTGTTGCAGTAGCATTACGGCTGTTTCGATCTATTGTAACTGCACCACTTTGCAACCTCTCCTCGAGAGGCAGTGGGGTTAACCAGCTGTCTCAGTTTAGCTGTCACCCCTTCAGTCTGCATCCCGCCAGGAAACACACACAGATTACAGCTCTTCCCACCGTTACCCCCCCTCATATACACACACACACACACAGTCGTCTGATTACACACGACCCAATCAGTGCATGCGTGTGGGGAGTCCTCCGTTACAGCTTCTGCTTCTACCTGTGGGGTTAAAAGCATTCCTGTTTGATGGGGGTGTCATCGCTGTGGAGGTCTTTGTTAGGACAGATGAACAGCCACAATTTTGTGTGCCTTCCTTTATCAGACTGTCTGTGTGTTGCATGCAGGTCTTGCTTTTGTTTATTTTTGTAGAGGACTTTTTTTGTTTGGTAGCTTAGCTTTGATTGCATGTCAAGTTAATTCCTTTTCTCTCGTCCCATTTAATCCTGATGACATTGTCACTTTATTCCAAACATTCCAACTTCAGACGGACTCTTTGCATCTCTTAAATGGAGCTAAAAGAGGGTATTACATTATTATTTTGGTAGCACTTTACAATAAGGTTTCATTTGTTAGCATTAGTTAACTTCATTAATGTTAATCTCAACATTTTCTAAAATGTGATTTAAAATCAAAAGTTGTATCTGTTAACATTATGAACCAAAACTAAGATAACAATTATAATTAATGTTAACAAAGATTAATAAGCACTGTAACAAATGTTTTGCTGATTGTTAGTTAATATTTATGCATTAGTTAATGCAGGAACCTTAACTTATGGTACCTTATTGTAAATTGTTACCATTATTTTTTATTAACAGAGCCTGAACTGAATGAAAAACATGGCAAACTTTGATTTATCTTGCATTTTTATATTATAATGAATTTATTTGATATTTTATAATTTAACGTTTCACTTTCAATATTTAATACTTTTTACATTTTGTAAATTTTTTTTTTTTTTTTAGTTTTTTTCTAAAAAAGTAACTTTTCAGTTCACTAATGGGTTATTCTAAAAGGCTATAATCATGTGTTTGTGCATAAAGTCATGAAAGCCCTCCAAACACTATCTTTAGTTTGTCATTAATATTTTATGCATTGAAATGATCATCTTTCATTTTTCGATTTTGCCCAATTTATTTTGATACGTTGTCTACTAAATCCCAAAACTGCCCTTTTGAGTGTGTTGCACATTGTGCTGTCAGTGCCATAATTGGATTCCCTCTGTTAGCATTGAAGTCCCAGAGAATACCATCAAGGTCCCCTGTGAGCTCTGATTCACTGTCTTTCATATATCTATCTATTGGTCATCCAACGTTTCTCTTTTTTTTTTTTTCAAAAAACATTTTATTGTTCCCACAGTTTTTACATTTGTTCAGTGCAGCGTGTTTCTGAATAGGCATGACATTGAGTTTAGAATCCAGCAGCTATTATATGTCTTTACAGGACTGCAGCCCCAATTATTGTCATGAAAATCATTTTTATTTTCACAGAAATGTGCTAATGTCTGTTTAATCAAAAGCACAGTACGTAGGTTTTGTGCTATTTATGTTGGCGGTGACAGGTCGTATTGAACATTGTCCGTACTTTCAGAATAGCTACGTAATTTGTAGTGTTTTGGCAGGCGGGTTGTTTAATTCTACCATTGTACATTTGCTCACTTATACAGTTTAAACAGTCTGTTTCGTTATTCTCTCAGTCAGAAAGAAAAGGTGTCATATCGAACTATTAGTCATTTCAGAGTCTCCAAATTATGAATGTGAGTTGAGAAGCCATTGCCAACATTGCAGGTCTGCAACAAAAAACACTTTCAGTTGATGATTTCGGATTTTGTGTCCACAATTTCAATTTCCTAAATAAAAAAATTAAAAAAATAAAATCGTTCCCGTCTTTTCAGTCTAAATTTTAAAACTTTGAATGGTTATTATCACTCTCCCCTCTGATAGGATCAGTCTTTTTCAGTTACGGTGTCAAAGACACCCAATGTCTCCGAATTCATTATCAAATCTTAATATGTGGGCCTTACAGGGTAAGTTTAGCGGGTGTCATGGTGGAATTGTGTGAGGCTTGTTTGTCTGTTTAATGACAGTTGCATTTGTGTCTACCTGATCCCAAACATGTGGGCAATTAGCACTCTCTTTTATAGGGTCTTATGGGAAACCACCTTGTGGATGCTCTGCAAAAAAAGAAAAAGAAGAAATGCAGGAGGATGTGCGTGAATGAGAGAAGCCTGGCACCTTTGCCTGCGCTTTTGTATCGTTAATTCAGTTTCAGCGCAACGCTACCGGCCAGCCCAAAAAACGCCTGTCCCACTGTGCACCCCCTCCCTCTCCGTCAGCGCTTCTCTTTCACAGCAGAAATGGAAATGTGTTGGAATGCTCCATGCCTCCTTTCAGCACCACTTGAATGGGCCCTTTAGTATTTCACACCAAGGTGTCCTTCAGGGCGCGGGGTCAGGCTACCAAAACAGCTTCTACCGCCGGATTAGAACCAATTAACATCTCGGCACACAATAGGGCCTGGCAGCTCCACAGGCCTCACGTTGACCCGCGCTGGTGTTGCATGCCTAGCCCTCGGACCGGCGCACTCAAACTCAAGTGTCCTAGGAGGGGTGGGGAAAGTTTTTCAAGCCTAATGGGAAATGTTGCTACTTCACACCATGTGAATGTATAGCCATTTTTTAATCTTTATTTTACAAGGCCTCTTATGCGGCATTGAGTCCTCTGTGTGTGGAGTTGAAGTGGGCCGCCATCTTCATCATAGAGCTGGAAGGCGATTGGCTCATGGTTCGGCAGGGTTGTTTCATCGCCCTAATTTTTTTTTTTGTGATCAGATTTTCATACTCTGTGTATTTGTTTTGTACAGCTCGTTTTGTGCCTTTTTTCCAGAGTATATAACAAATGAAAATTTTTGCTTCCATTTTTTGACTAAAAACTTGCTGCGTCCTGCTTTGGCAGTGAATATTAGCACCTGCGTGTCTTCATTTAGCGTTCGTCTAATGTTGTGCACAATATCGGAGCATATCATGAGCTTTGTTTGAGTAAAGATTTCATCTCCTCACTATTTTCCATTAGCAGTTTGCGTTGCGTTTGAGAGACTTTTAAGGGGTTGATGTACAATTATAAGGCCGCAATTTTCCAGCCTCGTAATTATGATCACCTCTCAGTAAATAGACATATGCATCTCCTTTGAAACATATGGGCAATTTGTAGGGTAAGTGTAGCTATTAAATCCATTTTATAAGCACCTCCCTGTGAAGCACATACTGCAATTTGTCTGGGCTGAGGCAAAAAGGACGGAGGGAAGGAAAAGCCATAATGTCTTGAAAAATGATGGAATTTGCAGGAAGCCTGCATTTTAGTGTGTTCGCAAATTTGCCAAACGCATCTGTTTTTGTGTGTTTTGAGAGAGCGAATATTCAGTGTTAGGCTGATTTGACTACTGTTTTTCTTTCACCGTAATAACGGCAATTATGAGACTAATCATTTATTTAGGGAAGACGTGTCGCTCAGGGAATCACAATAATGGGAGCTCAAATCTTTCACCTGCCCAGCAAATATCTTTTTTTGTGAGATTTCTTGTTTTATTAGACATATTTAAAAAAAATGCTTTTGGTATAATAGGATTTTGGATAACCATATTAAAATTAAAATAATTTAATTTCAATATAAGTAAATTAAAGTTGCAAGTAACCGTTTTATGGGGCGACCAGTCCAAAACTAGTTGCATAAGTCAGGTGGCGCAACCAGGAAGTCTGGTGGTGCAACTGCAATGAAATAAAAAACATTATTTTAGCTAAGTACATAATACATTTGCGGTAAGATTGTCTATTATTATTTGTAATAATTATTATCATTACTGATGTTTTACACGTATTAATAATTACAATTATCTTCATGATAATTTTTTAATAGATGCTTCTATCATATCAAGTAAAGAAAAATCCATCACACTTTTTTATACTGGGTGTCACACTTTATATAGGTGTACTCGCATAAAAAAGTACAGTAAGGTCACAGGGAGCACATTAAAATGATCTGGCTGCAAAAGCATATTTTGCAAAAAGAAAAGAGAGGTCATGATCTTTAGTAGGTATTAAATAATGTTCCATTAAAGTTGCTATGAATGTAATGTTTTGACATTTGAATTTAAAGTCAGCTTAAACTGACACTAATATTTGTGTGCGTGCGTGCGTGCGTGTGTGAGATTAATAATTACAATGAATATGGTGAATGCTGGATTTTTTTTTCCTTTCATTTCAGTGTTGTCAGGAGGCACAACTGATATTAATCAGGTGGTGCAACCATGCACATTTTTGATTTAAACCAACAAATAATAGGTCAAAGTGAACAAATGTCTGAACTAGATTGTGAACAGTTATTGTATCTAATTCACTTACTGGTATACTTGTATGATTATTTTTCTGTCTTTAAAAGTAAAATCGGATGCTAAAGATACTCAATACCTGGCCACTAGAATGCAATAATTATAAATTAGTATGCATAAAATACACAACCCCAAAATAATTATATGTAAGCACTGTAGACACTTTGTCTACAAAGGGTTACTTTGCTAAGATTTCACAATAAAATTTGGAATATATATTTATAAATATTTGGTTCTACCACCTGACAAAAAAGTCAAAACATTTATTTAAACACTGAAATGTTTTAACAATTGAAACTTGTTTGAACGCATTGTTCCTGACTTAAAAATATGCATTACATCAATTTTGAAAAGATTTTTAAAAAATACCACAGGGAAGCCGAAGAGGAAAAAACGCAAGAGAAATCTGTCGTTTTTTTAAAAATAGTTCTTCCTTTATGTATAATTTTTTTATGAAAACAAAGCTAGAACACAAATATAAAGCCATAAAGAAAAATAACTGAAAAGGGTAACAACAACAAAAAGGATGGAACCACATTTCTCTCTTTTACTCTTCCTTTTCTCCTCAGCCAGTAAGGAAAGTCACGATGTGCAGGTGTGTGTGTGGGAAACGGCAATAGTGCATTGACAAATGAATCTGCTTTCTGAAGCCCTAATTAGTGGCATAGTGTCTGCTCCCCGTGGGGCTGCTGTGCTGGGCGTTAGAGATGGTCCATTCTTATTTCCTACTGCCTTTGATATCAGACCGCAGTCTGATGGCGTACACAAAACCGACACACTGGGGCGTGATGGACGACCCAGAGCAGACAAAGGCGACTCTTCTCCATCTAGCATGCACTATCTCTCTCTTTCACACGTATACACACACACTGAAACAAAGTGAAAGGACACACACCAAATTGGCTCCTGTGACAAGGCGGCTAATGTTTTCCCATGCAAAGTAAAAGGCCAAAGTAGGAGACCACACCCTCTGCTCCTAATGACGGGCCCACCCTGAGCATGCACCTGGACCCTGGACCAAAAACAAAAATACTTGCTCATAGGGGTGTGTGATATCACAATTTTTGGTCTTCAACAATCTGCTTTTGAAGAAATTTCGTATTATTGGTCTACAATGTACATTCTATCAGTTGCAGTTCTGGAGCCTCCGTCCCAATATACTGTACAACGGGAGCGACGTACATTCACATATCATGTTAATGCATAGGTACGGTTACACTCCCATGAAATTGCAGTTATTCACAATCAAAAAAGTTTATTATTTGCATGCGTTTTAAAGCCTTGCCGGTTTTATTCATTTAATTCACAGGCTGTTCTGACAAGCTTTTCACAGCGTACACACTAGACAAATACAAATGTGCGTCTGTATATTTGATCCATGTGACAAAGTGACAGCAGCGTAATAAACCTACTGCTGCTTGTCATTAATGTTAAACAAACAACAAAAGACTAAGAGAAAATCACTTACTGCTCTTCACTGTATAACTTTTTTTAATAATATTTTTTACATTTATTCAATTTCTTACTTTGATACTACTGTTAAATACACCTACTGTAAAAAAATAACATGTTGTTTTTAATTTGTATATAATATTGTATCTGTATTTTTAATAACAAAGATAAAATAATGAAAAAAAGATTTTCATCTTCGCCCACCCCTACTTTGACCTTACTCTGTCATTCTTTTGTTACCTTGTAAAACTACATTTGTAAAATAGGAAAATTAGTTTGGCTGTACTGCTTAGTCACTTGCAAAGTAGTAAAAGCAAAATGAAAGAATCGGGATTGAATCACGATTTTCCTGAAAAAAAAAATTGCGACATGATATTTTTGTCTTATCGCCCACCCCTACTTGATCATACTGATCTGGAATGGTTGGGGAGAGATTGTAAAAAATTAAAAAAGAACAAAACAAAAAAACGTGTCTCTGTACAAATAATTACATTCGTTCTTTAAATTTAAATTTTTTTTAAAAAAAGCTCATTGATGACATTTTTAGTTTTTATTTTCTTGCTTATGCCTGATTACACAAATAGATTGGGCTGAAAAGAATGTATTGTGACATGTTGCAGGTCAGACTAGAACCTGCTTTACTCATATGAGCACCACAACTCAGTAAGAGTGTGTGCACCCACAGCTCCAACAATTAGCAGAATTTCTTCCCTCCATCTGATGTATTTGTTGTTATATTTGGGGCATACTATGCCTGATCTCTGAGTCATAGTTTGTTAAAAACAGACTGTCCAAGAGTGATTCAGGAATCACATGAACCCCGGTCATGTTGGAAAAAAGAGTGTCATTTTAAAGTCACTTCTGTGCCCCACTCTGCTTGGCCTGTTCGACCCAAAGATAGTTATTTCTGTCTCCCTAAAATGAATGTAATTGTTTATATAGGCTGTGTGAGACTTTTTGGGCTCCTCGAGCCATCATAAATTACCATAGTCTGAGGCAAGTAATTGTCCCTCACGGAACAGAGTGAAGATGTCGTCCCCCATCGTGACATCTGCCGAAAAAGCTGCCTTGAATGTGCTAACTATGTTCTTGTAGCCCTGACATTTGGACATGGAAATTTATGAAAGCCATTTAGAATGCTCCACTAAAGGTCACTGTGTACAATTAGATGCACAGGTGTCAAGAGAAAGAGTCCTCGTTTCCATGTGATTGTGGGCTTTTCTAGCAAATATCATGCACTTTATTGGTGCGTGTGTGTGTGTGTGTGTGTGTGTGTGCGCGTGCAGTGCACTCATGCCTGTCAAGAAGACATGCAGAAACCTAGAATCAATAAAAGTTTCCCATATATCCGTTTAGTAATTAGTGGGAGCTTGCCAAAGGCAAAGACCCAACTATTACTATTCCTTTTTATTATTTCACCAAAAGTTTGAAGTAACTCCTCCCGCAGCTTTTCTCACAGACCATGAATGAGGCATCAAATCGTGCGGATTATTCAAGAATGGTGTGCTATGACTTTTATAAGCGAATCGGGGGTACGGTGTTCGCCCCAGGGGTGAAAAAGCGGCCGAAAAATCCCATAGAATTTGCATTGCGTCAAACTTTGACGAGTCATAGCTCCGAGTGAGGATTTCGCAGAAACATGTAATTTGCCACATTTCAAGAGGCTGACAGGCTCTGTAAGAACATCCCTCACAATGGGGTAAAAGTTGCACCCCTGGTGCGGCAGGAGCGGCCCAAAGTTTCCCCATTGACTTACTATGGCGAAGGTCGGCATGTTTCTCCTACTATGGTAAATTACATAGGGATTTTGTATTTAACATAACTCTGGATCACAGTGTCATAGAGAGAAGGGGATGGGCTCATTTTACTCAGACGACCAATAAGTCTCTCAGGGCCATTGTGAAGCTATCAAGCCAGGCCCTAGCAACCATTTAGAGCACCCTAGCAACAAGTTCCATAGACTTACATTGAAAGAGATCAAAGGGATATCTTTGGATAGAAGTGTCATAGTAACATGAGGATGGTCTCGTTTGACTCGAGGCAGCAAACAGCCAATCCTGAATCACCTCAACACTTACTGGCCATGCCCTAGCAACCATTGTCGAGCACCTTAGCAACCACAATCCAAAGAGGGATATCTTCCATTCTGAATGTCACAGAGTCATGGGAGTTAGTTTATATCATTCATACTTACAAGCAGCCTTTGGAGTTTCATCATTGGCATCTCTCAAGCCCCTCCCTAGCAATTAAACACAGGACCCTAGCAACCGTTCAGCAAGACCTATATCTCTGCATCAGAACATCATATAGAGATGGGGGTTGGCTTATTTGTTTTGGTTGGGAAACAGTAAATATCACCATGGTAACTGTGTAGACAAACTCTGGCAACCGTTTAGAGCTACCTAGCAACCATATTTTAGGGGCTGCCTTTAGGGGCAGTCATGGCCTAATAGTAACAGAGTTGGACTGGTGACCCAAAGGTTGCTGGTTCGATTCCAGTACCTGCAGGAATATGAATGAGGTGTCCTTGAGCAAGGCACCTAACCCCCAAATGCTCCCTGGGCTTCACTCAAGGCTGCCCGCTGCTCCGGTGTGTGTATCCACGTTTCCGGTGTGTGTATCCACGTTTGCAGTGTGTGTGTGTTCACTACTCACTACTCTGTGCACTTACTTGGATGGGTTAAAAGCAGAGGTCGAATTCCAAGTATGGGTTACCATACTTGGCCATCACATGTCACTTTCACTTTCATATTGCAACATATAAAAGTCATATTTCAGCTACACAACATCGTACGGACATGTTTGTTGGTTAATATGCAATCCTGTACAACAACCTAGCAACCGAGTGGTGAGTTTTGCCACTGCAAGCACCCACTCACATTTTCTTCAGGAAATGTACATTCTAGTTGCATGTTTACTATTCGGGGCGTCTCAAATGGTCAAATAAAAATTCAAATTGCAGGTGTACTTTTTAATATTAATTATGAGGTTTTATATATAGCATCCTTTCCAAGCAGTACAGAATCTGTAAAAAGGTTTATTGTGTATATTTTTATGTTTTGTGTTGTTTTTGCCATCCTCAGCCTACTCTACTGTGTCTGGTGTAAACGGGCCACTGGTTATCTTGGACAATGTCAAAGTAAGACCTATTTCCATGTTTTAACATGTAAAGTATCTCAAGACAATACAAAATAAATAGTTCTAGCTTTCCTTTTGTAAAAGAAAAAGGAAAGAAGGACATTTTTTCCAACTGTAGTAAAGAAAAGAAAAAAGAATAATTTTATAGTTAAACTTTTGAACATTAGATTTTGGATCAAATTATTTATTCCTTTTTATTTGTCATTTATGTTTAAGAAAGAACATTCATTACTGTTCAAAAGTTTGTAAAAAAAAAAGTTTGTTCCTGTGATGGCATGAATGGCATGGCATGGATGAATTTTCAGCATCATTACTCCAGTCTTCAGTGTCACATAATCCTTCAGAAATCAGTATAATATGGTGAATTGCTGCTCTTGAAAAATGTCTGATTATTATCATTGTTAAAACCAATATTTTTGTAAGAATGTACGTCTTTACTGTCACTTTTGATTAATGAATCATTGTTAAATAAAATATTTTATTTTTATAATATTTTATTTTCCCTAAAACAACTGAACGGTTTTGAATGGTATTTTCTATTGATCCTCTTCTTCATCTTTCTTTGTTGTCCTCCTCTAGTTCCCACGTTATGCAGAGATTGTGCACCTCACCTTACCTGATGGGACCAAGAGAAGCGGGCAGGTTCTGGAGGTCGTTGGCACCAAAGCTGTCGTCCAGGTGCACTGAAATCTGTTTTTCTTTTAAAATTGAATTATTCTCTATAAATATTTGTTGAGTCAGTACTTACAGTATCTCAAGTTAAGTTTAGATCATAACTGAAAAATATTTAAATTTTGTGCCCATCAGGTGTTTGAAGGAACCTCAGGTATTGATGCTAAGAAGACCGCATGTGAATTCACTGGTGACATCTTGCGCACACCTGTGTCTGAGGATATGCTTGGTAAGCATGTGACTAATCCTCATGCAGCTTATGTAATCATTGTCTTTATGTGTCTTCTACATAACCAATACAGATGTCATGAAGAACTTGTCATTTTATTTCAGGACGTGTTTTCAACGGGTCAGGTAAACCCATTGACCGGGGTCCTACTGTTCTGGCTGAGGACTATTTGGACATCATGGGTAAGAGGCTTCTTTTTTTAGGCTTTATATAACATTTGCAGGAACAAGTGTCTTCTTGAGAGGCGCATAGATGCCTGAGCAATACTGTGATCTCATTTACTCTAAATGTTGCGTCTTTTTGGTATCCAACTGATTTTAAAATTTAGTAGCACAGCTTTACCAATTAGGCTAGCACGAGCCGTGTTAAATGTTCTTTGTCAGCGTGTGCTCAGTTTGTCTGCAGCTTAGTTGAAAGGCCAGTAAAATGTTTGTAAAGCCTAAAATTCCTCCTTGTTAGTATTTGAATATTTTGAGAGATTGAAAGGGAATTTGTGTGCTTTTTAAGCCATTTACTGACCTCATGACCCTGATCTCTGCTAAGCTGAAATGGCAAAGGTGAGCCTTTGAGCTATCAAAGGTATACAATGGGGACTCAAAGCTACGTTTGAATGAGCCAAACGGATAAGAGGTGGTGTAATAAAAGGTTGATCAGGCTTCAAGGTCACACCACTCCAAATGGTGTGTAAAATGCTGATATGCCTTAACGAGAATTGGTTTTCTAAAATCTAAGCCATGATCATTTGCCATGAGTGGTCAATGTGGATAGTTTTGCCTTTAGAAATAGAAGTTGTACTTTGTAGACTCTAAGTACCAGATATGTTTTCTGCTCATGTGAGATCACTGATCTCACTTTGATTCCTCTTAGGTCAGCCCATCAACCCTCAGTGTCGTATCTACCCTGAGGAGATGATTCAGACTGGCATCTCTGCTATTGATGGCATGAACAGTATTGCCCGTGGGCAGAAGATCCCCATCTTTAGTGCTGCTGGACTACCACATAATGAGGTGTGTTGCACTCATTACACAACAGAAATGATTGCTCTGCAGGTTGTCTGTTGTCCTCCAATATGGACTTTTCTTAGGCCAATATCTAGGTTGTGTAAAATTATTACATTGATAATTGATTGTGTAAAATCAATAAATTATACAATTTAATATCATTCCCTGACACCATTATAGTTTACAACTAGCATACATTTCTGGTGTTTAAGCAGGACTTAGATTCACCTTGTTTTTGCCATTCATCCAACCAGATTTTTAACTTTGTTCGAAATGCTCCACAGGAATCTGTCTTTATCCAGAGCCCAATTCAGGAACTGATGATACAATACAGACCATGCTGCTTGCCAGTGTGTTTTAATTATTTTAATGAAACCTAGAGGGATTTATTTAAATTCCCTCATTTGAAGTGTTGTGATCAAATTTAGCACTTTATTGTGTAGCACTGAGGCATCCACAGTTCCATTTTCTGTATTATGCTCGCGAGCGAGACAAGGCTGTGTGATTAATGTTAATTTGAGAGGGATCTGTAATTGATTTCTGCCTGTGGTGTTTCTGTGGAAACAGTGAGGTGGGTCAGGGTTCGTTTCATCACATTCTCCTCTCGTGTGAATGTGGGAAGAACCGGTATGATTTTGAGAGCTCTAGAGTACGCAAACAAAACCAACCACTTAGTAATGATCAATTACGTCCAGAACCTGCTTGAGGTCACATGGTTTGTTTAGTTGTAAGATAAGTGTAATGTCTTGGCTGAACTAAATGATGAGAACTACAAATGAATCTTGAACTCTAAATTTGTTCCTCAATCTATCAAAGAACATTGGTAGAGGTCACAGTCAATATCTTTGCCACCAGCTTTTTATCACATAAACAATGGAGATAAATACACACATATGGAACCATACTTTTTTAGAACCTTTAGTGTGGTTTTACAAGGGCTTTCTAAGCATACAACACCACATAGTTCATAGGTTGCTTGTGCTTTTGTAATTTCTGTACCAAGGTTGCTTGTGCTGTGGTAATTTCTGTCCCAAAGATCATAAATTTGCTTTTGTAGTAGGTTATGCCCACTACTACATATACCACTCTGACTGTAATGGCTATGACTATGCTGCCAAACTTATGTTCTGTCAGGCTGGAAAATGAACGTTGTAACCCACGACATGAGCTATTAAGAATATATGTAGGCTGCCTTGTATAGAGTGCTGCAGGGATGACGTAAATTTGTAGGCCAAACCCGGAAGTTAGCATCACACTGGTTCCTTCGACAAAAACCCAATATGATTTTTCCAAAGGTTTTTGATTATCACAAAAAATAAGCTCTGTGTTCAACAAAAGTTTATGATAGCTGCATGTTTTGCCCATCAAGATAATTTTCACAAATTAACACAACTTTTATGAATTTTGAAGCCTAAATACAATCAGCAGGAAAATATAAAAACCTAATCTTAGGCTATGAACGAACTACACCATGGTTGCTCGACTTCAATGTTACAAGTGGGGTGTAACTGGTGTGTTTTATTGTAGAATAAAACGTGAAAATATTTCGATCTTGTGTTCACCGACCACAGAACTTATTTCATTCTTTTAACCAAAATCCCATTGACTTCGGAACGATGGAACTAGGTTTGTAACGGTATGAGATTTTCACTGTATGATAATTGTCTCAGAAAATATCATGGTTTTGCGGTATACGGTCATTAACATAATCACAAATGGTCATTATTATTATTATTGTAATCATCAGCTACAATGACCCTTAAATGAATGAAAACAGATAGGGTTTTTTGGTTGAACATATGGTTTATAAAAACAAACTTTTTTAATAAAAATAAAAAAAACCTCATGGAAGTCTACTTTTGAAAAAAATAAGAAAAAAAATAAAGCTGCACATCTCCTATTTGACCAAACATGGCTTATCAATTGAATTCTTAAAACCTTAACTTATTTTAATTTTTATTTTATTAATTATTATTTAAGATATTTATAATAGAGTCTTATGAAGTATATTTTATTTCCTCAATTGTCTGATATAATTTGTCTGGATTCTATGAAAATGCAATCAGATGAACTGTAACAACGTTTGTTTGTCTGCAGATCTGCTCAACAAAGGTTTACTAAATTAAAACAGACAAAAAACTATATTTCTCAAATAATGTTTAAATAAACTTTATTATTGTTGTTGTTATAACTTTAAGTTGGCTACATTCTATTGTACAATAGTAATATATTTCTTTAAGCTAAATCAAACTTTTATTTTGACAGGTTGTACTAAATTCCTATGAGTTTCAGTCAGAAGCTGTGTCCCAATGTGAAGGCTGCATCCTCCGAAGGCCTATTTGAAGGCCGATTGGCCGCATTTGAAGGCAGATTGCGTTACAACGGCGCGACGAAGGATGTCTCAATTCAATTCAGTTTATAAACTGTACTCACAAATTCTTAAACTGTTCCCTTGGTTTAACAAATCGTGCAGACAGATTAATTAACTGTACCCACGAGTTCCTAATCCGCGCTCTCAGATTCGTAAACCGTGCCTTCAGTTTTTGCAATCTGTACCCACGCTTTCGCAATCCGTTCCCACGGGTTTGTAAACTGTACTCACGGATTTGTGGCCCCTCTCCCAGTCTGTGTCGGATTATTCAACCAGGCCACCTGTTTAGGTGCGGGATGCATTGCATTTTGTTTAAACTTCATTTTTTAAAATGTATAATTTCTTTAATTTTCTAAAAAACGACATTTACTTACATTTTTTTGGGGAGGAAAAAGCTCAATATAATAGAATAAGCAAAAAAAGACTTCACATATAAAAAAGAAATATAACACAAACACAAGGTTAGGTTATATAAAAATAAAACATTCATAAATTATTTTATGATTAACATATTACTGCCTTCAGTTAACTCATTTATAGTTATAAACGCAAATAATAATAATAATAATTATCATTATTATTATTACTTTTAGGCTACATATTTAGAAGACGCTTTTATCCAAAAAAGGAACAAAGCATTTTGTCAAATGTCAGTCATAATACAGGTTAGACAATAATAATACAGGGCTAAGATTATCACAAATAAACACAAGATTTTGAGCACATCCAAGTGTTTGTGTGGAGTGTAGCACAATAGCACGGATTTTCTGTGAAAATCATTCCAAACACTATCATCGCAATTTCTTCCTGCATATCGCCCGCTACGCTTATTCTGAAGTTTCGCGAGATTTTGTGTGATTTCCTGTGTTCACAGTCGAGACTCTGGTTGAAAATCTGTTCGTGTGGGGTGTGCTGTCTTTGTCACATCATGGCACACCACACACTATAGGAGCAAAACGGTTAAATCTAGGATTTTTTTGTCCTCATGTTTGTGGTCTATCATATTTTGAAAATCTTATAAGATGTAAAACATCTTTTGGTGTGTACCCAGCATTAGCAGTCAAGTGGGAAAAAGTTGCATATGCGCTTGTGCAGGTGAGATCCGGTTGAATTCTTTTTCCAAAACCGTGGGTAAGCAAATGTTCACGATCTGATAATCGTACATGTTAAACCACCATACCGGTATACCGTTACAACCCTACATGAAACCATAAGTGCTTAAATGCTAACATGTTTCTGGGTTTTGGCCTACAAAAATACGTCATCCCTACAGCACTCTCTCTATTGAGCAAGAAGGTCGATCATTACTGTTTTCTACTATTTTGTGTCATAGTCAAGTTCAATAGTCCTTAGACTTTTCATATTTATAATTAATTAATTAATTAATTTTGTATGATGATGGTTTTGTCAAGTAGTTTGTTAGTAATTCAAGGTCAAATAATTTCTAAACCTCAGTGCCATCATTTCACCCTCAGTTTAGGTGCTGTTTTGAGATATTGTTTAGAATTATAAAATTACAGCGCCCAACTTTAGTCAAGTGCTTTAAACATTCAAACGTGTCTTTGCCAAGTAAATGCTCTGAACTCTAAGGATGAAAATTAATGATTCTCAAAGCATGGTCTATTATTTGTATTATGTGTGTTTTAATTTGTCTGCATTTTTAGTTTTAAGGGCTTTGTGCAAAGGGCATGAGGACTTTTTTTTTTTCCTTAAAGGGATATTTCTCCCAAAAATGAAAATTTCTTTCATTAATTACTCACCCTGAAATTAAATCTGAGAGATGTAATCTGAGAGCTTTCGGTCCCTCCATAGACCGCAATGCAACTGACACTTTGACACTTCAAAAAAGTTCCTAAAGAGATCGTAAAACAAATCCATATGAATTGAGCGGTTTAGTCCAAACATTTCTGAAGAGACACGATCACTTTATATGATGAACAGATCGAATTCAGGCTTTAAATTCTCTTTATGAACCTTTTGACGTGTCAAAGTGTCAGTTGCGTTGCTGTCAGTGGAGGGACATAAATCTCTTAGATTTCATCAAAAAGATCTTTATTTGTGTTCTGAAGATGACCGAAAGTCTTACGACTTTGGAACAGCACAAGGGTGAGTAATTAATGACAGAATTTAAATTTTTTTGTTGAACTATTCCTTTAATGCTTTTGCTACATGAACAGGACATTTATTTAGTAAATGTTGTCTTGTCAGACAGTAATGAATAAATAGTAGATAATCATTTTGAAATATGTATCAAATATATACCATATGTACAATGTTTTATCTAAATAGCATAACTTATTTTCTTTTAAAATATGTTTGCAATTTTAAACCCTGTATTAAAACAACGTTTGACCCTGGGTAAAGAAAGTAGGTTATGAAAACCGGACCAGGGTTAGTCCTGCCCTTGCAGTGCTAACCCTGAATTTAATGGTATACAATGTGAAACTGCTTTGCTAGAGTGTTAAAGTGAGTTGAATTAAAGGAACAGGAATACAGTAGCTTCACGAGTTAACAGTTACAAGTGTGAAAAGCCCATCTGAAATGTTCGAGGCCATCTGAGGGAGCGAACCATCAAATACATGCTTCAAGGAAGGAAGACTCATGAACTCTGTCATGACAACAAGATAAAGAATGTTAAAGAATAGTTTCGGACAATAGTTTTTCCAGTATATAGGCTGTGAAGAGAGAATAAAGCTCTCGTGATTGTTAGTTATGAAAATATATGATCAAAAGCCAAGGTTGAATGGTGTGAACTTCCACCAGCCCAAGTGTAAAGTGAGTTTCAGTGTCTCACTAATGAAGGCGCTGTGCTGTGATATAAAAGTTTCTCGTTTCATTAAACAGGAGTCATGGGGTCACAGTCAGCTTTATCCACTCAGAGAAACAGGTGTTCAGGGTCAGAGTTCAGTCAGGGGTCAGGCCGGATTAGACATCCAGGACCATTACATTAAGTGATAAGCGTGAAATTCCTCATGCTTATAGTCTTAATCTCTTTGTTGCAAATGCACACACAAATAGGCATTTGCACCCATATACAGTACATTACATATGTAACAAAGGTTTCCCTTTTAATTAAATTCTGTTCTTTTGAACTTTACATTTATCAAAGAATACTGAGAATTTTTTTTTTATCATGGTTTCCACACAAATATTAAGCAGCACAACTTTTTTTAACATTTATTTTTGGTGTATTTGGTGCTGAAAATTCAGTTTAGCCATCACAGGAATAAATTACATTTTAAAATATATTAAAATAGTAAACCGTTTGAGATGTAATAATATTTCATAGTATTACTGTTTTTTTAATCAAATAATTGCAGCCTTGATGAAGATAAGAAAGTTCTTTCAAAAATATTGAACACTAGTGTTGATTATTTTAACTAATAATAAATTAAAATAACTATAGCTTGTGAATCAACTAGTACAGTAGTGTTATGACATGTACTTGTACTTGTTGATGAACTGAATGTGCCTAATTTCTGTGTACGCTATTCCAAAATAATTTTTAATTGGGTTCCAAGATAAAACCGATAATGTACAGGGCTAATTAATTTTGGTTCTGTGATTTTTGACTGGTAGATTGCTGCCCAGATCTGTCGTCAGGCTGGTTTGGTTCAGAAATCCAAAGATGTGATGGACTACACTTCAGAAAACTTTGCCATCGTCTTTGCTGCTATGGGGGTGAGTCTTTATTTGTGCCACGGTGTCCAATTATGTGTTTTCTTGTGTTTTTCGTGCTTGTTTTACTCAAGCTTCCTTGTGTGTTCATTATATTTACAATAGTAAATCCTTTACATCTAGGTCTGTATACATGAGTCAAATTCTTGCATGAATTTCAGGATGCTTGTGTTAAATGATCCTCTCAGTGGACGGAATGTAAAATTGTGTCCGTTTTGTGTGAGTGGATGAATGTTGGTCCTCATAGGTGACTTAATCCTGCTCTTCAGCACCACCTTAACCTTCTGCCCTCAGCTGTCTGCTTCCTCTCCAAACCTTTGTTATTGTCACCTGAGTGGCTGCGCTCTGTCCTCTCAGACTGGTATTACCTGCGTCAGGTGTCAGGTTCACCTGTGTATTCAAGTGTGGAGGGCTTCCATTAACCAATGCTTGAAATGTCACTGACCCAGCCTTGTGTCCTGTGGCCGCTGTGCTCCCGGGCAGACTCAAGGCTAATGCATTTGCTTTTGACACCTTGTAACTCTATATCTTGATTTTATGTGCAGGGTGGTCAAAATATAAAGGGAAAAGGATTTTCCTTCCTAGCAGGAAGTGTACTTCAAGAGGTCATTTTGAACTAAATAGTGGAGATTCTGTTTAACAATGAATAAGAAATACCTGACATTGTCTGTTTCTCCAGTCTCTAATGAAATAACAGTGACTTTAGGTTTGTTTGGCGTTTCAGATGTTTTGTTTGTTTTAATTCCAGGTCAACATGGAGACAGCCCGCTTCTTCAAGTCAGACTTTGAGGAGAACGGTTCTATGGACAATGTGTGCTTGTTTCTGAACCTGGCCAACGATCCTACGTGAGAATTCATTTAAATGACCTCCATCCTCTTATGTAATGCATTTTGTATAACGTATTGACTATTTTATTGTTTTCTACACAGCATTGAACGCATCATCACCCCGCGTCTGGCTTTGACCACAGCGGAGTATCTGGCTTATCAGTGTGAGAAGCACGTGTTGGTCATCCTCACGGACATGAGCTCCTATGCAGAGGCTCTGAGAGAGGTGAGGACCATATTATATTGATATGCTAGAAGCAAGAGCCTTTTACTTTTACCAAAAAAGTAAAAAAACAAAAAAAATCTATTTCAAATAAATGCTGTGTACTTTCTATTCATCAAAGAATCCTGAAAAAAATCATCGTGTCTGCAAAAATAATAATCAGCACAACTTTTTTCAACATTGATAGTTCTTGAGCACCAAAACCACATATTAGAAAGATTTCTGAAGGATCATAGAATGATGTCTGAGCTACACCAATGACTGGAATAATGGCTGCTAAAAAATCAGCTTTGCCATCAAAAATTAATTACACTCTAAAATACACTATATTGACACAAGTTTTGGGACACTTGACCATCACAAAAAAGCTTCCACTCATATGGGAAGGCTTTCCACAAGATTTTGTGTTCCTGTAGGAATTTTTAGCATTTGGTAAGTCAGGCACTGTTGGACAAACAGAGAAGTGTGATTTGTCACTCCACAGAACACGTTTCCACTGCAGTAGCGGTGTGCTTTACACCACTCCATCTGACGCTTGGCAATTGTACTTGATGTGAGGCTGGCATGCAGCTGCTCGGCCATGAAAACCCATTCTATGAAGCTCCTGCTGCACAGTTATGTGCTGGTATTAATGCCAGTGGAAGTTTAGAACTTTTCATCTATGGAATCAGCAGAGCGTTAGTAACTTTCACGCACCATGCGCCTCAGCACTCTGTGATCTCGCTCTGTGACTTTAAGTGGTCTTCAGTTCCGCTTCGTGGCCGAATTGCTGCTGTTCCTAAATGCTTCCGCTTTCCAATAATGCCACTTACAGTTGACTGTGAAATATCTAACAGGGAGGAAATTTCACAAACTGACTTTGTGAAGGTGGCATCTGATCACAGTACCATACTTGAATTCAATGAGCTCTTTAAAGGGGTGGTAAAACACGATTTCACTTTTCTAACTTTAGCTAGTGTGTAATGTTGCTGTTTGAGCATAAACAACATCTGCAAAGTTACAGCGCTCAAAGTTCAAAGCAAAGGGAGATATTTGCTTTTAAAGAAAAGGACTACAACAAACGGCTGGTAGGGACTACACAACATTCCTCCCGGGTTAGTGACATCAGCAACCCTAAAATGTACATAAACCCCGCCCCCGGGACACGCAGTCCATGTTGAGAAGAGGAAAAGTTGTTGTATAAGAGTACATTTGTGAGTCAGCTCAAACTTTAGCATCCTTTTCACATGCAATAAAAAGTCACTCTGTGCATCTCACAACAGTTCCTATACGAGCGATTTATAGATTATCATGACAGAATATGCTAATTGAAGATAGTTAACTCCATATCAGCAACATAAATTCATCAACTAACCATTCAGAGACGTCCTGTTGCATTCTACATGTTGTCACTTCTTCTTGAGTCTCTCCATCTTTGTCTGACTCTGTTTTAACATTAAAGGCAGAACAGTTTCTGTCATTTTAGTGTGTCTACGTGAGGTAATCAGAGCTGCTAACACACAAGAGCTCTTGAAACCCCGCCCTCTGAGGCAGCTCATTTGCATTTAAAGGGCCAGGCACAAAATGGTGTGTTTTTGCTAACCCTCAAAAAGTGACAAATTTAACATGCTATATAAAAATATCTGTGGGGTATTTTGTGCTAAAACTTCACACACACACTCTGGGTACATCAGAGATTTATTTTACATCTTGTGAAAAGGGCATTTTAACACCGCTTTAAAACGACCAATTTTTTTCACAAATGTTTGTAAATGCAGACCATAGCTAGGTGTTTGATTTTATACTCCGGTGGCAATGGGATTGATTGAAACACTCAAATTCAATAATTTTGAGGTGTGTCCCAATACTTGTCCATATGGTGTCTATTAAAATAAAAAAACGTTATTTCAAATTGTAATAATATTTCACAATATTACTGTACTTGCTGCTTTTTTGATCAAAATAAATGCAGCCTTACTGAGCATAGAAGTTGTCCTTTACAATTGTTTTTGAAATAAGATAATTAAAATGCTGTCTTTTTCCTTCTGGTCACATTTAATCTCGCTTGTGGCATCAAATGATTCAGGGCTTCCACCAGCACCCCTTAAAAAAAAATAAGTATGTGATATCCCAATGAATGCTGCTCTAGTACGCAAAACTGCCCCTATAGACTATAGTGACCATAAATGAATAAACTGAAGGAATTTCAGTGTTCCAGTAGGTTTATATTGGTAAGCGGACAAGCTATAAGAACTCTTTCAGTGCGTTTTCTAACTATGTATGTCTTTATTTATTTAATAAATCTTATGGTGAATTCAGCCTTTTCAACAAATATGGTGGAAGGTCTCTTTTACAGAGGCATAATGCACATGTACCTCATATAAACAGTTCCTGTTGATATGAAAGCTTTCAAGGGACAAGTAGGTTTTTCTATTAGTTGCAAGGGCAGACAAATCTGCAACATATTCTCTGCTTTGTGGGGATTTTTCCGGTCCCCTTTTTTATGATGTATCATGTTGTTAGCCATTTAAATTTCATATCTGCTTAAGCATAATTGACCTTGTCATGTAAATAATCCTAAGTCTCTCTGTCTGGTTTTCTTCCCAGCCATTTTACTGTGTGCACTTCTTAGACTAAATACACTGCAACAAATTTATATCGCATTATATGCATGTATATAGCAACCTTACTTAGAGCCTCTCAACTCACATTAGCAATACGAGTTGTTGACTTTGCATGTACAGAGCCATTTCCATCATATCACATTCCAAATGTTTGGGAGTGAAAACTGCTCAAACAGAAAACCGCTATGACGGCTATAAAAGAACACAATCTCGTGTAACAAAAGGACCGTAACCCCCTCTTGACATTTGGAACCGTATTGGAGCAATGGCCAGCGTTACGGTTAGTATCTTGTTTCCTGTGTGGCTTATGTTGAAGAGCCACTGTGTCCAATCGTAATGAATGGGTTTCAGCACCATCTGCCAAAGTGTAAGAATCATGTTTTAAACAAAACCCGATGTAAAACCAAGACATTGGCTTTGTTCCGGATAGCATATTGGCATACAACTAATATTGTTTCTGCTGTAAATTGTGTATATACAATGTGCAAAGTATGCAAATTTTCTGTATGCATAAAATCCATCAAGGACCTTACAGTACTACATTTGGCAAAATGTGTAGCATAAACTAGAGGAAGGACAGCAAGTTGAGCACGTTGCATTTCAAAATAGTATGCTCTAGAGCACACTCTTACGAAATGCATTGTGCTCAACTTGCTGACCTTCCACTTGCTGTGTGATGAATGAACCTGAAGTAATATCTGACTAATATTTCATAAATCTTTCTTGACTCATGATCGGATCAGACTGGTGAGAGAGAACGTTTTTACAAGGGAAAAAAAAGAAAGAGAAAATTCTTTAAATCACGAGTGAAGATGGGGATGTTTTTAATAAAAAAATCAAGGTTGATCTTGCTTTTTGATTTATTTGTCACACTGGAAGGGTAAGGGAAATGGAGTGTGTTGCTTTAGGAATACTGCATTCCATACAGTGTGCTCTGAATGTATACGGCACAGTTTGGTAAATCTATTAGGTCACTACTAAAAATATACGTATTATGTAGTAAGGTAGTGTGCCATTCCAAATATACCAGTGGGGTATTATATAAACAGAAGATTAGTTCAAAATAACATTGTGTATACTTCATTCCACTCTGTTCCTCATCCTCCTGAAGATACTTTTTTTTTGCAGCATCTCCTTTCTTCCCCCCTCATGCCAGTGATTATGGTTTTTCTACCACAAACATGTTTTGATGTCTAAACGTGTCAAATGCATAATGCTCATTCTAAATAGTTATGCGTGCATGTGAAAGGACCATTCTCTCCTGCCTTTGTGCCTCTGTAACCTTGGGATACATCAGTCCTATCAAAGCTGCCTGCTTTGGCTTCTGCGGTTGGCAGCCACTTCCAAAGAGCTACGGGAGCATTAACATTTAACTCCCTCTCCCATTCAGCCTGGTAAAGGTTAGGCTCAGAACAGTGTCTATACTCGTTTTAACCTTGGGAGAAGATCTGAGTGCATTTTCTGCTTATAAATGTGACTGTGTGTAGATGGACCAAGTAGAAAACAGATTAACCTCATTAGACTGACTTGAAATGGCTGTCATTGATCGCTTGTTGTGGAACAGATGCTACTCTTCGTTTTTTGTAACTCCATTGATATAAGATGCTTCTGTGGAACTTCACAGGAGACAATGGAAAACTTTTACACACACCAAAACCTCTCTTGTCAAGATGTTAAACACCAATTTTATCCTGATGTGTTGCGGGTTGTAGGTGTCTGCTGCTCGTGAAGAGGTGCCGGGTCGTCGTGGTTTCCCAGGTTACATGTACACTGATCTTGCTACAATCTATGAGCGTGCTGGAAGAGTGGAGGGCAGAAATGGATCAATCACCCAGATCCCCATTCTAACCATGCCTAATGATGGTACAAGCACATACACATTTATCTAGCTTCCTAAATTAGACCATAGACCTATTTTATATAACATTAATTAATATTATAATGTACTATAAAATACTATAAACTTCAGTGTGAATCTCATCCTATAGACCTTATGCGCCAGATAAACGAGGGCGCAGCCATCTTTAGAATATTGTCTTTGAACTTCCGTTTTTGCGGTCGCTCTGTATATTTCTATGGCATTGCTGTCCAGGAGTAATTAGCTTTTGAAGTGGATTTACTTAATGTAAAGTTAACAGAAGTTATCATGAGGATTGTAATGTTTAAAGCAGATGTCTTAATAAATGTCAGTAGATTTTCAGGAAGGCTGTCTTGTCAGTAAGATTTTAAAACGAGCCGTTCATTCGTAAATACGCAGGATCACTGTGAAAATACAGACCGGAAGACAAAAGACAACGAGCCCAGCGCTGAAAAGGGGCGGGGCTACATAAGGTCTATATTTGAGCAATGAAACTGCAATTTGTTTAGCAGTGTGCTATTACTTTTCTATGAAATCAAACTTAGAATTCAGCCTGATGGAAACAATTAATAAAAAAAAAATATATATATATATATACGTATATACACACACACACACTGTGTGCATGTCTGTGTATATCTACATACCACGTATATTTATACACATTTATGCTTTATATGTGTATGTGTATATACAATACACACACACACACACACACAGACATACACATTTAATTATATATATATATATATATATATATATATATATATATGTGTGTGTGTGTTTATGTAATACTATACAACATGTTTAAAAAAAAAATTATGCTAATGCAATTTATCGATTTGATAGCACGAATATTTAATTTAGATATTTTAGGTCTTTATTTTGTATTCTGGCCGGACACAGCAACTGCGCCCAGTAACTAGCACTCTTGATAGGCTTTGGTTACTATAGAAACATCCTTGTGAAGGACCAGTGTGTGTTTCTGAATGGGTGTTCCCCATTATAGCAGCACCAGGAAACCTCCATCTCGTTTCACTTTCTTTGCCCTTTTATCTCGGGCATTACAACATCACAATATTAATACACCACTTAATATCTTCAGATGCTGCAAATGAAATGGACAACTAATAAATCTCATAATTTATGACTAGAATGAGCAAATTACTGAATTATAAAAATGAAAGAAAAAAAGATAAATGCTCAAATCCGCTAATTTCTCATTTTCTCCCCGTTTCACACAGATATCACCCATCCAATCCCTGATTTGACTGGATACATCACAGAGGGACAGGTGTATGTAGACAGACAACTGCATAACAGACAGGTGAGAAGTTTTGCCCGTCATAACAAACCGCTGAAAAGCTTTGTGATTAGGAAATAAGATAAAAGGGGTACATAATCCACTTTAGAATCTGCGAAAGTACAGAAGGACCCATTAATGTTTCATACACATTTATTTATTTATTGGAACTAATATTTAATACTTCACCTTTTAGGTCTTCTTTTGTGAAGTTGAAATACAGTTTCTTTGAAACTTTTTATTGTTCTTTAGTTAAAGCTGCAGTCTGTAACTTTTTTGTTTAAAATTAACAGAATTTATATAATAAGCAAGTACATCATGAATCCATTTTCCAAACCTTGTTTTTGTCTTATCCTAAATCTCTACGCTACACCTATAATATGTGTGTATATATTCAGACTATTTTAGAGAGAAGTACCTCTGGCTACAATGTTCTTTTGCAAGACACATGCAGTTCTGTTAATTAGTGCGCCAAAAGTTACGGACTGCGGCTTTAATTTATTTATTTTGTTATTTTTATTTCAGTTGGTATTTCAATTATTTGTTTTGACATTTAATTATTTAGTTATATATTAACTATATTTTAGTTAGTTAATAAGTCAGTCTCCAAAGTATACATTCTATGTACATTCACACATTCTTGCACACTTGATTCCCAGATGAATATGAATGTATAATTCTTCAAAACTGTACTCTTTGGTTTTCTTTTTTTTCCCCCACTTAAAGATCTATCCTCCCATCAATGTACTGCCATCTCTCTCTCGATTGATGAAATCCGCTATCGGAGAGGGCATGACCCGCAAAGACCACGCTGATGTCTCTAACCAGCTGGTAAAGAAGTAAAATGTTCTTACAACAGAATTCGATTCAATGTGATTTTTCTTCTTCAGGCTTATTCTCGCTCTGTTTCTATGTCAATCCCATAGTATGCATGTTATGCCATTGGTAAAGATGTTCAGGCCATGAAGGCTGTGGTGGGTGAGGAAGCTTTGACCTCAGATGACCTGCTGTACCTGGAGTTCTTGCAGAAGTTCGAAAAGAATTTCATTGCTCAAGGTACAAACCCCTAGTGTTCGGTTCTCAATAAAGCATAGGCACATTCACTCTCGATAGGTATATAATAAGCAGGAATGTTTAAACTCCCATTTTAACCAGTTTTTTTTTGTTCATGTCAAGAAAACTTTGGGAAGACCTTTATCTCTGATAAATGGAAATTTTTCTCTTTTTTAAAGCAGAGTTCACCACATTAGAGCAGTTTTATTGACTTTTTTGTTCAAATTTCAAGGTTCTGCAGACTCGCACGTGTACACCATTTTACATTGGAAACCACTAGACAATATTTCAGCCACTGCCCTTGCTCTGCCGCAAAGCACTTTTACCTCAGTGAATGTTCTTCTCAATGCTGCTGCTCTATAGTGTGGCACAAGGTGCAGTGCCCTCTGTCTCCATCAAATCCTTCAATTAAAAAGAAGTATGCACATCTATCATATTGATCGCAGCCCTATTTTAGGGATGAAATCTCTCGGCTTCCTTTGTGTCTGTCACACAATCGCTGTGTCATTGGTAGAAAAGGACATTGTCTAAGTTCTTCAGACACAGATGGATCTCAGTTATTCCTTCTATTTACAGAGAACCAAACATGCATTTACTCCTTTTCCCATCGGTTTTGTAGAACAATACACTGTTTCCTTCAAGTAAATAATTTTTCTGTTTAACTGAAATTTGCCCTTTAAAGATACAATGTGTCAGTCATTGGTTTTGTTAGGATATTTCTTCACACACTGTGAAGCCAAATACATATGGGGTTAGAATTTGTTTAGAATTCGGTCACAATTCTGCGCGCGCAAGACCTGAAAAGGGCATTTCGCACGGGCATTTCGCACGCGCACTCCACAGTCGGTGATGGAGGGAGTCTTGTGATTGGTTTTCAAGCCAGCCCATCAGAATTTAGCAGCTTCATCTCTGATTGTCTGGAATTATGGCATATTTTAATGCTGGGTTGAGTTGAGCAAGCGAGCAGTCTGCGCTTAGAGAGCGCAAGAAAGTGAAACTTTGCACATGCGAAAGAAAACGTCTGCGCACATCCAAATACTTATTTTAAATGCAAAATTGATTTTCGTTCGCTCTAAATATTTTCTTATCTGCGAGACGAACATTTCTCCGCAAAACTCAGTTCACGCGCGTGTGAAATGCCCTTTTGCAGAATTGTGACCGAAATCTAATCCCATAAATGCAAGTCTATAAAGTCGATTTCTTTAAGACATTCCTTTGCATTCGCTTTTTTCTTTTTCTTTGCTTCAAAGCTTAAACATTGAAGCTTCTGATTGTAATTCCTATATTGTATAATTTACCATTAAAACATGGGACTGAGCACGAATAGCTTCAGCGTCAGCGACTTTTTATAGTACAACATCGCTGCCAATCAAAAAGAGATGCAGTCTTTCGACAGACCCACGCAGAAGCCCAGAGTTCAGGTCACCCCACTCCTGAGAGACGCTGAGCATCCGTGGGCGGGACATAATCGCAGCATTTATCCACATGACTGTCTAGTTTCGAAGCACTGAAAAAAACTGTTCAAAGCTGCCCCATTTAAGTCAATGGACGCTAGGCTTCAACAGGAAAATGCACTGTGACGCAACGGGAATGTATGAAAAGGAAATCAAGTCAGCCGATCTGCTATATGTATGTCTTCGAGATGAACGTGTTCTAGCCCATTTTTAGTCAATAAATGTTAACACAATAGTGCATATTTGACCATTAATTTTGTAACACTATAGGGGAAGCCGAGCTTCCCTTGCAGTCTTAAAGAAATCCCCACTGAATCCTACACCGATATGATGCATAATTGAAACTTGTGTGTTATGTCATGTGACTTAGATGAGGTTATGAGATATGTGTCCATTTCTCTAGGTCCGTATGACAACAGAACTGTTTTCGAGACGCTGGATATTGGTTGGCAGTTGCTCCGAATCTTCCCCAAAGAAATGCTGAAGAGAATTCCTCAGAGCACACTGGCCGAGTTCTACCCGAGAGAGTCCGCTGCCCGCCACTGAGCCTCCTAAGACCACCACAGCTTCTGGAGGCATGGGCTTAAGGTCACCATGACCTGTCTCCATCAAAAAATCTCATCCCTTGTATCCACCTTTAGCCTGAGAAGTGATATTTAGGATTACAGGGCACAACTCTGGGATAATACACATTTATCATGGATAAAATTGTTTCATAAACATGCGTGTTGGCGTCTCATGTGTTATGACCCCCAGAGATTATTCCAGTGTCCCCCATTATTGTGTTATACATGTTTGTGTGTACTGTATCATGTGGATAGGATGTGTAACTGTGCTGGAGATGCATACTGTCCTGTTGTTCTTTTCTTTTCTTTTTGTTCAAGTTATTTCACTGTCTGCAGCCTAAAGAGAATATCAAAAGCAGTTTCGCTCAAAGGGAAATATTCAGGGCTCACTTGCACATTTGTGTGCTCACTCACATCCTCCATTCATCACTATAACAAGCGTAAAAAATAATGTTTCCAAACATTCCAATGTAAGTAATGAGAATATTTGATTTACAAATTCATTTATGGCCCTTATTCCCAATATGCTTTTATTTATTTTAATATCCAAAAAACAAATTTAAATGAATACTTGCAAACCAAACTTAGTTTCTGTTATGCTGATAGACAGGTAGTTTTTGTTATGCTGATAGACAGGTAATTATAGGTGTTGAATGATCATATAGTGTGTGCTTGTCACTGACAGCTGTTATTTCCCTTTTAGAGGAGGATGTTTACAGCATCTGTGCTTTGAAATATGTTCTGCAATGTAAGACTGATTAAACATTCCCCTCGAATTCTGTATGTGTAAATGTGTTTTACCTGTTTTGTTTGCTGTTTAAACCTGTCAAACCTCTCAGATGAATTAAATTATATTGTTATATTGTGATTGGCTGACTGCTTCATTTTTGTGTCATAATAACAGTAACATTAATTTGTGTCTGGCGGGACTTTCTACCAAGATAACAGTTTTCACATCAATATATAGTACTTTCAGTTCCCTTTCGAGAGGTCTCTCCTATTGCGTAAGTAGCTTACGCTATGGGAAAACTCCTTTTCTCGAGAATATTGAAGTCTTTATGTAAAACGCATTGCAGCTGCACAGCTGACAGCAATGAACGAAGGCAGCTCGGTCATTGGCTGTGCTGCGGCAACTTGCTCGAACCAATGACGGGGCGACTCTGAATGCGCGACCAATGAGCGCGCTTCGCGCCCGCGCGCGTCAGAGCCCGCCAAGATGGGCGTGGCCAAGAGCTATATATTGGGCGCCCCGTGAGTTCTTTAGATTTAATCTCCTTCAGCGAACACCTTCTTCGCTGGATCCTCCGGATTATTGAAGCTTCGCCGTCGAAAAGCATACCAGCGGGATTTGCTACGAGGACGTCGGCACCTTCAGCCGCCTTCTAACGCGATCCTACTGAGCCATCCGGCGTACTGCTCACGCAAGTATTTACATCTGTTCGCTCTGCGACACTTGTAAAAGAGCAAATTTTCCAAGGCGTTGTTTCAAATGCCTTCCTGCGCGTCGTGCAGAGACCTTCTCCCGGACGGGGATCGTCACATCATCTGCGCTCGCTGCCTGGGCCGGGACCACGCAGAAGCTGCTTTGACCAAGGGCGGATGCCCCGAATGTGACGACCTGGGTCTCTCCGCACTGCGGGCTCGCCTCGCCGCTTTCGCCGTGAGCGAGCCCATCGCCGCCATCCCTCTGTTCGAGCCGCGCACTAAGAAAAAGCGCCGCTCACAGAGGCTTCCTGAACCTGAGCTCAGTGACGTCACGCCGAGCCAGTCTCCGCGTGCTTCACCGCCGCTCTTGCCTTCCCCACCGCCGGTTCAGTTCACCCAGCCGGACCCACACCCCTCTAGCAGAGCGGTGGGCCTTGTGACTTTCGGCGCGTCCGAGGACGACGGGGGAATGGATGACAGCTTGTCAATCGACGCTGCATCGGACGACTGGCCGGGCTCCACTCTCGACCCCGCCCCGTCGACGCTAGCTAGCGCGAGCGGGGGCTCCACCATGGATAGCGAGATTATCCGCGTTCTCTCTAAGGCCGTGGAAGACCTCGGGCTCGATTGGTCTTCTCCCGAAGAACCAACCCGGAGCCGACTGGATGAGTGGTTTCTGCAGGGGCGCCAGCAGGCCCCTCGGCAAAGGCCTTCTCCCTTCTTCCCGGAAGTTCACGACGAACTCACCAAGTCGTGGAAAGCCCCCCACTCTGCGCGCCTAAAGCCTTCTTTTTCTTCCTCGCTCTCCTCTGTGGACGGCGCGAAGGAAAGAGGCTACGAGGGAACACCGCCCCTCGAGGAGGCCGTGGCCAATCATCTCTGCCCGCCCTCCACCACCGGATGGAAAGCCAAAGCTTCCCACCCCTCGAAGCCCTGCCGCACTACTTCAGCTCTCGCCGGTCGCGCCTACGCCGCCGCCGGCCAAGCTGCATCAGCGCTTCACTCTATGGCGGTACTTCAAGTGTTCCAAGCCAAGCTTCTCCGCTCTATGGACGAGTCTGGCCCCGAACCCGAAGCCTTTAAGGACCTACGCAGCGCGACTGACATAGCCCTGCGAGCCACGAAGGCCACCGCCCAGTCTATCGGCCGTGCCATGGCTAATTTGACTGTTCTCGAGCGCCATCTGTGGTTGACTCTGACTGAGATGAAGGACGCGGATAAGGCGCCATTTCTCGACGCGCCTATCTCCACCAGCGGGCTGTTTGGACCGGCGGTTAAGGGTTTCGCCGAACGCTTCACTGAGGCCCAGAATGCTTCACAAGCTATGCGGCATTTCCTGCCCAAGCGCTCCAGCTCATCGCAGAGCAGACAGAGGCCGCCGCAGCCGCAGCGGGCTAGAACAGCCCCCACCGCCTCTCAGCCCGCGCCTCAGGCTGACGCTCGACGCCGCTCGCGCTCTCACAACCGCAAGCCGCCTTCTGAGCGACGGGGTCCTCGGCCCAAGATTGTGCTGAACCCCGAGCCTCGAAAGCCGTCCTAGCCACAAGAATGAAAAGAGAGAGTGCGTGTCTCGCAAAAGCCGGACCACTCTCTCTGCAAAAGCTCAAGCATTACCCAGTCCCCTTACAGGCGGCTGGATATGTTCATACAGCAGTCAATGGGCCAGTCACAGAGCTCGCTCACCTGCAAACAAACGCCGTTTTTACGGCGACGCACAGAAAACACAAAAAGAGTCTTTTTCTGCCTGTGTCACTAAGGGTTCACATGTCCACAAGGTGTGCATTCCCAGATACTGTCAAAACAGTGCCAAATTCATTCCCAGCTCAAGCTGCGCACCCCATGAATGTAGATCACGTGCCTACGGTCATGTACGCACCACTACACACAAGCACTGTTCACACAGTTATAAATTCATCCCCAGTAAAAGCGGGAAACATTATAAAAGTGACGCGTGTGCCTACCACTGTTTATGCACCCCCACTTATAAACACTGTCCTTACAGTGTCAAACACAACCCCAGCCCAGGCTGCGAGTTTTACAGACACAGCGCACGCTGCTGTAATCACACACGCGCCCATTCACTCAGCTGCTCAGCGCGCGCCCGCGCCTCTGAGAGCTATGAGCTCAGGCGATTCGCTGGCCGGGTCCCTGCGTCACAGCGGCCCGCCCCTAGCCTGTATTCAGCCCATATCTGTACACGCAGCGGCATGGGAAAATATTCCAGATATGCCGAAATGGGTATTGAATATAGTAAAGCACGGATACTCGCTCCAGTTCGCTCGCAGACCACCACGTTTTACGACTGTGGTCGAGACGAAAGTGAGAAAAGAGTGCTCACATGTTCTACGCACCGAGGTGCGCAAACTAATAGAAAAGGGTGCTGTGGAAACTGTTCCCCCCTCTCTGAGCGAGGCAGGTTTTTACAGCCGCTATTTTCTCGTCCCGAAAAAGGATGGCGGTCTCCGCCCCATCCTAGATCTCAGACACCTGAACAAAGCACTAATGATTCGCTCGTTCAGAATGTTAACAACCAAGCATATCCTCGCGCAAGTACGCCCAGGAGATTGGTTTCTCTCAGTGGATCTGAAAGATGCTTACTTTCACATTCCAATAGCGCCTCATCACAGGCCGTTTCTGAGATTCGCTTTCGAGGGACAGTCGTACCAGTACACAGTACTTCCGTTCGGCCTGTCCCTGGCTCCCCGTACATTCACGAAATGTATGGATGCAGCACTTTCCCCCCTAAGGCGAAGGGGAGTGCGAATACTGAATTATCTCGACGATTGGCTGATTCTAGCACAATCAGAGAGTCAGTTAATAACACACAGATCTTGGATTATCAGCCATTTAGAATGCCTGGGTCTAAGAATCAATTTTGCAAAAAGCATACTATCTCCCAGCCAGAGGATTTCTTTCCTGGGAATAGTTCTAGACTCGATGCAAATGACAGCGCGTCTCTCATCAGAGCGCGCGCTCACCATCCGGCGCCTTGCAACATCATTCAGGGCGGGCGCGCTCGCCCCCGTCAAGCGGTTTCAGAGGATGCTCGGTCTCATGGCCTCAGCATCGGCCGTACTCCAGCTAGGATTGTTGCATATGCGCCCTCTCCAACGCTGGCTCAAGAGCCGCGTCCCTACTCACGCGTGGCGTTCGGGCCACCTTTTAATCAGAGCGAACCACGGCTGTATAAAAGCCCTGACGCACTGGAAAGCCGCCGACTGGTACCAGTCAGGCGTGAGTCTGGGTGTGAACACAAGGAGAAAGATGATAACGACAGATGCCTCCAAAATAGGTTGGGGGGCCCTTTACGAGGGCAGGCCTGTCTCCGGCTTTTGGTCAAACCCGGAGAAGCGCCTACACATAAACTGTCTGGAAATGAAAGCGGTCGCTTTGGCTCTCAGAGCCCTGCTCCCACAGCTGAGAAACGAACACGTCTTGGTCCGAACGGACAACATGACGGTAGTATCGTACATAAATCGCCAGGGTGGACTCAGGTCGAGCTCCATGCATTCAATGGCCAGGAGACTCATTTTATGGTCCCAGCACAACTTGCGCTCGCTGAGAGCAGCGCATGTGCCAGGTGCCCTGAACCAGGGGGCGGACATGCTATCCAGAGACAAAATTCTCCCAGGAGAATGGGCTCTCAACCCGCTGACGATTCACTGGTTATGGAAAACCTTTGGCAAAGCGGAGATCGACCTCTTCGCCTCCAAGGAGAACGCGCACTGCCCTCTTTTCTTCACGAAAAGCATGGATGCGCTCGCCCAGAGCTGGCCGAGCCGTCCCTTATATGCCTTTCCCCCGATCGCGATGCTACCGCAGGTCATCAGTCGGGTCAGAGAGGAGAAAGACGCAGTGCTGCTGATAGCCCCACTCTGGAAGAACCAAACATGGTTTCCAGATCTGATGCAAATGCAATCTGCACCACGGCCGATTCCACTGAGGCCAGACCTCCTCAGTCAGGCCAACGGGATGATATTTCATCCCCGCCCCGATCTGTGGGCCCTTCATGCATGGCCCCTCAACGGGTTCCCAGGAACCTCACGAGCGGAGCACTAAAAACCATCGCTGAGGCGCGGGCGCCCTCCACGAGACGCTTATATGCCCAGAAATGGAAAGTGTTCAGTGTCTGGTGTAATGCCAAGGGCCTGAACCCTGAAACATGCGAGATTACGAACGTACTCGCTTTTCTACAAGGGCTTCTGGAGGCGGGCCGCGCCCCCTCCACGCTCAAAGTATATGTGGCGGCCATCACAGCATCACACGACCCTGTAATGGAACGTCCATTGGGAAGAAACGACCTAATTATTCGTTTCCTAAGGGGCGCTAGGAGGATGAACCCTTCACGCCCCCCCTCAGTGCCGATCTGGGACCTAGCTACTGTCCTAGACGCTCTTAAAGGGCCTCCGTTCGAACCACTCCGAACCGTGCACCTTAAACAGCTCTCGCTCAAGACTGCGCTCTTGCTGGCACTCGCCTCGGTCAAGAGAGTGGGCGACCTGCACGCGCTTTCGACAAGCGCTGCCTGCCTAGAATTCGGACCTAACGACTGCAGGGTCGTCCTTAGACCGAAACATGGGTATATTCCTAAAGTGCTCACCACTCCCTTCAGAGCACAGGTTATCTCCCTAACTGCGCTATCGTCCCCAGCAGACGAACACGACGCTAATCTACTCTGCCCCGTTAGGGCTCTCAGAGTGTATTTGGAGCGTTCTGCCCTATTCAGACAGACAGAACAACTGTTTGTATGCTTTGGCGGCCGTACGAAAGGTTCCGCCGTTTCAAAGCAGAGAATCTCTCACTGGATAGTTGAAGCTATAGCGCTGGCTTATGAAGCTAAGGGACTTCAATGCCCCTGGGGAGTCAAAGCACACTCCACCAGGAGTGTGGCTTCTTCCTGGGCATGGTCGAGCGGGATACCGATCGAGGATATTTGTGCGGCGGCAGGCTGGGCCTCACCGTCCACATTTATCAGGTTCTACAACCTACAGGTCCCGACACTGCATTCCAATGTACTATCAGCATGATGCTAGTTGAACTACGAGTTCGTATCTAGATTATGTATGTGCTTGTGTCACACTGAGCGCCTTCTAGCCGCTCTGTATTCTTTCCCACATATAAAGCTCGCCTCTGCCGGCTAGTAGAGGCTGACATTTTTTCGGGAATCCCACGGGTCACGGGATTCCTGTGGGATTCCTGCAGGATGGGAGTCATCTTTGCTATTAATCACGGGATTTGGACGGTACAGGATAAATTGTTAACGGGAGCAGACGGGAGCGGGAATCAACCAATAGCAAAGACGACAAAAAAAGAAAAAAGTAAAATGCACCATTTTGTAGTTTCCTTTTAATACGCCTACAATGTAACGCAATTAAAAAATACCTACACGACCCAGCCGTCCCAGAAGCCATCAGTGCTTTTTGTCACGGCCACCGCCGGATTTCAAAGAGCGTTGATGGAGGGAGCTAACAGCCGCGGAGAAGTCGATGTGGCAAAAAATGATTTACAGCGCAAAGTCAGAAGTAATGACATGTCTATTAAGTTCACAGAACTGGTCGGAAAGTCTGAAATATTAATTAAGTTTATGAGAGTAGAATGTGACGGTGATAGCACAATGTACGCTGCTTGTAAGACATGCTTAGTCTTAGTCAAGTACGCAAGTGATTCAGGGACGAGCGGTCTGAAGAAGCACACTTGCAAGGCAAATTCGAGAAAAAATCAGCCAAGCATCGCTTCGTTCATCAAGCGAAAATTGCCGTATATGGGAGCGGTACAGGAGCGGGAGTCAGTTTAAACAGGAGCGGGATGGGAGTGGGAGTCAATTTACCAGGAGCGGGATGGGATGGGATTATTTTTTAAACTTTGGTCTGGGAGTGGGACGGGACAAGATTTCTTTCTATGGGAGTGGGACGGGACAGGAGTGAAAATCCACTCCCGTGTCATCCTCTACCGGCTAGTTGGATGATAACTTTGCTTTTTTAGCTCAGGCACCTGCCTCTGGCTATCATAAGGCGAAGTTCAGCACGCACGGCGTTTTGCATGGTGTTCCCATAGCGTAAGCTACTTACGCAATAGGAGAGACCTCTCGAAAGGGAACGACTCGGTTACTAACGTAACCTCGGTTCCCTGAGAGGAGGGAACGAGTATTGCGTAAGCTGCCGTGCTTGTGCTTGGTTAGTTCGCTTCAGTCGTTTTAACCTAAAGAACTCTCATGACGGGGCGCCCAATATATAGCTCTTGGCCACGCCCATCTTGGCGGGCTCTGACACGCGCGGGCGCGAAGCGCGCTCATTGGTCGCGCATTCAGAGTCGCCCCGTCATTGGTTCGAGCAAGTTGCCGCAGCACAGCCAATGACCGAGCTGCCTTCGTTCATTGCTGTCAGCTGTGCAGCTGCAATGCGTTTTACATAAAGACTTCAATATTCTCGAGAAAAGGAGTTTTCCCATAGCGTAAGCTACTTACGCAATACTCGTTCCCTCCTCTCAGGGAACCGAGGTTACGTTAGTAACCGAGTCGTTATCCTGTGTTTCTTTCACCTCAGGCAATTCTTTGCCCCAGGGATTGATTTTACGAAAAGTAAAAGATGTCATGTTTAAGGTCAAATTACAATTTGTTTTGCTATTGTCTGCGGATTCTTTTTTAGGCAAATCACTGGTGATCTCATTTTCACCTTTATTAGAGGGACACTTATAAAATTATTGTGTGTTAAATGTTAGTGTTCTTGTTTGGAAAGGAGTCAATAAAGAACATGCTTGAGATTACATGTGAGACCTGATGGGTAAAGAAGATACCCAAGGTACATATACATTTTTAACTTTGTTTTTTAATTTGTGTACTTGATTTTCCAATTTAGCAATAAAATAGTTTATTAGCATATATAAAATGGCTGTCACTTTTATACCGCCATAAATGTTTACGTCATTTCCGACACAGACTGATGTTAAAGCATTGTGTAATTAATTTGAGATTTTGGAAATAGTTTTCTATAATTTTTATTTTTTTATACAAAATTCTGCTGTTAAACATTTATATAACCACTGTGGATTATTTAACTATAGTAAATTGACTTGTGAGAGTTAGAAACTTTAGTTGACTGGCCGTAGTTGAAGAAACACTAGTAAAATCGTAAAGAGTAATTTTTAATTGATTATTTTAATGCCATTTTGCTAATATCATGTTTTTTTGTTGTTGTTTTTTTTGTTTGTTTTTTACTGGAATAGGGCTAATTATAGCATTCGAGTGAAAACTATCGTTAACATGTTGAATGTTTACTTTAACGGTGCGCGCGAGTGACAGTAGGTGTGCCCAGGTATCATTTCCTGTGTCGCTCGGGCTGTGATTAATCGGACTTTTGAATCAGTAACCTCTGGAACTATCAATGGCGTCAACGGGACAGCAAAAAGAAGTGAAAATGGTTTCAGAACGGTCCAACCAAGGTAAGGGTGATGGTGTCAAATGCATAAATATTGCAGGTATCTCATGGGAACTGTGTTGCTTGCTGTAACTGTTTGTAACTGTCTACACACACGGGTATAAGTTAGTAGGCCTACATGAAGTCGATTTGTTTCTTGTTAAAGCAGTCATTTCGATATCAACTTGTTTTTTTTCTTATTCCCTGAAAGAAAAATCCATATTAGTTATGTAGAAATCTGGAAAACAATCTGTCATATTTTACCAACCAACAAATTCTGGAGTGGAACACAAATTGTATAACATTCTCTGACCGTGTAGTTTTAATCCCCTCTGCATGCAGAGGAAAACATGGTAAAGCCTTTTAATTCTGTAAACTCTTGCGTTGAGAGGCTTGTTTGGACATGCACACACATTTTTGTTGAACATCCTGGCATTTCTTTTGTTTTTCATGTAAATTTATGTGTGCAGTGGCAGTCTTAAAGGACAGCTATCTTTTTTTGATTACCCATGCAATTCCATTTTTCCTATCTAGGTGAGCACATGTATTTTAATTATTGGATAGCCAAATAAAATAAATTGCATTCAATAAAATAAAATTAAAAAAATTATTTAAAAAAGCTTATAAAAGGTATGCGCTTTATCTTTGGTCACAATTTGTAAGTGGTGAAAAAATAATTTCTCAGTTTATCAATAACGATAGAAATTTTGGGGGAAATTGTGGTTGATAAACCAAGAATAAATGCATATTTACTTCTACTTGTTCGCTGTAATGTAGCTATATGTAGAAATCTGCCATATTATGTCAAACAGTTTCAGTACTTCTACAAAATGGGGCTTTGGTTTCCCAGTGGACACAAATGTGACCACTGACATATTCACATATATTTTGATCATTATTTATGACATATTTGATTTATATAGGCCCTTTGAATATTAATATGTAGTTGTGTCTGTATTATGGCATGTTTTATGGAGCTTCGATGCAGACATCTCTGAAATCTGTAGTCATGTGACCATTTATGTGACCATGTAAAACTGTTTGCATGAAATTAAGACAGTCTCCACTTTCATTTCAACTGTATAAAATACATAAATTCTTTTTTAACCCACAAATGTTACTGTTAGGATTAAATGAGTAAATTTTCCTGACTGCTATATATGTATAATTTCCCTCTAGAATTAGAAAAGTTTAGTAAACAACTCTCTGGAAGACATCTTCAAGCAAGATTTGCTTTATATACTTTTGCTCAAAGTGCCCTGCAGACCTCATAAACGGAGGCAGAGAACATTAGGATTATTCAAATTTTTCTGCTGTGCTCTGAAACTTTACCAAAATTAAACTGAAGAGACTGTCTTTTCCGTGATAGTCTGTCTCACTGTGACATTAATAACCCAGACTCAGTGTGGTTTGTAAACCCTTTACAGACCATGGCTTCTGCTCTAAAATTAAATGCATATTCAGTAGAGATGATGCTGATTCATACTACAGGCGGCATGTAGACAGATATGAGAGTGCAACTGTCATTGTCTTGACCAGCAAATGTATTTCTCATCCATGGAGAGAATTTCCTCTATTTGTAATCATATATTTTTGCAACATTAAAAATACTTTTGTGTCGATAAGTGTTAGTTTCCATGAGCAATCCTCATGCTGGACATGAGTTGTGAGCTATTGCAGTAAAAGTTTCCTCTTGAGTTTGATCTCTCTAATGTATTGAAATTGTGTTAACTGACTGTAGTTCTTGGGAAGTTGTGACTTGTGAGATGTTTAACTGGCGCCCTTGTATTTCTGCAGTAATTCTCCAGTATGAAAGCCTCCAAAGAGAACATGAGAAAATCAAAAAGGAGGTAAGACGTTTGTTGTCATGCTGTCCTTTCTTTCACCTATTTCTTTTGTTTTTTGCACTTCTACAACATCTGTGTGTGGTCTTAAAGGGATAGTTCCCAAAATTAAATTTTGAAAATCTTCAAATTATATTTTTAATAGTTTTTAGTTTTGTAAGTAGTTTTATCTTTAAATATTTTTCAGCAGTCTGTCGAAAACTTTTGAACCTTCAATTCATCAAATAATCCTGAAAAAATTACGGTCTCCACAAAAATATTAAACAGCACAGCTGTGATAATAATAAGAAATGTTTCTTGAGCATAAAATCAGTATATTAGACTGATTTCTGAAGGATCAGGTGACACTGAAGACTGCTTAACATTCAGCTTTGCCATCACATGAATACATTAAATTTTAAGGATGTATAAAAATAGAAAACCATTATTTTAAATTGTAATAATCGTTTATAGTATTTACTGTATTTTTGATCAAATAAGGCAAGAGATTTCTTTCAAAAACATTTAAAAAAATTACAGACCCACAAGGGATAGTTCACCCAAAAATGAAAATTCTCAGATTTTGTTACAAAATATACAAATATGGGTTTGGAACGACACGAGGGTGAGTAAATGATAACAGAATCTTCATTTTTGGGTGAACCATTTTGTTTAAGTTTAGTAAATGATGACACCATTTAAATTTTTGGGTGATCTATACATTTAAAATAATATTTCGGAGGGTTTGCTTTTAATAAAATAAATGTAGATGTTCTTTTAAATAAAAATCTTTTCTATCAGTATAATATACTCTATATTTGTATTTAATTTTGTTTCAGTGTAAAAAAATGCAAGAGGAGAGAGATGAGGCCTTACGGAAGTTGAAAGAATTTGAACAAGGTTGGTTTTAAAGATCTTAGATTTATCTCATTATAACTTCTCAAATTCAATTAATGCCCATCCATTGACATCTTTCTGTGTAGTACATTAAAACATTTACAAAAGCTGCGTTTCCACCTAAATTACCCGGAACAATTTGTCCCCGGAACTTTTTTTCCCCCAGACCTGTTGCTGTCTGCGTTTCCACCGCAGTCTAAAAGTACCGTAAAGATAAGGCAAATTAGTCCAGTGATGTAGGACTATGCGCTACTTTACTGTTCAAGCTGGATTTCATCCTCTGAATTTAAGCTTAAAGGGATAGTTCACCCAAAAATGTTTATTCTGTCAGTATTTACTCACCCTCATGTTGTTCCAACCCCGTAAGACCTTCGTTCATCTTCGGAACACGAATTATGATATTTTTGATTAAATCTTGGAGCTGTCTCACTCCTCCATAGGCTTCTTAAGGAATTGAAGCTTGCCAGCCCCTAAAAGTTATTAAAGATATCGTTAAAATAGTCCAAGTGACTACAGTGACTCAATCTTAAGTTTATCAAACGACGAGAATACTTTTTGTGCACAAAAAATAAATAAATAACGACTTTATTTCAACTATTCGTTTCCTTCTTTGTAGGCCTCGAGTCAGTTCACTAGTGATATAGCCATAGACAGTAAAGGATATAGCGCAGTTCTTCTGTTATTGTACGTCACACGCATCACACACATGACCAGCGTCGGCCATTAGTGGGCCTACGTGTGACGTAGCTCTACGCTATCATACTAAGTTAACTGACTAGAGGCCCACAGAGTAGGAAATGAATAGTTGAAATAAAGTCTTTATTTTTTTTGCGCACAAAGTATTCTCGTCGCTTGATAAACTTAAGATTGAGTCACTGTGGTCACGTGGACTATTTTAACGATATCTTTAATAACTTTTAGGGGCTGGCAAGCTTCAATCCCTTAAGAAGCCTATGGAGAAGTGATCTGCCTATGGAGAAATCCTCTCAGATTTCATCAAAAATATAGTAATTCGTGTTCCGAAGATGAACGAAGGTCTTACGGGGCTGGAACAACATGAGGGTGAGTAAATACTGACAGAATTTTCATTTCTGGGTGAACTAACCCTTTAATAAAGCCTGAACCTCGTCGTCGGTCCATCGGTCGTATTTTTTAAACTCCATTGTTGAAAAAGTACTACCTCGCAAGCAGGGACTTTCGGACAGTGGCATCTGCTGGTCTTCCAAAGCGGGGAAGCTAACTTTCGGCCTACATCATAAAAATTGTCCATTTATTTATTGCCTAGCCTAATGGAATGAATGAATGAATGGACAAAAGATATTAAACTCGATGGAGGAAATGTGGGAATTAGGTTAAACTGAAACAAGGATTGTGTTGTATAATTGTGTGAAATTTCTGATGAAAATTGGTTAGCATTTTCTCCAAGCAAAAACCAAGAAATAGGTTGCAGCAGTTTGTCTTTCGACTACACTTGTAAAATCCGCGATGGGACTGAGCTCGAATAGCTTCAGCGTCAGCGACTTTTTATAGTACAAAATCGCTGTCAATCAAAAGGAGATGCAGTCTTTCTACAGACCCTCCAATCATCACGCAGAAGCCCGGAGTTCAGGCCAGCCCACTCCTACATTCACCCCCAGAGACACAGAGCATCCGTGGGCGGGACATAATCGCAGCATTTATCCAATGACTGTCTAGTTTTGTCTAGTTTTGTCTAGACTGTCTAGTAGTTCTGTTTAAAGCTGCCCCATTGAAGTCAATGGACGCTAGGCTTCAGAAGGGAAATGCACTGTGACGCTACGGGAATGTATGAAAAGGAAATCGAGTCAGCCGACCTGCTATATGTAGCTGATTCTGAACGAACTCGTCTTCGAGATGAACGTGTTCTGACGCATTTTTACTTTAGTCAATAAAATGTTAAGATATTTGACAATAATTTTTTTGAGATTATAGGAGTAGCCGAGCTTCCCTTGCAGTCTTAAAGAAATCCCCACTGCTTTCGGAGGGGGAAATATTTACCCAGAACTTCATTTAGACACTGGTTCTTGCGGTGGAAACACACAGAGTACCACCCCAAAGTCCCTTGTTCCTGGGGAAAGGTCCTGCAGTGGAAACGCAGTTAAAGACTGCTCCGATTTCTGTGGAAAATACTGGCTGTGCGCTTTGCTCTTTTGGACTTTGATCTCAGAATCTTCCAAGAACTATGACACTGTTCCATATAGACACACCTAGTTATTCCTTAACCATCATTTCCCTGTTTTCCAACAAGACATGTTTTAATGTTATTCAGACTGCTCTAAATCTAAGCAATTGGAGTTGTTGTTTAAAACCCCTTAAGTGTCACTTAAATGGATTAAATGGTTGTAATTCAAGAATGCTTTGGAATATAGAAGTAAGATTGGTCTTGTTTTAAAGAAGACATTTGGCATATTTTTTTAGAAGTGAAATAAATTAAGAAATTGAAATAGACAAAAAGTTATAGAAGTTTGAGAATATGAAAATATACAATGTAAAAAATGTATTATTCATATTTAATTTAAAACATATATTTTCATTTATGTTGTACTCTAAAACTGCAAGAAAATCAAAGCCAAAAATTGTTAGCCAAGTTGTGTTCCAGATTTTAGGTTGATATCTCAAAACATTTGCTTTTAGTTCATAGACATATAAACAACATTAAAAACTATATTTTTTACCACACTGGGACTTTAAATAATACGATGTTTTTACATGAGGTCCCAAATTCACATCTAGAATATTCCTTTTGGAGATATCGACCGTTTCGCTCTTATAGTCTGAAGTTTAGGGCTCTATTTTAACGATCTGAAACGCAAGTATCAAACGTGAAACGCAAGTAACTTTGTGGGCGGATCTCGGGGGCTCGGGACTCTTGCGCCCGACTCAAATCTAAAATGGTTTGGTCTGAAGTAGCTACATTACTCATAGGTGTGGTTTGGGCGTAACGTGCAATAAACCAATCAGAGCGTCATCTCACATTCCCTTTAAAAGCAGGCGCATCTACAAAAAAAATTATACTTTTTTTTGTAGAGTTATAGACCATTACTTTAAGTATGCCAATTGAAATTGCATTAAATCGTTAAAAATGCTTTCAAGGTATAAGGGGTTAACAGTTACAGTCAACAGAGAGTTGACTTGTATAAGTTATATAAAGCTTGTAAGATCGGGATCGGTATCGGCCGATCATGATGACAATAAAATGGAAGTCAGTATCTGCTGCAAAAATCCTGATCGGAGCATCCCTAGTTGATATCAATCACACATACCTGAATGAGGGGAAAAGCGAAAGGTTTCAGTCTCAAATGGGGTTTTCTGTGGTCCCTTCCTCGCCAAATTGCCGCACTTCACCTCTCTCGCACATCTATACAAATGTCACCTTCTTTTTCTTCGCTGGGGAAACATGGAATTCAAACACGTGAATTAAAAGGCGAAATTTCAAAAAGCACAACAAATGGCCGCCGGTGTTGGGTAGGAGGGGAAAAAAATCCATTACGTTCTCATTTTAATGCACGAAATAGATCATTATTTGATACAGAAGAGTGTGTGTTTTTGTGAATAATCTTGGCCTTTGCTCATGTTTCCTCCGCTATAAACACGTATTGTGTATGACTTCCACTTAAATAGTGGCTGCAGCTTCTAGCAGAGCAGCTGCATATTAGGAGCTATTACGTGATTTCATAGCTCTCTGAAAATTGCTTCTATTCAGCGCAAAGCGACCGGGAGGGAGGCTGGCTAGGTGGGGGGGGTGGGGGGTTGGGGGGGGGAGTGGTGAGCGAACGAGCGAGCGAGCAAGGAAAAAGCCCCCAACACACAATCATGTCTTTTCAATTGGAGATGGCAAGGTTGATGACAACATGACCATTGTGTTCTAATGATAAGACCACAAAGGCATCTGCCCCCTCAAGCTCGGCGCTGTAGAAACAGCATCAGAGGCTCTAATTCACTTCTCCAACACGCAGCCCCGATAGCATTATACTCTGCGTCCTCGTGCACGTAATCACTGTCTGTCTCTGAGAAGACGCGTGCACGAGGAACCGCGCGAGAAGAAAGAGATTTGAAGATGCAACGTTGATGGGGAGGCTAAAACTTACAATTAAAGCTGCCAAGCCTGACGTGTGAAGTCTCCCCCTCCTGCTCCGCAACTGCCTCACACTTAGCCCGGTTTATGTGTAGCTGCTATTACAATTAACCTGTCACTTAGTGCTAGTACTACCAAAAGAGAGAGGGATGAAAGATTGGGTGGAGGGAGACCAACTGGCAGCTAAGTACTGTTTATTTTTTTTTTTTTTTTTTTTTTTTTTTTTTTTTTTTTTTCCCATTATTTCATTCTGTCCCTTAATTTTTTTTTTTTTTTTTTTTTTTTTTTATTTAACAATCAGGCATACATACAAACAAACCAACATAGTGCAGTAGTGAGCAATCTTGTAAATCCATACTTCCAGCAGTGACAAGAGTGATTTAAGTGTTTAAGTGTGTATGTGTGCGGGTGTGAGTGTGGTTATGTGTATGTGTGTGTATGCGTAAACAAAGTAACCGTTTATTATGTATTACCATTGTTATTACCATCACCATCCCACTTCCCACTACCACCATATTGCCAATATTGTGTTGGTAGATTTTTTACTTCCATCCTTACAGCTAAGTACTGTTTAATGAGTGACAGGGAAAGGCTTACAGCGGGAACTTGGATATCGCAGACACGGGCGTTCATCAAGTTTTAATTAGGTGTCATTGGGAGGCAGCCGCTAGCCGTGATGGTGCTAATTCCTGTTTTTGCCTCTCAACCACAATGTGTAATTAGTTAAGAGGCTGTGAGCTGGTCCGTGGCCAGTCTCTGGTGATTACGGACACAAATAAGGTAAGAGCTCCGGGCGTTAAGAGCGGCTGCCTCTTCCATCTCTCCATCTTCCGCCTTTTTTAGCTGATAGATTGCGGCTGTTCGTCAGACTGACTGCGTTTTCAAATTTTGAAAGTTTCCTTTCAATCCGTCTTGTTTTGGGACTCTTTTTGTGCGCGAGAGACTAATCTTGAGCATTTACAAATATTTTCGAAAGGACAGAATCTTTGGAGACACTGTGGGAGTTTGAAGGTTCTTGCATTTGCAGAGGAAACTTCAGAGATAACACTATTAATCCAAACAATAAGCTCGGCTAGACAGGCCTGTGTTGATCTCAGTCTCCCATTCCTATAGGATCTGTACAAAGGGCAGGATTTAGCTTACTTGAACAGATATACACAGCAGACAATAGCTGTATGAAGGCCAAGGTGAAGAAGTGATACAACAGAAAAGAGAGTCTGAATAGATGTTCCTATATAAGATGGCATTAACCCTTTTCAGCATCAAGATATATTTGGGGTCGGTTTTTGAAAGAAGTCTCTTATGCTCACCAAGGCTGCATTTATTTAATCAAAAATACAGTAAAAACTATAATATTGTGAAATATAATTACAATGTTAAAAACTGTTTTTACTGCTTAACATTTTTGTGGAAAGCATGATACCATTAAAACATTTGCTTTAAGATTTCAAAAGAGATAAATTAATACTTTTATTCATTATGGATGTATTAAATTGATAGTGACAGTGAAGACATTTATAATGTTACAAAAGATTTCTATTTAATAAATGATTTAATAAATGTAATAAATACATTTAATAAATGCAAATGAATGCTGTTCATATTCATCAAAGAATCCTGAAAAAAGTATCACCATTTCCACAATTTTTTTTAGGCACAACCGAAAATTTTCAATATTGATAACGATAAGAAAAATGTTTCTTGAGCAGACAATCAACATATTAGAATGATTTCTTAAGGATAATGTGACACTGAAGACTGGAGTAATGATGCTGAAAATGCAGCTTTATCATCACTGGAATAAATTACATTTTAAAATATATTCAAATAGAAAACAGTTATTTTATATATTCTAATAATATTTTGAAATATTACTGTATTTTTTATTAAATAAACACAGCCTTGGTGTGCATAAGAGTCTTTGGTAACACTTTATTTTACAGTGTCTTTGTTACATATGTTTACCATAGTAACAGTAAATTATCCATAATTACATACAACTAATCCTCAACCAAATCCTAATCCTACCCTAACCCTATAGTAAGCACATGTTGTTAATTAATATTACTCAGTACTTAAAGATGTGGTTGAATATGATTTCACTTTTTTAACTTTAGTTAGTGTGTAATGTTGCTGTTTGAGCCTAAACAACATTTGCAAAGTTACGACGCTCAAAGTTCAAATCAAAGGGAGATATTTTCTTTTACAGAAATAACTTTTTAAAGACTGCAACAAACTGCTGGTAGGGACTTCAATGAGCTTCTTCACAGGTTAGTGACATCACTAACCCTAAAATTTACATAAACCCCGCCCCCGGAAACGCGATTTATTGACTATCATGATAGAATATGCTAATAAATGACTTGAAGATAGTTAACTCCACATCAGCTACATAAATTCATCAAGTAACCATTCAGAAATGTACTGTTGCATTCTAGATGTTGTCACTTCTTCTTGAGTCTCTCCATCTTTGTCTGACACTGGTTTGAACATAAAAAGCTAAAAGTTTTTGAAATTTTCAGTGCGTGTCTGTGTGAGGTAATCGGAGCTACTTACACACAAGCTCTTAAAGCTCCGCCCTCTGTGCCAGGAGCAGCTGCTCATTTGCATTTAAAGGGACACATACAAAACAGCGCATTTTTGCTCAACCTCAAAAAGTGAAAATTTTAAAATGCTATAAAAAAGATATCTGTGTGATATTTTGAGCTAAAACTTCACATACACACTCTGGGGACATCAGAGACGTATTGTACATCTTGTGAAAAGGGCATTATAGGACCCCTTTAAATATATAATTACAAATAAAATGTAACCGAGACTTCTTTGAAAAAAAAAAAAAATGTTCCCAAACTTTTGACAGTTACTGTACACACACACACACACACACACATAGTGGGTTCAAATTCCGAAACCACACAAAAAAAAAAACGGATTATCACTCCTCCTCTATTAATTCATCATGTTTCCTTTTTGAGCATCAGTAAAAGTTTGCGCCTTTTGTAATAGTTGTAATATGAGTCCCTCAATTGTCTCCAGTGTGAAAATATGTATCAAAATCATATAGTCACTGTTGGAAAAAGTTCAAATATGCAGCAGATGTTGGAAAACTGAAATAGTCCTATAGAGTGACAGATGGGTGGATACAAAATCCAAGTCCATATTAATCTTTAAATTAACATTAGATTATTGAAAAGGCATGTATAATAATTACTGGGGTATAAAAGAATTAGAAAGATTTTTAGTTTTAGATGAAGTACAACATGTCACACTACAGAAGACTACTATGAGTGCTATGACAGCAACTATTCAAACCATTCAAATCCTTACTGAGATTGTGTGTTCACCACATAGACTGTGGTTCCAGCTGTTTTGTACACTAAATGTCCCAAGTCAACTTGTGTTAAAGGTGTCTGGAGAGCATAATAGCTTATAAAGAGCTTCTAAGTTTCAGTGCTCTGGACAGGGTAATTGTATGATGTTGTGACCTTGTCTATGAATGTCATGATGTCGTACTCTTCTGACTGGTTCAGTGTGTGCATGACAGTGTGTGAAAATTAGCTGTGTGCTTGCCTGTAGTGACAACTGTAGTGTGATTGCATTGAAGAAACCATCAAAATATTTGACATATTTCTTGTCTTTAGTGTCACACAGGGTGATAGAGGAGGTGAACAACATTCAGGAGAATCTAGAGATCGAGAAGACATGCAGAGAGAGTGTAGAAGCTTTGGCTTCAAAGGTGAGGTTTTACAATAAAGTTATGATTGTCTGTTCTGTTTTATTCTATTGCATTTGATTCTCCTCCTTTCTGATTTATTTGATTCTGTTCCGTTGGGTTCTGTGTGAATTGATTATGTTCTGATTTATTTCATTCTGTTCTGTTCTGATACATTATTTCGTTCTTTTTTGTTTGATTTGAATCTGTTTCATTAAATTTTCTTGTTCTGTTTCATGTGATTCTCTGTTTCATGTGATTCTCTTTTGTTCAGTTTCTTTTGATTCCGTCTGTTCTGATTCATTTGATTCTTTTTTTGTTCAGTTTCTTTTGATTCCGTCTGTTCTGATTCATTTGATTCATTTTTTTTGTTCTTGTCATTTGATTCTCTTTTGTTATTTTTCATTTGATTCTGTTGTGTTCTGGTGCGTTTAATTCAGTTCTGTGTCATTTGAGTATATTCTGTTTTGTTCTGTTTCATTTGATTCTCTGTTCTGTTTTAATTGATTCTCCTCTGTTCTGTGTTCTGTTTTATTTGATTCTCCTCTGTTCTGATTTGATTAATTCATTTGATTATGTTCTGTTCCTAATATTTGATCTATTTAATTATCTCGTGTTCCGTTTCATGTTATTCTCTTTTGTTGTTTTTATTCCATTCTGTTCTGTTTATTTCGATTCTGTTCTTTTCATTTGATTATCTTCTGTTTTTATTTATTTTTTATTTATTCTGTTTTTGTTTTGATTAGATTTTTTTTATTGTGTTCTGTGTCAGTTGATTATGTTGTGTTCTGTTTCATTTGATCCTATTTGTTCTGTTTCATTGAACTATCTTCTGTTTATTTCTGTTCTGTTCTGATTCATTTGAATTTGTTCTGTTCTTATGTATTTAATTCTGATGTTTTTAATTCCATTGCATTTCATTAATTTGTGTTCTGTTTCTTGTGATTCTCTTTTGTTTTGTATCTTTTGATTCCATTCTGTTCTTTTAATTTAATTTTCTTCTGTTCTGTTCTGATTAATTTGAGTCTGTTCTTATTTATTTGAATACATTTTTCTGTGTTGTTTGATTTGATTGTTTTCTTTTGATTCTATTCTCTTCTTTTGGTTTTGGTTTTTTATTGTATATTCTATTCTATACTAATATCTAATATCTGTTTTCTTCTGTTTCTTTGCTCTACTCTTCTTAGGAACATTACTTCTAGAATCATAGACTCTAATATGTTTTCGCTTGGGCTTTCATGGTAAATAGGTTGGGATCCATCATGCCTCCATCCATCCAACATTCCATCAATTTATTTCCTCCTCCATCCTGAGCAAAGTACACAAAATTGTACTCCACGTGGGCAGTCGCTCCATTGAGTTCATGCTGAAGTCAATCTTAAGATTATTTCCCTCCCGTGTACCTGCATCTTGGTGTTGACTGCCTGCCCACCTCACTGGTCCCGCTCATTACAGAAGTATTCAATTTGCCATCAGTCCCTGCTCAGCAAATTGTTTAGTCGGGTTTCGGGTTCCACCGCTCAGGCTCAGTCTGGTCTGAAAAGGGAAGTGGCATCTACGCTGAACGCTCAGCAGGTAAATGGATCTCTAAAAGCCCAGGTGTGAGGCAAATTAGCGGGAACGATTACCGGCTCATTGCCGTCTATCTGATGGATGAATCAACTATCTTCTGCTGTCTGTCGATGATGAGCGCTGATCACCACACACAGAGAGAGAAATGAGAGAACAGTAGCAGTGAAAGGAATAAAGACACAGATAAAAGAGATAAAGACCAGGAGAAAATAGTCTTTAGGTTAAAAAAGGACACTGCTGTCCTGCGTTTTTAGAAGCAGGCTAGCTGTCTTGTGACGTCTTTCTTTTTCCAAGAAAAGAAGACGTTTTACCGCGCAAAGGAAAACGGACTTTCATTTTTGTATATGACAAAATAGACTGAGATGATAAAACCCTGTGGTTCTTGGTTATTTAGCATGGTCGAAAAAGATTATTGTTCCTGCCATTTCTTGAAAATCACTTTCTAGTGTAGTTCTAGAGTATTCTCTTGAGGTATAAAATTTTTTCCTTGAAGTATGTGAAGCCATCACAGATGTCACATCACAGTTTCTGAAAGCTGCGGTTGAGGAAGACCGCGGAGCATTTCATTTGTGCGGAGGAAATAGACCTGCAGCTGGGCGTTTTGTGCCTCAGCATTATGTGTTGGATAAAAGCTCGATTTAACCAATCAATGGTTTCCTGACATCCTTAAATGCACAGCCCAGCTTGTTCTGTGTTCGCCGGCGGCCACTGTGCATGAAAGCCGGTACAGATGCCCTTTGTCCTGGCTGCTCTGTGAACACCCCCACACCGAGCCCCTCACGTCTGTGGAACTAACAGCAAGGTTTTGGCCTCCACAGGTTCGCTCAACTTCTATCTGTCAGGACACATGGTCTGATTGAGGATGCGGTTGTTTTTGTCACTAGTTGCTTTTTCACCACATAGCTGAATTATCTCAAGTGCCTCATCTGTCTTTATTGAAAGGCAGCCAGGAAACACTTTGCTTTGCATTGGTCTCTTAAGTTCTAGTTTTATTGCATTAAACTTGTTGATTCTCCCTAGAGTTTTGATTTATACTGCCGTTTGATGACCGTAAGATTTTTTTTTTTTAAATGCTGCTGCATTTATTATCATCAATGTTGGAAACGGTTGTGATGCTTTGAAATTTTTGTGGAAACCTTGATACTTTATTTCAGGATTCTCTGATGAATAGAATCTTAAAATTTACATTTGTTATAATCTTTGTTGATCTTTAAAAACACTAATAATTTAATAACGCGGTTAAATGTAATAATTTGCATATCTTAAACTCAAATAATTTTCATACGGGAGATTATGATTTTGTGATGCACAAATTGTATCAGTTAAAGCATTTAAAATGGTTCATATTAGTTTTTATTGTTTTGTTTTTAATTTATATACATCAAATTTTATAAAATTGCAATACTCTACTTTAATCTATTATCTGCCATAACATGAAGATAATTATCGCCTTGTCAGTATTATTCAGAATTGTAATATTGGTGCATTCCTTGGGTTTATTTTGCCACAATGACCAGCTGACTGTATATTATCCCACTTATACAGTAAATAAATAACTGGAAATTAAATGTTTATATTGCCTTGTTGATTGCTGTATTTGTGTGAACTAATCTTGTGAATATCTATAAAACAAGTGTGGAAAACTTGATTTGCATCTCTGTATGCATGGTGGAAAAGAAATCTCACCTTCCTAAAAATGCGAAGGATACGTTGTGAAAATTACAGCATTGGCTCGTTCCAAATTTACATTTAAATGAGTCCAAAAATTTTGGTTGGTGTGATTGGAGGATGGTGAGCAGAATTGTCTCAAAAAGTCTCTACATTTCAGCTGTATGATTTCTTATGTATGATGGCTGTAATTTTGTCTGCCAAGAGACCCGAGGCTGGCAGACACCTCATCTACCCCAAAAAAAGAAGAAAATCATAATCAATTTCTTAAACTCTGGAACATTTTGAATTAAAAAGCAGTAATGGATGAGGGTTCGCGGGTGGTGGCAGTCAAATCAAAGTGCAATCCAAACACATGACATTTTGTTTTGATGTGTGATCAGAGGAGATGAGGGGCCTGGCCACCTCAGGACGCACGTCTGATTTCTGCCACTGTGTAATTTTGCCGCTGCGCTCTCATCAATGCCGGATGATTATCACAGAGCGAGCGTGCATGTGTTTCTGCGTGTTTATCCCTGTATTATGTGTTGTTGATTGTGTTTTTAAAAGATGCATTCAGCAGGAAGGACTCCATCAGGAAATGGATTCACGTGCTGTGTGTCCTCACTTGGATGTCATTAATAAAGGCTCGTTAAAGAGGGGGCATTTTATCCCTGCCTCCCACTCTTTTTCTCTTTCTGACCGGAATGTCATCCGGGACTAATTTACATACCTCCACCCCCATTGGCTCTCTGAGTTTCCATTAAGTGGACTCCCTAATTGAAGTGTGAATGACCAGTCTTAAATTACTTTAATTGGATGTTCAGAAAGGTAAAAATGTCTCGGATGCAGTTATGTACATGTTGCGATGGTGGGGGTTCGTGTCCGTACCTGATAGAATGCTGTAATTATTTATGAAAACAGGAGTGTCTGCTGCTGCTGCCCCTGCATACGTGTAATGAAATGTCTATTATTTTGCCCCTGATTATTGCTCTTTTCCAGAGTGTTCGTGCTGTGTGTGTATGGCTTTGTGATTGAGGGGAATTGCATGGGCACCCGCTGGGGTTCCAGTGGGCTGGTCTGTCTACATGCTGCTGATTTGATTTCTCATATCTTTTCACTCTGAGGCAAATGCAGAAAATCACCGGCTTGGGTTTTATATCATTTGTGGTATTACAGGTGTCATTTTGATCTCTGATTATTTCTATAAATGTGACGACATTGCCCTCACTAGATTAACTTGTGCTGGTTTTGCACAATTTTTTTTTTTGCACTGTCAAAAGACAATGTATTTTCGTTCTCTTTACCAAGACTTAGCAAATTAACATTTCGATATTGTAGCTCAATTGGTACTGCTTGATACTGGCAACACCAAGGTCATGGGTTCAGATATACCTTGCATGCACTCTAGGTAGCTTTGGATAAATGCGTCTGCCAAAAACATTATACTAATCTATATCTTTCTTTCAGTTGAACAGACAAAACCGTTCTTTGAAGAGGAAGAGTATGCTGTATATATCCCGTCTTGGTGCCGATGTCATCGCTGACATCAATCTTGACGATGAGGATGAAGAAGAACCACAGGAGTCGTCAGGTGTCTGCAGCTCGTCCCACTGTCAGATTGTCATCACAGGTGGGTCAATGCACTGTCCCACAATGTGTTGCTTAAAATATTTTGAACACTTTATGCTTTTTGTATCTACATATTAAAGGTGAATATAATTTAAATTAATAATAATATTAAAGAAATATAATTTCTACACCACTTGCAGCTAAAGAATAAGCAGCTCAACTGGGCCTAACAACATTGGCTCCTCGTGAAATCATGTTAAGTCAAATAATGGAGGAAAACGTGTGTCTAACATGTATGCTCAGTTTCTGTCTCTAATTAATCTCGTTGGTTGTTAATTAGTTCTAGACACCAGTTCTGTTTCTACTCTGATTACCTTATAAGCCCTGAGTTATCCTTAGTTCCTTGTCCTGTATCATCTATGTTGTATGGTTGTGTTTTCATGATTCTTCTGAGTTTTAATGAGTATGACATTAAAGACTGTTTGCTTTTGAGCCATTCGTCTTTGTGCACTACTTACTACAGTGTGTGAAAGCAGTCATTATATTTACAATTCGGTCCTGCTACTAGTCCACAAATTAGAAACTTTACCTTTAAGTATCTAGTTTCTGAGGCTATGATCTTAATAAATATTTTATCCAAAAATAAAATGATCTATCTATCTATCGAGATATTATGTGTATGTATATATATCAAAGTGACCGAAGGCTTTCAAGAACCGAAAAGGAAACAAAACACACACACATAGTACAAGTAATACATAATACAACACAAAATATTGTAAAAGTAGTCCATTCAACATGTGCTTTATTCCAAGTCTTACAAGCATTCAATATCTTTTTGTGAGAAACAGACTGAAAATTTAGTAATTTTTCACTTATAAGTTTCCCCTCCGCTGCAGTCCTCAATTCATGATTTTTGGTTACAAGACTGTTCAGTTTAGGCTGTTTTGTACTGTAGGTTTTTTATTAATACATTTCTTGTTCATTCGTGGTAGAGCTGAGAGATAAATTGGAGGTGATCCTGGCTGAGAAGAAGCAGATGGTGATCGATCTGGAGACAACAAGAGAGCAGCTCTGCCAAACTAGACAGGAGGTATGTAAAAAAAGGCATTTAATCTTGGGTTTTACGGCATTAATGAACCAATACTCATCTTTAAGGTTGATCTTCTGTCCATTATTTTAAAAAGGGCCTAGCATATACACTAAAATCATTCACTTTTTTTAATGGATGTAAAAACCTATCAAAACGGAACTGTTTTGATCCACCTCCTTAATGTCTTTAGTGTTAACCCTTGCCATGTTTCACTGTAGCTTTCACTCAGAATAATAACAATTAAATAGAAAAGAGGGGGTTGTCTTTGTGTCATGTTGTTTAATGTTTCTGATGAAACAGTAATACCCAAATACGTGAAGCCCTCACTCTCCCTTTCTTCCTAAGCTCCTGAAAGAGAAACATGATAATACTGTTTTAATAGCTGAAACATTCCAACAAAAGAAGCTCTTGGGAAAATACAACAGAGGTCAGTTGTACTCCTGTTCTCTACTATATCCTCTTACATGAACCACTCTCTCTCTTTTTACTGCTTTCCAATCCAGACATTCATTGATCCTAACCTCTGTATTCAAACTGTTACATCTTCATTCAAAGCCTCTGTGTTTCTTGTCTTGTTATTAAAATGACAAAAGTCAGACTTACAGTATTTCATGCAATTGCTTAAAATTTTCCCAATTTTTGTGATGAATTTGAGAGCATTGCTCATGTGTTGCCTATAATAGAAGAGAATGGAAAGTTGAAAGGCACTTGATCACTACTGAATTCTTTAGCCATGGTGACTTTATGTTGTCGTTCACTACCGTTCAAAAGTTTGGAGTCAATTTATTTTATTTTTTTAAAGAAATACATTTATTCAGCAATGATGCATTAAATCGATCAAAGTGACAGTGAAGAAATTTGTTGTTACAAAATCTTTTTATTCATCAAAGAATCCTGAAAAAGTGTTCACAAAAGTATTAAACAGCAACTGTGACACTGAAGAGAAGACAGAAGTAATGGCTGCTGAAAATTCAGCTTTGTCATCAGAAGGATACATGACATTTTAAAATACAAAGCAGTTATGTTAAATTATAATAATATTTCAGAAGAATTCTTTTTTTTGACTGTATTTTTTATCAAACAAATGCAGCCTTGGTGAGCATAAGAGACTCAAATCTTTCTGATCCCAAACTTTTGAATGGTAGTGTAAATAAATTACCTATAAAGAGGACAGCAGAATTATGGGTAAGGGTCACCTAAGGTTACACCCTGAATGCTTTTAAAATTCTGTGCCATGTAGTGAGTGCCCTGTTCTGACTACATCAGAAGTCGAGTATGAATTTAAATGGCACCATAAGCATTTCGAAGATTGTGTGTTTGAATTGTCTGCCAAGGACATCAAGGCTCCAAACTCTAACCATCCGAATGCTTACCAGTGTATGTTTGTAGTTTCCAAGTATGCACTAGATGAGTTTGAGGCCTTACAGGAGGATCTAAAGCTTGAGAGGGACCTGCGTTCTGAAGCAGAGAAGTTTGCACATGAGGTGAAAGCTCAGTTTGATTTGATTTCATAATTAATTGAATGAAATGTATTAGACTTTCTAGGAACTCTGAATACTTATGTATTTCTTGAATATGTTAATTAAGTGGTGTGTGTGAACGTGTTCTTTATGTGCCCAATCTCTCTCTCTCTCTCTCTCTCTCTCTCTCTCTCTCTCTCTCTCTCTCTCTCTCTCTCTCTCTCTCTCTCTCTCTCTCTCTCTCTCTCTCTCTGTCTGTCTGTCTGTCTGTCTGTCTGTCTGTCTGTCTCTCTCTGTGGGTGTATGAAGATGCTAGTAGAACAGAAGAAGCTGAAAAGACAAAGTCAGATGTTGATCCAGACTGTGTCTCCTGCAGAAGCTCTGCAGAAAGCTCTGGCAGAGATCAACACATTGACACACACTCTAGAGACACAGAGATTGGAGCATCAACAGCAGGTAACATACACACACACACACTAATCCCCACATTGTCCTTTAGGTCACAGTGTCCTTAGAGGGTACAGACTAAATGTCATTAAAATAATAACAGACAAACCAATCAAATCAACCACACCAGCCCCTCCCAGTGCCACTCAAAAAACTCACACATGCAGTGTATTACTTGATTGTGTAAAAGGAGAAACATTTATCCGCATTCTGCATTTAAACAATAATTAACGTGTGATTAAAGGATTAGGGGAAATGGTTGGAGTCAACTTGACTTACTTTGAGAGTGTTTGTATGTGACCCAGAGAGAGACTGGTCACCATTTAATTTTCATAGATTTTTCATTTTGTAAGGGAATTATTTTTTACAGTTCAAAGGTCACATTCCATTTTAACAACCCATGTTTGTTTGTTTTTCGTCTTGGATTGTCGTGCGGTGTGTATTTCGGCGGAATCTAGGTAAAAGCTCTTGAAGAACAGATACAGGGCAGTGAATTAAAGAAGCAGCTGACAGCATTACGGAGACAGACAGAATTGCTGGAGGAGGAGAGAAAAGAGTGGCAGCACAAACACACTAAAGCTGAAACTGAAGCCAAAGACCTCAGATTCACAGGTACCAGTGTTGTGATAAATTCCGAGTTTAAGAACAAAAAGCTGTTCTATGTGCAAATTGAAATTGCATTGGCCACAGAAAGTTTGAATGACAGAAAATTGCTGTTTAAGTTTCAATTCCAATTTAATTCCTCTTCCTCAATTTTAATTTCAATTCTGGATATTGTTTGATACCTCCGTTAAAAATCTTGAATTGAGCTGGAATTTAAAAAGCATTCTAAATTCAAAATGGTGTACAACCCAGACAGGTTCACATATTTCATAAACCACACATAGGGCTTCATCAGGTCTCGTCTGTTGTTAAGTTGTGTTGGAGGACAGATGCCTGAAATTCAATTTATCTGATTTTCAGTTGTAGATACACCGCTGTTCAAAGGTTTTTTTTTTTTTTTTTTTTTTTTAAGAAGCCTCTTTTGCTCACCAGGGCTGCATTTATTTAATCAAAATTACAATAAAAACAGTAATGTTGTGAAATATTATTACAAAATAGCTCTTAAAATAACTCTTTCTATTTTAATATATTTTAAAATATATAGTGCAGTCATTATATATAGTGCAGTCACTATTATTATTATAATTATTATCAATGTTGATAACAGCTGTGCTGCTTCATTTTTGTGGAATCCATGATAATAAAAAATCAGGATTCTTTGATTTAATAGTAAGTTCAAAAGAACAGCATTTAATTGAAATAAATTGTAGCATCCAATTGTAGCAATTGTAAAAAATATTAGCATTATTAATATCTTGACTGTTACTTTTTATTCAATTTAATGAATCATTGCTTAAGTATTAATTTAATTTCTTAACAGTAGTGTATGCTACACTTGCATAAATTCAGACAGCACTCAAAACCAACCAGGTGTTTGTATCACTGAGAACCCTGTGTGTTTTGTAGTGGAGGAGCTTAAAAAGAAGCTCCAGCAGATCTCCAACCCACCAGCAGCTGCCCCAGCACCCCCTCCGCCACCCCCGCCCCCACCCCCTCTGCCTCCACCCCCTGCCCCCTCAAGCAACCCACTCAGGTGAGTGTCTGTTTGTGCCCAAAACCATTCAAATGAGTGTAAACAAGTTCGTATGAGAGTTAGCATTTGGCAAAATCCAAAAAAACCTGTTTAAAAAAAATCAGTGAAAGAGTCAGTGGGCTGTTTGCTCATTGGGCTCAGTTTCAATGACATTGTTCTTGTTGAAACGGGAAGTTTGGGCAGGAAATGTTGAAGGGCTTTTATTTTTTTAGTTTTATTCTCTTTTTTCATTGTTTAATAGCCAGTAGTTATTTTTTCTAATTCTTTCTTTTGTCTCTGTCTATTTCAGCTCATTACTGTCTATACTTCGTAAGAAAAAAAATGTGAGCGCTGAAATTGCATTAGTGGAGAAAGACTCCTCTGAGAAAGTCCCAGGTAAAGAGCAAAGCTATGACACATTTCCATTTCCATTCTATAAATATACTCAGGTTAAAAGTTCTGCTGTTTGAAGGATGCGCGTAATAAAGATTACATATATTTATCAGTTAAAAGCACCGTAATCGTAAAAGTGTGTTCGCCATCAAGCCGCGTGAAAGATCTCAGATGTTTATCTTGACCTTTTTGATCAGTGTTAATTAAGATGCTGCAGTGTATTCAATAAGACGCAATGTAATTAATATATACTATTTCGCATGAAGTAAAGTTCTGTTGCTCATCACACCAGTGGGAAATAATAGAAGACTTGGGTCAAGTTCAAGTTTGTCCTGAGCACTTTCTTTCAGCCTTGTACTAAAAAAAATTGGAAGGGAAGAAAACGACATGCAGCTTTTTGCTAAAGGGCAAATACGTTTTTATAGAGTTTGGATAAGTCATTTATATACATATTACTAGTGCTTGATTTACTTTTTACTGGGTTTGAATATTTATGAGGAATGGTGATTTTTTTTGAATGGATTGACTAAAATTATTTTAGATCCTATAATAAGTATAAGTGCAGGCCAAAGGTTAGATACTTCTTATCATCTTTCTTTCAGTTGTTCTTGTTAATGTCAATTTTTATGATCTCATATGAATAGAAGGTTTTTATTGGACTATACTGAGCTCTGAAATGCACTGCCAATTTAGTGTCTTTGGAAAAGAGAATGTGTTTTTGTTTTTTATCATGTCAGAAAAACATCAGACTGGAAAGCAGATAATATTCACATTTTTGTTCCAGTTAATGACAGTGTTTCCAAGGCCACTAAACAAAGACAAACATCATAGATCAACTTTCTTTTGATTTGTTTTTTAATATTTGTGCATGCAAGCTCAAATAGAAACCCTCGCAATTCTGTTTAGCTCTGTCTGTATGTCTGATATTATTCCGTCTAAATTGACTGCTGATGAAAAGCAGCAGACGTGCGTTTATCTACATAAATGCTGTTTATCATAAGTGCATCTACATATTCTATAACCGAAGTAACATTCAGGCAATGAGTGTGTGTTGATCTGTGTTTTTTAATCTGACAGAGAAGGATGTCAAACAGCAAGCTGTGGATGAGATGATGCAGCGAATCAAAAACGGAGTTCAACTCCGACGTGTTTCCCAGACAACCAACAAGGCCAGACTTGGACCGGTACGCATTTCATAAAAACTCATACAAAACACTCACAGCCTGAAAACACCCTGACATGCAAACCAGTTAATCATTGTAATTGAATAAAATTACTTATATGATTGCCAATCAATTTATCAAGTCACTCCCAATTAAAGGGATAGTTAACCCAAAAATTTAAATTCTGTCATCATTTAGTCACCCCCATGTTGTTCCAAACCTGTATAAATGTCTTTGTTCTGTTGAACACAAAGGAAGATATTTAGAAGAATGTGGAAAACGGAATAGTTCTGGGGCACCTTTGATTCCATAGTATTTTTTCCCTACTATGGAAGTCAATGGTGCCCTGAAGCGGCCTGGTTACAAACTTTCTACAAAACATCTTCTTTTGTGTGCAGCAGAACAAAGAAAGGTTTGGAACAACTTGAAGGAGAGTAAATGATCCCAGAATTTTAGTAACGCAGTCTAGATGTTATGGGAAGGCGGAGGCGGGAAACGGCGAACATTCAACAATTTTAATATTTCACTATATTGTTTTTACTGTACTTTTGCTCAAATAATGCAGCCTTGGTGAGTAGGCCATATAAGACTTTTTTTTTAATTATTATTATCGTTTTAAAAATAACACCCACTTACATAGTCTTTCATTTCATGACATGCTACTTGTTACATGCTAATTTTCCGAATGGGTTTCCCTGCAGAACGAACGGACACCGTCAAATTCTGCCATACAGGAACTTCAGGGAATCCTGGTCAGGATTGCTTTACTTATTTTTAATTAAAATTGAATATTATATTATTATATTCACTTAAACATGTAAATAATTTTATATGAAAGTATATGTTTTTACTAAAACAAAAACAAATAATGTAACAAACAATAGAATTAAAAGCTAGCTGTTAGCATGGTAATGGAATCTTTCTTTTAAGACCTCCGCCAAGCGCCCTGGCCCCTCCTCTTCTCATGGGACACGCCCTCCATCACCATCTCCGAAGTCTGAGCTAGAGAAGGCTCTGCACAGACGGAGGGAAGCATTGAAGACTGCAAAGAATAACTGTCAGTCTGTCTACACACACACATTTCACTTAATTTCTCTGTCCCTTGAGCCAGATCATCCATTTAACTTTTCAACCTTTCCCCTCCAGCGAATCCCAGTAATGTTCTGAATCTGACCCAGATTGAGCAAACCCAGCCAGAACCAGGGCAGGACACAAGGGAACAGGACACACCACTACACACACCAACCACAATATGCACTGACCTTCTCAAACCCTCATAGGAGCTCATAGGTTGTGAGTATCTGTTCTTTTATGCAGAGCCATACAATATATCACCAACAAAATATGTCTTCCTGCAGCCGCAGTGCAATTCATCCAAACTAACCAAACACATGTGACTACAAAATCTAAATGCCTTGAGTTACATACTATTTTTAAAATGTAATACTTGCAGAAGTTCAGCTGTAATGTGAATAGACATAAGTTTTTTTGGATGGTTCAAACTATTTAATCCCAATTGTTCAGCTAATTTTTCTTTTTTGTTTGGTTTAAAGAGTTTTTATATTCAATTTCTGTATCTTCAAAATCCATAAAATAATCTATTTTATAAACTGTATGATTCAGCATATGAACATTTTACCATATTAACACTAACATTAAAATGTTTGGGGTCAGTGAGTTGTTTTTTGTTTTGTTTAGTTTTTTGTTGAAAGAAAGGAACACTTGATCAATAATTGATCAAAAGTGACAGTAAAGACTTTTGCATTGTAAAAATTAATGTTCTTTTATCAAAGTATCAGTTTACATAAAGATAATTAAGCAGCGCAACTGTTTTTAACATTGATAAAAAATATTAAATGTTTCTTGAGCACCAAATCAGCATATTAGAATGATTTCTGTGAATGATCATGTGACACTGAAGACTGGAGTAATGATGCTGAAAATTCATCTTTGACATCATAGGAATAAATTATATTTTAAAATATATTAAATTGCAAATCGAAATTATATTTTAGATTTATAAAAAGTGTGTGTGTATGTATATATATATATATATATGTATGTGTGTGTGTGTGTGTGTGTATTTTTGATCAAATAAATGCAGTCTTAGAAGCATAAGAAACTTATTACAAAAGCATTTTAAAAATCCTACCAACCCCAAACTTTTGAACAGTATTATATATGTCACTTATACAAGAGGTTGCTTGAATGAAAAAAAATCGCAAGAGATCTTGGATATTATTATAGTAATCTCAACAATGTTAATTAGACGATTTGAACACAGTTTGAGACAAAGTCTGTGATTCCAGGATTACTCAAATATTCTTCACAGACCTAAATATCTAAACTGCATCCACACAAATTTTTTAGCTTATACTATTTCTGCATATCAACAATTGGAGTCTGCTTTTGTTCTTGACAGAAGAGACAAAGTTGATACTTAAAGGGTAAGTTCGGCGTTTTACAAGTAAAGCTCTGTTTTAAGATAATTTCTGATTAAATCGAACGGTTAAGATTAAAATTTTGACACATGCTGCTGTCCCGAGAATTTTAGGTTTTTGTGTTAGCACACCCCCACCTATACAATGGTTTCATAGGGGCACTGGAACAATCATTCATATAAACGCATTAAAATTTAGTTTACAAAGACGTGAAACTCACCGAGTGGTCTGAGGTGTTCACTGATATGCTTAACCGTTCGATTTCATCAGAAACAATCTTAAAACAGGGCTTTACTTGTAAAACGCCGAACTTACCCTTTAAATGAAAGGCTACTGATAAAAATATCCTCCTGAGCTATGAAAGAGCAAGCCCTGAGCAATAACTTGTTTGCAAGAAACATATTAGTGAAGTTGTATTAGCTTAAGAACATGCTCAAATCTTTTAGTGGTATAATGTTTGATTTATTTTCTTGGCTGTGATTAACTTTTTAATAGCAGTGAAACGAAATCCCCTCGGTCCCACAGTCTTGTACTTTGGCTGGACCGTCCTCACTGAACAAAGTTATTGACACATGCTTTGTCTGTTTGTGAAGCATTTCTAGAGGGGCGTTGGTGACTAGCCTTGAACATGTGCCAACCTAGTGTGTTTTCAAATGGCTTTGGCTAGACTAGTATTAACCTTGCAATGTCCCGCTCTGTAATTACAAGCCACTGGTGTGAACTTATCCCCCTTTAAATATCTTTTTACTGTTTCATGAACCTGGATATTTTTTCTCATTCAGCATTGGTCTTTCTCTCACAGAAATTGGTGTTTTTGCCAACAATAGAGAAGAGAAACAATTTGGGGTCATCAATCATTCACGACTATTATTCCTGAGACAAATTTTTAAAATAACAGACAGTGAATTGATGCTATTTATACATCTATTGACTGAGCTGTAATGAAATGTGTTATTCTTTTTTAAATTGTTCACATGCCAACATGACAATAAAGCGCTATTGAATAGAATATATAAAGCAGTTTAGTTTAAATGGGTGGCTGAAGCTTTCTGACAGCATGTGTATAGCCACAGGCCTGAGGAGGTTTCATTTATGGCAGCCCAGAAGAGACATTGTGAGAGGCGGCTGATCTTTGTGACACTCTAAATGCTTCGTTAAAGGAGGTCAGACTTTCGTAAGGTGTTGTTATATAGAAAAATACTTGTTTAGATAGAAATGAACCCCTTTTCTGGAGCCAAACACAACATAGACTCTTCTTTTAAATCGTGAATGGAAGGAGCTTTTTTTGAAAGGTTCATGATATTTCTTTTCAGTGTGAAGATCAAAATGTTCAAGCCGTTAAATTATGATTTCTAAGTGATTGCACATTTCTAGTTTCCATCCCCCCGAAGTGCAATTTAAAAACACTCAATTATTTTTTACATGAAAGCTACTAGAAAAAAAGATCTGATAATGCTGTTTTAATGACCTTCAAAACTTAAGATGTCTAAAGAATTATATACATTAATGTTCAAAAGGGTCGGTTCATATTTTAATGTTTTTGTAAAGTTTTTAATGCTCACCAAGGCTGCATTTATTTGAGCAGAAATACAGTAAAAACTGTAATATTATGATCCTTTGTGAGTCATTGTAATATGGTGATTTGGTGCTGCTTAACATTTTTGTGGACACCGTGATACTTTTTTTTTCATGATTCTTTGATAAATAATTCGAAATTAAAATCTTTTGTAACATTTTAAATGTCTTAACTGTCTTGTTTTGATCAATTTAATGCAGCCTTCCTGAATAAAAGTATTAATTTCTTTTTAAAAAAAACGTACTGATGGTAGTGTATGTGTAATAATAATCCAAACAAATAAATAAAACCATTTAAAGGGAATAAGGTCTTTAAGACCTTGATGCGATCTGAAGGTCTTTTTGATAGTCTACAAGGCTGGAAAATCATTCAGGATGGGTTTGAAGCATCTGCTGTTGACTTGAGGTCAGTGATTAAGTGTTTGCTTGGTTCATTCATTGGCATTTCGATAAACACCTTTCCGCTGTGAATTTGATCCTTGAAATTTTTTCTTTCCCCATCCAATTCACAGAGAAGCATTTTATTCTGTCTTAAACGCACACTAGATCAGATTTATACAATAGTGTGACGTTTTTCATGCCTCGTTACACAACAGGATTTCATTTCCTCCGGTGAGTTGCAGCTGCTGTGATGTTGTTGTTGTTGTGCAGTGAAACAGGAGATGTGTGTGTCTGTGCTAAGGCTCAATGACGCTTTCACACACTTAGGCACAATTTCCAGTGCGGCTTAGAGCTCTTCATGGGGTTAAATCTTCCCGGACACAAGATGAAACTTTATTCCCTACTCACTCTCTTTCTCCTCTTTTACTCTGTTCTTCATCTGACCCTGGTCTGCAACAGAGAATAACACACACTGTACACTCCTAATTCAAGGCTCTGTATGAGAATCTTTTTCTGACATTGTGAAGAGAAAGAGATTTTTTTTTTTTTTTTTTTTTAGATTTAGCTTCACATTTAAAGAAAACCATGAGGTTGTTTGTAATGCCACTTGTGAATTTGGTAAACAATGTTAAATATTGGTTAAACTGTCAAAATATGATTGTTTTTCATGAACAACAGCAGTTTAGCAGTAAACTAGCTGTGTATATAGCATGGATAGAGCCGATATCAGGGATATGTTTAGTTTTAATAGTGTTTTGTAAAGGCTATGATGATATATTAATGAGGCATTCGTTGGTGTGTTGCCTTCATATCTAACAATACATGTTAATGTTCAATCAAATTCAAATAGCATCTTATGATTGGCTGAAATGATAAATTCCATAATTTAAAAAAATTAAATAAAAATGTGGTTGACATTTTAAGTAGAATTTTGGTCCAGTGAGACTATTAATATGCCGGTAGTCACATTTAAAGTAAATACTATATAAAACATGTAATTTGATAACAATGGTAACAGTTTTTTTTTTATTTATTTTTTTTCTTCATATTTAAATTATTTAAAAAAAATATATATATATTCCTCATATGTTAATTGTTTAATATCCTGTAGGATATAATACTACTGTACTAATTGTATAAAAATCATATTTGTATAATACTACTCTATATGCCACTGGTGTGTGTGAATACATATATAAACATATACACAGCCTTCAAACTAGATGCGGAAGAGATGAGATCAGGAACTGGGATGATAAATATTCTGGAAAGAATCTGGATCCTTTTATAGTGAGAAAGTTTTTCATCAATTTCAGCAACCATTCCCCAGCAGCTCTCAAAAGACAATCGATAATCGACTCACACTTTCACTAGATCTGATGTCTTGCTAGCGTATTTTGATCTGTTGAAGTTTCCAGTTCGCCATTTGTTGAAGATGCAAGTTGTAAATGAGTAAATATCTTAATCAAGTGTAGTCTCTCCTTCTTCTTCTGGCCTACATGTTTCTCTTATTCGATGTACTCTAAACATTGTCAATCTCAACTAGCTTTTAATCATGAAATGCAACGCTGGGTTGCTGCTCTGCTGTCGTTTCTGTCCATCTTACTGTATGTTTACTTTTTTTATCGTGTTCTGTAATACTTGTTTCAGAACTCTAGTCAAACAACACAAAGCAACCTCAATTTGGAGCCTGGCTTGTGTGTGTATTTTTTGAAAAACAATTAATTTCATCTGTTTTGTTAGTCATTTTGTTTATTTTCCAAACAGAATGATTGCCTGGTGGGGAGCCAGAGTAAGTCTCCAGCAACCCCCTCCACTCCTGCCGTGTGGAAATAGCTTTTTTCCTCTTCACAGATGTCAACCATTGTAGACTTTCTGTCAAAATGCTGTCTGCTCTGCATCATGTAACTTTGGTGTACTTTCTCTGAGATGCGTTTCTCTCCTTAAAAGGTTCAATGTTAGTACATTTAGTATTTATATAAAACAATTAAGGTGTAAACAAGATAAAAAACATGTTGCGAGTTGGTTTGGAGCTGAACGCATCACATTCTTTGAGAGTTTTCTGTAGTTTCACAGAGCAGCTGTGGGTTTGTGGTTTCTCTCACTTGTTAACACAAAACAGTCCATTCACACTCTTTCACACAAACACAAACACACACAAACACTTGTATGAAGCGGACACTGCTGCCCTTTTAAACAGGCTGGATAATTGGCCCTATTCAGTCACTGTGTGTCAGTATCTGTTGTCTGTATATAGTGAGAAGAGGATGTGGAGAAGGAAGTGATGGGTTGTTTTATGCCTCTTCATAATTGAAGAACAACTTTGATTTCTCAAAAAAAACAGTTCATTGTCCGAGTTTTTTTTAAATCTAAGTAGCATTTTAGAATTTAAATTAATAATACAGTATATATTATAAAATAAAAGTATTTATATATTTAAAATATGTAATTAAAGGCAGAATTTCCGTATTTAAATATAATGTGTAATATTTCACAGGGCAAATATATTTTTAATTTTAAAAATATATTAGTTTTTATTAGTTTAGTTTTTTTTTTCTGTATATAAAAAATTAATTTTGGATTCATTTTGTAATAATAATTTGTATTTTTTTAACTTGCAGGTAAATCTGAAGCACAAGGAATGGAAAAGACCTCAGGAAGGAAAATATTGACAAACACATTTAATTAAATTAGTTTTGTGGGCAAAATTTGACCTCTGTCACAATAATTATATGGTCTATGTGGAAATGTTTATTGTGACAAATATTAAAATATATTTAAAAAAAAAACATGGTGTTTATTTAATAATGTTCTTTTTTCAAAAATGTATACACCATCTATTAGCACTAAAATATCACACAGAAATATGTAAATATTTGCTAGATGAGGTGGGGCAGTTTACAATCTTGCGCCCAAAAAGATATTTTGAAATGAATTCTAATATATACGAATTTTGGTCAGACAAACCCTACTGTGATAATGTTAGGCATACAGGAGATGAAGTAACATCAAGACGTCATTTAGTAGAGATGGTCACAGAATCACAGCCGAGTTAAATGCTTCAGAAAGATCTGACAGAGGCTGTTTTTTCTCTCTAGCACCTGCAATACACAAATGTACTATACATTGAAACACACTAGTTTTCTCAATATAGATGGTACTAATGGCGGTTTCCATTATGTGAGTGTGAGAATGTGTAAAAGAGAGAATCGTACCCAGGTTCCCCTCCTGCTCCAGTTCCTCTTCTATCACCATCAAACGATTGTATTTGTCCATTCGCTCCTCTCCTCTCAACCCGCCCAGTTTAAGAAAGGACACACCTGACCCTACAGCCTTTAAACACATACATATGGTGAGGTCCAAAACTAAAAACCTGGGACTCAAAATCTAATTAAACTGGAAAACCTTTAGGACTTTGAATAATGTAAAACAAATGTTACGAAGAAATATTTAAGACTCAGCATTATTGGTCACTAAGCAAATCAGCAAAAATCGTTTTAGTTTTCATGCCCTTTTTGTGCAAATATGCTACGGTAATGGTTTGTAATAATTTTTTCTACTTAATTAGAACAAATATTGGTTCGTGTTTAACACATTTTGTTTCAAATGTATGATAAAAATGTAATTTCATGGACTTCAGTAGTTGTTTGACTTGTATATTCATAGGCACATATTCAGGAACTATTATTAAAAGACATGGTCAAATACTACATGCTGAGAAATGAATTCCCTAGCAAGAAATAAATCAAATATGACCAACCTACCAAGTCAACAATTGATGTATCGCCACAGCCTGCAGCCAGCATCGTCTCTGCATCTCAATCCACACAGGGAAGACGTGTACTTATTACAGGCAATATATTTAGACTTGGACATTGTACTTTTACAAATTATTGTCAAAACTTTTTTGACAGTTGGCCATTAGTGTACTGTTTGCCTATGTTTGGAACTTACCTTTCTGATCAGCTATGCTTTGTATAAGGTCAGAGATGGTCATTTCATTGTGATGCCTATTAATGACCCCAGTGACCCCCGGTGGGAGGGGTTTGGCATCACTCCAGCGAGGAAAGAGATTGAATGCAGCATCTGCAATCAAGCAGCAAGTTTGCCCAATCACTGAGGCCAGTCTCTCCCACTGATCTACATCCTAAACTCAGAGACACGCCGTCAGTTCAACCATTCCCCAGTCTAACAGATGACACTTGCTAAAGTCACTTTTATTGCTTTAAGGAGTTAAATGCATGTTTTTTTAAAACTCACCTCTTTCCTGAAAGGATCAATGAGAGATTTGATAGCTGGATATTTATTAATCAGCCCCTCGTACATGTCCACCAACTCATCTGGGGATTTGTGACAGCCTGACATTACCTCATACTTCCCACGTGACTAGAGGACAGCAAGAGAAATGTTTAAAATGGTTACTGTGTTATTAAGACTTTAATTTTGAATGTGTTGCTGTATCTAATTTAGTACTTGCGCAAGTGAATATGAGCCTAATAATTTCCCTATTCTGTCTTCCAATCACTCACATAGTCCATGAGGCCGTGTGCTGCACAGTTTATGGCCAAGCGCAGGTCTGAACCCAGAGGCAATGCCAGGTTAGCACACGCTTCTGTGACCAGATCAAGAGCCTGTTCAGGATGTTCAAACCCCACCTGTAACGCTCCCTCATCGGATACACCTATAGGCTGAGGCAGTAAGAGAACAGGTGAGCGGTAGAGGAATATGATGTTGAAAAGATATAAAAAGTCTCATAATGTAATATTGGCAAAACAGTGTATACTAGTTTGGCGTCTGTATAATATTTTGAAATATAATTTATACTTGTGATGGCAAAGCTGAATTTCCAGTGTCACGTGATCCTTCAGAAATCATTCTAATATTCTGATTTGATGCTCAATAAACATTTCTTATTATTATCAATGTTGAAAACAATTGTGCTGCTTAATATTTTTGAGGAAACCATGATATTTCTTTCAGAATGTCATAATGTTATGAAGGTTTTTACCGAGGCTATTCACTGTGCATCAGCAATAGCCTCCCATCTTAACATAAATATATATTTATTGTGTGACATGCTGTTAAGTGGTTCAATCGCCATTCATAAGCCCTGCACATTATTTGGCCCTGTTTATTTAATTCAGATGGTGATGTGCAGATAATTATCCCATCAAAGCATCAAAAAAATCCCCACGTAATTTGTGTGCTGTTTGATGCTTTTGTGTGAGCTTGATCATAGAGCATTATGTTCCTTTTGTCATTGAGTCAAACCATATAAGAGCATCCTTACCCCTGCTTTATATGCCGATCCATTCAAAACTCTCCTCATTTCACAGTGTAGCTCAAGGCCCATGCCAATGACCTACAAGGCCAACACAGACATACACATACACTAAAGACAAACATTAGGGAAATTGGAAGTGAGAACAGTCAGCACAGTATTAACACATCTGAGCCATAAAAGCTCCATAAAAACGGAACGTTCTCAGAAAGTTGATTAATGTCCTGGCAAGGTTCTCTCAAAGTTATGAACAAACGTTAAAGCTATCTGGTCTTTAATAATGTTAGCAAAGACACATTAATAACACACTGTTCGTGGAGACTTGTTTTAGTTCGATGTCTGTGTAAACATTTTTTTTAAGTGTTACTCCTTGTTTCAGTGCATTCAAAAATAACGTTCCCATAATGTTTTATGTTCCCTGAACTCTTTCCCCTCCGGCATTTTTTTTTAAGTTGCAAGCCAGATACATTTTTAGCATTTTCGCAAATCTTTCATATCCCCAGAATATTTCGTTATATGAATATCTGAACATGGAATATATCAAAACAAATAACAGAACCTCTGCTTTCAAACATCAAAAAACGTTTTATTCCAGCTTCATGCATTCTTTTAAATCAACACTTGAAAAATTGGTTAAGGGTACGCATCATTAAAAAAAGCAACATTTTGAACATTGCCTTTTTGTCAAAGACTACGTCCCGAACAGATTCACAAAGGTGATCAAATCGCTTGTATCACTTGTTTTTGTACCTTCTTCGCCCTGTGTTTTGATCCGGAGATTCTGTACTCTTTCAGAAGATGCATAATCGCGCCCCTTACTATATAACAGTGAAAACGGACTGTTTGTTTGTTTTAATGTGAAAAGGTGGGATCTTTGAACATATGCATACTTCTCTGACTCTTTGCGACAAGCTTGGCATGAGGATGACCTCCTCCAGAAGGTTTAGTTTACCCACAGAGTTCTTTCCGCAGCTCAGTATTGTAATCATTGGCACAGGCAAGTGCATCTCATTCTGAGCCTAAAGCAGTTCACAGGAAGTGAAGCAAAAGGATAAAAAGGAGATTTACGTTAGTATAGTATTCAGTACATTTCTGTATAATAATTCCATCAGAACACAAGTCTTCTCCCACAATGCAGTTCTTCTCAAGTACACAGATGTCCACTTGACGATTAAAACATGTATCGTGTGTTTGTATTTACACGCACTTTAAACGTTTGACCTCATTGTGACTACAGCAATCATTTTTTCTAATAATTAATAATTTAATATTTTTATTCAGCGAGGATGCATTCAATTGAGCAAAAGTGACAGGAAAGGTTATATGTAATTTTTAGTGTACAAAAAATATTTTAAGAAAATCCTATCATTCCAAAAAAATCAACATTTCCACAAAAAATATTAACAGGCACAGCACTGTTCATAATAAAAATTTTACTTTATTTTTGATTAAGTAACTGTAGCCCTTTTAAGCATTAAAAACTTATCATAAAATCTTACCAACCCTATAAAGGTATTGTACCTGCAGGACTCTTAATGATGTGATATGTCGGTATAGGGGTGCTCCTAAAAGTCTGGCCGCGGTTTTAGCCACCACTAAAGAAACAACAGCAACTGCCGTGGCCCCTGGCAACCTCGGCTCTGGGGATTCTGCAGGAGGGAGGAGCTTCTCCATGCTGTTTCCTTTTTTACCTGGGAACAAACACATAGACACAGCAAGAGAAAGTGCAGGGGACGGAGAGGTCAGATTAAAGGATGTCCAGTTTAAAGTGCACAGTTATCATACATCACCTAAATCTTAAGAGAGATGAAGTATCAAAGGTTTCAGTTACTGATGTCATTGTGTCAGGCATATTTCTGACACGTGATTCATTTATTCCTCTTGCAGAAATGCCCAATAATAGCAGGTTTACTGAGATTAAGTGAGAAGCATTCAACTGATCGTGTGATGTTGACATAGCAGTCAACACGAGAGACGACCCACTCCTTTTAGGATAAAACCGCTCTTTCTAGGTCACTGATATGACTGAAGGCCATCATTTCAAACAAATTTTTCAAAAGTACTATTCATTTCTGTAGGCGTAAAAGGTTTTCTACAGTAGGAAAGGTTTCTTTGGGCATATTTAAATATATCTGTGATCTCTCTAAAATAGTTTGGATTAAAGGAAAAGGTGAAATAGAGTCAGTGTCGCATAGATTGCTACTCAACTCAGTACAAGCTGCCAATGTAACTAAAAGCACCTCCCAGAAGGGTTTCTATGAAAGAGAGAAGTGTGGACTCCTTCAGACTGCTTTTACAACAGCTGTCAGATCAGTGAGATTGGCTGGAATCTTGGTTAACCTCCTGTCTTTGTATCCCACAGGCATGACTTGCTACACTAACATGGGTTACTGTCCTCCTTTGGCTCCCTCACTTAAGCTGTCTCTGATCTCTCTACTATTCTGAAATATTTATTGTGAGAACTCCAGTTTGCAACACAACTAAAAAGCTCCTTTACCTTTATCACCACTTTTCTTGTCTTTGGCAGGAGCCAGCGTGGGAGGGGCCTGGGGCGGAGCCTCAGACACTGTTTCATCGCTCAACTCCTCCTCCTCCTCTCTGTTAAGACTGTCCTTGTGCTCCAGGTAACGTGCCATGAAGAAATCTCTGCAGAACATACACGCAACCTCAGTCTTGCATGTGCGTATTAACGCTTGGTTATCATAGCAACCTTCGTGGCAAAATTTGCATGTGTATTTTCTATTGTATGTGTGATCACCTGAGTATTTTGTCTACACTGTTTTGGTCCGTGGGGTTGAAGCCTTGCAGCATTGGACTGAGATGCTCTCTGATCCACTTCAGAGCTGTTGTGTTGGACAGATGTTGCTGGTTGCTATTAGAAACCGCCTCCCCTGACTCTGCCATACCATCAGCCAGACCATCACAAGGGCCCACCATCACCGCTCTGCACACCATCTAGGATTTACACAAAAGCTCATTGAAATTCTAAATGTGCCCCTGTAATGAATTCCACTGTATTTGTAAAATCTGGTTATTCAATTTAATCCAAGGCCTATTTAATTAGTCTGATTATTCAGAAGTGTTTCATTTAATATTTTATTTTGGCTTTGTCTTAGTTACCAAAAAACATTTTAAATATTGTTTTACTTGCACTCAAAGCACATGGAGTTGTGGACTGTGTTTTTATATGGTTAGAAAAAGTGCTCTTGTATAGAGATAAAAAATAATTTCTAGAGAAATAATAAAAATAAAAACAATAATAATAATATAAAGATTTTTTTAATATAAAAAAGTTCATTACAGCACTTATTCGCGCACACAGCTTCAACCTTTTAAGCGATATTCTGCTATTTCTTCTAAAAAATGTATTAATAAACAGGTTCATGATCAGGAAAACAAGCCACTTCAAATCTGAAAAGACCAAGATCTGAATATAATAATCTGCACATGAACTGTTGATCTGATGTGTGCTGGTGTTTGTTACTTGATGTCAAGATCTTTGGATTTTGATGTCAAAATCTTTGGATTTAATTTGAAAACAATGCATTTCTTACAATGGGTAAAGTGCCAAATATACTTATATTGATGTGATGAGGATGCTTCATTAGGGCCCGAGCACCTATGGTGAGAGGACCCTATTGTTTTTGCTCCGTTTATTCTTCTTCTCCAAAGTGAATCGTTTTTTTGAGGGCCTAAACATGCTCGAAAACTCATGAAACTTTGCACACAGAAGTGGTGAAAATTTACGTGTGATTTTGGGTTTCAGAATTTGGTGGGGTAAAATGGCTCAATTTCCCCCCTTACTTTATTGCCCCGGCTCTACATTTCACGTACATGTATCAAAATCGGTAAACACAACAGGAAGTCAGCTATTTTGAACAACTTCTCAGATTTTGTGCAGTTTTTGCCATTTCCAGACGTTGTACTTTAACAAATTCCTCCTACAGTTTTGATCTGATCCTCTTCAGAATTTGGTTAGTGTAATCTTAAGGCCTTTGCGACGGAAAATTGCGAAGATCTTGAGTTTTCGTCCAAGGATGTGCCCTCGGCGGCCTGACAAATGTAGATGTGCAAACCCAATTTCAGCCTCTGGGTGAAATATGCATCATCAGAGAAGTTCTCTGTCAATTTTGCTTGCAGTTCCGATGTTGCTAGGCAACCACAAACAGCCTGCAGTAACTCAGGCATAATGTCCGATCTGCCCCAAACTTCACATGTTTGATAAGAGTCCTGTCCTGAACACATGGCCATGCTCCTATTCGGTTATAGTAATAGTGCCACCTGCTTGTAGCAGGAAGTGTGGCAAATACAAATTACTTTAGCATAGTCCTCCTATATTTACCGAATAGTGCTCTGTTTTCCTAAAGCCGCTGGGTAGCGGTGGCACAGGTGCGAGGGCCCTTTTCATCGCTGCTTGCAGCTTTAATTTATCCTGCTCTTTATCTCTACAGGCGTACTAAACAGTGCTGTAGATGAGCGATTGCTCCCAATCTCTGCAAAGGAAAGCTTCAGTTGAAGCTGAAGATGAGTGTGTTTGGGTCTGGCTAATGCTAATGCAAAGGTCTGAGTTTAGAAAGTTATTTTGAAAAGTGTGACATTACGTTCCAATACTGCCAAAACACTGATTTGCACCTGGGCAGTGTTTGCAATCCTTTCTTTTAAACAGCATTTCTCCCAACTTTTCTATGCCTTTTATGTGCTGTTCTCCTCCCCTCCTCCTTTCACCTCTCCTCTCCTCCCCCCAGCTCATGCCTACAGTCGGCAGTTCCCTGTCCTGCTGTATTACTGTCATAAGCTCTGAATGTGCCAAACCAAAACAGCAGCGCTCTCAACTGCAATATGGCCACCGTGCCAGAAGGCATAATGCTTACCTCGCAAACACAAACAGCTTCAGAGAGAGATCAAAACAGACGGAGAATGAGAGACAGAGAGTGATCTGATGGTCACACATAGTGGTTGGGTGCTGAGGCACGTGCGTCACTGTACAAATGCACACGCTCTCCTACTCTAATTGTTCTGGGTTTGTCTGTGTGCATGAGTATGTGGACACGCTGTGACCTAAATTCATCATTGTGTCACTACAAATTTCTCCTGTGAACTGTACAGCATGGTGCAAAGGTTACATGGTGGACGACCTGTTTCTGGTTCCCCATAACCATCAAAACAGAGACACTTAGATCTGATATCCACCTTGTTGTCAAGAAAATCAGCATCTGACTGATGTTAATTTCATTATTTTAGGCCTGCTTACTGTAATGCACCTAAACCCCATCCATGTGATAAATTGGTAGCTGCGCTGAAATGCAGGAAAAACATGTGGATGATTTCAGAATCTAACGTTACCTTTTCCTCATTTCTGATGATGCAGTGCACTTCGGTCTGAACTGCTGTCAATCCTCTTCCGTCGAACACCTGCCTTCCGGTGATTTTACTAATCACAGGAGTACAAGAGAGCCTGGAAAAATAGTTTGCCTGAAAGAGCAGTTATTGATTTCGCATCATTATTTGGTGTGTAATGATGGGGATCTGACCTACATCAATACTGACTTCATTCTGGTAGAATAACATGTAAAATGGACAAGACGTAATGTCAAAAATGTAATCCGTAATTTTAAAACGGGTATCATTATAATTCTAAGATGAAACGTTTACATTTGTCATATCTCAAAAGCATAAGTATGTTGATTTGACCCACCAAATAACCATAGATATCATCCGGCTTCTGCCAAAACATCTCGTTCAAGACGCTCTCTATCTTCTGCGGCACCCCGTTGGACCTGTAATACTCTGCGGCTTTGTTTTTCAAGTCGTAAAACTCCTGGTCCTCTTTTGATACTCTGCTGTGGCTCGCGAATCCTTTATATGACATGGTTGTTTGGTTTGCGACAGAATTTCTACATTTGTTTACAGTCTTTCGCTGTCATGTGCGCGTCCTCGCAGGGTTTGTTGATGATATGTGGTTGCTCGGCAACATCAGATGTAACACCGCGAGAATTGGATAGCGTTTCTCTTTCAAAACGCAATTAATTGGAAAGAGTTAAATGTCCATTTTGACGCTGTTGTGGCCTCCATAAAGCTAACAGGACCCTCCATCCCTGACGTAAAATGCTGTGTTCATTGATGGACAGTGTTTATGGTATGCTTTAAATATGGTAACTCTTAGTAATAAAAATATTACTTTCACAAGCCTTAAATTACTTTAATAATAAACCTGATAATGCATTATCAAACTTAATTGAAGAAGAAAAAACTATAGGCAACATGCACTTGCAAACGTTGAGATGAAGCACTGGCACCATTCTTCGTAGCCTTAACAATTAGGCCTAGGCTAAAATAGTTTTGTAGTGGCATATATGTAGCCTAACCTATATTTTATATATTTATATAAATATTTTTTTATTTCTATTCAATTTCAGAAAAACATGAGCCATATACTTCACCATATCAAAATATTTGGCCGCATTGTGATTTGTTCTCAGTGTCAAGGTTGTTGGTTAAGCGCTTTACGGAACCTGCGGATTTAACACTATTGACGTTAATCTTACACTCGCGGGCGCAGCCCATGTGATATCAATGAAAATTGCAAAAATAAGGATTATTCAGTGTTCAAGAGAACGTCCGTTTAGTTGTAAATATTATAATGTTATCAGAGACACCATAGTTTAATGCTGTCGTGTCAGTAGGGTAGATAGGCTATAGGCTCCTGGTTTAGGCTTAAGGCATTTTAAATTTCACGTGAGTAAAATGTCTATATAGACAATTTAACGGGTTGTTTCACCAGGTATTTCTGTAAACACTAGCCTAAATGTCTGTAGATATTTTACTGTAATGGAAAAAAAATGAATTTGATTATTCTGCGTGTTCAAAATAAAACAAAAACAACGAAAAAGGCGGTAGCCAAGGTTAAAATAAAATAACTCAGCGAAAGTCATAACAGTCAGATATTATTATTATTATTAACATTATAAATGCTTCAACGTGAGGATTTGTTGCTTCTGCTTAGCCCATCTGATAAGCTATTAATGTAAGCGTAGGCTATACAAAATTATTGATAGGCTATCTAATCTGTTGCACTCCACATTAATTATTAAGTGCAAGAGTTGTTGCCATTTCATGTTACATATAGCATAGGCCTATATATATATATATATATATATATATATATATATATATATATATATTACTGTCAACAAAACATTGTTATAAAATATTTAAATGTTTGAAAAGATAGGCTATACTTAGCCTAAACCTCAGTTTTAGGGCTTTTAATGCGTTTTGTTTTCAAATATTTAAAGGTTTAAAAATAAATAAACAAAATAATTTGCCACTACTGCTAGCTATAAAATGCGAAGATATATATTATCTTATCACTATATATTTCACACTAGTGAAGAAAAGGCTGCAATGTGTTTAGCCTACATTGTTTTGGTTCCTTTTTAAAATGCACAAGGACGTTCATGGAACAAAGCGTGTGATTTTTAAGTCCAGTGTAAAGTATAAATTATTACAAATGTATTATTTTATAGTTTATATATAGTTTAATTCTTTATAGACTCTTTCTGAATCTAAATTTTAAATCTTGTATTTACATGAATTTCTTCAAACATAACATTTATAGCTGTGAGTACGTATAGCTCTTTAACGATATCCTATACAATTTTGCATGCAGTAGCCTACCTATAGCCTAAATTATGGGAATTATTAATAACTAAGCACGTAGGCTATTTGAAATGTTTTGATTTAGAAATTTAAAGAGAGGTTTGTTAAATATTTATTTTGCCACCACATATATCAAATTTGTTTTTTCTTTCTGTTGGCTGTTTTATATAGGCTAATTTATTCTTTTTTTTTTTCTGTGTTCCCTGTGCCGTATTAATAAAACATTAAGTCTGCAATGTTGTGAGCTATTACTTTATCCCAAAATTAATGCGTCTAAAGAATGAGAGCAAAGCAGCGTCAACGGCACAGTTTTCTATCCAGACTAAATCATATATAGGCCTATATACGAGCTAAAGTGAGAATTAATTTACAATATAGATTTGCCAAATATAACATTTTTCAGGTTGGGATGTTTTCACCCAAGTTAGAATTCGTTGGCGAAAACTATGAGTTGTCTAAATCAACTTGCGTTGTTGTTAGTTCAGTAAGGTAGGCTAAAGGTCGGTGCCTTGATTAACGAGGGAAAATGAGCTTATGTTTTTATTTTTTCACGACATGCATTAAGCTAGATATTCGTAGGGTTTGGTTTATTAAAATAGATTATAGGTGGAAATTAACGCCATTTTAACATAATCTCATTTTCAGAATGAATTGAGAGCATTATTTACATGGAAACAATATGAAGTCTATATAAACAATTTCCAAATGAAATTCCTGTGGCACGCGCTTCTGCTCGAGACCGGGATCAGGTTCACGCGGAGGTCAGTCGCTCCAGGACAGGAAGTCATCGAGAGGGCAACAGCGTCACTGACGTCACGGACTAGAGCGCGTTTCATTGGCTTTTCCTGCGCTTGGCTGGGTAGTGCAGATGGGGAGGACACAAATAATATCTGACACAACAAAATATGTTTGCCTGAGCATGAACAAAGCCTCCATCGTATTTCCGCATAGAGCAAAAGCAGTATGATTTTAGAGGAATCAGGAATCGATGCTGCATTTTTTTCTGCGCATCCCCTACGCAGAGCATTGCAGGGTGAAACGGTAAACATTCACATAGGAATTAGGATGCAGTCTAGTAGCTTAGTTAAGAAGGGAAAACACCTGTGTATTTACTATTCCACTCAAATTCATTAAGAGCATTAGGATTTTAAAAAATGATGGTATTTGAACATAAATGTTTTCAAATCTATTTCTTGACCTAAAAATATGATTTAAGCAGTTAGCATATTTACGTATCCACTGCGCGGTCACAGTGGAGTTCAAGTGAACATGCCTGCATGTCTGTCGCCACCAGCCGGTCACGTCTGCGCACTCTCAAGTTCAATATGCATGCACTCAAAAGCTATCATTGTTACATATTTAGTTTCTTTCATATAGGCTATCATCCCGCCTACGAGAACATGCGCATTTAGCGTTGAACACGCGTCACAAAATTCAGGTTAATTGCCATGCAACTAGGCTATAGGCCTAGATTAATATAATATACATGTAATTTAGTTTGCAGTGATTGATTAGTAGCATATAGCCTTAATCAAGCAATAGCCTATAATCTATAATATAATTCTTAATTAACTAGGCTACAACAATCAGGCAAAACGTTATGCTATAAATTATGTTAAATTAATTAATAGTGTTTATTGACTTACATTTTGTTGATGATACATCCATAGACAATCCCTTTAGGACAACCCGAAAGGTGATGCAGACAAACCAAGTCCATATCTCCAGCTCTATACTGCATTCGAGCATCGTAAAAACACAATAGGCCATTAGTCTCCAAACTCAGATGAATCGTTATACCCTGCAAAGCTGTGGCTATAGCACCCTTTTTAAACAGACCTGTGCCTGTTTTGGGGCGACCGCTGGGCCCTGTAAAGAAGTCCAGGCTCCTCAACACTGTTAGAGCTGGAAACATCCACATTGTCAAGACATGTGACTGCCAGTGGGTCAGACACTCCCAGATAGCCTACATTTGCATGTCTGTTTTGTTCCTCTTTGTATATAAGCTCTAAAACAATGTTGCACATTTGTATTAGCCCATTTGGTTTTTATAAGGTTCTAGAAAGTCATTTTAACGTTTTATGATTATTTATTCGTGTCAAGCACAGACTAAACATCTCGTACTCAACCACTTGTTGCTTTGTTATACAGTAATTGCATTTATATCATATCGTCACAACAATACATTGTGACCTCATATAAGGCAAGCATCATGTGGATCATAACAAACACGGAATATAATGCACATTACGCCACGGCCGGATCTTTCACCAAAAGCTACATTTGCATTTAGGCATTTTAATTGCTTAACTAATGTTAAACAGCTTTCCAAGGGTCCCCCGGTCACGGGGGAAAAGGGCAATTTCTACCTAATTAGCGCGTCTTCTCCCAGCCTTAAGTCGCCAGATGCATCACCAGATGCCCCGATTAATGCTTTCAGAACGGCGCACTTGTCCAGTCATGTCTTCAAACTTTGCCAGGTGTCATCTGAATGAACACCAATAGATTTGTTTTTTTTTTGTTTTGTTTTGTTTTTTTCTGTTTGTGTTTCATCCTGAATTAATTCGACCACAATGACTCAATTATTAATTCCTTACCATTCTCTAAGATTTGTGGTGTTTTATAACTTAAGAATTGCGTTTTGTTTTGATTTGGTAATGCAGCCGTCATGCAAAACTAACAAAGTGTTGCTGCATGCCAACTTTTTATTTTTATTTATACGTACACAGCAATACGTGCAGTTACACGAGCATGCAGGCAGTTCTACACGTCCAAACCCCTTTATTCGTCTGTATAACAAAGTCATTATTCAAGCGTAAAAAGGTTACAGAAAAATAGAGAAAGATTTGCCTATTTTTTAGAGCTCAAATTAAAATTATTTTATTTTAAAAAATCTGTGAATCACTTAGCTTTTGCTACATTTGCTTCAAAATTAATATGCTGAAAATATTTGGGGGGGAAACAATGCATGCAATAAGCATGCAATAGATTATACATTTTAAAGTGGCCTACTTCAATAACATTTGGTGTATGAATTATTAATGGCATATAATGAGAAATAACACCGTATTAACACTCTTCAGAAACACCACATTTTAAGGGCTTGTGTAAAATATATTTAATAACAGACGTTTTGAAAATTATAAGTGTTTAAAGCTAAATATTGTGCATTAGAATCCAGTTCCTAAACAATGATCAAAAATATATTCGCAGATAGCCTAAATACAACGGTTTCAACAAAATGAGGACAACATCTGCAAACAGACGGGAATAAAATGTTTGTAGCCTACTTAAAAAATGGATTTAAAAAAATCTGAAATAACCTACTCTTCAGATTTGCCTTAGTGAGTTCCTGCCATAATTTGCCGATCTCGTTTAAGTCACTCTCCTAGGCTCACTAAAGAGGGTTCACTGACAGGTCGCGCGCATTGCTCTGATACCTGGACCGAGAGAGAGAGATTTGTTGAATTATTCGCTTCTTTCTTTGCTTGCTGCCATCTGGCAAACACATAGTAAGTAAGTTCAAACCCTTAACCTTCACATGTAGGCTACCCGTATGAGTAGGCTATGCATTTTCCTGGGAAAATAAGAGACAAGTGATATTTAACCCTGCTGTGCGCACAATGACAACTGAGGACAAAAAAAAGCGTACAGTCACAAATCTTTCACAACATATCTAAGGCTATAGCCTTTATAGATCACGTCTTGACGAAATCAAAGAAATCATGAACTGTCCTACAAATTCAACAATTTGTCGTCTGTCTTTTTTTTTCTTACTCTCTTTTTAATCAATAATCCTATAGTATAAATAAGCACTAAGCAGGTGTCACGCACCTTAAACTAGTAACCTTAAACTGTTAATGGTTGAAATAAAGCATGTGGCGAAGTGCAAAGTTTAGGAAATTAATAGCGTAGGCTAATGATCAGTCAAATAGCACCGCACTTATTCTGCCTCAATCTATTTAGTAATTTATAGCCATGAATCACGATGTCTATTTTAACACTTACGACATGACATTAACATTTTAAGGCAGGCCAACAAAATCCACAAAGCCAGCATTAACTGTAGACTACTTCTGGTCTAAAGTAGCCTAAATGAATATGGGAATGAGCGTGCGATAATCTGTTATTGCCACGCATGCGTAGCACTGCGCGAGTCTTCAGGATCAAAAGAGCTGTGTGTGCGTGCGTGTGCGCGTGTGTGCGTGCGTGTGTGCGTGTGTGTGTGTGTGTGTGTGTGTGTGTGTGTGTGTGTGTGTGTGTGGACATATGTTGTTTGTGGCTTGAACAGTTCAGCATGCTGCCGCGGGAATTAGTCGAAGAAAAAATAAATAGTGATATCAGCTGTGTTTGCAGTTAATGTATTGCGCACACGATATTGCTACAACCAGCCAATCTATTGAGAGAATCTGTTGTGAGAGATGTGACGTTCAGGTGCCTATGATTTAATAGGTCTAGCATAATCGGCAATCCTTGCAATAGGCTTAAATAAAATCCTTCACTGAAAGATTTCGCAACTCTTTCTTCTTTAGTTCTTGTGCATTCATCATTGTCAATAGGAGTGAAAGTGGTGCACTTATATCAGTTTGTTTATTTTGAAGACACCTAAAATGCACAAAGTCTTGAAAAGGCCTACCGGTTTTGACATTCTGTATGAACACTTCCCCCTTGTGGACATGTTGTCCTAATGTCAAGGCTTTGAGTTGTTTTTGTTGTTATAGTTTTCGATGTTTTTAAGAAATCTTTTAAGAAAAGATTTATGCTATAACACATCATTTTCACAAGCTACTAATGCCTATTATTCAAAATTAACGTAAACAATACCCTTTTCCTATATTATGAAAAATGGTGTCAAGTCTTGTGCAGCCGACATCCTGCCACATAAATTTGAACTGTTGTCAAAGATGGTTTGTGTGTTTTTAAACTATATTGAGGGCTATTTTTAGTTGTTTCTTTTATAATTATTTATGTAAAACATTAGTGATGTATGTTGCATTCCTTTTTTCTTTTTCTTTTTTTTTGCTTTGTACAACGCTATTCAAAAGAACAATCTCACAACTAAATAACCTCACTTATAAGCTATCCAAACAGGGACTATATATGGCAGGTCACGCAACTGCATAACTATGCTGAATCCAGAATAGATCTCAATGATATAATGACATAATTCTGCAGTGAGGCAAGGAAATAGTTTTCACTCTTAAAGAGCAGTGGAATTTTGTATTGGTCATTGCATTATTGTAATGTGTGAATTGTAAATGCAGGCCCATTTTAAAAGATAGGAACACAGAACCTTGACTTTTCTTTTCCTGGGCAATGGATGAAACATATAAACCTCTCCAAAATTATGGTTAGTAACAAAAGCACCAGTCTTTGCAACAAATTATGGATACTGTAGGACTTTCAAACTGTTTTTGAGGGTGCATTGAACTGCTAACATGCCTCAAGCGGTCAAATAACCATTTAAAATACAAGGTTTGCAGCTTTTTTCATAAACCAATGTTCCTAAAGTGAAAGACACTGTTACGCTGTCGAGATTTGAGTTGTTTTAAAAAATAACAGCTTAGTCACAATTTCCAGTGGTACCCCTGTAAAATAAACTTTTCATGATATCACACAAATAAAAATTGTCAAATCAACTTAATAATAATTTAAGTGGTTCAGATAACATAATATTTTGAGTTTCTGTTGATTAAACAAATCTCTTTCGTTGTATTAACTTTTTTATTTATTTCAATGAACTTAAAATTTTAAGGCAAGGTTACTTTAAAAAAAAAAAGTTAATATATATATATAATATATATATACAATAATATATTACAGTTTGCAGTTCGACATATGGTTTATTAACAAAGTTCGGGAGGATCACTTTCAAATGATCTAAACCCAATCAGTATGATTTGAGGCCTATCCGACTCACCTTCGTTCCTCAACAGTCTTTTCTGCATCTCTCCGCCACCCCGACTCCTCACTCCTCACTCCTCACTCCCAGATACGGGGGACTACTCTGGGTTCGGGCCACATTGCGAGCTCGGAGCCCTTCCCTCGGACAGCACACCAAATACGCATATCTTTCACTGTATCTAATTGTAAGTGTTAGCTTCTGAAGTCTAATTCAGTGACTTTTTTAATTCCAGCATTGGCAGTAATGGGGCTGCAATTTGATTTTAGATTTTGCATAGTATTGATGTAATATCTCTTCATTTTTGTGAAGGAGTAAACAGGAGGTTTAACAAAGTATCAAAACAAGCTTCTTGAAATGAAACAGCAAGAAATCTTCAATAAATAGAAAACCATAAAAAATAGGATTTTTTTTGATCCACATATGAATATGAACAAAATATGTAACGTTTATGTTCAGGGAAGCTTTGAACATTTTACATTTTTCTGATTAGGTGTGTAAATGCAATGTTTGTTTGGGGTTTGATTGGCAGGTTCAGGGTCTTGTGGGTCGAATTCATATTGACCACTAGATGGGGCATTGAGCCTTTTTATAACTTCAATGCCAGGGGAGGTGACCAACGCTGGTCATTGACTTCCTCTTCTAACTTCCATTTGATATCCTGAGGTCAGCTGAAGTTTGGTTTACTAATGAATTTTGAAAAATGTGATCATATTGTATGTATAAATAAATATTTATAATATGTTGGCTAAAATGTCAGTGACTGAAAGTAACCTCTTCATTCTTGAGTGATATATTAAAGTAAATGTTTCACTAAAATATTCTGATTAATTTTGTTAAAAATGAAAGTGACTAATGAAGAGATGTATGTGTTGTGTGGTATTGTGATATCAGGAAAATCCCACTGCTTTCAGTGACAACAATTGTCAAGTAAACTCCACCCTTTGAGATTAAACACATGCTGTGCAGGCCTGGAGGAACCCCATCCCGAGTCAACAAATAGTCAAGCTTCTTTTTTTAAAATAGCTTTGAATATGCATATTGCAGGTATGCAAAACCAATCAATCAATGTAAACATTATTTCTAAAACGAATATGTTATCCAATTAATCCATTCATTGACAATATATAAAATAAAGGTTCCAAAAGGGGGTTCCCGCAGTGATGTCATAGAATAACCATATCTCCCCCCCTTTCAGACTTTAGCTTAACCATTATATTAGTGTAAAGAACATTTCGTGCAATGGAAAGATTTTTCAAGGAACCATAGATGACAAAAGGACCTATTAGTGTACTATATGACCATGGACAAAAATTATTTTCAATGCAGGCTACATGGCGTGATGCAGTATTATTTCACCATGTGCAATTTCCTGGGAATATGGTTTGGTATTTGATAACATTCTATAGATGAATGTTTCACATACTCCCTTGAATAAATATTTTTAATTAACGGCTTAATTAAAGACTGATAGATAAACAAACTATATACACAATTATTTGACTAGTATATCCTCACAGTACACGGTCGTGCTCTAAAGTTTACATACAGTACACCTTGCAGAATCTGAAAAATGTTAATTTTTTAACAAAATAAGATATTATACAAAATGAATGTTCATTTTTATTTAGTACTGTCCTGAATAAGATATTTTACATTAGAAGATGTCTATAGACCACAAGACAAAAAAAAAATAGTGGAATTTATAAAAATGAACCCGTTCAAAAGTTTACATTATCGTTGATTCTTATGCCTGTCATTACCTGGATGATTTTTTGTTTTGTGATGGTTGTTCTTGAGTCCCGTGTTTGTCCAGAGCAGAACTGCCCAGTTCTTCAGAAAAATCCTTTATGCAGGTCCCGAAAATTCTTTAGTTTTCCAGCATCTTTTGCATATTTGAACCCTTTACTGCGGTGACTGTGATTCCGAGATTAATTTTTTCACACTGAGGACAATTGATGGACTCATACACAACTATTAAAAAAGGTTCAAACCTTCACTGATGCTCCAAAAGGAAACACAATGCATTAAGTGACGGGGGTGAAAACTTTTGAATAGGATGAAGATGTCCAAGTTGTTCTTATTTTATTTTAAATGGCATACTTTTTCAGTTAGTAGTTCTCTTCGAAAGCAACAAAAGATAAATTAAGTACAATTTACCTTGATCTTCACATTTAAAAAGTACACCCCATCCCCCATCCCCACCCCACTGTGTTTTAGTCGCTCAATTGTCCTCAGTGAGAAAAGATGGATTACGAAATCAGTCTCTTCTGGAAATGAATCAAATATGCAATACATGCCTGAAAACCAAAGAATTTGCAGGACCTGTAGGAATTTAATGAAAAGAACTCTGAGCAGTTTAACGGTTCAGGACAGGAATCAAGAGCAGCCATCACAAAAACAACAACAACAACAACAAAACTGTTGTGTATGACACACCGTAGCCTAGTTAAGAATCAAGAGTAGCCCATAGCATATTTAAACTTTTGAACGGGGTCATTTTTATAAATTCAGCCTTTTTTTGTCTTGTGGACTTTGTTAACATATTTTGTGTAAAATATATTATTCAGGACAGTAATAAATAAATAAAAATAGCATGCATTTTTGATCCCTCTTGTTTTGTTTAAATAGCCTGATCACGACTGTAGATATAGATATAAGAATTGCTAGGCTACAAAATAATTAGGTGTCACTTTTAATTTTTTTTAGTTGTTCGAGGACTGTGTTTACCATAGTTTACCATACTCTGTTTCTGCCTTCATTAGTCTTGCACATGGAGTCGAGCTGGAGGGCGGGGCTCGATGGCGAGCCAACAGTCCTGAAGTCTGGATCAGTACACTTCCTTTCTCTGGATGTCAGATAGTCTGAGGAAAACTAAACTGTGGGTCAAAGTCGATATACTTTAATTTAATTACACTCCAAAGCGTTAGTTATAAATAATTTAGGGCTGTTAGTTTGGTGGGAGAAATAGAGTAACTGGACGGAGTAGGAGACTTGAGAAGTAAGTTAGCCTATAGGGAGCTTTCTGTAAAGAATCTAATGAACCGCGCAAAAAGTTAGACATTAAGTGGGATCTTTACGGATAAGAAAACCTTAAGATTTGAATGATGACTGAGAAAGAGTTGGGGATTGACGAGATCATAACAGGTAAGATGAATCGCATTTTAGAAATTTTGAGCAGTCTATTCTATGATGCAACCCGTTATCAACGCCCACAGTGTCTGAGCACACATGATATCATTACTGTAGGCTAAGTGCATTCACAAACCCTTCTGAGAAAGATTCACACACTGATTTTTAATAATAGTCGAACCAGCCTACTTATCTGCGATGGGCTAGCTTTATTTTATGCCATATAGATACACTGTATACAAACGTACGTTAATTTAAACGGGAAATAATGTAAAGATAGGCTACTACAGTAAAATTGGTTAACTTTTGGATACCCAACTAAGTATACAGACCTAGCCTAAGTTATATGTTTTACTGACACACTTATTGTTGTAGTCTCAGTATTTTACGATAATGTAGCCTGCTGGCAGCTTTTACCGTAGGCTGAACATTTTATCCAGTGTTAGCCTATTCCTGGAAAGCACATTTATCTTGCTCCACGCTGCAATCTGTATTGCATTGGAATTGTGTAAATATTCCACGTCTAGCGCATTATTAGACTCATCTTTTAAGACATTTATTCCCTGCACGACTCTTTATGGCATATAATGCCCTCGTCGAGGAAAATCTGCTTGTGACTTTAAAAGCGCAGTGTGGACTTGGGTGACTGAGATAGTAGCGGTGCAGATTTGTGTCACGTGGTCTCACTCCTGGGAGCTTTGAGTCAATGCAGCAAAAGTCTGCACGCTCCACCATCATCATCCCAGGTGAAGCCGGAACGAGGTAGGGCTCCTCAACCACCGACCCAAACTCACCACAGAGCTTAAATATACTTTCATAACGCATATTAAAACGGTTCCGTACTCGTTATGACACGGAATAATCGCAATGCAGAGAAATGTAGTAATGCGACCGTTTACATGGCTCTGGGATCACAACAGCATTTCCTACAGTAACTTTAGCGCGGATGTTGATTTTGCTTGTGTCAAGGTTTTGTGACAGATTTGCTCATGGGAAGGTAAATTAGCACATGTAATGCTTGTTGTCTGTCCTTTAGGAAGGACGCCAGTTTGACTGCTGATGTGATGTAATATGATTCAGGATGGGCTCATCTCTGACACAGCAAGAGCATCTGTAAGATATAGTCGAGTATGTTTCCTAGAAACCGTTTGTAGACAGCAGCATCAAGGTGATATTCGAAGATGCGTACATCTTCATGACATTGCCGTCTTTTCGTACAAATCGTGAATTAAATGAGTTGTTCTTTTGTATCGGATCTTTTGAGTAGATCGGTTGAACCGGTTCTGTCCGGATGAATCATTCACAAATATTACTAATTGGGTCGATCCGAGCGGATCACTGACTCGTTAAACCGAGAACCGATTCGTTATGTATCGAGAACTGATGAGTGTGAGTTGATGGATCTAAAAGTTATTTTTGATAGCTGCAGTTACATATAAAACGTAATAAATGCATGTTTATGACTTGATTGTATTATTTTTATCAACACGCATTCTAAAGTTGTGTTTAAGTAAATAGCATTTTATTAAAATGTGCAAAAATCCTTTCAAACAAGAGATGTAAATACATATATATTTTGGTTCAAACGCATTTATTGCACGTTTTAAATTTAAAGGGCACATTTCGGAGACCACTTGATGACGCAGTTATGTCGAAGCGCTGAATAACTGAATCATTTTGGATGATTCCTAAAGAATCAGGATGTTGAAGATCTGACACTGGCGTGCTAATTGCAACGCGCTGGGAAATTTGCATAGGGACATTGAACTTGCTGCCAAATGTTTTTTGGACCATTTGCTTGTTGAAATGTGCAAATGAACTCCATAATGTCCACACCTACTGGCTTGAGTGTTTGTGTGTAACAGTTAACCTTTGCGTCAGCAGCCTCTGGTCAGGGTGCTAATAGCAGAAAAAAACACCCCCAGCACATTCCCACGGTGCCACTTAGGGCTGGAGTATAAAGGAGTCATTGTTTGAGTCGAGGGGAAAAGGCCTCATAGGTAGCACATAGAGGCGACTACAGAAGAGAAGACTAGACAGTTTATTAGATGGGTAGTTTTGCATATTGCATGTTGAAGCCTCATGTAAACAAACATGTCTTTCCGACTTTAGATACGTTTCTTCATGCGTTTTCACTTTACTGCAATCCAATATATGTTTATCTAAAGTTGACATTTTAACTAGTCTGCCTATAAATGTTCAGATAAAAATGTATTAGATCATTCTTTTTGATGCCTTGCATCTGGTCTCTGAACAGCGTTATTTATTATAAATAATGTAATTGAGTTTGTTGCATTTAAACTATTGATAGAGATGATTGCACTGATGTTTACATATGATTGCATTATATGTATTTGGTTAAGAAGTATTCTGTGTTTGCTAAACCTTTATAATGGATCAACCAGGGTGCGTGACCATTAGCCACACAACAGCATGCATTTGGAGTACAATGGGCGGACTGCAATGGTGATCATAGTTGCAGTGGACTGCCTGGTGCAGTTAAACAGTATGATGCACGTGGCTGGGGCAGGACTGCTTAGTCAGCATGGATGAGATAGGGGGTATTCATGCCTGTCTGCAGCATTCATGCATGCAAACACACACAAACTGTGACCAGCTAACAGTAAATACACATATGTGAGGCAAACAAACATGTACAAACTAACACATGCACGCCCAGATGCCTATAACTCTGGGCTCAGCAGTGTGACGTGACCAAGATAATGTCCACTGTCAGGGTGTGGCCACAAGACGTGATGTGGATCCACATCTGTTTAAATAGCCACAGTCCAGACACATGGCTCCTCAGAGAATATGTAGTATTGGTCTTTAGGAATGAATGAGCAAATGCATCATTCAAATGCACAGACATGCAAACATATTTTTGCTGGATGTGTGTTTTATTAACCAGTGCAATGTTTTCTGCATTCCCATCATGTGCTCCACGAGTCAACTGCAAGTCTTGTCCTTAGCTGGTGTCTGGGCCCTGGGTGTGTGTTTGGAGAGGCAGGACGACACGGTGATGTAATTTAAAGCGGAGCCATTAGTGTCTCTGTTTGAGGTCAGCTCAATGCCTTTTAGCTTCACACACACACGTTCGTTTAAAACGTCTCAATTTGATGAGTGCTGTCTGTGGTCAGCATCTGTGTAGGTCAAACTCACTCTCGTTCTCTCTCTCTCATTCGCTGTTTCTCCTCCTCAGAGTTCTCCTTTAATACAATTAGTGCTAGAATAAGGTTTTGATCTCCAAAATGTTTATTATATCACTCATGGTTTAGACTTCAAATTTTATATTCAATCTTTAAATGTTATTTATGCCTTAAATGGCAACTTGAAAGTCTATTCTACAAATCTCTAGCTTTGGATGTAATTCATTTGAGCTAAAATACAAATCTTAGACTATATCCGCAGAGTTTTGAGGCATAAAAACTTGCAGATGGGATGGTGTTTTTTTCTAATTGAAAAACGTGCTGTGAATGATGTAGACATTTGGAAACCTGCTACGACACTAACAAAAGCCCAAAAATTCCAGTCTGGCATTACGTCATGGTATAGGTATTAGCTGTGGTTGCCTCGGTTCCCAAAGAGAAGGAGAGAGAAGTTATAAAAAGGGGGAGCAGGGGCGTCTTTTGTGTCAACAGACCATCTACGTGATAATGAGAATGTTACACCTTTTGGATGTTCCATTAAAACCCATATGAGTCTTCACAACTGAATATATATATCACTTTTTAGCACCCTTTATTCACAAAGTCAAGCTTTTATTTAGAATATGTGCCTGCCAAGAGACAGCCATTAGGCCAAGAAAACTCCACCCAGCAGCACACGTTCTCATGCTGTACATCTGTGATATCGGTGACCGTCAGCTCAGTAAATCATGTGCATCTAGGCAGTTTCACTAATTAACTTCTTTATTAAAAGGCTGTGTACCTCAACCATATTTTAGGCTGTATTAGTTATACTTTTTTCAGGATTCTTTGATGAATAGGAAGTTCAAAAGAACAGCATTTATTTGAAATAGTACTGAAAAAATCGTACTGACTCAAATTCTGAACAGTAGTGTATTTAAAAACACACAAATTCTAAGTCTGAACGATTATGCCTGTTATATTTGAAATTAAACCAAACTTCAGTTCAAATACAAAAGTAGCTGTAAAAATGTGCAAGATATCATAACATAATAAAAAAAACTGTCTAAATTGTCACTGCAGATATTTCTGCTAAACCCATTACTAGAACAGCCTAGGATACAGTAATATGAAATATTCCATAAACTCACAAAGGGGGATTTATTCCCTCTACATTTGAAATATCTATGGCATTTTTGTCACAGTGGCATTTTTTAAATCAGGTATTATTAAGTGTGTTTTTGTGCTGTGAAGTACAGAAAGGTTTTGGCCTGTGAGTTTTACTAAAACAAAAATCAGAAACAAAAACGCAGTGACCCATAAAACCTTCTTACACCTTAGAATAACTTGGCAGATAGTCAACACAGATGTCCAATAAATGCTTACTGTGTGTATGTATGTGTTTTAGAACAAATTTTGACCTAACTCAGTTCTGACCCAAATCTAGACTCTCAGAGTTACTGGGTCTGTCATGCACTGTGCTGGTGGTTCACTTTGCATTGGAGACGGTTTGAATAATTTCACATATGTGAATAATTCAGGTACCCCTTTTGGTAGTATCAAGAGAGGTAGTGTGACCAGGCAGCCACACAGATTTTACTCCTAGTTCGGAGACAAATTTATCTTCAGTTTGGGTATACAAATTGACATTGATGTATTTAGCTGGATGACAGGATGTTATTGGCACATTTGAGCTGCCTCAGATGCCTTTAATACGAAATTGTGTTCTTATTTTTGTAGCTTTCTGCAAATGTTGGGCGTAAAAAAAGCATTTACATGCCGCCAGGAAGCCTTGATTCGTTGTAGTGTATTCCCTGTGGGCTTGACTGAACTATGTAAGGAAAACCAACCCCTCCAGTGTGAAGAGAAATGCCAATAATCCAGTCAAGCTGTGTCTGGTCTTCAGTCTCAGAGGAAATTGGGGGGGGGAGGGGGGGGGGATGCATGGATATATATATACACTCACCTAAAGGATTATTATGAACACCATACTAATACTGTGTTTGGCCCCCTTTTGCCTTCAAAACTGCCTTAATTCTACGTGGCATTGATTCAACAAGGTGCTGAAAGCATTCTTTAGAAATGTTGGCCCATATTGATAGGATAGCAGATTTGTGGGATGCATATTCAGGGCACGAAGCTCCCATTGCACCACATCCCAAAGATGCTCTATTGGGCTGAGATCTGGTGACTGTGGGGGCCATTTTAGTACAGTGAACTCATTGTCATGTTCAAGAAACCAATTTGAAATGATTCAAGCTTTGTGACATGGTGCATTATCCTGCTGGAAGTAGCCATCAGACGATGGGTACATGGTGGCCATAAATGGATGGACATGGTCAGAAACAATGCTCAGGTAGGCCGTAGCATTTAAATGCCCAATTGGCACTAAGGGGCCTAAAGTGTGCCAAGAAAACATCCCCCACACCTTTAAACCACCACCACCAGCCTGCACAGTGGTAACAAGGCATGATGTATCCATGTTCTCATTCTGTTTACGCCAAATTCTGACTCTATCATCTGAATGTCTCAACAGAAATCGAAACTCATCAGACCAGGCAATATTTTTCCAGTCTTCAACTGTCCAATTTTGGTGAGCTCTTGCAAATTGTAGCCTCTTTCACCTATTTGTAGTGGAGATGAGGGGTACCCGGTGGGGTCTTCTGCTGTTGTAGCCCATCCGCCTCAAGGTCGTGCGTGTTGTGGTTTCACAAATGCTTTGCTGCATACCTCAGTTGTAACGAGTGGTTATTTCAGTCAAAGTTGCTCTTCTATCACCTTGAATCAGTTGGCCCATTCTCCTCTGACCTCTAGCATCAACAAGGCATTTTCGCCCTTAGGACTGCCTCATACTGGATGTTTTTTCCTTTTCACACCATTCTTTATAAACCCTAGAAATGGTTGTGCGTGAAAATCCCAGTAACTGAGCAGATTGTGAAATACTCAGACCGGCCCGTCTGGCACAAACAACCATGCCACGCTCAAAATTGCTTAAATCATCTTTCTTTCCCGTTCTGAGATTCAGTTTGGAGTTCAGGAGATTGTCTTGACCAGGACCACACCCCTAAATTCATTGAAGCAACTGCCATGTGATTGGTTGATTAGATAATTGCATTATTGAGAAATTGAACAGGTGTTCCTAATAATCCTTTAGGTGAGTGTGTGTGTGTATATATATATATATATATATATATATATATACACACACACATACTCAGTAGCTTATAATGGCATTATAGGGAAGCATGTACTTCATGTGTGCTGCACAGAGTTTAGCCTGTTTACATGGAGTTAGGGGTGTGACGGTTATTATATAACCGTGAGACCGACGGTTATAGTTGGACACCGTCATTAGAACTCTATAACCGCCAAAACCGTGTTATTAAAATATTTAATAAAAAAGACTCTGGGAGGAAATTGTATCAGCTGATGAGGCAAACGGAGGCGGAGTTAGTGGTGCTTCGGAGGCTGCTACTGCTGGAGATGATTCTGGAGAGGTCTGTGCACCAACCGCCCAAGAAGAGAAATCTTGGAGATCTCCTTAATAAACAGAGGTCTGAAATCTCTGCCCCTTTACCGATCAGAGTGCGGACTGACATGGAATTAACCCGCTATCTCCAATAGGGCTGTGCTCAGAATATCGATACAACGATACATCGTCATGAACTCCTGACGATGCGCATATCGATACAGTCGTGCTTTTGAATGTAGCCAATTCAGGGCTCGAATTTCGGCGTGGGATTGTGGGTATTGCGCATCATTTTAATAATTCCTGCAGGTCTCCCACTTATAATGCGGGAAATTCCCGCAAACATTGATTCACTTTAACATGTAGGTTGTATTAGTCAATTAATCCACACAGATTATAAAATCAAATCAGTCATTTTAAAACTTTCTGCAAAACGCAATTTCTAGACTATAGAAAATAGACTAACGCCTTTATTTTCAACGCGATCACCTTGTACCCAAACCATTTCAAAACTAAGGAGCCATTTGTCCTCCGATTACATACAAGTTCCTCGGCGCCGCGTTTGCGGGACTCATGTTTCGCGCTGTAGGGGATTTTAAAAAAGTGACGTGAGTGGAAGCGCGGCGCCGGGGCAGTGTGTGTTTGTGTGTGTGTGTGTGTGTGTGTGTGAGCGGGAGGCAGAGAGAGATGCGACAGAGTTGCGAAATTGCAGGCGCGGCTCGAAATGGCTGTTATTTCAAATAGCGTGGCATATTTTAAACTAATCGGTTAACCGGTTTCAACCGGCTAACGAGGCTCGGTGGTCGGTCAAGAAAATGTTTAGTTTTCGCCATCCCTACTCTCAAATGGGTTGCAGAAGGCAAGCGTCAAGCGCTGCGGGTGGCGATACTACACTCTCCCGTTTAGGAGTCGGGACATGATGGAATATTCACTTGCACAATTGGGCCAGCATTGCATCGTAACTAACGTTTATCATTTGCATGTCTTTTTAAGTCTTTCCAGTTTAAACACTGAAGCAATTTTAAACTATTCAGTACTCACGCGCTCTCAGAGATGTTTTTCTCTACCTGCTTAAATGGAGTAAAGCTGCATCACAAAAAGCTTGCGAGTAACAAAAGTTATTTTTCATGGATTATATTGCTTTAACAGACAACCCCCAGTTGAAAGATTGAATAACTTTGCTCCAACAAGTTTAGTTAGCAATTTTATGACACTACTCTTGCGTTAATATGTAGGCTAGCCTATAATGTCACTTTCTTGTGGCTATACTTTCAAACGAATCAAAAATCATTTAGGCCTACGTGGTAATCGACAGAATGTCACAGATGAAAGACCTTGATTTGTTTTGACTAAATATTTTTCAAGAAAACGCACGGTCTGGAAGTTTCTGATTTACCATTTACTGTGGATTGTGTCATTTGTGATTGTTTGAGTTTGAGAGGTTTCTTTACGCTTTGTGAGCTGTAATTAGGCTGTCCAAAACCAGATGCACAGGAAGGAAGACTATTGTAACTCCAAGAGGCTATTTTTAGAATTTCCTTACGGAGACACAACAAGCACACAAATACGCAGAAATACTTAGACTTTTGGGTGTCTTCCTCTCTTTCAAAAGACTCTTTATTGTTTTGGACTGGAGCCTGTGCTCCTCTGACAGTTTAGATCTAAACCATCTGTGTTCTCCCTGGGTACATTGGGCGATACACCTTTGGTACTTCCGAAATCCCATACTGTATAGTAGGTACTTCATTTGGTTCAAAACTTAATTCGCGACCGTTAAAAACGTATGTTCTATATAGTATGAGTGTGTGTAGTGTGAATGGAATCTGGACGTGGAATCACGGGATAGTAAAGTGTCCATCGTATGGACACTTCAGAGTCTCGCCGGAAGTAATAGGTCATCCGAGGATTTTTCACCTACTGTTTTATGAATACTATTAATTCGATACTACTCGTTTTAGCCTACTGTATAGTATAGAAGTAGGCATATTTGGACACAGTGCTTCATTAAGTTCAAGGAATCCCTTATTTCTCTCAGTTTACCACATTACATTTGATCTTAGTAAGTGTTCTTTTTTAATAAAAAAGAGATAAGGTTTGCAGGTAAGGTTGAAGTTTAGATTTTTTTTAAGACTTATCTAATGCTCACCAAGTCTGCATTTATTTGATCATAATTAAGTACTGTAACAACTATAATGTTGTGAAATACAATATTAACTATTATACTATGTAACGCAGTTCGTTGTTATGGGAAGAAGGAGGGGGGAACCGGCGAACATTGAAAGATTTTAATAAAATAAATAAACAAATACAACAACGAAAGAAAAGACTCACGATCGACTGCCGCCACACATAATAAAACAAAACCTCAAATAAAATCCAGGCCTGTTCCTCTCTCGATCTCCATTGTCGGCACTCCTCCTTTTATGCTTCTGCTCCTCCGTGAGAGATACGAGACCGGTGTGTCGCGCAGGTGTCGCTCATAAGTAATCACGCCACCGGCCTCGCGCCATTCTCCCACGGGACTCGGCCTTGTCCTGCTCGCCACAAACTGTTTAGAATGTTAATGTATTTTACAATGCAATTTATTCCTGTGATGGCAAAGCTGAATTTTCAGCATCATTACTTTGTTGAATTTGTGCTCAAGAAAAATGTCTTACTATAATCATGTTTAAAATGGCAGCATTTATTTGAAAAAGAAATATTATAATCATAATAATAATCAGATTTATAATGTATGTCTGCACTGTCACTTTTGATCAATTTAATTAGGTGATTTCTTTTGAAAAGCAAACTTTATCTGACCCAAAAGATAAACTTCATTCTGTGAATCAATATCAGACAGGTTTTGGAATCCAGAACAACTTGGTTTCATCAGTTTCAGTAGATTGCACCAGGCAGACGTGATTACAGTGAATCCTGAATGAATGAATCCTGATATCTTCCATTTGAACCCACCTAGTGAACTGATGGCAGTTTTGCAGTATCATCATCCCACAGAGCTTACACAGCTCCATTTGACTGACACTGCTGCTGGATCTTGCTGAGTTCACAGGCGGCTCTGATCTCTCAACTATTCTAGTATAACGTTGCAAAGGGAAAGCTGCTCTGTTGTGTAGATGACTGCAGGTTACATCTCTATTCAACACTGCAAAAAATCTATTCTCTCTCTCTTTCTGCTCCTTCTCTCAGTAGGAGTACAGTATCATGTATCTCTGAGGTAATGGGGCAATGGTGTTGATTTGGGAGGAGCCTGTTCAGATGAGATGATGTGCGTCGTATGCCCCTCTAAACAGTCGAAAAAGCATTTGTAATGCTATTTATTTAATGTGGCATTATGTTTTGGGTGATGACTGAGTTGTAGATGCAGATGTAGAAACACTCGTCAGCTCTATGTCTTTGGTAAATGCAATGGGAGTTTTCTTCTCTCTTCGAACACTCTAATTTTTCTCCAAACTTCACATTCCAGTATTATGAGACAGGAGGAAATCCTACAGATGCATACTTTCATATCCAGCCTGGCTGAGTCTGAAACTCTCAGATATGTTCATTTTTTCTTAGCATCTAATAGTAAACAGAATCATCAGCTAAAATGGCTAACAGGCTAACAAAATTCTGTTCTGTAGGAAGTAGTTTATCTTAAAGCCTATCAGTGTTAAAATTTTCCTAAAATCTAGATAAATTTGTGAGTAATGTGTGCGACTAGGAAGGCCCAACATATATCGTCCGATATTGGATATAATTTTTTCATGCTCATTGTTATTTATCGCTCGCTTAAAGTTAATCTTTAAGATTAGGAATAATTCAATTATTCTGTTAAAGGTACACTATGTAACTTTTGGCACTCTAGCAGTTAACAAACAAAACTGTGTGCATACTTGCAGAAGAACATTAGAGATGGTGGCGCTGCTAAGTTATGTTACTTAACCACTTGCTTAACCAACACAAAATAGGTGTTATTTTAATGCTAGAAGCTTGGCTTTACAGTGAATATAGGGAATATGACCATCACTTAACAAGTCCTTTTAAATTTGCTGACATATTGGAAGTGCTTTATTTTAATAATGTTAAAAAACAAACAACTGTTTACATGAAAATGTGTTCTGTTAAATCATTGTACGTAACAGATAGCATATTAGCATCTGTTTATGTCATCAGCGTCACTGCGGACTCGTGAACGCGGATCCACAACAGAACCGGAAGACAATACAATGCTGAATAAAGCCGTAGTTTTGGTTATTTTTGGACCAAAATGTATTTCCGATGCTAACCCACGGATGTCACATGGACTACTTTGATGATGTCTTTATTTTCTTTCTGGACAAGGACAGTATACCATTCATACATTTTCAATGGAGGGACAGAAAGCTCTCGGACTAAATCTAAAATATCTTAAACTGTGTTCTGAAGATGAACGGAGGTCTTACGGGCTTGTAGTGACATGAGGGTGAGTCATTAATGACATCATTTTCATTTTTGGGTGAACTAACCCTTTAAATCTGCAAGGTTTGTGAAATTAAATGTTCATTAGATATTCAGAGATTTGTTTAAATGATGTAGATGCGCATTTGCTGAATGTTTACGGTAAATGAGAAAGTATTTTAGCCTGATTGTTTGCCTTTTCGGTTACAAATAATATAAAAGCAAACGCATTACTTTTTCGTATACCATTTACTTTCTTTGATTACCAGTTTTGTAGCCACCGGTTCTGACTAACAAACTATTAGATATGACTGACAGAGAGACGGAGAATGTGAGTGAGCGCTGTGTGATCAGATTAAATAAAAGTCAATAATATGTGCGGCGTCAAAATAAAAGTCAAATATCGGCCGATACATCGGCCGTGGCGATATATCGGTCGACCACTACTTATAACGTGCATTTGAAAAAGAAACACGCGTCAAACATCTTTCCAAACATGAGAAGCATTTATGAGCCTCTTGTCCAACACAAGACAACATTTAATAACATGCTTTTACTTCAAACGACAGTTGAGCATCCTTCTGTTAGATGATGTGGCTTCTTACACAGAATGAGGCAGTCATGTTTTTAAAAGTCATGATTAATCAATCAAAGCGTTTCAATCTTCTGTTTTTTGCAGCTACAGCGATAGGGATTTCCTGGAATGATGTGTGTTATTGTACTTCTGCGGCGGAGCATATTTGGTGTGTCTGCACGAGAGGGCATTCAGATGGAGCAGCATTTACTACCGATCAGCCGCACTACACTGACAAGCTACGCTTAAAATAATTGCAGCCTTTGCCAAATCGTGTGCGGTTTCATTGCAATTAAATGTGCAGCCCTAATACTATCCTGCAATACTGGAGGCTGCAGTTTCAGGTCCGCATTTATAGGACCCTAGTTTTTTTTGACACCGCCACTGGCGGCTAATGGATTGAAGTCTCACACTGAATTGAAAAAAAAACGAAAGAATTTTAAACCAGAATATAGTTGCTCATAGATTGAAACAAATTAGGTTAAATACTTTAAGAGGGTTACCAACGGGTATGTTTAGGATAAGGGGTTGGTTAGGACAATGAATTAAATTTATACAATTAAACAACTAAATAATTCCTGAAAAATAATAAAACAAATACAGAATTGAATAGTAAGTGCTATAAAATAGGTAATAGTAAGTGCCCAAAAAAACTGGGGTCCTAGATATGCGCTCCTGAAACTGCTGCCTCCAGTATTGCAGGAATACCCACTCCAAACATTAGCAAACCGTAGTAGATCGCATTTCTTTATTTAGAGCAGTTGGTCTACAGAACATAAGACAATGCATAGATCACGGAGTGAAATGCCATCAAGAAAATAATCCAGTGTTTTCCAATGCCATTTGAAAGTTCAACCAATGGAAACTGGATCTCAGGTGTGGTATATGGGTATAGTGGGTAGGGATGATGTGTAGAGACAGGTATTGATTTACTATGCACCATAGAATAGGAGTGCACAGCTGAAAAAGCACTGGAAGATCGACACTCATTTGTTTATTCTATATACTTTTATTGTGGTGTTTACACAAGTAGTTTTTCTTATGTTCAGTAAAATTACTTGTTTGGAGGGGTTTTTGAACCCTTGGTTAATTATGTTTCAAAATAAACTGCCAGCATACCTAATCCATTGAATAGCTTCAATACAAAGATTTATAATTTGTAACTATGGCGCGATCATCGATTACTCATTTGCATCCCTACTGACAACCCTAACAGACAGAGAGAAAGTAATAAGATTGCAGCAGTCGCAGCTGTTGAGTGGCTTCTCTCACCCACTGTGTGTGGGAGGAGTGTTTGTGTATGAATGTGAATGTTTATTTGTGTGTATGTGTTTCTGAGTGAATAGGGCCAGCTGGACACAGTTAGTGTGAGCGAGATGACCGGCTGGCTGTGTTTTTTGCATTTATAGTGCTGCGTTTCTGAATGGACCTTCACATACACATGAACTGGAGCAGCAATGGCATGTCTTTGAGATGGCTTGTCTGTTAGCGGCTTGGTAGTATACAACTGAGCTCAGTGTGTTTAGGTTTCAGGCCTGAAAAATCATTTACATTTACACTTACAATTGGAATTGGAATCGAAATCACTAAAATTCAAACACTACCCAAACATAGTTACTTGTATTTTGAACTTCCAAAGAGAGAATTAGCTTCAAGTGGCTTCAGTCTGATTAAAGCTGTAAACAGTAAACTTCACACAGTATTCATTGGAAGTGAGATATGGATACACTTTACGTTTTCCCTTTTCCTGATCTGTTTTCACTTACCAGGGAATTCTCTACTTGACATCATGATGGATTTGCTTTTCTGTATCTGCATTTGGTTATTATTTTTGGAAAAAATTCAAACCAAAAGTTACAGAGTAAGAGGCCATTTGTCTCAGGCATGTTGGATTTGAGAACTGTAAAAAAATACATAATTCATAATGGATCAAAACTGTAGTGTGTGATCCAGAGTTGTAATATTTCAGATGTCTCTGTCTGTGTGTTAGCCATGGAATAAAATCATCAACCAGATTGAAGACACTTGAAGCTATCTCTCTCTTTGGAAGTTCAAAATACAAGTACCGGTTGGGTATCGTTAGAATTTTAGCGATTTCGATTCCAATTCTGCTTATTAATTAAGTCAAACATTTAGATATCAAACATATTCTGTGCCTTTTGGCAAAACATCCTGTTGCAGCTGAATACCACGAACAAAAATTAGCAGGCTAAAGAACAACTAACTAATAAATTACACTTAAGTATCCTAACCTTACAAGTACCTCAGTCGCTCCCATATTGATCTGTTGAAGATTTGATGAATATGAACATAAAACCACTGAAGAGTTTTTCTTAAGACGCCGTGGCATTTAATGAAGTTATGATTAAGAATTAATACGTTTTCACTTTATAATATTACAATAAATTTTGCAACTGTAACCTGTTAATATGTTTGTTTTCCTCTTTTCTCCGATCTTGCCAAATTCCCTTTGGTCTGCTTCAGTCCTGACTTTTGCCTTGAGTAAGAAAATAATGCTGCCATGAACAGTGTCCAAACATTTGTCCTGCATTTTCATTTGATAAATGAGAACAGTCTAGCATCAATATTTGTTTTGTTCTTTCTAATTCTGTTTTGTCTGGGGAAATAAGGCATGTGACCTCAAAGTAAGTAAAAGTTCCTCAGTAAGGAGTGGGGGGGGGAGGAGGCGGAATGCTTTTAAAGAATGGCAGAAAAAGCCCATTCACATATCATTTTTCTATTGATATCTAATGATCAATAAAAAAAAATAAACAGGAAAGTGACATTTATGACTGACATTTTGAATTGATTGTAGAACCATCTTCATATTTAAAAATATCTATGATTCTCACTACTCAACTATATGCTCAACTATATGTTGCATATTTTATAGATAATAGATTCCAGACCTAAGATCGCTTTTGTCTGTGCATGTCAGTGGTCCATATGTCTGAACTCTATTATTTCTGTGTTCTGGGCTGCTTGGAATTCTTCTGAATTTGTAATTCCACAGAGGAGGGATGACCTCTGACTCCTCCTGCTTCCTGTCAGAATTTTGTATAACATTCCAGAACAGAGCTTGAACACCCCGTTTATTCACTCCCTTTCTCATGTGGACAAGAGGAGGGGTGAAAACAGGATACTTTTCTCTCTCTCCATCCCCTCTCTCAATTGTTTATTTTTGCTGCCTGGATCAACGCATGTGTAATGGTTCTAGTATATATGATCACCTCATTGAAAGAGTCCTTTTGTGTTGTGTTTTCTGAAACTTTAGATGTGAGTTGGATTTGAACTTTTGCAAAAACATGCTGAGTAAACATTCAAAATTCATCTTGATAGTTTTTTAGTGTATTATATTTTATTTTATTTATTGTGTAGGTTTTGTGTTAAAACAGCTCATTATGTCAGCCAATCCTGAGTAAAAGAATTGATTTACATTGTTTTTTTTCTTGTTGACAACAATTCAAGGTACATCTATTCAGCTCAGGCCAGTCTGTAGATACATTTATTTTCATGCTTATGTGTAAATAAGTCTTTAAAACAGCTGGAAAATCAAAGGAATTGGTCCGTTTCACACTCTGGTCATAATGCAAGTAATTTCCCACCGTTTATGCCCATTTTCCGCTTTCCAGTTCCCACGCATGTTTGGATTCTCTGTTGTGACTTAAAGAGCCTTATTGAAAAGACATGTAATACACACACACACACACACACACACACACACACACACATACAAAACACGATCACTGCCCTAATCAAGTATAGCTCTCAATCAGCCACCAGGGAAACGGTCGCCATTGACGTTGTGTAATTATCCTCACGCAACTTTAATGTGTTATAATGAAGTCCCCGTACAGTAAGCCGTGTTGCCATGTAAACAAACTTAAGTTCCTTTAACCTGCAAATCCATTCGCGGAAAAGTATAAAAAGACGGTCAAGTGTGTATTTCTGAATAACACTTCACTTATAGGCATTTATCATTATAGACAATCATTTTACTCCTTCAGTATTGATTTTGACGTTCCATTGTCCCATTTTAAAATCAATCTCGGTAGCTGGAGCTTGTGCATGTGGTGAGTGGTTGAAATGAAGTGCGAGCTGCAGGTAGCCAGTCACTCAACCCATAATTACTTGCTGAAGAGTGCCACGCTTATTCTGTTCACTCTGCCGCTCAGTATGGGGTAAAGGCAGGAAACAAGGATGAATGCTCATAAAAACGTGGCATCCCGCGGAGCGAGGAACCCGGGCGCTCGTTTAGTGTTCAGGGTGCTCAGCATCCAAGTGTTTTAGCGAAGCTATTAGGCCCGGCTAATGAGGACGACGGGAATGGACAAATACAACCTCTAATTCGATTCAAATGTCAGTGTGGAGGGTAGCAGCTGTTGCTGTAGTGGTCTAAAGCTCTTAAAGGATTTGATGATTTTATGACCAAATAATGTAAAATGTTAGACATAAGCGATGTTCTAAAAAAAAGTATGGCCAAATGAATTGGTCTTTCAGACGAATTCGCTGAACATTAATTGAGGCTTTTAAGTCTCGTTCTCACTGAAAATAATTTCCAGTGAAGAATCATCATTGATGGTGCCATTTAGTCCTGGTCTCCATCTGTGACCATGAAACTGAGCCTTAGAGTGCTTCCTGATATTCCCAATACCATTTAAATGTATTTTAATGGCAACCTAAAATAAAAGTTTTTGGTTATCTTCAAGAATTGAACTGACGCAATATAAAAAAGAGAAAAATTCATGTGTTCGGGGAAAAAAACATTCAAATGGAGAACCTTCTGTAGACTAAAGGTGTGGTCATATTGACTTTTTTGGGTGAATTTTCATTTAAATTTGTGATTTCCATGTGATCCCAATCACTCTTGAGGTTGAAAGATTTCGTAACAGATTTAAGTCGGTAATACGGATTCACGGATTGAGCAACAGAAATCTGCTAGGTTTGAAACTGACTGGTGTGAGCTGTGCTTCATATATCGCTACTCTATGAACAATAGACATTTCACAAATGGCACCTTAAAACAGCTTTACCTTAATACATTACAAACAAAGGCAAACAAAATTGTCTTTAAAATACTGAAATTGATTAATATTATCATTATCTGTATAAGCCCAACAATGCACTAAATTGTTAACTTGAATATAGGCTTGTCTTTGTTTGTTTGAATGTTAAACTTTCTTTCTTTTGTTTGTTCCTTCTTCTTTCTTTCACTTTGCAGATGCAATGGCTACTCCATCCCCAGCCAAGAGTATGGGCGACCCAGGCATCACGCCACTTTCCCCCACACATGTACTGGTGAGCTTAGCTTTTTATTGCCAGCATGACGTCACCCATTACATGAAGGAAATGTACGGTGTGCAAATGGGGCCTTAATGGATCGTCTTATTTACCCTGAGCTGCAATTACATGCAACAATTTAATGCTTTACATATACTTGACATTGTCTCTCTACCTCTTTTCATGTCTCTCAGTTTCCCTCTGCTTCTTTTCCCTTTTGTCTTTCTACAGAATGACTCAGAAGCGAATGAGCCTACGAGGCACCCCTATGTGGTGGTGGTGGCCATCGACTTTGGCACCACCTCCAGTGGCTATGCATATGCCTTCAATAAAGAACCAGAGTGCATTCACACTATGAGGTGAGACAAAAGGGGTAGAGAGAGAGAGAGAGAGAGAGAGAGAGAGAGAGAGAAAGAGTGGGGGTGTACCTGTAAAAGAAAAGCTCAAATGAGATTCCCAAAAGGACTCTTAAAAAAAGGAAATTTTTTGCTTATTTTGGGCAAAATGTGGTTTTCTTCCAGGTTTATATATTATTATTTATTAATAATTTTAAAATAATATTAAATTATAAAATAATTTAAAAGTAGTTATTTATATTATAAATAAAATTAAAATAATTTAAAATAATACAATAATTTTAAAGTAGTTATTTATAATATAGATAACTACTTTTAAATTATTTTATAATTTAATATTATTTTAAAATTATTAATAAATAATAATATTATTATTTATTTTTATTTATTTTGCTGGAGTATCATCATTTTATGTAGAAAGTACCTTTTTTTCTTTTCTTTTTTTCTATCCTTCAGTTTTGAGTACAGTCTTCAGTACAGTTTTGAGTAAATTATGTTCGAACAGAGCATTCAAAAAACCTGTGCTCAACTGTGTACTCCTGTATGTGTAGTCCATCTCTTCTGAAGACATTAATATGATTGGCCATTAGAAGGTCATGTCTCTATTTCAGTCAAACTTACAGGTGTCTTTCTCTCTGGGCACTTAGATGCCCCATTAAAACTCATTAGATATATACAGTCCCACTGCATGTATAATGGTCTGAACCACATTTATTATGTATTATATGAAGGTAAACCCACAGCTGCTCTGCTACCCTGACCTGACCTACTTGGTCATGTGACCTTTGACTCCAAGGTCAGCTCTCCAGAGTACCTGCTGGGCAGAGTCAGCCACGTGTTTCCCGCCCAAATGGGCATGTGGGTTTCATTTTAGGCACCAGACTCATTATTTGTTACAAGTACAGCTGTAGAGGGTGTGCGCACATATATTCACACATTCACACAAAAGATGGTTTGAATACGAGCGTGAAAGGAGGAATGAAAAATGTAAAGATGAGCCTACTGCTTTCCATTGAAACAGGAAGGCCATTGTATATACAGTAGGTATATTTAGCTTTGTCTGACAAGGACTCTTTGCATTTAGTTGTCCATGGCTATAGTATTCATTCATCCTGAGTTAAATTGAGACTGCTCTTCTTTGGAAAAACAGTGCCTTCCTTCAATCTGGTTAATTCGAATTATGTTTTGACTGCTGCTACAGATTTACAAGCACAAATAACCCAAGGCCTCTGAGATTATTTGGGTTGGACTGATAGTCTAGTCCCTAAACCTTTACATAAACTCAGCTTGCCTTCTAAAAACTCACAAAACTTATTTACTAAATCCGTTTATAGTCAAGAAGACCGCTGCTTTGAGTTGGTTAACAGGAGATGAATGGATCGACTTCAAGTCTGTCCTGTTTCCACAGAATCCCACAGTAATTTTTTATTTTGTTCACAGAGACCCATATTATTAACTCTGATAAGCTGATACCTTATGGACTATTACAGTTATGTCAATAATTGCAAATTGACTTGTAATTACAGTAATACGTTTGGTCATATAGTGCCCCCAAAATGTATTTAGACATATCTATAAATGTCAATGCTTTAAATAACAAAATATCAAACAAAGCAGCAAACAAATGATAACCCTTTTACCAATTGGTCCCTATGTAGTTTTAGTGGATCCATGAAATCTTTTCATTATTATAGGGTGCATGTAGTCAGTACTCTATGGTGAAAATTTTGGCATATGCAATTCTCTCTCTGTCAGTTCAGACAGTCTGTAGTCAAGGTGCATGTTCTGTTTTTCCTCTGAGGACCTTCGTCCTGGAAGTAAAAGGCCATGAATATTTTAAATCCCTCTGTCTCTGTATGATGCTTGAGCTGGTTTTATGACTGCCATGATGGATAATGAGGATGGATAATCATCTGTATGATGCATGATTGGGTTGAGTGATACTGTAGGTCATCTTAGGTAAGTTGAAAAAGTTCACTCCTACTTAGAAGTGAAAAGCTAAAAGCTTCTGCCCAATGAAATGATTTATAGATCCCATCAGATCTCTGTAGAATTCACTCTCTCATTGGTTATTTTTCCTTTGTTGCTAGGCGCTGGGAGGGTGGAGACCCAGGTGTGTCCAATCAGAAGACGCCCACCACCATTCTACTGACCCCAGACAAGAAGTTCCACAGTTTTGGTTACGCAGCCCGAGATTTTTACCATGACTTGGATCCCACCGAGTCTAAGCAATGGCTCTATTTGGAGAAGTTTAAAATGAAACTACACACCACTGCAGTAAGGATTGCATTCCTACGATATTTTTTATTAGTGTTGACTTGGCGTCCCAGTACAAATATGCATTGAGGGAGTTATTGATCATAAATGTGAGGACATGGTCTTGTGCCTGATACTGCAGGGATATATTCATAAGTTACTGGCTACTGCATAACTTAAGTAATGCAAACAAACTCATTATTAACAGGTGAGCCTTTCAAAGCTTTAAGACACTGAAGCAATGCTGTTAATGAGTTGTCTAGTTTATTAAATCTAAATGAAGTCTCTAAACCGTTATACAGTATATTTACCTCATTGTGAATGATGTGATAAGCCTATTGAAGTACGAATACATTTTGATTTTACTATACCACGCTCTTTCTTGTTTCTGAGAGGCATTTATTGTCATTTTATCTTCTGCAGAATCTGTCCATTGATACGGATTTACATGCGGCCAATGGGAAAAGGGTGAAAGCTCTGGATATTTTTGCTTATGCGCTGGCCTTTTTTAAGGAGCAGGCTCTTAAGGTAAGTCTTTCTCTCATGATCATACAGAATGCTATGTTAAACCCAGTCAATTCACATCATTTTAACTTGTACTCTATTGTTTGAAAGTTTGAGGTCTGTAAAATTTGTAATGTTTTAGAAAGAAGTCTCGTATGCACGCCAAGGCTGCATTAATTTTGTTAAATCAAAAATACAGTAAAAACTGTTATATTGTGAAATATTATTAGAATTTAATGTTACTGTTTTCTATTTGAATATATTTTAAAATATAAAAATTGTATATAATTATAAAAATAATTTAATCCTGTGATGCAAAGCTGAATTTTCAGGATCATTACTCCAGTCTTCATGATCGTTCAGAAATCATTCTAAGTTGCATATTTGGTGCTCAAGAAACCATTTCTAATTATCATCACAGTTGAAAACAGTTGTGCTGTTTAATATTTTTGTGGAAACCATGATACATTTTATTTCAGGATCAAAATCTTTTGTAGGAATGTCTTTACTGTTACTTTTTCTCACAATTTAATGCCTTTTTCCTGAATAAAAGTTTTCACTGAGCTCTATATGGATTTTTCTAATTGTATACAGGAGCTGAGCGACCAAGCAGGGGCGGATTTTGATAATGCTGATGTCAGATGGGTCATCACTGTACCGGCCATCTGGAAGATGCCGGCCAAGCAGTTTATGAGAGAAGCAGCGTATAAGGTATAACGTTTCTTTCTCACAGCCGCATATGCTCAAAAATGCACGTCTCGCTTTGATAAACGACCTACTTTGTGTTTTGAAATTGGAGAGAGGTCTATGTGTAATGTGTGAAACCCTTGAGTCATTACATTAATTGAAAGCACATTAAGCACAAGTTTGAAGTATGGGTTGTACAGATCCCTGGTGGATGTTTGAAGGTACTGCAACTCTTGAGTTGAGCTGTTAACTTGAAAAAGAGGAAGTAAAAGAGCACTGTTTTGCTGGGCATCAAAAATAGAAAAGGAATGAGAAATACAGGATGTAAATGGGAAGAGAGGAAAGGCAGAGATTAACAGAAAAGGAGAAAGGAAAGAGACTTATCTCATCCCTTAGATGCAGCCTCTGTTTGTTTTTCACCATCTCTTAACTGGACCACCTATTGAGACCCCATACATGTGATACTGAATCGCTGACTCGCTGTTTATCTGTGTCACTGCTGGCATCATTGTGAGTATTTGTGTGTGGATCTGTAGTCGAGACCTGTGGCCTGTGTGTGTGTGTTAGGTAGTCATATGAGCTGCATTATTGAGATATTTATACCTGGTTTTACAAGTGATCAGGTGACACAGGTTACACCTGGTTTTGATATGCAGCTTCAGTTTATCATTCATATTAGTCATATTGAAGATGTTCTGTGAAGAAATTTTTTTTGGTCAAATTGTTATTTTCTTTTTGCAATGTTGTGTATCTGGCAAAGTTTAAAGCCTTGTTGTAGTGAAGTGATTGGTTGACAAGCAAGTAGTAAACAGAGGGGTGAAATTTCTCACACTGAAGAGAGAGTGACAGAAAGGGAGGAAGAGCAGGGTGTAGCCTCGGCGTCTCATTTCAATCCAAAGCAAAGAAGAAATGAGGTGGGGAAGGCAAGCGCGGTTACATCAATACACAGCAAGAAAAGAGAGAGAACAGTGGGAAAAAGAGAGCAGAGACAAATAGAGAGTCTACAACACTTGATATCTGCTGTGGGAATTCCTGCAAAGCTTGCCTCAGGACTGTGTGTGTGTGTGTGTGTGTGTGTGTGTGTGTGTGTGTGTGTGTGTGTGTGTGTGTGTGTGTGTGTGTGTGTGTGTGTGTGTGTGTGTGCGTGTGTGTGTGTGTGCGCGCAGTGACTCAGCTCTTCATCTGCTGGATCAGGAGAATTGAAAGAAAGGACACTGCATTCACCCTTACCTCTGTCTCGCTCTCTGCATCCTTTTTGCTCACACTGCTGTCCCATATCTCACCGAATCCTGCAGCACTCACAGCAAACAGTGTCACTCAACACAGCATGTGTGTGTGGTGTTTCTTTACATTTTTACACTCCCTCATATTTGAAGTGAGTTAATATGATCTTGATTTATCTGTCCATCCATTTGCGTTATTTTCATATTCCTTTACCTGGTAAGTGAGTCATGGCAGTTAATATTTAGGTGGGGGTGTTTTGGGTTGTGCTGCAATAACTGTTTTAGATTTTATAGGTAGTTGACTTCAGGCAATAACAGCAGAATCCTTCAGTGTGACATTCAAATACAATTTGTGAATACAGTACAATACATTTATTTTTTTTATTTATATGAATTTAAAATAACCAAAAGGTAAATAAAATACTGAAAAATATACACACTTGAGAGGTCAGCCGTTAACCAAAACAGTTTGGGGGCTTCTGAAATGGTTTTATCAGAAAATGTTTATGTAATATCTTAAATTGCCTATAGATTGTTAGGCCATCCTATAATAATATAGACAGAAATATGCTTGTGTGTGACCAGTGTTATTTTAGTGTTATTATATACTATTGTAGTTTGGGTTTAGGTTTTTTTTGTTTTGTTTTTCAGTTTTCATTTTATTTTTTAGCGATTTTGTTTTTATTATTAATTTATTTCAGTTTTGTTTTTTATTTATTTCCAGTTAGTAATTTAATGCCTTAACTTAAACTTATTATTTCAGTTAGTTGCCAAGGCAACATGTCTCATTTTTGTGTAGTTTTTTTTTATCTGATATTTATTTCAGCTTTATCCCAATTAACATTTTTTTTTTTTTTTTTTTAGTTGATAATTACTATAAGGTCTGTGGGAAGACTATTTATTTATAAACTGCTGTAAATTTGAATTTAATATAGTCTTAAATACTATTGTTAAGTTAATGAGTAAAAATTCATTATCTTCATTCACATGTTTTTAGTAAATATGACCCTGGGTTTCATATTCCTGGTTTAATGTCTTGTCATCTGGTATTTTGTACTCATCTAGGCTGGTCTGGTTTCTCGCGACAACCCTGATCAGCTGATCATTGCTCTGGAACCAGAAGCTGCATCCATTTACTGCAGGAAGCTCCGCCTCCACCAAATGGTTGATTTGGGCTCCAAAACAGCCCTGAACGGTTACAGCCCAACGGAGAACGTTGGGGGGGGGATGACCCAGGGTAAGCTACCCATACAGTCTTTTACCATATTACAGATGCATAGCATTCTGCTATGAGGATAAACCAAATCACACTCATAATGTTCTAGTTATGCTCAAGTTTATGCTACAGCACTTAAATGCTTGTTGTGGATAATGTGGTTCCATGTGTTTTGATGCCACTAACCTGGACAGTGATTAGTTCTTCTTAAAAGGCATAAGTTACTGTGAATAGTAAGCCAGTCAAAATACAGCTTGGCAGATCAGTGTAGTTCAGATAGTGAGTGAACAAACTGAGCATGCTGGTGTCGAGGCTAGTTATTAGGTATGGTTGAAAATTCAGTTTATAGGGGGCTGTAGTTGTTCGGCTAGTCATGGTGTGTCTTTTTGAGAGTGAGAAAGACCAGAAAGATGTAAAAAATGTTTTGCTATGTAGAGTAAATTAGTGAACTGTAAAGATGTTCGGTTCTTCAAAATGAAATGACCCAATTTTTACAACATCTTTCCACTCTTTCCCAAAACAGTGCTATAAATTGAAATGGAAATTGTTCAACTTAAACTAGCACTGCAATGGACTTTACTTCTAAAACTAGAGCTGCAGGACTCGTGCAGTCCAGAATGCTTATTAAACTCTCACCGCATTGAGTGAGAGAAGCTGATGATGCATTCAGAAAACAGTGGAGTGAGGAAGGGTGAGATGAATAGCTTTTAATTTAAGCTAATTTTAGATGACTAATATATGTTTGTTCGACCTTTCATGCATGTGTTTGTTTGCATATGTAAATAGATATATCACATATACACTACAGTTCAAAAGTTTAGGGTCATTAAGAATTCTTTAAAGAAATTATTCAGCAAGAACACATTCAATGAATCAAAAGTGACAACAAAGATAATGTTACAATTTAAATATTATTTTTAATGTTCTTTTTTACTTTCTACTCTACTTTTGAAAAAATGCAACATGGTTTCCACAAAAATATTGAGCAGCACAACTGTTTTCAAAATTAATAATAAAAAAAGCTCCAAAAAAAAAGATCAGCTTTGCCATCACAGGAATAAATTACATTTTAGAATAGGATAAAATATAAAATGTTTTACTGTATTTTTGATCAAATAAATGCAGCCTTTGTGAGCATGAGAAACAGACCCCAAAACAGTACAGTAGTGCATTTACAACCATACATCAACAGATGTTTATTCAACTATTGACACTTTTACTTTCCCAAGGGTTAATGTTTACATTTTATAATTCAATTTATTTATTTTACTTTATGCCTTCATCTTTTGTTTTGTGTAATTTTTTTTTTTTACTTTGAAAGAAATATATAAAAAAAGTGTGAAAACCAAATTCAACCTTAAAATATGTAAATTAATCAATTAAAGTGCCCATAGTTGAAGAAACACCTCATTACATTCCACAGTAAATCAGTACATGGTATGTCCTACCAGTTTATGTCACACACCAAAGTATAATGTAATTGCGTCACATTCAAACCTCAGAAGTAAAGGTGCTTTTGTATAGAAGCAGAGCTGAGTGCATCTTCTTCTTTCCCCTTCCAGTCCATTCCAGTTCACCTCCATTGCCCTGCTCATGTCCTTATGACAGACTGACAGCGCATGCACTTACACAGTCTGCTTTGTATTAAAAAACACATTTTCAGATACATTGTATACATTGTATTTCAGAGGTCTGTGATTTTAGAAATGACATTGAAAAGTCATTTTTCATGTGCATTCAGAAGGCAACAGTCATTTGGACCACTGCTGAATGGTGATGCCAGCATGAGAAACAGCTTTGGCAAATTCACGATCCCCCTGCCTCATAAATTTCTCTCGCTCTCTCTCTCTCTCTCTCTCTCTCTCTCTCTCTCTCTCTCTCTCTCTCGCTCTCGCTCTCGCTCTCTCTCTATTGAAGTTTGCATGCACATTTATTCATAATCATGTAATTGTTTGAGGTCATGCCTTCCATTCCCTTGGAAAGAAAAATATTTTAATTATACCAAAAAATGTTAACAATCTGTTTCTGAACCATTTGCACAATTAACCACATTTATAAAGAGTTTAATTATTATTGGTTGATGTCAACATTTAAGAATGTTATTTGGTCCATTTAACTGTATGTCTGAAAAAACTAAAGCAGAACTATCATCGGGTCCATGTGACCTCAGTGACCTCAGTCTGATGACATCAGCAAGCACATCTGTAAATCTAAACCTTACAAAAGAAGTGACACAGAAAGAATTTGACCAGATGGATTTTGTGCAGTAAAGATGAAAATAACAGCGATTGTTGAAGTAATGGTGGCGTGGTGAAAAAAGAGATTATGATGCATAGAAAGTCTAAAATTACATGTGCTCTCTTTGCATATGCTGTTCTATAGACGGAGAGAGAAAAAGAATGGATGAAGGACAAAGGCGTGTTTATTGATTATTTTATCAGCAGTAGTATTTGCTCTGATAGTCTGTATATTTGAACATGGTTATTTTAGAAGAGCCTGAGACAGGAAGCAGTTGTGTGAGGCAACAGCCATAGATCAACTCCATCTCTAAAGAGACTGGCAGGAGATAATATGCCCTCTGAGGGATGTTTCACAGAATTAATTGGATGTTGTTGTTGTTTTTTTTGAAGATGTTCATTTTTAATGTTTTTGAAAGAAGTCTTTTATGTTCACTAAGGCTGCATTTATTTGACCAACAATACTGTAATATTGTGAAATATTACAATTTAAAATGGCTGTTTATATATATATATATATATATATATATATATATATATATATATATATATATATATATATATATATTAACATGAACATGAAAAATAACAAATTTCAATAAGTGAGGTGTTAGCAGTTTTACGGTCACCGTATGATGTTCAGAAAACTAAACCAAAACGCATTATTGCTAGGTGTTTTTACCCAAACTTCAAAGGCCTGTTTAAATGATTAAAACTAGAGGTATAGCTTAACTTTAAGATTAATACAAGAGGTATAGCTTAACTTTAAGATTAATACAAAGTTCTGTCATGAAACTATATGGCGCAGGGCAATAGATCCTTAACTCAACGTCCTGCTTGTAATCACATCGTAATATACAGGGCACAGCTGATTGGTTCCTGTTGTATCAGTAGCCAATGAGCTCGCCTGCTCAACCTTCAAATACTTGGGTTGCATCGCTGCAATTATGAAAGCACAATGGGCACGTGCTGCCTCCGCACTGCTTGCGCGTCCAATGTGAAACAGGCGTTATTATCAATGTTGCAAACAGTTGTGCTTCTTAATATTTTTGTGGAAACCATGTTAATTTTTTTCAGGATTCTTTGATGAATAGAAAGTTCAAAAGAACAGCATTTATTTGAAATAGAAATCTTTTGTAACATTATAAATGTTTTCACTGTCGCTCTCGATGAATCGTTAACACTTTACAATAAGGTCTCATTTGTTAACACTAGTTAATGCGTTATAATAGACTAACGATGAGTAAATGTATTTTTACAGCATTTAATAATATTTGTTAATGTTACTTAATAAAAATGTTCATCTTAGTTCAGTGGATTAACTAATATTGTTTATTGTTAGTCAAATGCAGTTGACCAAATGTAACCATTTAGGAATCAATGAAGAATCGATATACAGTACATCTGAAGTAAATTATGTTCCCCCAAACTTTTCCACAAAACCAAAGAAGTCGGTTTTTGTTGCATTGTTTTGTCCACATATGTAGTTCAATGCTTTGATATTTGGATAATCTAAAATAGACTGTGGTTGCCTGTGAGTGCAGCTAATGAGTTGTGAATTTGCTATCAGGGTGGGAAAGGAATTTCAGATGTGGGTCTGTTGTGTGCTGAAAACACTGTTAGATGGAGCGGTTAGGTCTCACACGCCCCATCAGAACCTGCCATGTACTGGAAAATAAATTTGTGCATTTTTTTCCTTGGGTTGGAGGAAATGTCCATCTGACATCAGTCTCCATGCAGTCACTCTCCCCTAGAGCTAACACTTCCTGTTTGGAAATGTTTACAACTGTCAGGATGGCCATTATCCTCTGATGTCATCAGACCAACTGCCTTTTATCAGACTAGGACAATCTCCCCCTCTGCAGTGAAGGAACAGAGACTTTTGCATTCCGGTTCCAGTCAGGAAGTTCACAGAAGTGAAAAAGAGAGGAAGTCTTTCAATGAAATATTTGTGGAAAGATGTACTGAAAAGTTTTACTTGCTAAACCACATTATTCACATATTATACTATTCGGATCAAGTTTTTTGTTCAAATTTTGCTTATTTGTAAGCATGACATGCCTAGGCAACATGGCGTTAATAATTTAATGAATGTAATTCAATCATAGAATCAAGTAGAGGTTATTTCATTTAATTAATAGTGTCTGTATTACAGGAATATCATGCAGAAAATGTGGGGTTTTTTCAGTAAAAAAGGATATTGCATGTTCATCCAATATTAGACAAAATTGATTTTAGATATTTAATTATGCATGCTCGTTTCTTTTTTCTTTTTTTTATTCACATTTTTACATAAATTACATTTACTGTCATCCAACTTCTAATTTCTTAATACTGTTAAATGGAATCAGTGGCAAAATAAATATCCATTTTTTAAATATTGTACATTATAATGTTATGACTTGTAGCATTTAAAATGATTGATTTTAGTTAGTGTTTTAGTTGTCATTTATTTGGACAAAAATTTAATAGAATTTTATTATCAGCCGCAACATAGAAATAATGATCAGCTAGCAGTTTCAACTGGAATTTTATTATCGTGCATCCCTTTAAAATTTAAGTTTCAAATAAGTAAATAACATAAAAATGCCAGCTATTTTACTGCTTTTCTTTAAATTTCATAAATTTCCTTGAAAAATAAAGGAGTCTGCTTTTTCCAGCAGCATCACCCTGCTTAAAGAAATCACATGCAGCCCATGTTCCTTTCTCATCCTATCGCCTTGCCTATAGAACTGTCACATACACAGACACACACAAACAGCTTCACGCTGCATTCCCTCTCACACACACTTCCTGTCTCTCTCTGTCAATAACCAGCCAAGGAGCATGTGCGCCGTAACCGACAGAGCCGCACCTTTCTGGTGGAGAATGTCATAGGAGAGCTCTGGTCTGAACTCACTGAAGGTAGAGTCTTTGTCTTCTCACACACTTTCTTTTAGTATTTTGCTCCTGCTGTTTCTAATGCTGCTGTCACAAGTTCAGAAAGCCTGAAGCTCTTAAGAAGTATGCACTAGTCTCAAATAGCTAGACCTATCAACAAAAAAACAGACCTCGATGCAGCTTATTCTGGCTAAGAATCATCCAATCAAATATGAAGAGACTGACTCTCATGTAAAACAACAGATTACAGTATGGTTTGTTTTTATAGACATTGTTTAGAATTTTAGTCTGTCCAAAAGTAATACTTCATGATTATTTCACAGATTAAGTTGCATCAAGCCGGTCAATCAGATTGGCATTTCTGTGTTGTTTGCATTGAAGTCAGTGAGCGTGGTCCTTTGATGTGCCAACTGAGACTAGATGCCCCCTAGCTGAGAGCATAAGGAAGATGCCTAGTTTGAAATCCCTGCCCTGGTGAGCCCTGACTTATTCTGCTGTCTGAATTAGCAGCTGCTCAACTGTTAGAATTTCCTTGGCAAACTTTGCTATTCATCACTGCTGGAATAACCTCCACACAAATTAATGTTATTCAAAATCATTCCAAATTTCACTACATTTTCAGTGTTAAAGGGATAGTTCATTCAAAAATGAAACCTGTCATCATTTACTCACCTGAATGTTGTTCCACACCTGTATGTTTTTAAGAAGATATTTCTCAGAATGTCAAAGATGCTATTTTATGGGGGGAAAAGTCATATGGGTTTGGACCATCATTAGAGAGTAAATAATAATATATATATATATTTATATATATATATATATATTTTTTTTTTTTTTTTTTTTTTTTGGGTGAACTATATATAGTAAATAATATACAAAACCTACATAAAACTTTAATTCCAAAGGCTTCTATTTGAAATCCCAACCAGTGAATCCTAAATGTAGGTCACCGTTCCCCTGAAACTGTGCAAAAGCACTTGCTGGACTCACATCCAACATCTGCAGAGAGTTTGTGGAAAAGTATAAAATGTCACCAGACAAGATATAGATCCACTAATTTGTTTTTCCTGGTGTGCCTCAAATGTTGTTTCTGCTGCTGTAGGTGACCGTTATGTGGTGGTGGATTGTGGAGGAGGGACAGTGGATCTCACTGTGCATCAGATCCGGCTGCCGGAAGGGCACTTGAAGGAGCTTTACAAAGCTTCAGGTACCAGACACAACTCTTATGACTGGTAGCTTGAGATTAACATTTCAGAATAGCAGTTATATTTGAAATAAAAGCTTCTTTAAGCTAAATATGTAATATCTGAAAATCTTATTTCCAATCATCTGAAATCATTTTCATCTTTCTATCCTCTCCGTAGGAGGCCCGCACGGCTCTATCGGTATAGATTATGAATTTGAGAAGCTCCTATGTAAGATATTCGGACAGGATTTCATCGACCAGTTTAAGATCAAGCGTCCGGCCGCCTGGGTGGATCTGATGATCGCGTTTGAGTCTCGTAAGAGGGCCGCAGCTCCTGACCGAAGCAACCCGCTGAATATTAACCTGCCCTTCTCTTTCATCGACTACTACAAGAAATTCAGAGGACACAGTGTGGAGCATGCACTGAGGAAGAGCAAGTGAGTGTCTAAATGTGGCAGAAATCGCCCATGATCACAGTCCAGTCAAGTTGCACCAAACAAAGATTATTTACAGGCAGTTTCGTCATTATCTATCCACTTTCATGTTACTTGAAACATGTATCTTTTTCCCCCCTTTGGAATAGCTGCTTTTTCCATAAAATAGAAATGCATTGTGATCAACTGGCTATCATGTTTATTTGCAACTTTGCTTGTATTCAAATAATAATTTAAATATCCATATGTACTTCTAAAAAAAAAATTGTTTTTATAAATAAATAAATATTTATACATTTTACTTTTCAGTATATCATATATTTACATTTTATATCATATATATACATTGAAATGCGGGTGAATTTCAGCGTTGCTGTGTAAAGCAGTCACTCCTACTAGACACTTTGGTGGGTTGAATTTTATATATAATAGCTTTATTTCAGGTGCCTATTTAAAAGACTGCAATTACAAAATGTATAATTAACTAAGTGCAAGTTAGTGTTGTCAGAAATATCAATTTTTCAATGGAAATCGATACTGAAATATCTGAAACGCTTCCAGTACTTATTTTTCACAGAATAGATACACAATACCAGCTGCACTTTCTCACTCTCTCATCTCTCCGCCAGCTAGTTGACACATTAACCCTTCTCCTCTCACTCACTCGTTTCGTTTGCTCCGGATGAATATTGTTGGTGTTACATGGCTTGAATTTTGCCGTGGGATTGCACTTATTGCGCATAATTCCTGCAGATTTTGGAATTAAAATATCCCCACATCATCACATACCAGAGGTGGGAGTAAGTCACACATGTGCAAGTCACAAGCAAGTCTCAAGTCTTAACCTTCGAGTCTCAAGCAAGTCCAAGTAAATTTTTTATAAAGGCAAGTCAAGTCACTGCCTTATGTCAAGCAAGTCAAGTCAAGTCAAGTCACTGCCTTATGTCAAGCAAGTCAAGTCAAGTTGTAGCTTGGGTCACAAGTCACTGGCAAGTCATACAAACGTTTGACGATTTCACTGAATTTATAAATTAAAATAAGTTAAAACTACAGAAGTTGTGGACTATGGTTTTATTTGCAACTTTATTTTTTTTAATATATGCATTTCCACATATAGCTGAGTGGTTACTACAATAAAAATCTAAATGTAACTGAAATTAGGCCAACATTAAAGCATGAAAAAATAAATATGCCTCAAACATTGCAGAAGACCATTAAAAGGTATTAAACAATTCACAATTCAAGTATAATTCCTATGCGACCAAAGGCATTCTTCAAACTGGCATCCCCTTAATACAAGTTATATATTTTTAATTATGAAGTTAAAACCGCCAATAGGTGGCGCCAAATTACCGTATTAATGTACGAGTCATAGAAGCATTCATTTAACTTATGTTCAAAACGGCAGATTCGTTCTGGAACTATAAAGCAACTAGGTCACTGAATCACAAATACACATAACTCTTTCTGTGGCTTGTTTGGAACTATTGTCATTGGAGAAATCGAGCAAAAACAGAAAATATTTGGAATATTAGGCTATGTCTAAATGTCACATCACAATATTCACTCTTTGTTTACTGAACTGTTTTATGAAATCATTATCACATTTGCAATCGCGTCAATATTCTGGAAATATTTTTTTTAATATCATATGTTATAATTATGAAAATAACTCATACTAGGGCATTTTTTCCACCACATTTTGAATTTTGGGTGCGATATTAATTCTGCTGGCATTTTGATAACATCTAATAGATGTAACCCCTGATAACATCTAACCCTGCTTTAAGAGAAACATAAAACATGACAAAACATTAACAGTTTTCTATGTTGTTTTTTGTCATTGGAAAGAACGACATATTTGGCTATGTTATACAAAACATATGTTATATGTTATACAAAACATATGACATCATTAATTATCATTTGATATTGACAACATTAAGCTACATTTGAAAACATAATTGTGTAGAAAGAGGCATGCTGTTTTGACCAATATTCTCGATTTAAAGATAGTCAAATTAACTATAACAAACAGGTTAAACAAGCCATAGCTTACTTTTAGACGTGGTGAATGAAGTTCGACTGTTCGAGGTTGTGATGGTCGCCCGATATCCCTTGCCAGTTATTATGCGTACAGCAAATCTTCTTGTATGAATATAGTCAATTTCTAGTGTTTATATCCAAAAAGAAACGATGCTGGGAGATGTTTTTGTATTTAGCGCGCTCACCGCGATGTATGTTTTTTCTGGGCTTGTGCAGTGTAACGCAATCGCGCAGAATCTGATGACTGGCGTCAATGGTTCCGTTCCTTTCATTTTGTTCATCAATTGATGTTGCGATGATAAATGTATATCAAGTCATTCTCGAGTCATACAGTTCAAGTCAAGTCAAGTCTCAAGTCATTGGATCTAAAGTCAAAGTCAAGTCGAGTCATTTTCTTAATTTAGTCAAGCAAGTCTCAAGTCCTTAAATTTGCGACTCGAGTCTGACTCGAGTCAAGTCATGTGACTCGAGTCCCCCATCTCTGTCACATACCCTTCACCATACCTAGAGATTGGCATGGTTTTATTTCAGTTAGGCTAATAGCTGGTTTGATTTGCATTGAGAGATGATCTTATGGAAAGTGCCCCATGCCAATCTCTAGGTATGGTGAAGGGAATGTGATGATGTGGGGCTATTTTAATTCCCAAGGCCAAGGGAACTTTATCAGGATGCATAGTATCCTAGATCCAACAACTGGATGAAACAACTGGCCTTTAAAAATAAAAATCTGCCTGCCTCTATGGGAATTTAACATAGGGGTGTCTTGACTTATGCAACCTGTATTTTCAGGAAGAACATTTATTTATTTACGATACATTATTCATTCACAAAGAAAATTGGTGTCCTTAAAATTTGGATTTTTCCTCATTTTTTTTTAATTAAGGCATTAAGATCAATTTCCAAAAGATGATTTTTTTATTCCTCTTTTTAGTCAACTTTAGCATGGGTGTGTTCACTTATGCTAAGCACTGTATATGTACAAACACACACTTACACCATAAAGGTCAGGATTTGATTCACTTATAGTTTTTCACCATTGCCATAAACGGGGGACTGTTTCCTGCTGACTGTCTGCCTTTGCGGTAATTGTTGTCTGTCTCTTTTAAAGTTGGGCATGTGTGACCTACAGCCCCTGGAGAGTTAATCTGTCTATTCATGACTGCTGTCAATACCGTATACACAGGCATTCAAAAAGCCATCATGCCCTGTATAAAGATGGCCAACTCAGCTAAATGAATACCGTGTTTGTGTGTGTGTGATTGCTGCTGACTATGTGCTAAACACTCATAGGAACAATCTAAAAAAAAAGTGGGCAAAGTTATAATTTTATGCATCTGGCTACAATTTTTTCACATCACAGCCAAGCAAAAAGATTCTCTGTAAATGACTTAAAATATTAGTCTTCTAAAACCAGTTATAATGACATCAGAATCTAGCTTTATCATTCTAGCATTTAAAAAAAAATGTCATGCTGTTATATTATTTAAGAGTTAAATTTATTCTTTCCTCCTAACACAGTAATGAGGTAATCAGTCGAGAGCCATGAGTAAGACTACTCTAACTTGCATGTTATAGATTTTGAGCTCTTATGTCTCACAGGGGACAGTTTTTCCAACAAGCAGACGAGTCAGGCATCTCTGAGCACTCGTTCAGCCTTGCATCACACTGCACTGCGCAGCATTATGGGAATATGTGCATCTGCTTACTGGAAACCACAGCTATTAGCACACATGTGCTGCCTTTTATAGCAGTGTAAAACCTAATAACATAAACTCAATAATATCAGGTTTCTCAGTAGTCTTCTATATGTGAAAAAAGCTTTTAAACTGCACTGAGGCCAAATGAGGACACTGTTATTATTTATTTTTAGTCTATAACTCTTGCTGTTTCTCTTTTTGCCTCTCTTCTGCAGTGTGGACTTTGTGAAGTGGTCTTCGCAGGGAATGCTGAGAATGAGTCCAGATGCGATGAATGCACTGTTCAAACCAACTATAGACCACATTATACAGCACCTGAGTGAGTATTTGCCCTGTTCTACTGGAACAATGTGCCATATGAGTTACAATTGTTGACAGACGATGCCTGTATTATGTAATGGACCGATTCAGATGGGTTCGAGATCTCTGGAGTTTTTAGTGAAATGGGAGAGTTTGTTGTCTGGATTTGGGTGTTAATGGACAGCCATGTGCTCTGGATACATGCGTCATGAAACCCATTGAAATTAACAAGACTTATAGATGTAATTTAATTATACAATATTTAATAAAAATGTATATAATTAAGGGATTCTTATTAATGAGGATCGGACTGCTTCTTGATTTAAGTCAGATGAAATGGCAGCAGCACCTCACTGTCACATCGGGTCAAAATTGCATTGTTGAGAGAAAAAAAAACCAGATAAGTTGCATCCGTGTATAGGTCACAATTTATAGGTCACAATTTATTATTACATTCAGAACTAATGAAAAATACCTGTAAATAAAATGAAACTGCTACAAACGTTATAAACTTGCATTTTATTTCCCCTAATTCCACAGAAAATACTTTTGAATTAAACAGTATTCAGCATAGAACAGGAATGAAAGATAGATATAAAGATATAAATAGATATAAATCTATCTTTATTTATATAGATATAAATAAACAAATATAAATTATGATGAACATCATTTATTGTAAATGGCAAGCCTAAACAAATTCTTTTCTTTTAAGTTTAAGTGCAATTACTGAAAATAATTTGCAATAGTTTTAATTTTAGTTAACAATAACATTGCCGTATATAATATCATAACATAACATAAAAATGTACTGCATTGAATTGCGTTAGCATTACAGTATATTTGAAAACAATCATTTACTGTATAAAATGTTTACATTTATTAGGCTTAAAAATATAACGACTTTTAATTTAACTTAATCAATCTTCACATTAACCCATTATAATAAATGTCACATTTACCTGCCAGTTTTTTCTATTGGCCCCCTCAGATCGGTTCAGATTTTTACTTGCCCTGTCAAAATGCACAAAAAGTTATTGTTTTTGCTGTTTTTGACCCATGTAACCTTGTAAACAGTGCTTTAAGATTTTCGGGTAGGTCTAACAGGTAGGATATATACAGAAATTGAATAAAGTTATTTAACATTTTAATAAATTAAATACAGATTAATCCTTATTAAAACAAAAGTTATTCAGTCAAGAGTGATTTTCTCCTTTTCTTTTGTTCTTTGATTATCCTTAATGACAGACAGCAGTGGGTTTATTAGGCTCCTGTCACTTTGACCTCCCGCGCATGACACAGATTTGACACACATTTTATCCCAACTCTTTACATTCATTTTAGACTTCATTTAACTCATTTAAGACGGTGCTTGCGAGGAATATCCGACCAAACTGGCAGTTTGGTATAATTTTGTGTTTTTGTCCGTTCAAGCGCTGTCTTAAGCAGCTTTCAATGCCCACGAGTCATGTGTGTGTCACACCGACAGGAGATTCACAAACGCACCAGAACTGCGCTGCCTTCTCATTTGTGTCTTATCGCGCTTGAATGGTTTAAAAGCTATTGCATGAATAAGAGCGTGATCATGTTGTGTTGGAATGGAATCAAAAGGCCAATTCAAACTGCACCAACAGACATTGTCCAACGCCAACAGACATTTGGACGGTGTGTCAGTGTGTTACCCCTGCCACCGTCTATTGGCATTGGATTGAACGTGTTGTATTGAAAATATACTGTAATCTGGTGATTGTTCACATTGGTTGGCGTCTTTCGGTGCACTATAAATTGGCCTGTAGTCTGAAGCTAAAAAATTGTAGTCTGTGTCCATCATACACTACATAATTTTCTCTACCCAGTATCTGCAGATTGGCTAATATGATATTTGACAGCTAGTACAAACTCCTCCTGACAGCAAATTGGGGCAAAAATCTGGGCAAAAGTTGTGTAGTGCATTCCAGCCTTGAGTAGAATCTGTAAAGCTGTATAAACTAATGAGCCGTTGGGAAGCACAATTAGGGCATGCGTTGCGTTGGCCCAGTCAGAGGAGTCTCGACCATCTGCCCAAAATACTCCAGCACACACAGAACTGGGTCAGAACTCAGTCCCACTGCTCTCATGTTGGTTGAGCACAGCTGTGATCTGTTCAAACAAAGACTACAAGCAGAAACACCCCTGCCAATGAACTGCATTTTTGGCATTTTGATGAAAACCGGAGGAATGCGTAACATGCAGTGAGTTAAATTGTTTTGTAATAAATCTTGTAATGATATTTGTCAAAATCCTGTTTCTCTTTCTCTCCCTGCTTTCGTTCTTCTATATGTTCTCCAGCCGAGTTATTCGACAGGCCGGAAGTGACAGACATCAAGTTCCTTTTCCTGGTGGGTGGATTCGCAGAGTCTCCACTCCTGCAACAGGCGGTTCAGAATATGCTTCAGGGCCGCAGCCGAATTATTATTCCGCATGACGTGGGCTTGACCATCCTCAAGGGGGCGGTGTTGTTCGGCCTGGATCCCAGCATCATAAAGGTGCGGCGCTCTCCGCTCACTTACGGTGTTGGCGTCCTTAACCGTTTTGTAGAAGGGAAGCACCCGCCCGAGAAGATGCTTGTAAAGGACGGTATGCGCTGGTGCACCGACGTTTTCGATACGTTCATCTCTGCCGATCAGTCGGTGGCGCTGGGTGAAACGGTAAAACGCAGCTACACGCCGGCGAAGCCGTCACAGCAGGTGATTGTCATCCACGTATACTGCTCCGAAAAAGAGTCTGCCATTTTCATCTCAGACCCAGGTGTGAGGAAGTGCGGTACGCTGAAGCTGGATGTGAGCGGTACTGAGAGTCCAGCGGCACGAAGAGAGATCCAGACGCTCATGCAGTTCGGAGACACGGAGATAAGAGCCATGGCTATTGATGTGGCAACCTCTCGCAGTGTCAAAGCTAGCATCGATTTCCTTAGTCAATAGAAAAAGATGAGGGATGAGTAAACGACACTGCAGAAACTCAGTATTTTAATCATGTTTTCCAGTAAAAATGTCCTAACATCCTTAAAACAAGATACATTTGTGATTTGTTACTTTTAAAATTGCTTCGAATTGTTTTTTTTCTGACAGAAATTGACACTTTTATTCAGCAAGGATGCATACGTTGATCACAAATGACAGTAAAGACATTTATAATGTTACGGAAGATTAAGCAGAACAACGGTTTTCAAGAAATGTTCCTTGAGCAGCAAATCAGCATATTAAAATGATTTCTGAAGGATCATGTGACACTGAAAATTGGAGTAATGATGCTGAAAATTCAGCTTTGCCATCACACGAATAAATAAAATAAAATAAAAAATGAAATAGTGAAAAACAGTCTTAATATCTCATGCAGTTATGCTTCTCAAGTAAATCTTTCTTGTTTACAGGATGTTTAGATATTTTGACTGGAAAACAAGACAAAATAATTTTTGCAGTATAGAAGGATAGAGAAAAGAAAGAGAAAACTAAAAATAGAGATTGAGCAAGAGATGAAGTTTGTAGGTTTGGAGTCTCAACTAATACACCATGTTTGCCGACCTTCCATGTGACATTCGCTTGAATGTGCCATTTGTGTTATTTTATTTGGTTATTTCATTTTCCAGATACACAACTGGACTCAACTTTAGAAAGAAATGAATTTCTCCTATTTGAGTTGAGTTCATTCATCTAGACTCAGTCCGTTATTCTCTGTATGCTTGTATTACAGTCTATTTGTGTAGTCTGGCTATGGTTATTTTCTGCACAGAGATGCAAACTCTGCATGGATAGAGCCAAAATACAGCTGCGTATTGCTAGTAGTGCAATTTGGGATAGCACATTTTATTAACTTAGCAAGTCAATTTCAGGTTAAGGCAGCTACATCAGTCTTATATTCACAATATAACATTGTTCTCTTACGAAATGTACTGCTTTGCTCTGAAACTCTGGCCTATTACCTCCAAGGCCTAGTCCAGAACCAGTTCATTCATTTAGGTTACAATGAGGAGGTAAAGCAGATGGTTTGGGCTGCTGGCCTGGTGATCAAATTGTCTGAAACAGAAACTCAACTAATTTTAAGAACGGTACCATTCAGAATCACTGATCAAACCTGAGTTACACATCACAAAGGTGCTGATGACAAAATTTCTGTCAGTTTTTCACACTAGTGCTACGCGGCAAAACAACATAAATCTCATATTATTGTTTGTATTGTTCTTATGTTTCATTATCTTGATTGTGTTTCTTTTATGCATGTCAAGGCATTTTAGGAGTTCTGGACACTTACATTGACTCCACTTGGCAAACGTTTAGGGCGCCATTTCGTTTGTCCCAAAATGCAGCATATCTTTTCATATTGTTGGTCAGTATGTCGCTCTAAGCGGAATGAGGAAGCATAAATCCTAGAATGTGAATTTAAATCATCATTTGAAGTGGCTGGCAGCGAAAGAGAAACCGCTAGCTGCACCTACAACATGATTTGAAAGGATAGCCATCGCTATATGCTAGTTGCCTTTAATCCTGCTCTTATAGTAAGAGATGCCACTGATTTTTTTTTTCTCTCCTGTTTTTATTTTGTATTTTTATTTTGGAGAATGTGTCAAATGAAAATGTTTATTTCTGTATATATATATTTAAAGATATTGTACAGATTTTTAGCATTGTTTTAGCATTAGCAGCTTTGAGCAGTGTGTGTATGCGGGCCTTAAGAGCACACATTCTTTTTTTGCCACTCTCACCAGCCTTCACATGGATAGTAAATTCAGATTTTACCCTAATCTAAACCACAAAACTGAAACTTAATCCCATTCCCAAAACCATAACCCCAACCAAAATAATTCAATTTTAAACTAGCTCTTTATCTTAACCGCAAACAAACCTGTAATTCCTAACTTGCAATTCTCATATGCAGCTTTGTGAATTGCCTTTGTTGCTCTATTTTTAGTATCACCAGACTTGAAAACCTTTGACATTAACAACTTTACGCAGTTATCATTTGAAATAAGACGTGTAAGGTGGTATATTTTGGTGTGAGGAAATGGTGACTGATAGTTTATGGTGTTTATGTGGTCAAATCTTATTCTGTAGATGATACCACAAATCACAGGCAATAGTTGTGCTTTTGGTTTGGAAGATACTGAGATAAATGCAACGCTAAAAAATGAAAGCAATAAAGTATTGCAATGCGACGTTCTACATTTTATTCCCACTTGCTCCATCATGCTATTCTGCCAGTGTGACGTCTGTGTCAAAGCTTCAGCTGCAAAATTGTAATGTTGCTATGAAATTGTATTAATTAACATTTTTAGATAATTGAGGTGAACATTTTCATCATTTTTCACATGTTCTTTGAAAGTCAGCATGTGGAACAATGTAACAGTTATTTTCAGCGTTCTTGGAAAAATATGCGTCAGCCAATTGCTTTTCTATAGATTTGCATAGCAACATAAGACAAGAAGCGCCAAATCATAATTGCACAGGACAGTTAAAATTTGGGATAATAGCACAGATCCTGGATCAAAAATATGTTGGATCAAAAGTTTTTTCCTCAAATCACACCGAGCATCTGCCAGATTGTGAATAAAATATCATCAAACAATGCAATCTCACTGAAAATGAAAAATAGCAAGCCAAAAACTAAATGCTAACGCTTCTCAAAATGTAATCTGAATTTGCTGCTCATCTGATTAATTGCATCTGCTCTGCACGATTCGCATGAGTGACCAAACAAACATGATCAATATTTTTTTTTGTGAGGTTCATTTAAATATTCTATTTTAAAATAGATCTCTGGGTAATAAAACCTGAGCTACCACAAATCACTCTCTTATCATTGGCTGTGCAAGGCAGTAGAAGGAGTGATGTCATCATGTGTGATATATAGATACATTACACATATAGACATACATCTTAACAAACATTTTCAGATTTGTGGAGTAAGCACACCTTTTTTGCTCTGAGAGTATTGATAGGGTGAATGTTAAAAAATTAAATATTGTTCTGCTGGTTTAAAGATTTGCTTTTATTTTTAACTTGTTTTGCACCGTACCGTTTCATGGGCAGCTTTGCTATTATTATCTTTTATTTTTTTATTGATGACACAATGTATAGCTTCTTTATAAAATGTAGTTAATGCTATGATATGCTTGTAAAATCACATAAAAAGCACTATCATTTTGTTCTTTTGTTTTTCAGTTTATTCACTCTGTCTAAAGTATTAAAATGCTCATCTCTGTTGAGGCCACGTTTGCTAAATATTCACTGTGAATTTGATTTTGATTGCTTTTTCAGCATTATTTTATTTAACTTTGTTTAGCTAAGAGTGGACCAGGTCAAAGGGTGTGAAAAAATAAAGGAATTTCACTGTTTGCTAGATTCTGTGCTTTAAAAGCTTGAAAGTCACCTAGTCATTCACTTAGATCCAAGATGGCTGCTCACCCCTAAAGCTGACGCTGTGTAAACTCACGAACTATACCTACTGGGTTGTTTTTAATTATTGGATAAAGTGCCACTGCTCTTGCCATATGCACATCAAAAAAGATTTGCAACTGTATTTCAATCAATGCCAAGTACTTACAGCCAAAATGTCACCCAATAAAAAGTATGTTATTTCAAAAAACGGCAGAGTTGAGTTCCTTGTGTATGAAATGAGTGACCTTGTGCAAAAAAAAACCTTCTCTTTTAAATCTGAGAGGGGCTAATTCTCAGTAAGATTCTTTCTTAAGAGTTAAAAATGTCATTATTATCTCTTTTCTTGGATAAAAATAAAGACTAAAATCTGCCAGACACTTTAAAGGTATAATGAACGCATAAAGTCCATTTATGAATGGAATAAAATGCTCAATATTGTGGCTAGAGGATTGGAGATCCCGCTTGAAAATCGATGGAGCTTCCGTATTGACATTTTATGCATAATTTCAATTCAAATTCATAAGAAACTAACAATTTTTACGAGGTGACGATTTCATGTTAAAACATGAGATTTGTGCAGAAATGTACGATTTTTAGAAGGGGGGAAAAAAGCATTCATGAAATCGAAATTGACCATTCTTATTTTTTATGTGTCAGAGTTAAAAAATTCAAAAAAAGATTCAGTTAAAAAAAGAAATGCCACTTTTTTCTTGTTCCAGCAAGAATAAATAATTGTTTTATTTGAAATCAAGGACATCTTGGTTCTCTTTAGACTAATCTATCAATATTTCTCCAAATCTGCAAAAAAATTGAGCTAAAAACCCCGAGGGCCGTTGTTTTGTCAAGCCCTTTCATGACGACCGGACAGGAGTTTTTTTTAATGGGAGCGGCTGACGAACATTATTCATATTAAAGGTATCAACTAATTTCATTTTTATAACTCCTGACACAAATTAAGACATAACGGTCACTATACGTTTTTCAGAGTAAAATATAAGTCAAATAGTCTATTGAAACTTAGATCAGATTTTTAATGATTTATAGTTTGTCATGGAATAGGCTAATTAGGCTACAACCGTAGGCCTACGATTAACGATTCAGTGCGTCGGCATCCTCGTGAAGGTAAACAGGTTTTTTTTTTTATCTGGATGCTGCTCGTTTGAACTCTGACACACTTTACATCCTCTGTTCAAAGCAATTTCTAAATGGTACAAAGAAAAACATAATTATAGCCTACATGAAGATGTTTGCTACCTCGTGAAAAATCTACCGGTGGATTTAGTCAGAGACCTTGAAAACTCTTCCAGATGGAAGTCAACATGTATTTCTTCAGTCATGTACATCCAATGTTCCTATTTGAAAAGAGACATTTAATTGTAAAGCCTTATTTGCCATCTGTAAATTCTACCATTCTAAAGGCTATAAAAGCAATATTCTCACAGACTTTAATTTAGTTTGACTAAAGTACATAATGGCACCAGATTTTAAGAGTTTAAAAGCCGTTATTATTCTATGGATCTGTCAAGAGTATATGCTTTTGTTTTTGGAAGGAAAAGGGTCCTTTTTTTGATGGGGAGAGAGGACATTTTAGGCCCTTCAGCAATGAGCTATGATGTATGAGACATTGAACTGTAACCTGTTCCATTCAGGAAGGTTTTTATACTCAGAAGTGCACTTAACTCATGTGTCCTGCAAAAATTACTGATTCAGTTAAAAAAAGAAATGCCACTGTTTTCTTGTTCCAACAAGAATAAATAATTGTTTTATTTGAAATCAAGGACATCTTGGTTCTCTTTAGACTGGGCTGACTGAAATTTGAGTGTACAGCTTATGAACAATTAAAACTCTTGAAGATCTCAGGGCTTTGAACACATACTTATTGAGACTGTCGGTATATGACATTGCCTGGCTTTATGACTACAAGATGGCGACACAAGAAATCAAAAAGACAGTAATTAGCAGCCATATTTGTCCATAGAACAATCATGATCTTTGGTACAAAAGAGCAATTGTCAATGTGAAGAGTGACAGATCTACTGGGACTTATTGCAGAATTATTTTGATTAAGCAAAACATTATATGACACCAAGAGCATGGTCTTGTTTACTTCAAAAGGCTCCTTTGGCCTATTCTGTCTGGCCTGAGAAAAACCCCAAAATGTGGAAGATCTCCCATCACCCTCTATTCAAAACCCCTCACACCAAATACAAATTCAATGGGCATTTATGTATTGAACTAAACTCTGGCCTACCTTCAGGGTAATAATTACTCAGCTTCGTTATTTATTAAACGTAAATTCTGCATAGAGGTAATTCCTGGCATTCGACAAATAAAAGCTGATGAAATGAGAAGCTAATCCACATTTGATTGTTAAGGCAAGGAGAATTTTTAAAGAGTCAACACTGCCCCCTAGTGTCATTTATACGTGTAGACACGTGACTCGCCAGTACTGCGGCATGATTAGGAAATAATTAAATTAAAAAATAATAAAACAATATATATATATATATATACATATATTTAAAAATAGTAGAATAATAATCTAATATAAATAATATATATATATAATATATATATTTAAATATTAAAACAAAACAAACAAAAACACATACTACTTTTGATATTTAAAATGATATGCGTAGCTATAGAGTTACCTGACATTTCAGGGTTATACAGAGCTGAAGAACCGGGTGTGTGAGGTAGTTTAATATCATTCACTGTCCATTTGTGGGTCCTTTTTCCAGGGCTGAGAGAGTAGGCTACTTAAAACATCATCCTCACTAGTTCCCGCCCATACGCGGTAGGTAAGTATTAATAAAAGGATTTTATTATGAAAACCCAGCAATTATAGTTAGACTCAAGCACCCTCGTCCAGGATCCCACCCCATCTGAATATGAGTCTAAACGCAAAGCACTTCTGATTCAATTTGTACAAGCGGCAGGGGTGTATGTGTTATTTTAACAGAGGAGGGAGTGGAGGACCACTCAACTTCAAACAGGACAGGGTCTCTCTGTGAATGTGTGTGTGTGTGTGTGTGTGTGAGAGAGAGAGAGAGAGAGAGAGAGAGAGAGAGAGAGAGAGAGAGAGAGAGAGAGAGAGAGAGAGAGAGAGAGAGAGATTTAGGAAGCTTGCGAAAGAGGTGAGATCATCAGAACGGCACATCAGTCAGAATTGGGCTGGTTGCTAGGGTGATAGTGAGAGGGTAGTGTATCTCTCTGAAAATGCCCCTTCAGAGGTACTGCCCACATACGGCTCTGTCACCAACAGAATCATGATCTGCTGAAGTGGCCGCTTGACACATTTTCAGCATTGTGAAGCATAATGTTCCTCACCCCTCTATCAGGTAATCCTGTAATTATTTTATTGTCTGATTATTTGTTTATTTAACAGAAACACCCACAACTAACTGATAAAAGGGCCTTGAAAACTGAGATGAGAGCTGAAATGATTTAACATGGGCATACAGTATCAGAAGTCAAACTAGACATCATTAATATGTATAGGCCTACTCTATATGTCTAGTGGTGAGCACACTGGCAGAACAGATCTGGATATCATGTTCGTTACATTATGAAATTATAGTCAGTAAGATTTTTTTTAAAAAGAAATTAAAACTTTTAATCAGCTGGGCGTGTTAAATTTATTAAAAAAAATCACATTGTTATGTAATATTTCTATTTCAAATGCTGTTCTTTTGAACTTGCTATTCATTGAATATGGTGATGATGGCGCAGTGGATAAGACACATGCCTTTGGTGTGAGAGACCCGGGTTTGAATAAGACCTTCGTTCATCTTCAGAACACAAATTAAGATATTTTTGATGAAATCTGAGCTTTCTCTTCGCTCCATTGACAGAAAGTCCATAAAGAAATTGTAAAACGAATCCATATTAATTGAACGGGTTATTCCAAATTTTCTGAAGAGACTAGATCGCTTTATATTCTTCCATAAAAGATTGAATTTAGGCTTTTATTCACATAAAAATATTTACCAGCAAACGTAAACAGAAGTTCAAACGTGCTGCGTAACACAAGAATGAACCTCATTGATTCTCGCATGTCAAGCGAACAGGTTTGAGTGTCAGTTTACCATAACTGATTTATGAGTTCATGTAAATAAATGTAAATAAAAGCCTAAATTCAATCTGTTCATCATATAAAGTGATGAAAATTTGTACTAAACCGCTCAATTCATATGGATTAGTTTTACGATCTCTTTATGAACTTTTTGAATTGCAAAGTTTCAGTTATGTAGACTGTCAATGGAGAGACAGAAATCTCTCAGATTTCATCAAAAAGATCTTCATGTGTTCTGAAGATGAACAAAGGTCTTACGAATTTGGAACGACACGAGGGTATTTAATGACAGAATTTTCATTTTTGGGTGAACTAACCCTTTAAGGGTCACGTGACACTGAAGACTAGTGATGTCTGCTATAATAATATTTCACAATATTACTGTTTAGTATGGTGCTGTACTGTATTTTTGATTAAATAAATGCAGTGTCAGTGAGCATAACACTTTCAAAAACATTTAAAAAGTAAATCTTAACTCTAATCTTATGTACGCTTGTGTATAGGCCTACTTTAAATATACAGTGGCCCCAATAAGTATTTGGACACTTAAGTCACATTTGAAATGAATAAATTTCAATGCAGAAAACAAATATCAAACCAAGTGGCATATGAGAACAAATTATATTCTTAAAACTAGTAGCTTCTGTACAGTAACTTCAAAGCCATTAACTTGTAGTAATTTCATATATAACATACATTTTCACTAAAGAGTCCAATTTTTGTGCACTTTAGTTTTAAATCAATAATGCAGTTGGCTTTGATATATAATATAATATTTTTACTTTTAGAATTTTTTAAGTGAGACTGGTCCTTAAAAAATAAATGCTCCTTTTGATATTTCAGATATGAATGCAGTGCACTCATTCCTCAAGTGTGGCTAAAGCGTAGCCTTCTGCCTTACAGCTCTTGACCACAGAACATTACGTTTTATACTAAGAAAACTGTGGCAAAGCCTGGACAAATCGTCCAGAAGCTTGTTTTCAAACTTTCCATTCTTCTATTCATGGGAACAGTGAAACATAGATGCTGTCATCCGGATATTCTTTCTGATAAGCCACTGTAATTACCGGAATCAGAGATCTATGTTATCATTAGCTTTGTGTGCAATGAGGAATTAAAAAACAAAATGAAGAGAAAGAGTGACAGTGTGAGAGAGGGAGAGAGATGAGTGCAAATTTGAGGGCATTGAACCCCTCCTCTTCACTTGCCACGGTTCAATTCAGATTCTAATACCATAATGCAGTTTTACTGGGAGCTGAAGCCTGCAGATTGTTCTGATGGGTATTGTGAGTTTTGATGGCTTAAATGAGTAAAAAGTCAGTGTGAATGCAAATGTACTTTGTTAGTGTCACCATGAAAATGGCAGCATGCCTTTTTAATGCCTTATTTTTACAGCTTTGATTATAGGTTGGGTATTCAAACAAGTGAATGAGAAAACAATGAGCAGGCAATCAGGACTTCATAAAGCAAAGAGCAGCATGGGACAGATTAATGAGAGTGCGTCACACACATACCCACTCAAGCAGCCTTTAGAAATGACACTCATGCGTGTGACATATTAAAAGAGGGCTTGCACTTTGAGCGGAGATGTGAAAAGGATCAGAGGACCGTTAACATGTAATTTATAGCCCAATCTGACTGCTGTTTGCACAAAAGCAACAGAAATTCTGTCATCATCAATATGGAGAGACTTTTCGCGAGTCACGTCAACCCTATCACGCAGACAGAGGAACACAGGCTTCAATGGACATGGATGGCTCATACACCCACATGTCACATACAGCAGCGTTCAGATGAAGCAACAGTAACTGCTTTTAATTTGGGTGTTAAAAACAGTCTCAATGAGAAGAATGGCTTCAGGAGAGAAAAGCACTAGAGCTAATGGAGGGAGACATGCTTTCCTATATCGATGGAGCATTATATCCCTATAACTCATAAAATCAATCAGCATGTATTCATTGAGACTCTTTATTTAACTGTGTATTCCATCAGGTTTGTGAAATCACAAATACAACAGTATTTGTTTAGCTTAGAAGCAATAAGTAGAAGAAGCTTAGTGTGAATATGTTTGCCATATAATATTGTACATTTGGTATTCTATGACAGTTTTCATTGGCATTTTTAAATGTGGGATATTAAACCAAATCAAGCCTGCAGGTGGGACCCTGGTATGTAAAAAGACACAGAGGATGTGTGCGTGCGCATGCGTGTGTGTGTGTGTGTGAGAAGGGAGTTGGGTGAAATGATTGCCCTGCTTCACAGTGAAACTGCAGACAGAACAAAGTGATGGTATACTGCCACCTTTCGGCAGAAACAACTCAATAATACCCAACGTGAGGCTACTGAAATGTGACAAATCTAATCTACATGCTCAATATAATAATAATAATAATAAATAATTCATTACATTTATATATGTGTAATATGACCTGTTGCCACATGGGTAGAACATTTTCCTTGTTATTTAGGTCCCCCCAAAATAATGACAATAAATGTAAAACAGAGAGAAAATACAACAATAAATAAATGTCCTTTAATTTAATGTCTTCGTTAACTGCCCCTAAATGTTAATATGTTTATAATAATATATTATCTTCAACATAGATTTAATAAAATAAAAAATAACATTCCTATCTTTTTATATAAAATGTCAATTAGCACTATTATGCCCAACTTATATCCCCCCCAGAGACACACACAAACCACTTACAATTTTAATATTTTGCCACTACTTTAAATGCAGAGTGGACAAACAGTGCTTGCGTGTTCCTTCCGCTGAATTGTTTGTTGTGGTCACGTGAGAGGAACCGAATTTTAAACTTACTAGTGCACGCCACGGCTCTGGTCCACGCGTCGTGTCAAAACACGTCTACAATGAAATCCCATCAGCTGGAATGACCAGGTTAGGTTTTATGATTTATATAATTACAGAGTTCATGACTACAGCTTCATATGCATGACCTTGGATGTTCATGCATGTCTTTACATGCATACTGGTTTGATCCTCGTGCTTTTACGTTGATATGTTTACGGCTGTTTTGGAAATTCTCTAGTATATGCATTTATATTTAGAGTTTTAAAATTCCGTTTATTGCATACTGTAGTACAGTACATGTTACTTACAGTGTGCATTTCTTTATTTTAACATGGACCCGTCGCGTTTGACGGTTTTTCTCGATAGTTAAACTAGAAGATGTTGTTACTAAATTACACGGAAATAGACTAGAAATCTAAGACTTGTTTTTTGAAAAGGTGGCAAGATATCTTATTGTCTATAATTACACGAAGACTGACATGTTTTAAGTCACCCAGTAAAGCAGGATGAACAGGTTTGGTCTGTATGGAAGTCTTCAGTTGGGATGTTGCCAGATCTTTTAAAATAAAATCCCTATACTTGCCTTTTAAATGTGTAACATTTTTACATTAAGAAAGCGTGCAGCGACCTCTAGAGTTAGAATGCAAGCAGTAAATGTTCCGGCATACGATGTGACATATTAAGACAAAATATCATCAAAATATACACAACAGAACCGACATGGCAACCCACGATACAACTGAACAAGAGGGGGCGCTACAGCTCTGTGATTTGTTGTCGGTGGAACAGAGCAGTGTGTGATTGGCTGTTGACGCGACGGAGTGGGCCGATCGGCGGTGTGTGATTGGCTATTAACGCGACTGAGTGGGCCGAACAGCGGTGTGTGATTGGCCGAGTGGAGGGACGGAGGGGGAAAGGCTGAACTGATCAGCTGGTCTCTGCAGATATCTGACTCCTACAAAACAATGTATATAGAAAAAGTGCTGAATGACACAATTGCCGGGCGGAGAAACACCGGATCACACAGACCATTGCGGAACGACCGGATCTAACACGGTTGCAAGATTTTCCCCGGCCTTGCCGTCTGATTCAGAGAGGATACACGGAGGACTGCAGTATAATATTCCCAGTCTCATCTGTGTTACTGTTTACCTTTGCTGTTTCACATTTCAGTGATGCGAAAGCGAAAAGCCAACGAAGATCATGACAGCTCGTTCACGGGTACACTACTGGACGGCTCCGATCTAAAGCAGTGCCACAAAAAGACAGACGCTGCTTCTGATCCAGGAGGCTCTGGGACAGCGATGGGAAGACGCTACAGGAGGTGAGACTGATGTTACACGTGTGGCACTGATGTTCTGTGGCTGACTCTATACCAGTTTATACCAAGTTTCTGGAAAGCTTGCTCAGGACTTATCTTTGCTTAACATCAACTTATACAGTCCCTGGGAACCCTAGTATTTAAAAAAATGTATCTGTATAATAACTTTAATTAAGAACATTAACAATTATGCATTTAGCTAGAAATCAGTAAATAAGTAATAATGGCATGGAACTTTTTTTATGTACAAATTACCAGATATATATTATATCATCTTCGATGACTCTTGTTTGGAAAGCCTGGCTCGAAGTTATTTTTAAGTTATGTGTTTTCAGCATTATCTTGTGTATTTTCAGCATATAGTCCCGTTTGATGTTTGTTAATATGATATTACAAGCATTATTGGTATTCCTCTGAGATCATAGTTGGTTTAAAAAAAAATTATATATTCTCTTTTCAATTTTTACATAGTGTACAAATTTAAGAATACAAGGAAAAGCGGACAATACAACCATAACAAAAGAAAGAAAGAAACAAGCGGAGGAGGACTAACATAAACAAGACCTAATCATAGATGAATTATTACAGTGACAACAATAATTATACACTATTCAGACTTGAGGAAATCAACGAAGGGCTGCCATACAGTTTGAAATTGGCGATGAGATTTGGACTCCAAGGAACGTATCCTCTCTAGTTGTATGGCATGAAACAATTCAAATAACCAAGCTTTGAACAGTGGAGAATCTGAAGATTTCCAGTTTAAAAATATTGTTTTTTTCGCAAGAGTCATGCCCATCAATAGAGGTCGTTGCTGAGATCTTGGAAGAGTATTCAATGTCACTCAAAAACTTTTGAGATCCTAGTGGTTTTAAACTCTTATGAGGCACGGAGCCACATATTTTATCCTCTATGATTGAATCACAGCCCCATGTGACTCTCTTGAGACTCTAAAGAAGAGGTCTTCAATCCTGCTCCACTGTCCTGCAGAGTTTAGTTCCAGCCTGCTTCAGCACAATTCAAAGGAGTGTTTAGCTGATTCAGGTGTGTTTGATTAGGGTTGAAATGAAACTAAACTCGGCAGGACAGTGGTCCTCCAGGAGCAGGATTAAAGACTTCTTCTCTAAAGTGTATTTAGGCTGTTGCATTGCTAAAATTCAGCAACTTCTGGGTGGAGTGTGAAGTTATTGTAAGTTTGGGATGTTTATGAAAAGCTTAAAAACCATGTGTAGTCAACGCGGCTTTTAGTCTGCATCTTTTAGCGTCCAGGCCCGTTTAATGTACTCCTAAATGTTGACAAAATACACTTGTTATACAAAATATACAGATATACCCAAAATATTGATGCCATCCTGCTCTTCACAGATGTCCAATCATATTGGGTTATTTATTTATTTAATAAGGCACAAGACCGTCACTGTCATCCAAACATCTTGTCTCAAAAAGAAATGTCACAAGAATGCAAACTTTCATGAGGTCTGATCTGTTTGCAGGAAGTGCACAAGCATTTCAAGAATCATGTTGCACTTTTTGGTTCACTGTAAGTAATTCCAGTTCAGACTCCACAAACCCTAAAATGTTGTTTTACACTTCCATTGTTTAGAAATTTGAGGCACAAAATTCAAAGTATTGTGCTTTTGGGGAATTCATTTCTTTTTCGAGACACTTGTCACAATCTTTAGCGTTTTTTTTAATATGGTACTGACCTTGTACATGTTAGCAAAGAATTCCTGTCTCAGTTGAGTCGAAAGTTCTTAAAGTCAGATTTGGAGTGCATCGGAAATCCCCTACATCACTGTAAGAGGATGAAATAGTCATTTTCAGCGGTTGTCCAGGCATATCTCTGGCTGCTCAGATTATAAGGGATATTATTAGGCCTTAATATTAGGCCTTTATTGCAAATGTTCTAGAAATGTCTAATCGATAAGGTGTTTAGTCATGTTATTCTTCTCGGCCAGTACTTGCTCTGCAGATCAAAGTGGGAGGAAGGTGGGGCATTACTGGACTTTCTTGTCCAGCAATATGGTGTTAAAACATTGTACACTCAGGAAAGAAACAATACGTACTGCCAGAATATATTGCTGATTGGGAACCTGGAGGAGTTCCTACAGATCAATGCTTCTCAGCTGGTGGGTCGCAACCCCAAAATGCTTTTAAGATTAGAGGATTGTATTAGGTTTCATGGTTGCCACGTCATGTGGAAATACACACTGCTTTTGAGTGAATTGTGCTTGTGACCTTTGACCCTGGAGGACAGTTAGGGGCCTATGCCTCATGTTTGCTTAATGTTGCACTACCATTCAAAAGTTTGAGGTCACTAGGTTTTTTTTCTTTCTTAAAGAAATAAATACTTTCATTCAACAAGGATGCACTAAATTGATCAAAAGTGACAGTAAGGACATTTATAATGTTATAAAACATTTCTATTTAAAATAATTCTGTTTTCTTTTTACTTTCTAAGTATATCACAGTTCCCACAAAATATACTAGGCAACACAACTGTTTTTAGCATTGATATTTATAATAAATGTTTCTTGAGCATCAAATCAGCATATTAGAATGCTTTCTGAAGGATCATGTAACACTAAAGACTGGAGTATTGATGCTGAAAATTCAGCTTTGACATCACAGGAATAAATTACATTTTAAAGTATGTTTGGAAAACAGTTGTTTTATAGTTGTTAAATATTACTGTTTTTACTTTATTTTTGTTCAAAGAAATGCAGCTTTTGTGAGCATAAGATACCTCTTTTAAAAACATCTTACAGACCGTAAACTTTTCAACACTAATGTATATGAATAGTGGCTATTAGAAATAAGCTAAAGCTCTTATGTTCTGATTAATCTGATTTATATTTAGCTTTACAAGGAAACGCTTACAGCTCTTAACTACAATAATGTTACAGATTATTGCAGTTAGTTTCAACTGAGCAGTTGTTATGAAAGAGTCCATTAAAATATTGTAACTAACCTGTAAAATGTCCTGTTATAGAATACATTGTTTGTCAAATTAGCATGAAACTCTAGCAGGAAATGGTATGGTAAAGTTCTACCATCACATCTCATTTGAACTGAAATGCCACTCTACTATTGCACTGTATCCGATGGCGCAGTAATCGGACTCTCCTCCGGTGCTGTATGGGTCTGGGGTATTGGGTGCCAGAGCCAGTCATGTGTCCGACACAGGAGCTGCCGCTGGTTAGTCTGGTTGCAGTGACCTTTGTGTGGCTAGCCGGTTTCAAGGTTAACGGGGTCAGATCAGCTTTAATTCACAGGATCTGTGAAATTAAGTAAATTAGCGGTAGCTGAAATCCCATGTAACATTTTAGACATGGAAGTTAAAGACCTCATTGCATTGCTTGAGGAGAACAGAGTTGACTTTTTTTTATTGAAACAGGATGGTTGGTAATACTTTAGTGTTTTTTCTTGCTAGAGAAAATCATACATTTAAATACATATGTCTGTAATTTTTTTTTAACTAGCATTTAGGCCGTTTACACCGGGTATTAAGATGCGTTTTTGTCAATCGGAGCACGAGTGGACGATGCTGAATACAGGTGTAAACGAGTCGTTTACTTTCGACCACTTCCAGAGGTAGTCGAAAACGCATTTGACCGGATTGCTTTCATAGTTTTCTAGTTTAAACAGCAAAAAAAGACGGCCCACTCTGCTCCTACTGATCTAATGCGTAAACATTAACGGTAGCACGCTGGCCAGACGGATTTAAACTTTGTTGGCTGAAGACCCAAGTTTGGTTTGAAGAGGAAAAATACCAAGCACGATGTTCTCTCACCATTCCTGATTTCTAACACGCTCCCCGCGTTTTGTGTTGTCTTTCCGCTGTCAGAGCAGAAATGAAAGCTGCTGCTCATAGACCCTCCCCTTGAAGAAATCAGGACAGAATTGGTTAAGAGTGGACAAAAGAGATGGATTGAAACATCAGATGCAAACGGGAATGTGTCTCCCACGTCTGCTTGTGATCCGAACAAAACATCTTAAAATCATCAAAACATCCCAAGGTGACTTAAAGTCGCCATGAAATGAAAATTCACTCATGTTTTCTAAATATATGTTGTTGATCTTATTGCCAACTATTTATCCATGCATGTTTCACTTGTACAATTTTCTTTTGACTCTTAATTTTTTTATTAAAATATTATAACTCAATAAAATAACAGACTTCTCTCTGTGATGCATGTCGGACTTTAATCATTTTATCGGCTTCCCCTTTCTTATAGTCGACTGCTCGGATTCAGATCTGCCTCCATCGATCAACAACGGATACATAGAACCATTTAATTCATCAATTCAATGTACATCACAATATGGACGAAAAGATCTGTTGCTACTTCCGTTACATCATGCCTAAAGCTAAAAATCTCTTGATTTCACGGGGTCTTTTAGACAGGCTGTTTTTGGCTGCATTCCCTTGTTCTTAAAGACCCTTGTTCTTAAAGACATTCATCTCAAGAAGGGGTGGCTAACCTTCAGCCTAAATAATGCCTGTAAACCATGTCAGTTATTCACTCAGCACATTTCAACCTGAAATTCTGGTCTTTTCTTGTCTCCTGGGATCAGGAGCTCTAGATCAAATGTAGACCCAAGAGGCGGTCTAATCGTGACAATTTGGTGTCTTATTTTAGCTTTTCTTGTGAAAGTATGTCAGGTTTGATTGGAAAAAGAAGTCTTGACAAGGTTTCTTCTTTTGAAATCTTTTTTTAGATTTCAGGAAGACTAATAACAGATCTTGACAATGACTTATTGAAGTAAAAAATAAATTTTGCTGCCGCTAGGGTTCGTCTAGATTTCTAGGCTAGTTCATCTCATCAACGTCAGTGAAACAATAAGTATGCAGCATGATAGGCTGTGGCGGAAAAACACTAGTTTACGCGGTTGCCCAGAGATGTGGCTCGTCGCACATGAGGCTGTAGTGTGTGTGTATAAGCGTCCCAACCCAGATAGATAGAAAATCTGTGGAAAAGATCAGAAGTGTACCTACCTATGTACCAGACTCGATGCCAGAAGCACGCGATGCAATATTTTTGACAAAATAATTGCTGCCAAAACCGGCTACACGATAAATCTGATAAGGCACTTAAAGTGCACAGAATACACTTTAGAGTAGAAAGTTTATCCGTCTTCGACTGCAAGAACTGGAGCGTGTCACAAATGAACCGAAACTCAGCGTATAGGATACTTGCCTCACAGACATGAGAAATAGGCCTATAGACGGTCAAAATATGTCTACTTTTAAACGAAACAATTAGAAATAAATAGTTTGATTATGTAATCCATATAGGCGGACGCACATGTTCACTACTGCAGGAATGAGGAGTCAGCATTGCCATATTCATCTTTCCAACCAACACACTTAGAAAGCACTTGTTTATTTATAAACAATTAAAATATCTCCTTGCTATTTTTTCCCGGCACATCCATAATCATTAGGCTACTTTTGCCAGTGCTTTGCGGCCAGGTTTATGTGTGCCGAGCGTGAGGCATATATCCCGCACCCCAGTAGCCTATTAATTCAATTCACATTTATTGTATAGCATTTTTCACAATACATATCGTTTCAAAGCAGCTTTACAGAAAATTCATGTGTCTAAATTACAATTTCGAGTGATCTGTTATCAGAGGTGACGGTGTAATGCATTTCAATAAATTTTCATTCAGTTTCATTGTTAAACAATGCATTAAGTTAAGGCAGAAACAATGACCTCATTGAAGTAAAGAATACATGTTGTTAAATGATTAAGAAACATAGAAAACTTAAGCATTGGTGCTTTTTTACAGACTCAAAATATGAGTATAAAAAAGTCGTCAAACTGAAAAAAATTAAAGTTTTTTTTTTTTAGGTAATGTAATATTGTTAAAACGGATTTCATAAAATTGGTATCGAAAAAAGTATCGTTCGGGAACCGGTATTGAAGTCAAGGTATCGGTATCGAAAATCTTGTTACGATACCCAGCCCTAGTCAGTTGCTGTAAATGAGATGGGTCACAATGGTCTACTAGTCACCCAATAGCCACTATTGATAACACTATGATAACAGTGTACTATTATACCATTTACACCCTCTCAAAGATGTCATCTTCACCTCTACAGCCATACACATGTAGTTCGATGTTTTTGGCATTTGTACACTGTTTTTTGCCTGTCAAAAAGTTTTAAATATTTTAAAAAGCTTTTTGAGATACCTCTATTCTGTTCCATCCGCTCTGTCTTGCTGTTTTTGAGTGCAAAAAAAACTTGGTGACTTGAAACCAGCCTTTACAGGCTTCCTTTAGGTTGACTAGTCATTCAGGCAACCCACTGATTTGTTGAATCTGAATATATGTTGTTTTGCGCTTCCCCAAACTGGGTTGGTGCAATGACGGTGGTGTTTCTTCATTAGGGTGGTTTGAAGAAGACTAATCTTGAGTTAGACAGAGCGGTAACTAACTCTGGCATCACTGTCAAAACTGCTCTTCCAACCTCCGCTGAGCGGTCAGAGACACTCATTAGGGCGAGTGAAAGAGAGGAAGAAAGGAGAGAGGGGGGAAGTAGAGAGCCTAAAATGTAGCACGTGTCTATCTCATCCTTAAGAGTGCAGTGTCTACAGTTTCACATACCCTTCACATGCACGTCCAGATTAAACTCATATCAGGCCGTTTGCATTATCGTGGAATAGTAATGCCAGGGCAGACTGTGTGTCTTGCAATTCCATACCAGCTGTTGTTTAAAAACAACAGGAAATCTAAACTGGCCTTTCTTTTTTTAAACTTAATTATGTCATTGGTCTTGTTTGTGAGTTGTGAACAAGAAATGCTCTATACACAGTCAGCCATGATTGATTCATTCCAAGAAACAAAGTGTTTAATAAGAGGCGAATTATTTTGTCTAATGGGAGAAGCTAACAGTTAACTTCATGTATAATGTTACCAGAAGATGTGGTTTTTGCTGTGTTAAAAGCAGGAAGACATTAGTGTCCTCCTCCTACCCTGAGCTCAGTGTCACCTTAGTGCTCTCAGAGAGTCCTGTCCCTCAGACCTGTCATAATCTATTACATGTAGCTGTAGCTGCAGGTTGGTGAAAGGGCTCCACTTTTCTCTACTTCTACTGCTTCTTCTGCATCATCTTCATTCTTCAGTTTAACCTTTAATTGCAAGCCTGTCTTTGTCTCATAGTCCTTTATTATTATTATTTCTAATTAATTCAATCAGGATTTTTGAAATTGTGACAGTAAAGAATTTACATTCAATTTTGCCATCATAGGAATAAAATAAATGTACAAAATATATTAAAATAGAAAGTAGTACTTTTAATTTGGAACACTATTTCACAATTTTGCTGTTTTTATTGTATTTTTGATCAAATAAATAGTCTTGGTGAGGCATAATGCTGCGTTTAAACTGCAAAGCATAATGCACAGATCTGATCTTTTGACCATATACATTGTTCCCCATCTGTTTAAAAGAACTTGTATCCAGTATCTGTGGTTGCTTTCAACGACATGGTTGACACTTAGGTTTTGAATGTCCATGCTGTTTAAAATTAATACAATTATTTATATAATAACGTAAGGTGGTTCTTGCACAGCTAGATGTGGTTTATCCTGCTTATACCATGAGCACTTGCCAGCATGGACAAGTTAAAGCTGTCAATCATGTTTGCAGCTTGAAATGTAATAAAAGTAAAATAACTACAGATAAAAATAATGGTAATGTTTATTAGTTATTTCATCTATGATTTTGATGTGAAGTAAAGTAGTGCAGTAAGGTTACATTTATTTATATAATTTCAATGTATTAGCAAGAAAAAGGTGTGTGTGCGATTGTGTCTACAACATTATCACCTTGTTGCTGAAAACTTGTATGTAGCTTAAAGCTTTTTTAAAAATGTATTTATAGGGCAGTGGCTAAATTGTAGTTTCTATGTTCCTGAATATTTCTGTGTGTGCACGATCTCTTACCTATATAAGAAGCTGTGAGTTTGCTGGAGCATGTATGAGCATGTCTGCTTCATAATACGATATTAAAGGTAGTTTAGGCAATTTTGGTTGTGGCTCAGAACGGATGTACAAAAAATCTGATTTTGTGTGGATTGTCGTGGTGGCAAGCAGGACGAGGCAGAGGGCCGTGAGAACGAGGACAGACCAGTGGCGTGACTGATAATGAGCACGCCACACCGGTCTCGAGTTTCTCACGGAGGAGCTTCAGAAGCACAAAAGGAGGAGCAATGACGGTGAAGGACGAGAAAGGACCAGGCCTGGACTATTTGACATTATGTTTTGTTTATGTGTGTGGGGGGCAGTCGTCCGTGACGGGCTGTCACTTTTACTTTCTTTTTGTGTTTGTTTATTTTATATGATTAAAGTTGTGAAATGCTCGCCGGTTCCCGCCTCCTCCTGAATAACAAACCATGTTACAGTTGTGTTTACACGTGTGCAACAATGTACAATCTATGTCAGACATGAATAAGAACTTTTTGTGCCAGTGTAAAAGCAGCCCAAGAGACCGTGTGCTGCACTGCTAAGGCAAATGCTGACCAAGTATGTGAAGGTTGAACAAGTGACCTCATTGGCTACTGATACAGCAGGAATCAATCAGCAGTGCACTATAAAGATGATGTGATTGCAAGCAGGTTGAGTTAAGGGACCTAGAGTTTCATGACTGAACTTTGTATATGTGTTAAGCCACTCCAGACATTGTGTGTCAGTTAGGACGCTGACCACTAAGTGATCATGGTCACTGATAGAGCAGGTATTTGGCATATGGTGGTCTACTACCAGACCAGGATATTTAGGACATTGATTTGGGTAGCTGCAGCTGAGAGCTCTGAAAGCATATCCTCTGCCACTTAATAGCTGTTGTCTGGTACCCGAAGAAACGAGACAAGCCTTTGGCGTCCGACAGAAAGAGAAGGAAGAGAAAGTTTTCCTGAGATGTTTTGAATCTGGCTTCTTAGAATTGAGTGGAAGTGATCTAACTGTGGCTTTCAAGAAATAAGGGCTCACAGTTTGATGTTGGCAGAGGGGATACACTGGTTTTGTTAGGATTTAGAAAGATGCCTTTGAATCTAAAGCCCATGAGATCTTTCAAGAACACGTCTAATCTGCAGAACGTAGGCTGACTTTTTTTTTGTCTTTGGAACACAAAAGAAGATATTTTGAACAAAAAGTTACTGCGATCCAGTGTTTGGATGGCAAAATTCTTCAAAATATCTTCTTTTGTGTGCTTCTCTTATGTTTATGGTGTTGTATTGTAGTATGATTATGAAATGTTGTTCATTTAGTTTCTTTCATACTTCAGTGTCCTTGTGTAATTCAGTCCTAAATTTTATCCTAAACTAGGCTTATCGTTTAGTACAGCTGGATCGTATTGCCTGTCTGCTTTGGTAATACATAGAATCATGCATCTGTTCTCTGTCAAATACGTTGACCTGAAAATGACCTAATTATTTATTCATGTAGAATCAGATGTGCATTTAAGGTTTCACTTTTCCTGCATGGTTAATGCCAGGTATATATAATTACCAGAGTTGGGTATAACGCGTCATAGATATAAACACTAGATGTCGCCTTGGCTACGGCAGTTCATTGGAACGAATGCGTCAATAGAGCCGCCATCTTGCAACAAGGGAACCCCTCATCATCGTTAATGTAGGAAAAGGTCTAACGGAAATAAAATCACCATAAATCGTCATGAATGCTATTTTCTAGTTGTCTTGGTTCGTTCCAACGGTCAGACATGTATTTATTATAGAGTCCAGAGAAATTAAAAAAATTGTGCAAATTTCACAATCTTATGAAATGTAATCCCTTGCTGTCTGGTTTTTAGATTTCGTTCATGTAAACATCCATACGCAGCACAAAAGTCCGGCATCATCCATGAATTCAGCGTTACCTAGCTACTTCCTATGACAAGACCATTGTTCCAAGATGGCGGCGGTTTTGACGCATGTTTAGAACCCCAATGCGACATCTAGTGTTTATATCTATGATAACGCGTTACAAAGTAACTTTTCGTGACAACGCAGTAATGTAACTCATTACATTTAAAATTTATGTAATTTGATTACAGTTACTGATGTCAATAAAATTAAGTTACTTGTGTTACAAATGTATTGTTAAGAAAAAAATATTTAGTAAAATGCATTTCTAATCACGTTTGGCCGGCTTCATCATTTAATGAGCATCCACTTTAATGAATTACCAGAGAATGCGCTTCATGAGGCGCACACGCACTCACTCACACACACGAAATGTCTCTCACTCTCTCCCTCTCCGCCGTGCGCGCGCTACACGGTTTGGAGCACAGTCGCTCGCTCTAGATTCCGGGAGATTTTAACTAATTTGCGGGCATCAGGGAGCCGCTATCAATATGCGGGAGACTCCCAGAACTTCCGGGAGACTTGGGGTGTCTGCAATATTAAATTACAGAAAGAACTGAGTTTCACTTTGTAGGGTATTCTTGTAGTTTTAATAAGTTTTCAAAGTAACTTGAAAGTAATGTAATTAGTAATCGGATTACTTTTTACATGCAGTAATCAGTAATGTAATCAAATTACAATTTTAAAGTAGTAATTTGTAGTGGATTACTTTTTTTGATTAACTTTCCCAACACTGATAATTACACTAAAATGCTAAATGTTAGTCAAACAACTGCAGAGTTTTTATCATTTGAGCATTACTCATGTCACTTTAGGAGTTTAGACTGATCAATGAAATATGGAGGTATTCTTTTATAGCTAAATATTGAATTTATAGCTAATGAGTTGTTAATGGGTTATTGAATAACTATGATATTCTTTTTAGAGATTGATGTCTTCATATATGGTATGAAGGCAGCCAACTGCTGCCACTCTGCAGACTTTGAATAAACTCAGTGTTTTTTTTTTAAAGATTTAAAATCTCCATTTTAAGACATGCACTGGACTTGGGGATTTCAGATTGTAAAGTGTTACTGTGTATGAGTGTTTGTGTGTGTGGGAATAGTGTGTTGGTGGTGATCATTTTTAGAGACTTCATCCTGTCGAATGCAGAGACTGAATCACACATACACACAAATAGAGGTAAATTACCAAGATGGTGCTCTAAGTAGGTCAAATTACAGTTAAACAGCAATCAGCACTGAAAAATGAATCATCGTGTGATGCTCAAAGGTGTCATGGTAAACCAAGAAGACCTTCCCGTCTCTTCAAGTACACGACCGTTCAAATGTTTGGGGTTGCTAAGATTTTTTTTACTGTTTTTGAAAGAGGTCTCTTATATTCACCAAGGTTGCTACTATTTGATTACAAATACAGTAAAACAATAATATTATAAAATATTGTAAGAATGTGAAATAACGGTTTCTATTTTAGTATTGAAATGTAATTTATTCCTGTAATGCAAAGCCGAATTTTCCGCATCACTCCAGTCTTCATTGTCAAATGATCCATCAGAAATCATTCTAATATGCTGATTTCCTGCTCATGAAAAATTTCTTATCATTATCAATGTTAAAAGCAGTTGTGATGCTTTATATTTTTTTACCCTACAATATCTGTACCCTACAATATATTACATGAGATCGTGGTGTGTCTGTATAATGCACGAGGCAGACAAATGTGTGTGTTTGTTTGAGAACGTGAACCATTCTTTATTAATCTGTCAGTATTCGAAATTATTATATGGATTATAATTACATATAATTTTTTTTAGACTTAATTCAAATACAGACAAACTTTATCCGATCTGTTAAAAATGTAATCCAATCTCTGTTCATATTTTTTGCCAAGATGTCAGCATGTTTTCTCAACTGAAATGTTGGTGCATCTCTCATTCCTTCCCATATTTTTGCTCAATGCACAAGTCAGAAACTCTTTGTCCCAGTCCAGACTGGACTCCTGATGCCCAGACAGCCGTAATAATGCCCATATGGCATTGGATCAGCATGGCTTAACATATTAGTGTTACCCTGAAGGTTTAAAGCTCTGGTTAGGATGCTCTGTGCAAACATGAACCTGCAAAAAAAGGCATGTACAACCCTGAATTGCACATCTTATCTTATAACCTAACCAGTAAACACATCTTGAACATCTATCAAGCCACATAGACAAACAAATGGCTAGGTCTACTAGATGATAATGTGTATATAATCAGCAACATCCTGAAAGGTTACACACACACATAAACGGCACAATGGCAGTATGTAAGCACGGTACAGTAATGAGTCTCAGTGCAGCCTGTGTGTGCTGTATTTAGCTCTGCTGTTACACAATAGTATTGCTCTCTCTCTTTATCACAATCACCTTGCACTCTCACACACAAGCAAAAACTCTCAAACGGACCACATTGGCACAAACACACACGCTCAGGTCAGACCTTCTGGTGACCAAACGTCTTATCTCTGCAGGGAATTTGAGATCAGCCTCCTGCTGCACTAATCACCTGGAATAAGTATACAAGTGTATAATGCAGTCAGAGCTGTGGCTTATTAGTAGTTGGCATGCTGACACATTAAGATAGGAGAAGAGCATAGAGAACTCTCACATAATTTCCTGTCTTCTCTCAACTAACCCTTTCCATAAATGTTGTCATAAGCAATTGATTCTATTATTCAGTTTGTTCCCGTTTATTTTACATTGTAAATATAAATTTAAACCTGTCTTTAGTTCTCCATACTAGTAATTTACATTACTATTAGATCAAAATTAGCAGGTGTGGTCTGAAGAAGGCAGAGGAAATATCGTAGGGATGTTTAAATGTTGTGGTGGAACTAATCCAGAATCAGCCGGATCAAACCGGATGCTCAGGTCTGGCTTGCTTCCTGGATTATTGCTTTGACTCTTCTTTCCCCCTGTCTGGGATGCTCTCTCACCTATCTTTATGTCCTGTCATTAGATTTCATATGACTGCACCTTTATGGGTACCATTTACTGCAAAGAACTACTGTTAAAAGTTTAGGGGTTAATACGATTTGTTATTGTTTTGAAAGAAGTATCTTATGCTCATCAAGGCTGCATTTATTTCATTAACATAGTAAAAATCATAATATTGTAAAATACTGCATTATTACAGTTTAAATGTATTAAAACAGGGGGCACCCTGTGATGGCGAAGCTAAATATTTAACAGCTATTAACTAGTGGTCGACCAGTATTGGTTTTTTGATGGCCGATGCCGATATCTTAGAGAGCAGGATGGCCGATATAAAGCCGATATTTATATAGGTATATATATATATACTTTATATTTATTTTAATCAATATTTAATAAATTAGAAAAAAATCTTTAAAATAAACATGCTTATACTTTAGATGGCAAATTCTTAAATCCGCAATCCTTTTACAGTATTTTTCACAAATATAATAATTGTTTAAGAATATGTGAATAAAAAGGAAGTAAACACTGTAAAATCGCACCCAGTAATCTCAGTGATTTCATGGCACTGATAATCATATTTTTTCAAATAAATACTTTTTTTTTACTTTGACTTTTGACAAGGTAGCGCTGATTTTACATACAGCACACATTGAAAACGATATGAATATGACACAGTGGGCAACTGCATATAGCACAGTATATTTTAAAATGAAGGATTTAAAGTTTTTCGATCGTGTCTCCTGTGAAGCTGCTCTTCTGTTCGCATTTACTCACTTCACACGGACCGACCGTCACTCGCAGGAACACGTTTATGCAGGCTACAAATGCACATTTCACAAGATATCACAGCTGGATTCTATTAAATCTGCAAGGTTTGTGAAATTAAATCTTTATTAGATATTTAGAGATTTGTTTAAATGATGTAGATGCGCATTTGCTGAATGTTTACGGTAAATGAGAAAGTATTTTAGCCTGATTGTTTGCCTTTTCTGTTAGAAATAATATAAAAGCAAACACTTGACTTTTTCGCATACTTTGTTTACCAGTTCTGTCTAACGAAGTATTAGATATGACTGACAGAGATCGTAAACTAATGAAGATGGAGAATGTGAGTGAGCGCTGTGTGATCAGGCGCTGGCGTTCTCTTCTCAGTGCTGGTGTTCTTAGCGCCGCCCGTCAAAATAAAAGTCCCGCTTCCAACACATCGGGCAATCAGAAAAACTTAGCTGCCGATACTTTAAAAATGCCAAATCTAAACGCTCAAATACTAACACACAGACGCACGCACGCACTATGGGCCCTATCTTGCACCCAACGCAATTGACTTTGTACACTGTACAATAGACGTTTAGCACCACTGAGTTTAGACTAGGTTTTTCCTGGTCTGTGGTGGAATTGTTTTCTGAAACGGCAAAATAGCACCAGGGAACTTTTGCGCCGGAACACGCCTCTTCTTTTCGCTGAACCACCCCTGGGAGCGTAAGTTCATTCCCTAATTTACCGACGCGCGTCTGTGGAGTGAAAAGTCCGCTGTGTGTCGGGTGCAAAATGGGAATGATACATGCGTCAGTATATAAAGCATGGTATAAAGTCAATTGCGCTGGGTGCAAGATAGGGCCCATAACGTGCGTGCGTGCGTCTGTGTGTTAGCATTTTAGCATTTGGTAATCCGCTGGTCATGAGTTAGGTAGGAAAATTCCTTTCTCATTTTAAGAGGCAAAGGAGGAAATGAAACAAGTTCAATACAGCAGCTTTTCACAACACACCTCTTAGCACTGGAAAGTCACACTTTAATCTGTATATCAGCCAGACACAAACACACATACAACCACAGACCTTACAGCAGAGCTCAGGGCAGTAAGTCAGACAGGGTGAGTTTGTTCCTCTAAGTGATCTATCTCCTGCTTTCTCTAATTATAATCATGACACTTTATACTCCCCGGCACAATTTAGAGGTCACCACTTGCCGCAAAGATGCACACTGTCTGACCTCTGTGTGTGAGGGAGACCGTGAGAGGACAGGCCTTGTTATGAGGACCATTAACTCTTCATTCCCAAACCAGCACTTTTGTTCACATCTTGTACTTACACATGGTAAACCTTCCATGTGATTTTTATTACAAAAACATGCTTTAAAATTTCCATAATATATTCTTTAACTGGCCTGAAGTGTTTTAGCCCATCAAATGTGAAGGAATGTTGTTCTTTACAAATTATTGCAGGACAAAATAGAACTTGGTGTTTGGTACAATTTAATTTTGACATCTTTTTTGTTAATCTGTAGTACATTAATGTATTATGTGTGTTAAAGGAATATGTGCTTTATATAATCAGTTCTCTCTGTGTCCGCAGGGGTGGTCTGATGTGGAGGTTGAGGAGGATACTGATCTGGGTGCTGGGAATCTACATCGCTATCCCTGTTATCATCAAACTCTGTCCAGCAATACAAGCAAAATTAGTATTTTTAAACTTTGGTGAGTATTTTTTTTATCCAATCTTTTCAACTTGGCCAAACTATACATACATTTTGGTATGAAGGCCAGAAGTTTGCCATATACTTAGGGCATTCTTTGTATACTTTGGCATTTAGACAAGAGGTGTGCGTGCGTGCGTGTGTATTTTGGATATACTTTTGTTATCTTAAACATGTGTTTTGGTCAGTCTTTGTAAACTTTGATATTGATTGGTATTTTTAAACTAAACTAATTCTCGTGAGTGTTTTTTTATGTTTTGCAGTGCCCAGACCAATAATTTTGCATTTTGTTATTCAAGCAAAGCTGCCATGTAAGCTGTCATCATTTTGGTTGCAGCATCAGTTTCTGTCGATGTATAATTTAATACAGTAACTTGATGGGTCAGTTTCCATTATCTGCTGCTGCAAGGACAAGCTTAGGGCAATTCACCTCAAGGGAAATGTAGTATCCAAGGAGATTGTTACACTGCATTTTCCCCTGTGAAATATTCAGCATGCTCAGAACAACTCTGAAGACACATTCAGTCACACACACTTAAAGTCATCAAATAAAAACAGCATAGTGCATCTTCATAAAATCAAATATTTTGTTGAGAAATAATAACTACACACTGTGCCATTTTAAAATTTATGAAGAAACTTTTTGGATACAAAAGGGAATTTTTAGTCTTGTCCTAATTTATACTTTATGTACCTTTAATTTATTTACTTCTTTCATGGTAATTTTACAGTTTGAGGTTGGTAAGATTTTTTAAATGTTATTGAAAGAATTCTCTTTTTAATATGTTGATTTGTTGCTCATCTCATTGAAACATCTGAAACTGAAGTTGCAGTGTTGACGGAATATTGAATAGAGGGCAGGGTGTTATTTTTGCGCACCTCCTCTTCATCCCTCGCTCATAGAGGACTGGCAGTTGGAGGGGAGTGGTTAATGTTATTCTACCCAATTCCAGATCAGAAGCTAATTTTGATTAAAGATTACCACAACTAACTATTTTTTTCAGTGGATCAACTTGTAAAAGTAAATATTTTTCTGCAGACTTTAATATGTCTGTGGTAACTAAAACATTTTTAACTCTTTAACATTTTTAACAACTTTAACTCTTTTCCTGCTCTTTTTTCCGTCATTTATGACAGAACACTTCCCCACCACTGACGAAATTTTCCAGCAATCCATGTTTTTACTGTTATATGATAGGGGGCCCTATTACGCATCTTCTTAGGCCCTGTTTACACGAGAACGATTCTGGGTGAAAACGTAAAAATATTTTATCGGATGTGCCTTTCGTTTAAACGGTGACGGCGTTCTGGAGGCTTTAAAAACGCAAAAAAGTGAAACCACCCTCCAGAGTGGAAATCTTAAAAACGATCCACCGTCGCGTTCCCATCTAAACAGTAAAAACGCAAATCTGCTCACTGTGGCTCTCGTCGCGTACGTGTTTACGTCACAGGCATGCGCCATTACAGGAAAATAACCCCAATATTCCGGATTATTTCCATACGTCGGACCTTCAAGTTGCCATAGCAGCTCTGATAAACGTACAAGAGTCTTTTCAGCAGTTGTACAAAATATTCTCAGATATTGGTGTTGTTGTGTCGCAGTGCTTCACATTGACACCTAGCCGCCTGGAGTGCTTACTACATCGAATTTCACACACTTTTGCGTCATCACATGCACACGGATTTCCCCCCGATAACGCTCGTCTAAACGCAGAATAAAAAGTGATAACGCAACACCACTTTTGCGTTTTCTCTTCAGATCGTTTCCGTGTTAACATAGCCTTAAAGAAAACAAAATCTCCGGATCAAAACACAGGTGAAAAAGAAGCAGAAACATGCCATAGGAGCATAGATTGGTGCAGGTATGACATCACTTTGTAGGCCAACGGACAGTTACCATCACTCTGGTTCCCTTGACAAAAACCTAATAGGACTTTTCCATAGGGTTTTGTATTATCGCTAAAAACAAGATCTGTGATCAACAAAAGTTAATGATACTTGCACTTTTTGTCCATCAAGATAATTTTCACAGATGAACACAACTTTTATGAATTTTGAAGCCGTAATGCAGTCGCCAGAAGTAAAAAGCTTAAGGTAGGCTATAAACGTACTACACCATGGTCCCACGACTTCAAATGTAACCACCACTAAGCTTCTGACAACTCTTTCAGTTTTTATCTAAAACATTTTCCCAGAAAGTTTGAGTTAGAATAGTTTATGACAGCACAATTATAAGCATAATAAAGCGGACTTAGTTGACCTGTTTGGCGTGAAAACGTTTAATCTCCTCTACAGCCCCTGTAGTCCCATTTATCCACTTGTTAGCAACTGCCTTTTTCAAGACACGTAACGGCTTAAAAAATCACAAGTGGGTTAATATTGATGTTTTTTATGTCGTAGAATAAAACGTAAAAGTGTCTTGAGCTTTTGTGCACAACAGACCTTATTTCAGCCATTTAACCAGAATCCCATTAAAAAAAAACATTGACTTCAGGACAATGGAACCGGAAGTGCTAAAATGCTAACTCGTTTCTGTATTTTTGGCCTACAAAGTGACGTCATACCTGCACCTATCTGTTGCTTATGTTGTAGTCTTTGAAAAAAACTTGATTTTCTCAGCTTTTTGTTTAAAATTTTGCCTTTTTTAATTAAACTTACCATATTCAAGTATTGCTAAACAAATATTGAATGAAGCTAGAGTAAGATGGGGTGTTTTTTTATATAAAAAATGATTAATAAATGCTGGTGGTGGCTGTTAACTATTTTTTTTTTTTAAATGCTTGTGGGGAAAGAGTTAATGAATACAAAGTTTAAAAGAACAGCATTTATTTGAAATAGAGATATTTTTTACTGTAACTTTTGATCAATATAATGCATCCTTGCGGAATAAAACTTAATTTCTTTCAAAAATCCCACAGACCCCAAACTTTTGAATGGTAGTGTACCTGTGAGTGTTCAGTAACGCTTACCACAGTCTCTACTTTGTACTCTCGTACTGAAGCCTATGTACCTGTTTTGCAACATAATGTATTTTGGTATTTAAAAGTGTTGTCCATTACAGAACAGACTCTGCTGGACATCATGACATTAATAAGACATTTCAAACATTAAAGTAGGATACACAGTTGCGATATGGGTTTATAGTCAGCCTTTTGTTGTTACGACCAAACAAAGCCGTCATTCATCCAATCCAGTTTAAATGCCCACTCTGTTCACCGCTGAGATCCTGTCTCACTTCAACAGCCTCTCACATGTCTCTCATCCGATTATTCCTATGTTGTCACATCATAGTTTAATTTCTCTGATATTAGTCATCATGGTTCTGTGATGTTTTAGGCTGATGTCAGCATTAGCATTGTCAGCAGTGTCACACCACTTCTGTCAGCTGATGTGTTTCTCCACACTATGTTCTGCTTCTGTTTGCAGTCTGAACTAATAATGGACAGACTCTGTGTAAAAGTGAAACTGTAAGCATCCCTGTGTCTGCTTTACTCAGCGAGATATCTGTGACTAAGGTTGATGAATCTGGTCTAGTCATCAGTCTCCTGAGAAAGCTTGTGGCACACTTTCAGTTCTTAAATGGCAAACCAAATGTTATTCGTTGGTGCTTACAGCACAGACAGTCATTATATAGATTCACGTGACTTTTCCAGTCTGACTGTGACCAGACTTGCAGAATTGCAAAAACCTTTGTTTGAAATGATTTACCAGCATGATTACTTCATTTGTAAATGTTCAATAACGATTTATTATTTCATCAAAAATTTGTCTTTATTGAAGTGAGTGTAAAATTAAAACTCACTCATCTTAAATCTCATCAGGATTTTTCAGCTACTTGATCCGTATGGAAAATGAAATTGTTAAATACAGTAGAGTTAAACTAGAACCGAACAGTCTTTTTTTTTGCTTCTGTATCTTTAAGACTCCTGTAAGTACACTACTGATCAAAAGTTTGGTGTCAGTAAGATTTTTTCAAATGTTTTTGAAAGAAGTCTCTTATGCTCACAAAGACTGCTTTTATTTGATCAAATATACAGTGAAAACAGTAATATTGTAAAATATTATTACAGTTTTTCTATTTTATTAATTTTTAAAATTTAATTTATTCCTGTGATGGGAAAGCTGAATTTTCAGCATCATTACTCCGTGTCACATGATCTAATATGCTGATGTCTTATATTTATCGATGTTGATAACAGTTGTGCTACTTAATTTTTTTGTGGAAATCAAACTTTTTTCCAGGATTCTTTGATAAAAAGTAAGATAAAAAAATGGATTTGAAATCTTTTGTAACATTATAAATGTCTTTACTGTCACTTTTGATAAATTTAATGCATCCTTGCTAAATATGAGTATTAATTTCTTTACAAAAAATCTTACTAACCCCAAACTTTTAAATGGTAGTGTACATTATGTTTGTTATGATTGGATAATCTACATGTACTGGCTTAGATTAAACTGACATCTATTAGATAATAAAAAAACGAAAATTGCTGTATACAAATTATCTGCAAAATTTGCTGCTATGTAACACAATACAAAATTACAAGAGTCATGCAGAAGTTTCTTGGTATTATTGATGTGTAAATTTCAGTGGTCACATGTTAAATGCAACATGAAATAAAAATCGACACTATTTCAACTTATTTCTTTTTCAACTGACGATTACATTCTGGTATCTGATGCTGACTTGCAAAGATCCCATCAATTCCCGATGGATAAAATTTGAATAAAAAAATCCTGCAAACTTTCTTTTTCCATGGAATATCCTGTTTAACTGAGAAATGCATCAGAATCAGCTTCACATTGACTGATTTCTCTCTGTTTCACTCTCTTGCAGTGCGAGTCCCGTATTTTATAGATCTGAAGAGACCACAGGATCAGGGCTTGAATCACACTCACAACTTCTACCTACAGCCGGAGGAAGGAATCAACATTGGAGTGTGGTGAGAACACAGACTACGGCTAAAATACAGACCCAGCCTGGCTTACCTCCACTCGCCATCTCTCTCTCTCTGTCCTCACATTCTCTACCCTACAGTTTCTGTCCCTCTCTCTGCCTATGGCCATGGCTGTCTTTCTGAAGGGCGCACTTATTGAAACACAGCCTGTGGCCCAAAGTATGTAAATCTGTAGTGACAGTACGGGCCCGTGGCTGCTGGCCATTGAGTGTGACTGTGAATGTGTGTGTGTTTGACTTTTACTGAGTAACAGTGCGAAGGTCCATATAAGCCTCCTGCCACTGATTCTGTAGTTTTCTCTCCATAAATAAGCTCATTTGTGTACTGATCACATTCCATATTAAATAGGAGAGTCTTTTATAATAAATTCTTGGTTAAGTCCTGAAAGAATACATTACTATGTTTGGAGTCAGTACGATTTTTTTTATTTTTAAAAGAAACTAATACGTGAAATGAATAATACAACAAGGATGCATTTAATTGATAAAAAATAAAATTACAGTAAATACATTTTATAATGTTGTAAATGTATAATGTTATAAAAAATATATACATTTCAAATAAATGCTGTTTTTTTTAATTTTCTATTCATCAAAGAATCCTGAAAAAAAAAACTATTTTCAACATTGAAAACTATATTAGTTTCATGAGCAAATCAGCATATTAGAATGATTTCTGAAGGATCATGTGACAATGAAGACTGGAGTAATGATGCTGAAATTCAGCTTTGATCACAGGAATAAATTGCATTTTAATATATTTATTTTATACTGCAATAATATTGCAATAATATTTCATAATATTACTGTTTTTGCTGTATTTTTGATCAAATAAATGCAGTCTTGGTGAGCATAAGAGACTTAAAAATTTGACCGACCCCAAACTTTTGAATAGTAACACATGCTTACTTAGTGTATCAAACTTTTTTTTCAGTGCTGTATTCTCTCTCTCTCTCTCTCTCTCTCTCTCTCTCTCTCTCTCTCTCTCTCTCTCTCTCTCTCTCTCTCTCTCAGGCACACAGTACCTACAGTGATGTGGAGGGACGCTCAGGCAAAAGATCCTGAATGGTACGACAAAAGCTTCCAGTCCAGTCACCCTGTCATCCTGTATCTCCATGGTAATGCTGGAACAAGGTATACAAACACTCAGCGACACGGGATCAACACCACGTTCTAAAGCCCACTCAATCTCAAAAATGATTCAGTGTCCGTTAATGGCCAGTTCACGCTGCACCAACAGTTTTGTCGGATCCTTGTGTGTTAGCCAATCAGCATCTGTTGCTGTTGTTTTTGCTCATTGAACATGTTTGTTGGGTTGTGGAATTGATGTTCTTTAATCTGGTGATTGTCTGTGTTGTTCACCATCTGTCGGTGCAATGTGTATTGGCCTTGGAATACAATACACTGTTTTTGCCCAGATTTTTCTCACAATTTACACTCAAGAGTCATCGATGCTAGTTGCCGATTTCACAGAAAATCGTATTGTGTGAGATGAGCACAGACTCTTTTGCTTCAGGCTATGATTCCAGCCATATGGAGGAAATCAAACATGTTTCATTTGTCCTGCAAATGTTGTTGCTAGGAGAGTTTGTTGTGTTCAGAACATGATGTGATATGATAGAATGATGCCCATTTTGCTCTGTTACCATTACAAAGTCGGCAAATGTCTGATGCCTTGTGTATTCTAGGCTTTATAAGGATTCTGTAAAATGCAGTTCAATAGATGCAGTTGTTTGGTCACTTTACTTGAGTATGTTTGTGTGTGTGTGTGTTTCAGAGGAGGGGATCACAGAGTTCAGCTCTACAAGGTAAAAAAAAAAAAGAAAAAAAAAAAAAGCAATTGCCTTAATTTTTCATCGCCGTTAAGAACTTTGCAGTCAATATGATTTTTTTGTAAAGAAATTTTTTTTTTTTTTCAGCAAAGATGGATTAAATTGAAAAAAGTGGCAGTAATTTTACAAAAGAATGATATTTTAAGGAAAGGCTGTTCTTTTGAATTTTCTATTCATCCATGAATCCTGACAAAAAAGTTTCCAGGGAAAAGTTGTTTTCAACATCAACAAAAAAGTTTCTTGAGTATCAAATCAACATTTCACAATATTACTGCTTTACTGTATTTTTGATCAAATAAATACAGTCTTGGAGAGACGCTTTGAAAAACATTTTTAAAAAATGACCCGTCCCAAAATTTTAAACAGTACATTTAAGATTCGAAAGCCCTGTCTGCAGGGTTCGTACGCTGTTTGAATGTATGGATTTTGATTAAGTAATTTCTAGGTTTGGATGAGTATGGGAAAATATGTGTTTACAGACTATTGCGCTTATTCAGTTTTCTAAAATAAAATAAAAATAATTTCTACAAATAAATTTTCGTTTAGAGCAGGCCAAAAGTAGTTTTAGTTTTGGCGCTGCCAAAAGATCAGTGCTAGGCTGGATCTGCTGGAGAGACTCTCTGCTGTGATTTGGTTGTTACAATGTAGTGTAATTATTTGTTAAACAGTGTTTACAAGTGTTTTTATGCTTTATCTAACAGCCAATGAAGCAAAGGGAATGGACATAAACATTCCTTCTGTTGCAGCAGGGATTGAAGGTTTACTGTTATTTAAATTTACATGACAAAAATGAATAACATTGCACTGTTTTAGCATTGCAGTTTTAATAAAATGCTGTGCATTCAACATGTCTGGGTTTGGTGTTAATTGATTTGTTTGAGCTATAGTAGTTATAAACTTCCGGCAATTATTTGGCATTATCTTAAAGGAATAGTTCACCCAAAAATTGAAATTTCCTGAGTTTTTACTCGCCCCAATGCCAACCAAGATGCATATGAATTTCGTTCCTCAGCTGAAGACAAATTAAGGTTTTGGAGGAACCATTCCAGGATGTATCTCCATCTAATGCAAGTGAAAGTTGAAAGTGAAACATAAACCATTTCTGATGGTCCCAAAATTCATAGTTAGGCACTTACAAAGGGCTCCACACAACCCCAGCTGACAAATAAGGGTCTTCTCTAGCCAAATAATGAGTCATTTTTAGAAACAAATAAAAAATTATGTAATTTTTAACTACAAATGCTCACCTTGGTCCAGCTCTGTGAAAGAAAGTCGTATACATTTTGGATGGCCTTGGAGTGAGGAAATGATCAGGAAAGTTTTCCTTTTGATTTTCCTTTTTCCATTTTAAAAATGGTCTGAAGACTCTACAGAGAAGTCTGGAAATTTGAGTATGACGACTTTTTTTTTAATGGAAAATGAGCTAGGAACCCTTTTTTGTTTATTTGAGTGATGTCAGACATTTTCTTTTCCTGTCTCTGCAGGTTCTTAGTTCATTAGGCTACCATGTAGTCACATTCGATTATAGAGGTATGTTGAGTGTCATTTTAAAGCATTATCCTATCATTTGAGTCAGAATCCCATTCCCAGTGCTGAATTTAAGCACCATGTGGTTTTGTTTGTTTGTGCAGGTTGGGGTGACTCTGAGGGCAGCCCTTCAGAGAAAGGGATGACGTCAGACGCCCTCTTCCTCTACCAGTGGATAAAGCAGCGGATTGGCCAGAAGCCCCTGCACATCTGGGGTCATTCACTCGGCACAGGGTGAGATGAACTCGCCAGAGCCATCTCAGAGAGATCTGAGGATACTGTTCCTTTCTCTAGAAGAGGAACTTCTTGTTCTTGGAATAATATTTTGGCATTCATTTGACATAAAGGAATTGATTGTGTAACACCCTGTGGCATATTTGAACTGCTGCTGATGCTGTACATTCCTGTTTTTCCAGAGTGGCCACTAACCTAGTGAGACGGCTGTGTGACAGGGGTATGTGATCATTAGTTTGTGTGTACTTATGGGCTGGGATGTTGAAACCGAGAACAAACCCTAGCCAGCAGTGTAAAACTAAAATTTTTGTAGACCAAGTAGAAACTTCCGACAGCGGGTTGCAGCCGGTTGAACCTTTATCCTTACCCATTTACCTACCTTCAAAGAAATCACATTGAGTAAAGGGATGAATTCTATGTCACCTCATTATTATTCATGAGCACATTCTTGTAGACTTGTTCTAAAATGAAATCCAAAAGATTTCCAGGTCTGTAAAAGTTGTTGAAATACTATCTTAAAAGGTCATGGGCATTTCTATAGTCAATATACAAGGCAATTCAAAAGTGACAGTAAAGACATTTATGATGATACGGAGAAAAAAAAAATCTATTTCAGTAAATTACTCTTCTTTTATACTTCCTGTTCATCGAAGAATCCTGAGAAAAATTATCAGTTTCCACAAACAAATTAAGCGGTACAACTGTTTTCAACATTGACAATAACACGAAATGTTTCTTGAATAGGCAAATCAGCATATTAGACCGGTTTCTGAAGGGTCATGTGACACTGAAGACAGGAGTAATCCTAAAAATTCAGCTTTGAATCACAGGAATAAATTACATTTTTAAAAAATATATTAAAATAGAAAACAGTTATTTTAAATTGGAAAAATATTAGGGTTTTACTCTATTTCTGATTAAATAAATTCATCTTTGGTGAGCAAAAGAGACCCATTTCAAAAACATTTTGAACTAAAGTGTAAATGTTCTCGATATGCTTCTAAAGTATTTATTTGGCTAGAGTTTAATGTTTGTGAGTGTGATCTATATCAAGCCTTTTTTCAAAATCCTTCTTATCCACACAAATGACTGGAAAAGTCATGACTAATTCTGGAAAAGCATTGGTCAGAAAGTGTGGAAACCCTAAATGTCAAATTTGAGTCTAAACCATTTATTAATATTATTTAATAATAATTATAATTGGCTCACATAAAGAACGATGAATGTAAATTGAAGTGCCCTGATTTAGGAATATTATTTCTTTATTTCTTGTCAGTAAGGAAGCTGCGACTCTGATTTGACGTTTCAGAAATAGACGAGCTTTAATAGGCACTGACTAGATTAAGAGTGGACTTATGTAATCGGCAAACACTTCAAGTCTTTAAGTTACATTAGCGTGTATTTGAGCCGCTGTTACAAAACTTGGAGTGATGCAGACTTCCTACCTCTGTGTTTATAGGAACGCCCCCTGACTCGCTGATTTTAGAGTCGCCCTTCACCAATATCAGAGAGGAAGCCAAGAGCCATCCCTTCTCTATGGTGAGAAATCAAGTTCCTGTTCACTCTCAAAGTATCATGTGATACTTGTTCACTCTCAAAGTATCAAAGTATTCACTCTCAAAGTATTCATTCGTGGCCTTTGTGCCACGAATAAAAGCAAGACTGATATATGTTAATTTCTTATATATGTGTAACAGGTTTACAGATATCTACCAGGCTTTGATTGGTTCTTCCTGGATTCAATTACTGCAAATGACATCCGATTTGCCAGTGATGAGAAGTAAGTTCTTCTTCTCTTCTCTTCTATTTTGTTTGTTTTCCTGTAAGTTTAAGTGTGATTGTTTGTTTACCTTGTGTCCACCTAGGGAAACTGTTGAGTGTTTACACAATCTCGGCTCTCTGTTCTGTAGCATTTTACATACTGGAGGCTTCATCTTTTGATTTGTTTTAGAAACAGACTTAATGTGAATGCTTGTGTACTGTAAAGAGAGCACTTTAGTATTCAGCCCCATGTGAACATTGATTCTTCAGACATAGATGCAATTCATTACACAGACCTCCAGTGCAAGTTTCCAGGCTGTAATAAGACAAGCTCTATGAAAACCCTATAAGGTTGTACCTCTTTTGAGTACTTTGGAGTATTTCAAACACCTGAAGAAACTGTTTCTGTCTGTCTCTTAGTGTCAAGCACATATCCTGTCCGGTTCTGATCCTGCATGCAGAAGATGACACAGTCGTACCCTTCCAGCTGGGAAAGAAGGTAAAGCATCACTGACTACGTTTACATGTAGCCAATATTCGGGTTATGGTCGGGTTAAGGTCACTATTCGGGTTTCTGAAGCATTAGGGATAACCTGTTTACATGCGTGAGCAGAGAGAGTTTCTCCTGTATACATGGAATCGCAATATGCCGATGTAAACGGCGACGCACGGTTAGCGTCTGGACGTACGGACAACCTTAAGAGACAATACGGTCATTTCCGATTCTTCTTCCTGTATCCAAAGACAAACACAACAGCAGCAGCACGCGGATAATGAATAGTTCGGGGCAGATAGCGATCGCCTTTTTTTGCGCTTTGGTGCTGGTACTGACCCACCAGCAGTGTAACTTTTCGGTCACCTTCTTGTATATCTCACTATTTCGGTACTTTCTGCCATCAACAAAAGACATTACATTCATGGTTTTCACCACACTAATAAAGAAATTGGTCTCCTCCTCGCTCCAAAAGTACGCTGTGCTGCGTCTCGACATGTTTACTTCCGGTATACTGCACGCAGGTTTTGTATGCGTCGAGAAGTTCCTCTACTCAAAAGACCAAGATTCCTTGCGAATAGAACATGCGCAGAACACAAATCACTATGGGGATATGCCGATACGCGTTTACATGACCAAAAATTCCGGTTTTGAACGGGTTATTGGCTGCCTGTAAACGTAGTCAATGTCAAACAATGACAGGGTTCATTTAAAACTGTAGAATGGATAGTTCAGACTCTAAATTCTGATTGGATGAGATATGCTCGTTATATTTGGATTAAAATCATTTTGATCTCTTGTTATGATTAAACCTAATTTCTGCTTTTTAAAGCACATATAGCATGTCTGATGGTATTTTTTTAAAACTTTTATCTGCAATGTTTCTCAGGCTCAAGTTTTGCTATATACATATGAGGATGTGCATTAAACAACATGTTACATGTCAAAAAAAATCATATACCAAATAAAGTTGCAGTAAAAATAGTTTTTGTGTGGTTAAGAAATAACCTAAACCTAAATATATCTTCATTACAAACCATTGGTATCACTTTTTTTTATATTTTGTATATTAACTAAAATTATTATACTATATAGAACACAACCACACAACCACGGTGTTAAATATAGCTGTTTGATTTAGGGTTATTATAGTTTACTAAAACCATAAAAAATAATCTGTTACTTGAAATAAAGTAAACATTAACTGAAATAAATAAAATATCAAAACTGTAAATGTATTTTATTTTGTTTTTTTGTTTTCATAATTTGTTTTTGTATCTTGATAATAGATAATAGTCATATAGTCATCCTAATACATTTGTTTGAAAGATGCTGTTCTCTCTGTCTATCCACAGCTGTATGATTTGGCGGCTCAGAGTAAGAGTCTGAATGGACATAAGGTTCAGTTCATCCCGTTCTCCAGCTCTCTGGGCTACAGACACAAGTTCATCTACAAGAGCCCACAGCTACCAAATATACTCAGGTATGTACTATACACATTACAAACTGCAGCCATCTGTACTTTTTCCCAGTGCTCAGTGCTGACAAAACAGTAAAGCAACATTAATCTTATTTTTTGGGTGTGAATACAAGCTATTTTTAGGATTGTGCCAGGTGGTGTAATTTTGACATTCTGCTCCAGGTCCCCGACCAACAGCCGAGCCAATAGTAATTCAGACACACATAAATCACTGTCATTCTGTTCCAGTTTGTGCTGGTACTGAACCAACAAACAGATCTGGTTTTATTTGAGATGGGGTTGTTGGTACAACAAGGGAGACAGACCTTTACATTTCTTTAGTGTAACACTAAAGGTGGTGTTCTCAAACATTTTGTCAACTGAACCGCAGTGATCAAAATTATTTATTTGTAAAAGCCTGAGATTTGAAGTAATAACCTTTTGTTTTCTAAATACATTAAATTGAGTTAATAATTGAATGACTGATTCTTTTTTAAGTTGAGATTTTTTATTTTAATTTGTTCACTTTTTAAATGTATTAATTAAATACACCTGAATATACACTGTATTTGGACACTGAGACAACTCAGGTTAAACTTTATGTATTAGTTAAAGTCTGCAAGACTTTTTCCAAGAACTTACTACCTTTCATGGACATGTTTTCTTTTTCAATTACTGTTGAACAACTAGTCCGACTTTGAAGGTTATGTTTTTTGGACAAAATAGATAAATTTGTCAAAATTTGTAACTGTATATCTATGGTTTTGCTATCTATCTTTATACATGACACTGAAGTGTGGCTAAAGCATCAGAATCCTTCTATACTTTTATAGATATTTGTATATACTATTATACATATTTTTGTACATATGTTTTTTATAGATATATTTAATGTAATTTATATTGATTTAAATGTAAATTTTTGTCTAGATTAATTCAACAATAGCATTTCTACTGTAGCAAATCCCGCCCATGAAACCCAGTTTTATTTCTATTAGATTTTGAGAAATCTAATGTGTTTTTGTTCTCTTTGTCTCTCTGTCTCAGTGACTTTCTCAGTGCAACGCTTCCTCACATGTAATCAAGATCATTTTACCTGACTGCCCTCTCTCACACACTGTCAGTTAAACACACACAATGTACATTATCCGCACCGTGTACATCACGTGTACATGTGCACACACACACAAGCATGGACTGAAGATGCACCGGTTCCTTTTGCATTCCTTTGTTAACACAACCTACGGAGGGAGAAAGTTATCATCTTTGAGAGAGTGACAGGACTGGGTGATTTGTTTCACCGCCTCCTGTTGTCATAGTAACAGATCTGAAGGGGCAGCTGGATCACAAAGTATGCAAAATAATATGCAAATATGCACTGAAATTAATGCGCAACGAACCTCTTCAAGGAAAGAAGTACAGATGAAGTTTTAACAATGGCACTGAGAAGACCACACGGTCAAAGGGACAAATCAGGACAACATGCTATAATGATGTCACCGTCAGTGCTTGCTGACTGCGATTCACTGTTTTGTTTTTACGAGCGTACAATAACCGACTTATTAACAATATCGTGGACCTGAATTACACTCAATGTGAACAGCGAGTTGTTTTAGGTTGAACTTGAATTTTATGTACAATAAAATGTTGTCTTTCTTTTTGTTTCTTCCCTTTTAAATGATGTGTCTCCTGAATGATTTTAAAGTGCAGATTTTTGTGCTGCCTTTGCATTAAAACTCTGTGACTTTTTTATGGGGTTTATTGTGTTTATGCTGTAATGTTTGCTTGGTACATATGCAACCCAACTGCAATCAGAACTGGATGAGCTTTTGACATGACTTTTCCCTCCCCAAATTCCCATTGTTTCATTATTTTAATGCATTTGGTTGATCTATGCTAGTTTGCATGCCTTTTACTGGAAAAAAAGATTGTTGCTCTGTCAAAAGAAAAAACTGTATGCAAAATCACTTTCTTTTCTTCGTTATGTCGTTTATATATTTTCTTTGGTGTGTATACTCACTTTGCACATTCCAAAAAATTATATATTAAAAACAATAATTCCTTGTTACCATTATATGTTGGATACCCACATCAAAAACCCTAGTGACAAATCTTGATTTTTGAATGTGATTTTTGAAAACTTATTTTTTATTAATATTACATTAAATTTGTCCCCTCCCCTTTAATATAGAACCAAAAAAAAACTTTATATAAATCAGCAACTCACTGATGTACACTACTGTTCAAAAGTTTGGGGTCAGTAAGTTTTTCTCTTATGTTCACCAAGGCTATATTTATTTGACCAAAAATACAGGAAAAACAGTCAAATTGTGAAAGGGTACTTATGCAGTTTGGAGAAGTATGGGGTCTGATTTGAGTATTTTCCTGGAAAGTCTGGAAAAGTATGGAAAAAAGTATGGAAAAATATAAAATTAAGAATTTCTAAACTTATACAAGAGGAGCGGTTTCATGACAAAGTGATCATTTAGTGATGGTCTAACACGACTGAATGAATTTAAGGCGCACATTTTCATTACACAAAACTGTTTGTCTTTACCTTAATCTCATTAAAAGAATGTGTGTGCCACTCAAACCAGCAACAGATAAAGGATCAAACGATCATTTAAATCAGACTGTACTTTGCTGTTGGGTGGCCGTGCCACATCAAATCACATTTACAGTATCAAACTGTGTCAGAGGTGAATACGTGAAGGTTATAAAGCACTTTCGGTTTCTTCTTATCATACCTGTGCATGTTATCACTTCTAGAAAACGATCAAAAATTAAACGTATAGATGAATGTACTGTATTACAATTACAAATATAGTACTGAAAATAGTGTTGTATGCACCATTTATGTTAAATATGGTTTGAACTTTTTTTTAAATGGGAAATGTGTAGGAACCCTGTATTACAATATATTATATTGCATAATATTACAACATATTTTATTCCTGTGATGCAAACCTGAATTTTCAGCATCATTACTGCAGTCTTCAGTGTCACATGATCTTTCAGAAATCATTCTAATATGGTGATTTGCTGCAGTTTTTATTCTGTTGAAAACAGTTGTGCTGCTTAATATTGTGTAAACCATGATATTTTATTATTTATGAATAGCAATACAAAGAAAACTTTATTTGAAATCTTTTGTAACATTTGTCACTTTTGATCAATTTAATGCATCCTTACTGATTTGTGTTCTTTCAAAAGAAAAAAGATCATACTGAACCAAAACTTTTGAACAGTAGTATACTTTGTTCATTTGTTCAAAGTTCATTCTGACCTAAACTTCACTTTTAGTGTATCTTCCAATGTTGTATAGTTGTGTTCTCTAATTTGGCTGAATAATGACTCTACAAATAACGACAATGTGCAATAACGACATACCTTTGATTTGCTGACATCTTGTCATGTATATTTGATGAACATATTTTCTTCCCAGTGTGCACTGACCATCTGATAATTCTTATCTGCGAACACAAGTTAATCTTACTGTAATACAGGCCTTTTGAAAATCGAGATCTGCTGTATTGTTGCTCTGTGTGTCAGGTTATATTTGTCAGACTTTTTTTTTTTTGGGCTGGTAATGATAGGAAGGTCATGTGAGCATGCAAGCTTGGATCATCTCAAGGCTCTGTTTGTACACTCTCAATGTTACTCTCAGAAAGAAATTGCATCCCAATATTTTTTGTTTTCTTCTGCCAGTGTGGGCTCATGATGGACTGATACACTGAAAGCAAAACAACCAAAATATCTTAATTTGCAAAGGATTATGTAGAAATGATCAAGTTTTAGTGAGACCACCAGGTCCTAGAGAAGTGCAATAATCTTATCTAAAGCCGAAGGACAACCATACTGTAAGACAGACCAAAAACAAACTATATATGGAGGTATGAATGAAGCCACTCAATTATGTATCCTGTTGTGTTAGAATGTAAAAATGGACCACAGTTTATTTGGATGTCACTGCTCTGAACACAGATTTTATTCTGTCGTCTTTGTTGATGTTGACCAAACTTTGCATATTTGAATTATATTTTAAAATTATTTTTTGTAATGAAATGAAATACTGCCCAGTTATTTTAACAGCAACTCTGTTACTTTTTGCAGACTATATCATGAGTGGTTTACAATGTTTGTTTTCTTCTAAGCTGCTAAACCTTACTGGACACATGCACAGATGTAAGTACAGTATGTTTGTTTGTCTACAATAAAAGAAATATGTATCGCTTTCTGAGATCCACTATTTTTAAAACCTTTATACTGAATCCCAGGACGGCAGAATTTTTTTTTTAAGTACCTCACTGACTGACTTTCCCCCCTTCCCCATGTAGCAAAATACACACGCATATACAAATAAACCATAATGTGAAAAATGAATAGACCGGGACAAACTCAAATCCAGTTGAACTAGTTACACTACATGGAAGCTTGCGTTCACTTTCATCTTTCCTGACACCTGTTCAAGCCATTCATTTCTATACGGAGTTATATGAACATGGCGTAACATAAGACAACAGCCTTCAGTCTTTACAACAATGAACAGATTCTCCAACTTGCAATTGGAATTGCCTTGTTTAGTCATTTAAGTCAACAGCATACTGTTTTTATTTATTTTATTATTCGTTAACATGGTAATATCCTTACAGTCCTTGTGTAAAAAAAATAGCAAGAAAACCAGGCCTCAGTACAAGTGTGAATGTTGAAAGATGACATCCATAAGCATACATTCAAATGACAGCCTGGAATCTGTAGCTTGAACTGACCCTTTTCATAAACTGACTTTTTTCAATTCTAAACAGTATTACCAAGTGATGATATGTTTGTGCTAATGTATCTGAAATGCTATGCAAAATGGAGCACAAATTGACATCAGCTCACCCTGACAAAATAGAAAATATAATGTACTATTTGATGGATTCCTGTGAGTTTACATCATAAAACGAGAATAGAGGATATATGGCAGCTGGATGAAGTATTTACATTACTGTTGTTAATATTGCACAGTATGCAAACAAGGCACCCTTTAACCTGCGTCAGAAAGCTTGAATAAAAAGATAATTTGGACACAGAACCACATGCTTTCTGGAGTCATTACATTAATGCTGTTTGCCACTTTTGAGACGGTTGTTTCTGACTGGTTATATACTGTATTTTAGGGCAGGGAGACTAATTATACGAAATTTAAACAAACCAAAGGTGGCTGATGATCAAATATTTCCTGAAGCTACTAAGACCTATTCCAGGATGCAAATGATAGTTAGGTCTCCAATGTTTTCCAGTTGTTGATTTCACTTCCTAAAATACATAAAACAGGGATAGAACTATAGTCATGGCTATTGAAATTAGTTTCATCTCAGTTATAATCAGTCAGAATGCCCACTCTTAAAAGTGATACAAGAAATGCAACAAAATTGAGAATTTACACATGCATTAACACAGCTGTAAATTTAGGCTAGACAAAGCTCTAACTAAATGAAGCTTCAATAAATTAGTCTCAGATGAGCAAACAAATTGAATTGGCAAAACCGAATCCATGAAAACGGAGTATGGGCAAGTGAAAGTAACAGTGATTTTAAATGTACCACAGTGCACATGGAGGGGTTAGTTTGTGTGTATATTAAGGGTACAATACAGTCGTTACATTCAAAAAGGTTCCATGTGGTGTAATGCATAGTGAGAGAAACCTGAAGGCACACCAACACACTGGGAATGGTTGCGAAACAGGCAAGCAGACCCGGTGTTCCCTGCTCCCTCATTCCCGTGGTTCATTAGGTGGCGGGATCTTGACGTCTGACGGCTCCACTCCCCAGATCTCACGGGCGTACTCCGTGATGGTGCGGTCACTGGAGAACTTTCCAGAAGCAGCAATGTTCCTGATCACTGTTCTGGTCCATTCTTTTGGATTCTGTATATAGAAATAAAAAAGAGTGGGGGAATTTTACTTACGTTAAAGATGTATAGGCAAAACTGCTTGTTTCCCAATAGCAACTTTTTTAAGCTCTCTTCATTCATTATTGCTCAAAAATCAGTTTTACATTTTGAGCAGTGAAAGACACATTCAAACTCGAAGTACATCAATCAGCCAATAAATGGTCATTTTCAGATTATTATTAACAGGAGTGTCAGGGCGCCCACTTGTGTCACTTACAAAAACATTTTCAGTTCTCAGATATTTTATAACATTTCATTAAAAATGCAGTTCAAAATTATAGGTTTAATATAGATCATAAAGAAAAAAATATTTAAATGTTCAAATTACGAAATAGCCATTGAAAAACCCATATTGGTAGACCACTTATGAATATCCAAACCATCTGAACTCACCCTGTAGAGTTCATTAACTTTTTCTTGACTGCTGATATATGATTCATAGTCTGCAAACACCTTGAACCTGAGAGAGAAAAACAACAGAAGTCACTAAGACACCTCCTACAAATGTAAAAATAAATGTGAACCATTTCAAAGATATTCAGACAAGTGCACTCTTTGCCGCCCACCTGTCATGATTCATGAGCATGTTGACAATGTCTTTGAAGAGTTCAGGCTCTTTGGGGCTGAAGAATCCAGTGCTGATTTGATCCATCACCTGTTTGAGTTCAGGCAGACTCTCGTAGTATTCCCTGGCATTGTATCTAGATAACAAACAGTGATGTTATTGTAGACTCAAACTTAAACTATTAAAAGTTGTTTTTCAGTCACCGAAATAAAGCTGAAATCAAAAACGTAAATATGTAAAAACAAAAAGCATTAAAAAAAAAACTAAAAATGGCAAATCACATAACTAAAATAACCAAAATTTTAAAGAAAAAAACGGAACATAAAAACTATGATACTATTGGGACAGTTTTTGAATTTCCGCCTTGTGTAACAACAAGTTTATATTATAATGAAAGGATGCGTGACATACTCTTATGTAATGAGTCAAAACCCTTCTTTTCAGAATTCGTTTTTTTTTAACTTTAGCATAATCCAGCTAGCTCTTGAACATGTTTTGTGGTTGATTAGGGGATGCACAAATGAAGAGGTTGGGAAAACCCAATTTTGAACACAAACAATGGTTCTCTATTGCAAGTTTGGTCATTTTCTTAATTAGCAAAGCCTTTAAGCACTGTCCCAATCACCCAGAATCATGCGGTCCCATCCACCTAAATTGTGACAAAATAAAAACAACCCACTTCTGAAAATAGAAACATATACATTTTTATTTTTTTTATTTTGAGCATCATATTCATGTTTCCATCGAAGGTTTGTGTAAAATAGTAGTTTCAGACCAATGAGGGCATCCAATTTTGACTATGTGGTCAAAAAAAGGTTTTATTTTTACTCATTAGGATAGAAACTGTATAGTTATACTATCCCATTTGACCTTATGTCCCAATCACCCTTAATTCACTCCTTTGTTATTTTAGTGTTATTTATAGTGATCACAAAACAAATCCAGTCAAAAGGAAATAATTCCACAACTGTCACAATCAGGAAGGTACATTTAACTTTGGTAACGCTTTACTACAAGGTTTCATTTGTTAACTACATTAGTTACCATGACCAAACAATGAACAATAATTCTAATGCATTTATTAATCTCCAGAGCTGTAACGAACTATCAATGAACAGTTATACTTTTAATAACTAATGTTAGAAAAGATTAATAAATGCTGTAACAAATGAAGTGCTTATTGTTAGGTAATTTTAGCAAATGCATTACCTAATAGAACCTTATTGTAAAGTGTTTCCATGTTTGACTTAATCATTCCTCCCATCTAGACCCATGTTCTCTGTCTTATTCGGTTTATATCTATGCACTCTTTCTCACCCCTTTTTGTCCATGGCCTCCACATCCTCGACCCGCATGCCAAAGATGAACAGGTTTTCCTCTCCAGCTTCTTCTGCCATCTCCACGTTGGCGCCGTCCATGGTGCCGATGGTCAGAGCGCCGTTAAGCATGAACTTCATGTTTCCCGTCCCGGAGGCTTCAGTGCCTGCAGTGGAGATCTGCTCGGACAGGTCGGCAGCAGGGATCACTGAAGAGCAAAGCACATGACAAATTCAAATTCCATTATAATCTATGACATCCAACAAATAAAATAACTTTGATGCAGCTTTAGCAAAAACAATTATTAGATTATCTTGACAAATATCTAATAAATCTGATCTGATATTTTTATGGCTATGTGACTTTTAATGCATGTTAATGCATTTACTCACCCTTCTCAGCTAATGAGACTCTATAGTTCTCCAGGAAAATGACTTTCAGTCTGTCTCCCACCACAGGATCATGGTTGACCACATCCCCCACTGAGGTGATCAGTTTAATGATAATCTTTGCCATGTGATAGCCTGGTGCCGCCTGCAGGAGGCAGTGCAGGATCAGAGAAAAAAAGCCTTTTAGCACTGGACTCTTTATAATAGAACAGTGGTTCTATTTATATATATTTTTTTATTTATTCACATACCTTTCCTCCAATCATTACGGTCCTGGGAACAAACTTCTTGTTTGGTTCTTTCTTGATCCCTAGAAAAGTGCAGAATAAAATAATTTTTACATTTACAGCCATTTAAAAAAAAATCTACGAAATTATGATAAAACAAAAAAAAGTGCAATGTTCTCTTTGGTCAGTTCGTCAGTGCTCAGATAGGTGGCAGTGTTCAAGTACTGATCTTCTATCTTGAATACATTGCTGTGTTTTTCTTAGTGCATTTGCGTACTGTTGTATAAAGTGATGACATGAAGGCAGTTGAGCAGTTGTCTCTTGTACTCATGGATTCTTTTAACATGGATGTCAAAGATGGACTCAGGGTTAATCTTTACTTTGTACTCATTCTCCAGATAAGCTGCAAACTTCTGCTTATTCTCCTAAAAATTACAACAAATAAACCTTTAAACATTCAATTTTTACATATAAACATATAATCACATTATAAATATCAAAATCAAAGAAGGTATGTCCTTATTTATAAAAAAAAAAAAACTATTTTAAATGTAGACCTGCTTCACTTTAGCCACATCCCGAATGAACATTTCATCATTGATGAAGTCCAAAAGTTTTCTTAGTTGGAACAGATCCGTCAGGAAGTCCTCACCAACTTTCTGAAAGGGAAAGATAGTGAGGGACAGAAAAAAAAAACTGTGTGGGTAGAGCGAGCAAGAGTATAACTTTTTAAATAAAATACTACTTTACACCAACTGCATGAATAAGAAGTTAAGAAGGGCACCTCAGCGATGATGTCAGCCAGGCCAGGGTTGCAGAGCAGCAGCCAGCGACGAGGAGTGATGCCGTTTGTCTTGTTCTGAAACTTCTCCGGCTCAACATCACAAAAGTCCTTAAATCTTAACCAGTTAAAAAAAAAAATTTAATTTCTGAAAATTCCAAATGTAACTATCAAAAGAACTTAATTTCAATATACAATTGACCTAAATAGCATTAAAAAAATGCTCCCATGGCTTTCTGGAAATAATTCATTCGCGGTCAAATATTTCTGTACATGGACTTATGCACTCTACTCACACAGTGGTTTTGACAATGTCTGAGTGAATCCGTGCAACTCCGTTGACGGCGTGTGACCCGACCACACAAAGGTGAGCCATGTTGATCCTCTTTGGATCACCCTCCTCGATAAGAGACATCCTGCGCAAACGATCATGGTCGCCTGGATACAGCGCAGCAATTCTCTACAACAGAGAGTCCATCAGACCAACCACAAATAACTATGATGATCTTGAGTTAGTGTATGTTTGATCCTCACATCCAGATGCCGCCGGTTGATCTCATAGACAATCTGCAGGTGTCGTGGCAGAAGCTTCTCAAACATGTAGACAGGCCAGCGCTCCAGAGCCTCGGGTAACACCGTGTGGTTTGTGTACGCACACGTCTTTGTGGTAACCTCCCATGCCTACATACACGCATGCACACTTTAATGCGGATTTTGGAAAGTTCTATTATAAATAAAATAACAAAATGAAGAAAATAACTTACAAGAAAATTGTCTGGCTGAATGAACAATACTTTTCATTATATTAGCAATACTTTGTATTTTTCTGCCTAGTCATGTTGACATGAGTAATAGACAAATGCAGAACAACAAAACAGCTGTGAAGGAATTAGCCTGGACATCCCACCTTTTCCCAGTCCAGCTGCTCTATATCCACCAGGATTCTCATGAGTTCAGGAATCGCCAGAGCTGGATGAGTATCATTCAGTTGAATCGCCACCTGAGAGAGTGGTTTTGAAACCGTTATTCTTTGTGAGAGCAAAAACCTTTGCCGTTTTTACATTTGTGACTGAAAATTCAGTCAATTAATGCATTTCGTGTCATATGACCTTTTCAGGGAAAGCCTCAAAAGAGGTGCGCACGGGATCCCTGCAGCCAAACTTTGAAGATTTAAAGCGTCTGATGATGTCCTGCAGAGTAGCAGCCACCACAAAGTACTCCTGCTTTAAACGGAGCTCCTTCCCTTCGAAAAACTAACACATGCACATACAAAGAAATCCATTCATATTAAATACAGACTCACTGAAAGCTTTACAAAAAGCAAAACATTCAATTTACTGTCAGTTTTTCGGACAGAATAACCGAGCATTGTTTTTTCTTAGTTTAGTAGTTGTGTGAACAGAAACAATATACACTACTGTATCAAAGACACATAGACCCACTGTTGCTCAGAACATATTAGTCTTCCATTTTCATACTTCCTCAATGTATTTCACATGTCAATGGCACTGTTGCATAAGATAAGAGTTTTCGCTGCTGAAATCTGCTCATGCCAGTCAGCTGAAGCTTATTTTGCATACCAGCATCGACTCAGTCTAAATTTACGCACATATGATTGTCAATGTTTGTTATTATAGTAACTTAACGCATATCACGTTCAAATTCCTGCTCTCTGTTCTCTCTCTCTGTGTACATTCTGTCCATCAAGCATCCTCAGCAAGAGTTTTTTTTAGCTTTGAAAAGTGAGTGTACGTACATTGTCATTGGGGTAGAGCACCCGGGAGATGTTCTCTGCCAGGTTTCGGTCCAATACAGCCTGGATGTAATCTCCCACATTGACTACAATTAAAAGAGACAATTTCAAAATTACATGCAAAAATGCCTGTTTTGTTGAGTATTCCTCGCAAGCAAAGCCTTAAATGAGTTCCATTAAAGGTGCCATGTCTCAGAATTAGATCAAAAGAATAAGAAATAAGGGCGATGATGTCATTAAAAAAATGAAAAGTTATAGTGTAGCAGAGATATCAACCTGAATTAGCATGCTAAATTACTAGCCCCGGCCTGACAGATGTCATAATACCAGTTTCGGCCATGGGAGGCGGTATGAGGGCAACACCAGCCAAACTGCAATACACGAATAAGTTGCATGGCTTGTGGGCGTATTTGAACCTGATGTCAATCGTGTGGAAAGTACAACCCACTACTACAGTTCAGTTCAGGGAAGAGAGCGGAAGAATAGCTGAAGCCCTTGGCAAGAGACCCTTACCACAACCATCCGCTGCAGGGGAAAAAAACGTGCTCGGAATCACAAATAAAATCGGATAAAAAAAGGAGCAGAACCAGAGTTAACATTGGCACTGCTTTCCATCTTTGGAGACAACTAATGGAAATGAAAGAAATGAGGTTTGACTCCGAACTTGCAACATTTCTTTTGGATTGGTAAGTAAGATGCTGTCAGTATTTCGCTAGAAGTTCGTTTTATATGTTTGTTTAGTTTTTTCGGGAAGTTATAACATAGAAATGTATCGAAGGCTGTTCGATATAAGTTCTAAAGTTAGCGATGGCTACATTGAAAGGTGTAATGAGAACTACGTGAGCTATATTATATTTACTAAATTGCTTTCCTGAGGTAAATCTGACATATATTGTTCTCCAGCTATGTTATTGACCTCTGCACGCTGATTAAAAAAAATTATTGGTCGTATGATGTATGAAGAATACATTTTGGTAAGTTGTAGCATACTGTATCTTTCAACAGTGTTCGTGTGTTTTTACTATTAGCTAGTAGAGATGATCGGTTCACGTGCGCTAGGGATCTGTCGTGTAACGTTAACATTTACAAGCGGCAAAACGGTATTTTTTGTTTGAATTGCGTTATAACATTGACAGAATCGGTGACGGTGAATTCGTGAGAGTTTGCAGCTCTGAATGCCGCTAGCTTGGTCAACAGCAGCGAATGCTGTCTGTCAAATTAATGTAATTCAAACTAACAATAAAAATGTAATATGAACAAAACGAATATGAACATTCACTGGTGAAGGGGAGTAGCTTGAAGATGTCAATTAAAAATCACTTGAGATCAACCAATGTTCCTCTGGAGTCAAAACGTCCTCTATTAGGAGTTGGCTCGGCTTCGGCTATGGCTCTAGGGTGGTTGTGAAGGTAGGGGCGGAGCATAGAGACTATGCCGTTTCTCGTTTGTTACTTTAGAGTAGATCAATTCACTTTCTGGAGGTAGACTGCCCCCATCTGGTATGGAATGTGGAGTATGAATTGATTTTTTTTGCGGATATTACACAAGGCACCTTTAAGTCTTAAATTAACGTACATGCACGTCATATACTGTATGGTATGTCTTAAAAGTGACAGCAGCCTAATAAACCAACTGCTGTCTGTCATTAAGGATAATCAAAGAATCACTCACTACTCTTGGCTGAATAACTTTTGTAGCTTTAATAAGGTTTAATCGATATTTAATTTATAATTTACGCAGTGAAGGTTGTGAAGTATTTGATAACTTCATTAAATTTGTATCCCCTGTTAGACCTACTCGAAAACATTAAAGCACTGTTTAACAATGTTACACATGGGTCAAAAACAACAGCAGGGCAAGTAGAAATCTAAACTGATCTGACTGGGCCAATAGAAAAAACTCAGCCCTAATATATATATATATAGGGCAAGTAAATGTGACATTTATTATAATGGGTTTATGTGAAGATTGTTTTAAGTTCCCCTCAAATTAAAAGTTGTTATATTTTTTAAAGCCTAATAAATGTTCAAATGTATAAGTTTTAATTATACTGTAATTCTGAATGGCTATAATTAATGGTTCGAATTGAGGGGGGAAAAAATCTATTTCATAGAGACATCAGTAGCAGTATTGGTATCAGTGATGCTGGCCTTAAATAAATATTTAAAACTCAGGCTACGGTCTTTATGTTGTTTCTACATTAATTTGAAATAAATATATAATATATATGTAATAAATACATAGATTTTAAAGTTAAGATGTGAATTAGTTAAAAAAAAAATTGATCGATTGACAGTGTGTGAGTGTGTAATTGTGTGTGAGTGTGTGTGTGATATAGAATGAGATATTGAGTGTAGTGCTCAGAGGCCCAACAATCATGAAGGACCTCTCAAAAGCAGGCGTTTCTATGGGTAACGCTGGCCTGTTGCCAGCCGCTCTCCTGTTTCTGTGCTGCTGATGCATTGCTCTGGTGAAGAGGCCTATATTTAGTATTCTACACAGAAACCATTCTCCCAGGAAACAAGTTCACTTTTATATAAACTCAACTGAGAAGGTAAGTGTAGACTCAAACTAACAGTAATATAAAAGACTATTTCAATAATACTGCAAGCAACTGGAAATTTCAAGCATGTAATAATCTAAGCTCACACAAAGCTCACCTGGAATCCTCCAAACAAGCCAGGACAGAGAAGCGCACTTAATTTCAGCGAGTCAGCCAAAAGTACAACCAAACCAGAAATGCGTTATACTGGAGGTCAGACTGCTGATCGTGTGAGCTGATCATTGTGTTGACTCACATTCTTGCAGGTTGAAATCATTAGGAGCTTTGGCAGACCACAGTCTCATAGTATTCACAGTGTTGTTTTTATAACCAGGCACAGGAGTGTCATAAGGCATTGCAAGCACCACCTGCCAAAGAAAAGACAGAGTGCTACAATTATTTTATATAATTTTGCCATCCTATTTATCCACAATTACAGTAACATTCAAAAGCTCAGTAAGGTTTTTTTTGTTAAAAGAAATAATGGACGGATTCATTAAATCAAGAGTTACAAAAAAATATATTTTAATTATTATGTTCTTTTTACCTTTCTATTGAAAAAAACATATAAGTTTGGAAATTGTGTTATACGTACTAGGCAGCACAACTGTTTTCAACATTGATATTAATAAAAAATATATATATTCTTGAGGTCCAAATCATCATATTAGACTGATTTCTGAAGGATGTGACACCGAAGACTGGAGTAATGATGCTGAAAATTCAGCTTTGCCATAATAAAGTTATTTTTTATTGTAATCATTTTATTTATGAAAATATTTTAATAATAATGAGAAATAATATTATTGTTTAACTGTATTTTTGTTCAAATCAATTCAGCCATGAGCATAACATGAGAGAAATTCTTTAAGATATATTACAACAATCTTTTGAATGATAGTGAATGTGGTTGAAGTTTTTTTTTTTCTATAGCTATGTTTCCCACCTGATATCCCACAGCACTAGATCATCACTGACTGACCTGAGTGTCAACCCACTTCGGTCCCTCATGAGTTTGCTCCACTCGGCCATAGAAATGCACAGGAAGCATGTACTCGGGACGGGCCTTCTCCCAAGGGTTACCATAACGAAGCCAATCGTCAGCTTCCTCAACCTAAAAAATTATTTATATTTTCAATATTTGATCTAACTAAATCAAATAAAATGCAATGGTAAACATATACTGAAAATAACCATTATAAATACTATTTTTCAGATTTGGTTTACCTGCCAGCCACTGGTGATCTTCTGGTTGAAGATCCCAAACTCATAACGAATGCCATAACCATATGCCGCCAAACCCAGAGATGCCATTGAGTCCAGGAAACAAGCTGAGAGAGAAAGCAGACATCAAACGCGCAATATGACGGGGACATGCACTAGGATGTAGGGAGTTTTAAATGTAGGTACCTGCAAGACGCCCGAGCCCTCCGTTTCCCAGCCCTGCATCCTCCTCAATCTCCTCTAATTCTTCCAAATCCAGTCCAAGCTGAAGATCAATACATTTCAGAACAGATCATGTTAAAAAAACAACACACACACACATTATAAAAACATATATACAGCACAAATGTCCACATTGGGCAACAAAATTTCAACCGATTATGCAAATTTCGTGCAGTTTAATGTTTCTGCATTCTCCGTGTTCTCTCATTCAAACAAGGAAGGGTTTAGACTAAGAGTTCTGCAAGCCTGTGGCAACTGGTCAACATCCCCCATGAGCGCTCTGTGGGTGAGCAGGGGGAAAACAACAGCTGTTTCTAAAGTTTCAGGATGTTTAAGTAACAGAGCTCTGGGCCAGTACTGCAATTGCTTTGTAACAAATGCTTTACATTAAGTTTGCTATGTCAGTGATGCATTTTACCTGGTAGATGGCCTCATCACAGGTATTCTGCAGCCCAAGATTTATCATGGTGTTCTGTAGAGTTCTGCCCATGTAGAACTCCAGAGACAGATAGTGGATGCGCTGCAACAAAAAACACACAAATAAAACCTCACTGCATGTGCACAGAGATATCTGAACTAGCAGATCATGTAGGCAGGAGACCATAGATAAGATGAGACAATACAAGCTTACAGTGATTAGAAGATGCAACATTTTACTGTCTGATAACATTATAACATTATACTCTCTTATAAAATTACAATTAATCACGATATGAACTGAAACAAAAGGACAACCAATACGTTGTTTTTGGCTGTTTATATTATATACATTTACTCCAATATTATAACATTTATTTAAATATTTTATAAAAAATATTTGAAAACAGGAAATGTGCATTGGGCACAAAGATGTTAAAATAGTTTGAATTAAATCAACTCTTAGAATAAATAAATAATTTTAAAATGATCAAAGAATTTGTAATGCAATCACAAATTACTAATGACGCATTAATATAATTTCCCTATTTATTATGTTGTTAATGTGATATGTTAATGTGTCAACATTAATATGCAATTAACTGTCAATTGCTTTGTTCTGTTATTAATTTTTTTAAGAAATTAAATATTTCAATAAAAATTATAATATTGGAGTAGATGATTATAATATACTATAATATAATATACAATTTTGCTCTCTAGAAAAAAAAAAACATTGATCAAACAGTTTCTTTTCCAGTTCAAATATTAATTAATTGTAATGTTAGAGGAGCAATTTTATCAGACAAGTAGTATTTTCACACTTTTTATATGGTTTACTGCCTACTTATACTCTCTGGTATGTTACTGAAGTACAACATGCCTAATTTGATCATGTTGGCTTGGTATCAACTTTTCATAAGAGTTCATTCATCAGATGTCTGCACTGGGAGAAGTTTACAGACTGCTGAAGGCCTCAAATCCACATTGAACAACATCTGAATACCACAGTAATAAATAAATGCATGCTTCAGTTTACCAGGGCTTAATCACTTCATCGTGCATACTGTGGGTTTAAATAAAGTGACAGTGTTTTACTGTTTTTCCATGGGTCTGAACTTCAACAAGCGTAATGCTTGACAAGAGTGAAGTTCCTGGAAATGCTTCACATATTAGTGTGCTCAACCATATAAAGCTATCTGCTTCCATTAAGAGATATCTAGCCAGGAGGGAAAACACAGGCTTTCATTACTGGCTCAAAGGACTGCTGAAATTAAGCACACACATCCCTGGAAAGCAATCAAGCCCAGAACAGGAACAATCAATAAAGAAATAATTTCCAAAAGACCTAAAGTACAGAAAATTCCCATGTAATGCTACTTTAATTCAAAATACATGGTTAGATTCCATGTTCATCAACAAACAAGTCTCATTAAGCATCAAAACCACAAAAGACTTAGAAAAAAAAGCCTAGTTACTCTCCAAAAAACTATCATGATCTCCCAACTCATTAAGCACCCAGGTAATAGTGCTCTATTAATAGCCACAAGTGATGCTTCACATGGATCATGTCAATGCATTAGATAAAACCTATTATCTTCAACTGGGTTTTACAGTATAGTGGAATCTGTACTTGCCCTAGTGAGCACGGAGAATAAGTGGTTGCAAAATATGACACTAATACTAATGATGCTCTAAAATGACAAGGAACAGATCACACTTTTTTAACAGCTGACCCCATGTCAATGGATGGCCAATGCAAAGAACACCAAGCTTAGGAAACAAATACAGGCAAGCAGTGAAATGAATGACTGACTCACAATAAATGACTGTCCAGGTCATATTCACTGACATTTACAATGCAATATGAATATGATTAAGGTTTGTGCACTTAATTTTAACTACAGAAGACACTTGTGTCATACAGCAGTATGCAATTCTGCAGTAATGCAATTATATGATGGAGGCCCGAAGTTGCCAAATGCATAAACAAAATGTTTAAATTCGTAAACATTAATTCCACGTTAAATGCATTTCATGTAACTTATCCCACTTCTCGACTACTGCACAAACATGATGCCACTTCCTCGCTGCAAGAGGAAGAGATCCGTACCTTCGGGTCTTTCTCATAGTAATACTGCTGAGTGCGGATCCAGCGGCCCACCAGGTGATCCCGCACCGTGTGAGCCAGGGCGAAGTAATAATCCCGCGGGGTGGCCACATTGCGGTCCTTCACTAGAGTGAAGTGAAGATGCCTGTTGAAGCTCTTTTTGATTTCGACAACATCCCCCAGTCCAGCTATACCACGAACACTGATCTGCTTGCGCTTTTCCTGATCGGTTAGAGGTTTGGACATGTTGCCAATGCGTTTAAAAAGCAAAGAATGAAAATTTGGACCCTTAACTTGTGCACAAGTTGGTGCGGTGCAGAAGGACTTTACACGCACTGTTCCCTGGCTTTGAGACACACCCCTATGTCAAATGGAGAAGGAGGTGGGCGGGCTTAAATCCCGCCTGTTTATTGGCTAGTGACACTTTCGTAATTGCGTCCCCATAGGCTGCGTGAGACGTCAATCATCTATGCAACGCTAACTAGCTACCACTGATCTATATAGAATGACATTTATAATGTCATTCTATATAGATCAGTGCTAGCTACACGTTTGCTAATGTATTGTGACCTAGGTGGGCCGGTTTGAGCAAATTCGCCGTATTAGTGTATATTCAACTGCATTTGGGCCAGCAACTATTAATTAAATTATAAAATTTTGTAACACTATTGACTTTTTCAGCTCGTAGTAAAGATGACCTATGTAGACTTGCCCATATCCTTAAGTTTCATACGAGCCGAGTTTCCATTTTTATAACTTTTTACTAATTTATACAGTTCCGGATTGATTTCGATCCACAACCTGGCCGTATATGGAGCCTTCAAGCACCCAATAGAAAACATTTAGAAGTGGGAGGAGTCGGATTTAGAGTGAAGTCTGATTGTACAGTAAGTACTGTATGTGGGTAGTTGACTTGCAGTGAGAGTAGCGTGATGGACTATGGCAAGCCGTTTTAACTTTTATTCATTTTCAGGATATGAATTCTTGACATCAACAATTAAATTTTCACTAGTTAAAATAATAGTTGTTGATTTTTAGGAATTAGATTTCTACTAGTAGCCTAACAATGGCAATTTTTGATATCAGAAATTAGCCTACATTTCCACTAGCTACAATGCTAATTTGATATCCACAATTAAATTTTCACTAGTAAAAATGCTAATTCTTGATATCAACAATTGAATTTCAACTAGTAAAAACTATAATTCTTGATATCTGTAATTGTATTTCTCTAGTGAAATGTCACCATAGGCTGCCATTCGATTCAAAATCAATTGTTGATATCAAGAATTGATTTCTTACTAGTTGAAATTACAATTTCACGTATCAGAAATACAATTCTTACTAGAACTAGAAATAAAGCTTTATTTCTGATATCAAGAATTCAGTTGTCACTAGTTGAAATGTCTATTCTTGATATCAACAATTGAATTGCTACTAGTAACAATGTTAATTTTTGATAATAATAATTCCATTTTCACCAGTGACAATGTTAATTTCTGATATCATAAATGTGATTGTTACTAGTAAGAAAGCCATTTTAGATATCTAAAATTATATTGATATCAGAAATACATTTTCAGATATCAAAAATTAACATTTTTACTAGTAGAAATCTAATTCCTGATATGAATAACTATTATTTTAACTAGTGAAAATTGAATTGTTGATATCAAGAATTCATATCCTGGAAATAAATAAAAGTTAAAACAGCTTGTCAAATGCCTATTGCTATTCCCAGGATATAAATTGTTAATATCAAGAATTATAGTTTTTACTAGTTGAAATTCAATTGTTGATATCAAGAATTAACATTTTTACTAGTGGAAATTGAATTGTTGATATCAAGGATTCATATCCTGGAAATGAATAAAAGTTAAAACGGCTTGCCATAGTATGGACTATACCTGATCTAAAACTATTTTCAAACATTTATATAATTATTATACCTAACTTAACTTGCACCCCAGATATGATCATCCTAGTGCAAAGGTCTGCTTCCATCCTAGAATTAAAATCGAAAAGGGTTTCTATTATGTTGCATTATTGTAGAGGTATTATTTATTTAAATCAATTTATATATTTGGTTTAAAAAATAAAAAAAGATTAAACTATTCCACAGACCCCCAGCACTCCTTTGCGCCCCCCTTGGGATCCCCAGACCCAAGTTTGAAAATCCCTGTTTTATGGGGTTCATACAGGAATGCAAGTTGCTGTGCTCTCAGGCACACGAAACTGTATTTTCATACCGTTTTCAATATATGGTCAATGGCTTCCACTGCCTTGTCAATACCCATCATTTGCTCCCAAACAAAGATAGGCAAGTTGCAAGGCAAGTTATATTCACAGACAAGGACAAGGAAACTCATATTTTGTAAATGCTATACAGATTAGAAAATGAAGTGCCCTAAAAGCCTCAATACCTACAACATCCTATGAGTAAACCTGAGTAATATATTGTGACATTCGGACTACCCAACCCCTGCAGGCCTTAGTGTTGCGACATCTGCTGGTGCCAAGAACGAACAGCAGCAAGTGTGTACAGTTGAAGGAAGTGAATGGAGATAACACAAGCCAGACCACATCCTGCGGTCTTACTTTGACTCTCTTGTGAACTTTGTGTAATAGCACTTTCTCAATACTGGACTATGTCCTCATCAAACAGCAAGTTAATAACTTCATCTGAGAAAAATACATGGACATGACGGCAACAGCTCAGCATAAAACATAAAAATAAAATAAAAATGCCCCCTTCCTCTGAGAGTAGATATTTAATAAGTATATGATTTGTTTGAACATATGCAATATATTAAATCGATCAAAAAGCTACAAAATAATTAAACATAAGATACAAATGAAATAACTTCAACTTGAGGGAAACAATTTTTTTGATCAGTTATGTATAGTTAACACTGACTGATATGATTCTGACATGCTGTAAACACCAAGACCAGTACATACATTTTACAATCACACATACCTTAACACCCTGGTAAGACACATTCAGAAAGTCAGAGGCATGTATAAAAACTCACATTTTCAATAAGTTCAATGACTAAATGGCAAATACAATCAATGTAGATATTTTTCCCAGAGAATTAAAACCAGTCAGTGCTTTACTGGGTTGTGGAGTGTTACAATGTTGTGAGAGTCTGTGTTTTCAGCACGTTCCGTGCTTACGGAGTGACTCTATGCACTGGAAAGTGGCACCGAGGGCCCAGCTAGTCTCCGCATTATTTATTTGTCTTGCCAGCTGAAATTTAAACAGAATGATACGGTTAAAGAAAATCACAGTTCCCCCCCCGAGTCATGACATTAGTTCTTCAAAATGTTACAGATAAATCACACACTGCTGTAGTTGGCCATATATGCGTGTTGCAATCTGTGTACAAAAGTCACCACACAGACAGTCCTATTAAGTCAGGAATCATAAATCAAGAGTAGCACACCTTCAGCTCTTTATCAGGCGGGAAGTCAAGCTCCTGAAGAAGTACAGAGATGTAGGTCAGATCCAAACACAGGAATGGATTCTCATTTATTCCTCCGGCTGACATGTTATTGCACACTGCACCACAAAGAAGAAAATGGATGAATTTTTTGTTGAGTTAAGGTAAACTGAGTGAACATTTTTATTAAAATCTAATATTACAGCAATAATGATATCCTGATAACTTAGAACTGCCACAATACTGGGTTGGTAAGATTTTTTTGTTTGTTTTTGAAAGAAGTCATTAGCTCTCACCAAAGCTGCATTTATTTGATCAAAAATAGAGTAAAAACAATAATATTGTGAAATATTATTACAATTTAAAATGCGTTTTCTATTCCTATATATTTTAAAATGTAATTTATTCCAGTGATGGCAAAGTGATTTTCAGCAGCCTTTACTGTAGTCGTCACTGTTTTTTGAAAAATATTTTCGATACATTTATGCATCTTGCTAAATAAAAGTATTAATTTTTTTCTAAAAAAAAATACTGATCCCAGACTTTTGAATGGTAGTGTACTTAGTTAAGAGTTACTTTCACAAATATAATCAGACTAATAAAACCACATCCAAACACTTACCTTTTTTTGCTCCTTCAATGTAATCACTGACTCTGACACTTCCCCCTTTGCTTTCATCTGAGACAGAGACAAACTATTTGTAAATGACTCATTTGCTACTCTTAAATCTTAGGGAAAAAGAGACAATGTTTGAATCAGATCAAATGACAGTAATCAGACTAATCTCTCACCAATGAGGCCCAGATCCACAGCCCTGTCGTAGTAGTAAGAGAATCCGTAGAAGTCTAGGTCTTTTACTTCCTCTGTTTTTCTCACCTGTTTGTAGATCATCTTTTCCACTTTTTTAAGGCAAGACTCATAGATGGGCTCCCCTGGAACAGAGAACATACACAAGTGATTCAAATAAAACACATACAGGTTCACTCTTTATTGATAAACAGGACTGTTATACATTTTTATAAGATCTTATATATGATAAGATTCTGGGGAGTAATTAAACACACCCTATCTGTTTGTTCACACCTGTCTTTGTGGTGTTTTTAAAATGCTTTAAGACAAACCATGTGCAAATTCATAGGTAAACACCATTGCAGAGTATTTTTTTTCTTTAAAACGGCAGTGAAACAAAGTCAGTCTCAAAAGCACGGTTTAAAATTACTGGTGTTTCTAACATCACAAACTACCTAGTAACCAATCACGTCAACGTGCCGGTGGGCTTTAGCATATCATCATTACTATGCTCGGAAGCAGGGGAGTCTCAAGAGAAGCCAGGTTACCCTGCTATATTTTTCTGTTGATATTGAAAATCGGGTAGATTTATATTTATATTATGATGTTATGATGAACTATATGGCTTTCTCCATCTCCACTGACGTTCTAAGTTGTTTAAAGCTTTTCTAAGGATACTGATTTTGAGAAGGCAGACTGAGATTGTGTAACATTAGCAACACCTTATTAGCTGTTTGATAACAGAGTCAAGCAAAAGGCTAATCATATTAATTACCGTTTTGTGTCCGACATTGTACACATTGATACATAAACACAACACATTACTCTATAATTCACTCTTCCACTTTTTCTTCTGAATCAGTTTCTGGTTCAAACATATTATGGCTGAAACCAGTATTTCCACTTGCCAGTGTGCAGCATTTACTACAGTAAAGTTGACCGAGTGGACCAGGTATTCTGAGCTCGTGGAGACCATAGTGGAGATGGGGCAGTGATCAAAGATGAGTTTAAGGGATAAAATTATTGATTACAGGGGGACTTTAAAGGTTAAAGAAATACAAAAACCTAACCCATACAGACAACATATTTCATACCTGCTTTCTGGCCTTTCACAGTATAGAGTACCTCTGCATGCTCCCACTGTCCAGAGTAATCTGAGGCTAGACATGGACTAATCAGCTCTTTGGGTCCTGCTACTGAAGAAGAAGAAGAAGAAGGATTTATTTATGCATATTAGCGTTTTTAGTGCCACTATGTGGTGTGACTGTGACACTGCTGAGGAAGACAAATCCAAACATGAGTTCTGCAGTGCCACCTGGTGGCCAAACATAAAAGCCTGTTTACACAAACAAATTAATGTCTTGCTCATAATAACCATAAAACCCACTCAGAGAGAAGCGGGATACACTCATACAACAGACAAAACTATAAACAAAGAAATCTGATTACATCTCTAGTGTACTAAATGTAAATCCCAGCAGTAAACTGCATGTAGAAGCTATTGCACTGATGGCAGTTTCTCTCTTTGGCCTCAACTAAATCAGTGCAACAGCTGGCCACCAAGGAATTAATCTTCAGTGCGTTATTAAGAGATTAGATAATGGCTTATTTATCTAGTGAATGAGGTCTTTAAAAAACAGAGATGAAGAGAGATTGTAGACCACATACAAGGCTGTCCTTCAAACCCTCCCAACACAGCAAGTCTGGCTGACATCAAGCCCAGGCCAAGGTAACTACAGAAAAAGACCAGAGACATTAAAGGGATGAATATGCAAGATACAAAAAATACAAATTAACTACTGATCAAAAATTTAGGGGTACATTTATTTATTTATTTTAAATTAATACTTCTCAAGTGCTCTTCTTTTAATCTTTCTATTCATCAAAGAATCATGAACAAATGTATCATAGCTTCAACAAAAATACAAAGCAGCTCAACATTGATAATAAAAAATGTTTCTTGAGCAGAAAATCAGCATATTAAAATTATTTCTAAAGGATCATGTGACACTGAAGACTCGAGTAATGATACTGAAAATTCAGCTTTGCATCACAGGAATAAATTACATCTTAAAATATATTAAAATAGAAAAGAGTTATTTTAAATAGTAATAATATTTCACAATATTACTGTTTTGACTGTATTTTGGTCAAATAAATGCAGCTTTGGCGAAAAGAGGCTTCTTTCAAAAGCATTCAAAAAGTCTTACTGACCCTAAACTGTTGAACGGTAATGTATATGTATTTTATAACATATGAAATGCTGAAATATTTGTGATTTATAGTTATATGAATGTATGAGATAGCACACTTTGGAATAAGAGTCATGCACCATAAGTGAATCCTCATCCAACACTATCTTGCCTTTTAAACATCAATGAGTAAAGACTGTTTGGTTGGCCTCTGCTGGAGGGTTTGTTGCGTCAAATCTCCTGCAGTGAATAACTAGTAATTCTAGTAATCTGGAGAGGAGTCCCACAATGGGATTGTAATTGGAGGCTTGTGTGATTACACTCTAATCAGGAGAGCGAGGCGAGGCAAATAAACACCGCCTCATATACACTTGTCATGCACTAATCAATGAGCTAGCATAACCTAGAAAGCCCTAGACAACCCTAACCAAGCACAGCAACCAACGAGTGGTGGTGTCAAACATCGGGCAGAGCTTTGATCCTGGTGCTAGAGGACTGCAAGTCACGTAACATCACTGTTGGGCCGCTGAGGAAGCTGAAGTTTTTAAAGGGGTCCTATTATGCTTTTCCACTTTTTCAACTTTAGTTAGTGTGTAATGTTGCTGTTTGAGCGTAAAAAAGATCTGCAAGGTTACAAAGCTCAAAGTCCACTCTAAAGAGAGATACAACAAACTCTTTTGGACTACAACACCGTAGTAATAATAATAATCCCCGCCCACGGAATACACAAAAATTGGGAAGGAGTCTTGGTTGAACTGCATTAGAGAAGACTTTGTGTTGCCGCAAAGACACTGTTTTTTTCCACCTCGTTTCCAAAACTCATTTGTTTGGCCTTCCGAAGGCTGGTGGTTAAAACTTTAAAAACTGTTCCGGAACATTATAATCCCAACGTTTATCTGTGTACTGCACATTTTATGGTGAACAACTGGTTTTCTGTTGCTTTGGTAAGCTCTCGCTTTTGTAGGACGGTTTACCGCTCCATAGGAAAGTTAACCATGTTTTTGTGATCGATCATTGTTTGTATTAGCTTAGTTTTCTGACAAATATCACAATTAAATGGTGGATAACATCGTATCTATAATGTATAAGAAAATTACTTTATACCACTATATACTTTAAGAAAATTACATACCACTCTGAAACATCCTATGAAAGCTGTCCATGAAATCAGTTCTGCACAATCCTCTTGTTAACATTGTCAGGGTCTGAATTGGGCTCAAATTGGTTTGAAATTGACGCCATCCTTATTCATATTTACACTAGAGAAGAACTCGCAGTTATGGAGGGGAGGGACATTTCCCAAACACGCGCTAAATGGTGCCAATCACAACACACTGGGACAGCTAACCAATCACAGCACATTTCGTATTTCGGAAGGAGGGGCTACATTATTGGTGTTCGAGCCAATAATGTAAAATATGTGAAAAATAATGCATTATTTAAACAATCAGCATGAAAGTATATTCTAGTACACCCCAAAAACAAAATCAAGACCTCGTAAAAGTGCATAATAAGACCCCTTTAAACAGCAATATGCTGAAACTATAACTTAAAATGGATGTACTAAAGACTTGCATGAGGATATTGGATATTTGTTCGTGCTCATTTTCTATATTTTTACATTTAATATTATCGTCCTCTAAAAATCTTACTTAAAGCGGCACTATGCAGTTTTTTTAGCTTAACTGAACAGCTTCGGAGTTATTGGAATGGTTATATGACTCTTTTCGGGTTGAATGGTGGCCGTCTCAAAAGCACCGTCGGAAGAGTCTAGAAAAAGGTAACGAGAATCTGACAGCGCGAGGAACTGCACAAGAGTGCCAGTCGATCAGGCTTTCACGTCAGAATGTAGGCTCACTATTGGCCAGCATCACGCACATGACCAGCGTTGGCCAATAGTGAGCCTACATTCTGACGTACAACCCAAAAGCGCTGCGCTGTTACACTACGTGAACTCACTCAGAGGCCAACACAGAGTCTTACGGGTTGGAACAACGTAAGGGTGAGTAATTACTGACAGATTTTTCATTTGTGGGTGAACTATCCCTTTAAAAACAGTTTAACAACTTAATGTAAAAAAAAAAAATAATAATCTTCAACCAATCTAAAAATGGATATCCATTTTTCATGCTATGCGTTATAATGTTGTGATGCCTAAAATTTACTTGTAGCATTTAAAATAGTTGATTTCTGTCATTAATCTTTCATGTTTTATTTATTTTTACAAAATAGTATATAATTTAAAAATGTATGGGTATAAGCCAGAAATAATATTTTTTCACAGATTGCTCAGTGAGAATGTGTACATGTAAAAAGAAGAGAAAGAAAATGCCATTATTTTTTTAAACGTGTTAAAAGACTTTACTGAAGAATCTCTTCTACAGAATTCAACAGCATAATATATTTCTTTATTCGCCACATTCTTTACCACTTTAACTTATGCCCAGCCCACTTTACCTGTGTGAGTAGAGGGCGTGACTGATGTTGAACATCTGAAACGATGTCACATAATCAATGGGTGAGGTCTGGATGGTTTTCTGTACAGGAACGAAACACAAACAAGCAAATATATTTATTATAAAAGTAGAATTCCTGAATAGTAGAATCTTCTTTTAAGGATTTTAGAATTCCTTAAAAGTAGAATCTTCTTAAGCAGGAATCTGGTAGAATGACAGATTACAATTCTATTTTGTACTAGTCTCATCACTGCATTTTTTTGTCCAGTATAATTTTTTAAAACAACTTTAGTCAGCAACTGCCTAGTGTAGCAGTTTTAACTCCAGACTATAACACAACATCTATCAGCAACTACAAGTAAGCTGCAATCTGTAGAGCAGTTCCTCTCTGAGCTCATGTTTGGAACTAGAGCTCTCGGAGAAACTGTGTAATGACATAATAAATTAGTCCTCAATCCAAACAGCCTGTACAGGACCTGACCTAGTTCAAGGGAAAGAATCTCTCTAACTCTCTCCGACCAATGTACAACAACCTTCATTTACAAGGCCTATAGGATTAACAGGACATTTGCGGATTAATACATTGGATGGGAGAACATCACGATACTTTGTTAAGAGACATGACTTCATTAACATGGGTATACAGATATTTGTTTGTGTATATATCAGTGTATATATATATATGCATGTACACGGCTCACTTCATCCTGTAGAGCAAAGGTGATCTGGGTCGAGCCTCCTCCTAAATCCAGCATGCCTACTGTAGGAGTCTCAGTGCCATGAAGACTACCTGTGAAGGAGAGACTTTTTAAATCACTCTGACTAATCATTCTAAGGAACAAACCAAACATTTTCAAGTAAAAGTAAAGAAGAAAACAAAAGAAAAAAGTTTGCATGTGGGCAGGGTGACTGTTGAAAGGTATAAAATAGTCATATATTTGTGTCCAGATTAATCTTTGTTATTGTTCTGTTGATGTTCATTGATTAAATTGTCGTGACATACAGTATAACATGACTACTAAAATTGCTTACCTATTAAAAAGTTTATGGTAATCCAAGCTGACATGCCTGTGTAAATACAAATGTGCATTAATTCTTAGCGCAATAATTACATTTTCCTTAAACTTTTTAAGTTCATTTATAGTTGTACTATAAAAAAATACTACTTTCTCACAGTCCTACAAATAACATTTCAGGCAGAAAAATACAGGTCCTTCTCAAAAAATTAGCATATTGTGATAAAGTTCATTATTTTCCATAATGTAATGATAAAAATTAAACTTTCATATATTTTAGATTCATTGCACACCAACTGAAATATTTCAGGTCTTTTATTGTTTTAATACTGATGATTTTGGCATACAGCTCATGAAAACCCAAAATTCCTTTCTCAAAAAATTAGCATATTTCATCCGACCAATAAAAGAAGTGTTTTTAATACAAAAAAAGTCAACCTTCAAATAATTATGTTCAGTAATGCACTCAATACTTGGTCGGGAATCCTTTTGCAGAAATGACTGCTTCAATGCGGCGTGGCATGGAGGCAATCAGCCTGTGGCACTGCTGAGGTGTTATGGAGGCCCAGGATGCTCCGATAGCGGCCTTAGGCCACGTCCACACGAAGCCGGTGCGTTCCCTATCCGATCTTTTTTTTTCCTCGTTCTAAAAAAAAATTCCATAAACACGGCGTCGTCTCAAGAAATATCTGCGTACGAGACGATGTAATTCGACTTGCGCATAAACCTTGCGCACTGTATACAATAATATACAGTAATATTAGGCACAGTAGCTTCTTTTCTTTTCTTTTTTACCAAGAACATTATTGAACAATATGAAAAACTATAAATGGTACAAAATAGGGATGAGTCACGATAGTCGAGTAGTTAGCAGACGCATTAAGCTTGCCACAAAGAACCGGCAAATAGCCTAATCATTATGAATGTGTCAAATATAGCAAGGAGAAATTTTAATTGTTTATTAATAAACTAGTGTTTTGTGTGACGATGCTGACTCGCCACCTTCGCAGTATTGTAAAGGTGCCTATAGAGAGAAATGCACACTTCATATGGATTATTAGAGTTGTCTGTTTCTTTTCGTTTTGAATTGTTTTGTTTAAAAGTAGACATTTCAAGCTTAGATATATTTCTGAGTTTATGTTCATTTATGAGACAAGCTCCAGTTCTCGTGCGATGCAAGTTATATCGCGTCGGCGCCTCCATGTCCTGATTATAGGCTATTGTCTGCTATATTTCCAGGCAATTTGTTAATGAAACATTGATTAAAATTAAGATTTTCACTTAAATTGAAATTCACTTTAAAGAAAGGCTTTATACAAAACAAAACTTAATGAAGTGGTCAAAATGATGTGTCTCGATAATGCGCATCTTACTCACGCTGTTCACTTTTCATATAGGGCCTAATCAACATATATGAAATGGAAAAAATACCATCAAAACATAAATATGAAACTAACTTTTCTTTAATGTCTACAACATATAGGCCTACAGTACAGAGAAATTTAATGTCGTAGCGAACGCCGTGTCACTGGTGAGCATGAGGGGCAGAGGTGCGTTTTTTGAATAATAATCAAATAATTCCCAGCGATCGTCGAATATTATGTTTGATTGACATGCCCATCTCTACAAAATACGAAAAGTCTTAATCAGACAAAATACAAGCATCATAGCATAAGAACGAAATATAAATAAATAAAATAAAAATACATTAAAGTAGGCCTAAATATTAAATAAATAAATAAATAAATAAATAAATAAATAAAAGAGGCTCAGTAGCTTCTGAAGCATGAACTCAAGCAAGTAGTCGCAGTTGTTGCTGTTATGGCTACTGATTTAGCGTGTCTGACTAGTCGACACGTGGGGTGATGACATCATCGTTTCACAAAATATACGGATTGGCCGTACACACGAAATCGCAAGGGCGTCGTTTTCAGATTTATCCACTTTGGGACCCGGTTTCAAAAAATAGCGGTTTCAGTCTCCCAAAACGCCGGATCCGTGTGGACGAAACGCCAATACGATAAAAAATGTATACGTATACAGCGAAACGCGTCTTCGTGTGGACGGGCCCTTAAGCTCATCCAGAGTGTTGGGTCTTGCGTCTCTCAACTTTCTCTTCACAATATCCCACAGATTCTCCATGGGGTTCAGGTCAGGAGAGTTGGGAGGCCAATTGAGCACAATAATACCATGGCCAGTAAACCATTTACCAGTGGTTTTGGCACTGTGAGCAGGTGCCAGGTTGTGCTGAAAAATGAAATCTTCATTTCCATAAAGCTTTTCACCAGATGGAAGCATGAAGTTCTCCAAAATCTCCTGATAGCTAGCTGCATTGACCCTGCCCTTGATAAAACACAGTGGACCAACACCAGCAGCGGACATGGCACCCCAGACCATCACTGACTGTGGGTACTTGACACTGCACTTCAGGCATTTTGGCATTTCCTTCTCCCCAGTCTTCCTCCAGACTCTGGCACCTTGATTTCCGAATGACATGCAAAATTTGCTTTCATCCGAAAAAAGTACTTTGGACCACTGAGCAACAGTCCAGTGCTGCTTCTCTGTAGCCCAGGTCAGGCGCTTCTGCCGCTGTTTCTGGTTCAAAAGTGGCTTGACCTGGGGAATGCGGCACCTGTAGCCCATTTCCTGCACACGCCTGTGCACGGTGGCTCTGGATGTTTCTACTCCAGACTCAGTCCACTGCTTCCGCAGGTCCCCCAAGGTCTGGAATCGGTCCTTCTCCACAATCTTCCTCCGGGTCCGGTCACCTCTTCTCGTTGTGTAGCGTTTTTTGCCACACTTTTTCCTTCCCACAGACTTCCCACTGAGGTGCCTTGATACAGCACTCTGGGAACAGCCTATTTGTTCAGAAATTTCTTTCTGTGTCTTACCCTCTTGCTTGAGGGTGTCAATGATGGCCTTCTGGACAGCAGTCAGGTCGGCAGTCTTACCCATGATTGCGGTTTTGAGTAATGAAACAGGCTGGGAGTTTTTAAAAGCCTCAGGAATCTTTTGCAGGTGTTTAGAGTTAATTATTTGATTCAGATGATTAGGTTAATAGCTCGTTTAGAGACCCTTTTCATGATATGCTAATTTTTTGAGATTCATCAGTATTAAAACAATAAAAGACCTGAAATATTTCAGTTGGTGTGCAATGAATCTAAAATATATGAAAGTTTGTTTTTTATCATTACATTATGGAAAATAATGAACTTTATCACAATATGCTAATTTTTTTAAAAGGACCTGTACATAAAGATCATATTAAATACATAAATAACAAGATCTGAATTTTCAGCTTTATTACTCCAGTCTTTAGTGTAACATGATCCTTCAGAAATCATTCTAATATGCTGATGTGGTGCTAAAAGGGATACCTCACCCGAAAATTTAAATTCTGTCATCATTTACTCCCTCAAGTTGTTCCAAACCAGTATGTGATTCTTTCTTCTGTTGAACTAAAAAAAAGAAGATATTTTGAAGAATGTTAGTAACTACACAGTTGACAGCATAGTTCTGTCAGGTTTGGAACAACTTGAGGGAGAGTAAATGATGACAGAATTAACATTTTTGGATGAACTATGCTTTTAAGAAACATTTCTTATTATCAATGTGGATACAGTTGAAAACCAGTGCTGCTTAATATTTTTGTGGAAACTGCTATTTTTTTTCAGGATTCTTTGATGCACAGCTTTATTTAAAATAGTCTAATATTAATTAACATTAAAAATGTCTTTACTGTCACTTTTGATCAATTTAATGTGTCCATGCTGAAAAAAGCAAAACAAGTACTGACCCAAAACCTTTGAACAGCACTGTACATCGTATGATGTTGATTCCATACGTTTAGAGAGTTTTGCATTAACATATAGTCAAGGTCCGGCCAGATCACAAAGACTTTGGCGAGTGAGGGCATCATTGGATCTTTGTGCTAAAACTCTTATAAACTGTATGTTTGTTTTGAATGTAGGTTGCTTCTTAACAAAGTAAGGGGCTTTATCTCTCAGAAATAACCAAACTCACTTAGTATCTATAAACTACATCCCGTTCCCTCACATATACCACTTAGGCACAGCATTAACAAAAAGTCTGTATGATTTGCTGTGATGGACTAATCTGGTTGGGTAAGCTTGTGTGTCCAGGAGAGTTTAGACTCACGCTGATAATGAGACTGAGATTATCCGTTTACAGGGCCTGCAGAGTTTAAGCATTAATTTTACAAAATTTGAAACACAAATTGCTACCCATTAAGCAAAGACAACTTGTATATCAACAAAACAAACAGTATTAACCTGGCTTTTGCAAAACACGGTTTGCCCATGCTAGTTTTGTTCCTTTAAAAGCAATTTACTGCCTAGCAAATTAATGGTCGCTAATCTGTTTGCTGAGATTATAGTGCACACGGGACATTATCCTCTGGGCTCATTATTACTTGTGTGAACTATTTTAAAGGATTGGATTAAAGTCCCATATACGCATTATCTATCATTAATATACACACACAGCTCAAGCCATTACTGAAGAAAATTTCAATTTACAACTTATATGCCAGAAGCGCAAATGCTTGACCGCAGTGGCCAGAAGCTTTTGACGAGCCGGAGATGTACAGTAACATCTGCCGGTTTCACATTCCATACGGACAGACTCCTGCATGGATCATAGCTCAGCAAAACACTGCAACATTACAATCATAGAAACGAGAACTTTTGTCATCTGTAAGAACTTTCAGGATGTAGTTTTTTACGTTAGGCTCAAAATAAAAGTGTTAGGATTCTATTATTATTATGAATTTATTTATTTGCTATTTAAATAATTATTGAAATAATCTGACCATCATACCGTAATCAAAGAGCCCTGTTGTTAAAATAATTAGATGCTAAAAAGTGCCACTGCAATAGATTTTTCCTTTCAATATATGGTAGGCTACACAATGCTTAAAAGTTGTAGAATATTCTATCACAATTTGAAAACGAACAATCTTGTTTATTACAAATCTGACATTATTAAGTAGGGCAAAGGAGTAATTGACTAGGTACCTTCGTCTGTGCCATCCATGATTGACACACTGTCTGGTCTATAGAAGAACAAGGATTCGCTAAACACCTCCCTCACCTGCAGTGGAGAGATTTTAGGTTTAACATGGCAAGACATGGTTAGAAAATACTGAGATGACAGGCTGAAGAACAAGAAATGCCTGAAGACACCTCTCATATCTACAACCTTACTAAACCTTTAGTGTATTAAAAAAATAAAACTTTTACCCCACCCTTTACAGTAACTTTGTACTGCATGTCTAATATCACTGTCTCCTTAAAATTGTGTTGAAGTATTCCTCATGTATAAGCTGCTTTGCAAAAGAAAGACAACATCTGCTAAATTAACAATTGTAAAAGAAACTGAAATTTTATGATATAGTAACAAAATACATTTAGTTAATTCAAAGCACTAGCCCCACGTACTAGCTGTAAGACGGTATAGAGATTTTTCTAGGTTTTTTTTATAATGGGTTTTTTCAATTTATATATACTGGATATTTACTGGAATTTCCAACTTCGATACGATACGTTGAAAAATAGTGATATTCGATACCATTTTCGAATAGGAAAAAACTTCCATATATACCAGCAAACAGATAATTTAATTAAAGTTACAAAACAAGATCAGCGAGTGATTTGCTCTTTTTCTTTTGTTCTTTGATTAACATGACAGACAGCAGCAGGTTTATTAGACTGCTGTCACTTTAAGAGATCGTGCATGGATTCCAATATACGGTTACACCGTTACTGTTGAACATTTAATCACAATAAGTCACGAAAAAGACAATTGAGCACTCGTGAACTGTTTGAGGGCGGCTTTAAGAGAGCGCTACTTATATAGGTCAGTGGTGAGAGTGTTTTTGGTAAAATTACGCTTAATACAAGCACTATTTAACTGGAGTGAATGAGATGAGTGAGTGACAGGAGGCGGTTTGTGTCAATTCGCCGTCGGAGAGAAGATAGAGAGAATGCGCAGCTGGCATCGGTGTATCGATACTGCAGAAAAGGAGTATTGGAACCATTTCATATATTTCAGTATCGATACATCTCAAAAGACTTTTTTTTTTTTTTTACAACACTAGTCTGCGGTAAACATAACTTGACGATACTTGAATGTTTTGTTCCACAACGTAAACTGCACACTTACACTACAACTGTTCTTATCTAGTGACTTATTAGAAACATAGGCTATGTTGTTTAAAAAAAAATAACAGCAAAATGTTCAAGCATCGTCAAGTTATGTTTACCACATACCTTATTTTATTCATAAATTGAAAAATCGCCATTGGAAAATCTTGAGGGAACCACTGGCGAATCAGTCTTCTGGGATTTGACGTCATCCCTGCACTACTCTATACAGTGAAGGTTTGTTGGGCGACTGATGGATCTCTGACCTTGTCCAGCAGGATGGTGGCCTTCTCACCAGGCAGCAGTCTGAGCCCTGCCGTGGCTCTGAGCATAAGAGGGGAAGAACTCCATAACGTTTCAGGAACCGTGTCTTTAGCAACCTTTAACAGTCCCAACAGCCCCTCCTTACTCTGTAAAACAGCACTGGCTACATTAATATGACCGTCAAACTGTAGATGGAAAAGTTACAATAACAAAACTTTTGCAAAGGCATTTACGAAGGGTTCAAAACTATAAAACTTGATCACATTTTACTGGTTACCTTTTCTGGGTCATCAGCATATGCAGACAGTCCAGGTTTTATAGCTCTAAATGTCTCGTGGGCTAATTTTGGAGCTTCCGATAACACACAAAGACAAATGTTAGCTTTCAAAACAGTGAAATATCATAACATTGATTTATAATTAAATATATTTACACATTAAATTTCTTTTTTAAAGAAATGAATACTTTTAATCAAAAGGAAAGGATGCATTAAATTGATCTAGTGGCAGTAAAAACATTCAAATTAATACTGTACTTTCGCACTTTCTATTCGTCTTCAGAAGCCCAAAAAAAAAAAACTATAATGATTTACAAAACAAAAAAAGTTAAGTTTCAGCTGTGCTATCAGAGGAATAAATTACATTTTAAAATGTATTAAATATAAAACTGTTATTTTAAATTGTAATAATGCTTCACAATATTAGTGTTTATACTTTACTTTTTATCAAATAAATGCAGCCTTGGCAAACATTTCACCAACCCCAAACTTTTGAAAGGTAGAGTATATGAAATAAAATTCATAAAAGGATATGTGAAACACTGATTAACTGCAGTAGTAGGGTTCCACGTGGCTTATATCAAAGTTTGCATAATAAACGATATAAACAAATGTTTCAGCCACTGATCAAATCTAACCATACTCTTCATTGTGACCTTTGACCCATCAGGCTTAGCTAGGATGTATGTGCATAGACTACTTGATGTCCATTATAATATGACAATCATAGGTTTAACAATAAAGGCTAAAGCAGCACTTAACTGATTTAGCTCAGAATTGGGATGCAATAACTAAGCCATTGGACGATCAGGGCTGTGCTAGGCAGTAAACCTAATGTCTGTGGATAACACCCACACAGTCAACATACCCCTGGTTTTACTATAGTAACACTGTGGTATTTTGGCGGTAAGGTTGTAGATTTAAAATAAATAAATTATCAGGTATGTATGTGTGCATTTCAGTGTACAAGTAGGCTAGTAGTTTTCAAGTGATCTATCCAGCCCTTACTTTTTCTTTTACCACAGTAACCATAATTTTCAAAAAAACCCATGGCCATATTTATTGGCACTACTACAAAATCATAATTTATTATTAACATTAATATTTATTATATGTATTGTAATATCTTTGGCATTTACCTTTTATCAATAACTTCAGTAACTATGGTATTTAAGTGCAAAATATATTTGCCACAATGTTATTTTAGTATTATTTATCAACTATTTTAGAATTTATTAACATTTTGAATTAGCTTTTATTTTTACATTTAAAAATTGTATATCTTAAACTAGCTTTCATTTTTTTATTATTTCAGTTTTAGTAATTTTAGCAACATCAATTTCAGTAAGTTGCCAAAGCAAAATTTCTAATTTAAGTTTAATATTTATATTTTATTTTAGCTTTGTATCAATTGACGCAAAACAACACTGCTTGCTTATCTGTTGTACATAAATATTTGAAGACTAGGCTACATTTACAGAGTTTTTTTTAAAAGTCATTCTTATGAAAAGGCTTTTGTTATGTGGTCTTATTTGCAGTGTGTTGCTTGACCCTTTTAGAGATCATTAATGCCCTTAATTTGAACTTTTCGATTATTAGTCTTTGAGTGGACTCAAATACCTCTTAAATTTGAACATACCATTTGGCTCCATCTGAAATTTGAAGATGTGAATCCTGGTTCCAGTGCTTCCAGCATCAAACATTATACCATACTGGAAATTTTCACTGACCACCAGAGATGAGGTCGGATGTTTACGGGTATCCATCCTATACTGGGGCAGCTGGTCAGATACCGGTGGCTTGGAGTCAACATAATGATGTTTGACGTAGGTGAGGTAGACCACCAGGCATCCCACAAACATAAAGATGAAAGCTAGCTTTGGGAACCTCATAATGGCAGACAGAGGTACATGATGTGGAGTCAATTTTCCAATGCAGCAGGCTCAACAGTTCTCTCCACTACCTACAGAAAAAACACACACACACAATCACACACAGACACACACACACACACACACAAAACCATCATATAAAAAAGGTTTAAATTTGCTATGAGATGAAGTATGAAATATCACCGACCCAAGTGAATACAAAGTCATTAGTTTAAATTTTAATGAGAAGCTATCAGATTTAACAAAGCCAAGACACACAGTATTAACCTGTTCCTCACTCAAAACATGAAATAAATCCATGTTGATGAATTCAAAAATGATGTCCTATATTTTCTGCCACAAATATGACGTCACACAACTTGTTAAGGAATTACTACTAATAACTAGCCACACCTGAAAAGCAAAACAGCTGTTGCAAAGCCTACAATTAACGTATGCGTTATCTGAACAATATGGGGTTTTTTTTTTATCAACATTGTAAGATTTTCTGACTGTGATGACAGTTCAATAAATGGAGCTATTTAAGTCAATAATTTAAGTAAATTCTAGATTCGCCAATATTTAACACAACATTCGAAACATTGTCTATCGGTGATGTTGAATAGGTTTCGATAGGCAAAAAGAATACACACACATTGAGTGGGAAAATACAAACGAGAGATGCACCAAAACACAGGTGAACACTTTAGAACATGGTGAGCATATTAATCTAAAATAATAACTGTATATAACACTTGTACTTTATTTTAATTTTGTTTCATGTCTCCAGAATAATGTGAGAACAGATAGATACATTTCATAGCTATGAAACAACAATGTCATTATCCGTATTTTTAATATTTAAGATCGTTATACCTAGTTCTCTGTAGCAAAATCATATTCCTTCGGATCCGAGTCGTGTTTTCTGAATCGACGAATAGCCATGGTGAGATTTTGACATGTTATTCCTTTTGAAAAATCGCCAAACTCCTCTGGGCTCTTTTTGATTACGTCAGTATCGTGCAACGTGGAGATGACGTAAGGCGAATACGTACAAAAGAGAAGACACTCACAAAAAAAACAAAAAAACAACCATAGTAACACTTGCAGCAATGTTATAATGATAAATACTGTTTATGAAAAGACAATAATATTCCTCAGATTTTTTTTTCTGTTACGTTAAAATCCTTTTGCTTGGGAAATCCATAATTATGTAGTTGTTAAATCGGCTTAAATGTTGTCACTTTGCCCCCCACCCCCTCACCCCAATGGGACGCCTAAAACGAACATTAATGATGTTAGTTTTAATAGCCTATTTAGTTTCCGTTTAGATTGTAAGCAAATTAATTGTTTACTTATACTGATAGGCCTACTTTCTTCTTGACTCCCTTTTGAGCCAATTCGGTTTGGGTGAAGAAATACAAGATCGAATTTACTGATATTAAATCCCTAGGAAAGTAATTGGTTCTGAATTGCAGTATCCAAAAAATGTCCACTCACATAGTGGTTTTGCCTGAAATTTGAATCCTTTGATAATTCATTTTTGAACTGATTCCATCTGAATCCAGTAAAGTAGACATGTGTGGGCCAAAAAAATCAATGGACATGTAAGCCACATTTAAAATATATGAATTTTCATTGCATTAGAAAACAAAACATCAAACCAAGTGGCATCTTACTGCAAACAAATTATGGCATTAGTCCAAATACATTTAGTCTTCATCTTGAACAGTAGGCCAACAACATCTAAATTTTTGTGTTTGACAACTAATCAATCTTCTATTTATGAAATGTTTTGCTTGAAACATATGCTTGTGTTTTGTTGTAAAATCAAGTTAAAGCACAAGTTCTATTGCCATTTTCAAGCCTCATTTCGACTGTTCAATGCTTCCCTCTTAACCTCCTGAGACCCAGAGAGCCAATTACACTTTCATTGTGCTGTTTTCAATATGGCACCAGCTGGTCTCTCCACGAGGCCCTGTGAGTTTTGTTAAAGTTTACCAGGCTGTGGCAGCTATACATGACCTGTTGCGCATCTCCATTCATTACCTTAATTAACCATCATTAGGCCTGCTATATGGGCCAATCTGTGGTTCCCTCCTACACTTTCTCATGCAACATGCGACACCCCCATCTGAGCTTGAATTTCAGCCACTGAGTGACCTATAAGGAGAGGTCCCTGCGAGGGGGGTGGAGATGGTTTTGATGATATTCATTTGACGCTTTCCATTGAGAGTGTCTGTGAGCACAGTGCAAGCTTGAAAGGACCATATGCTCTCTTTTTACACGAGGGTATATGTGTGAGCGCATCTATCTAGGACACAAGGTCCAGCAGGGGGTGAGGGGCAACAGACCGCCTAATATAAGACCATTCTCACTTATCAAAAATCAATGTGGGCGGACTTTTTAAGGGGGAAGGGGACGATGGCCATCCCTCCAAACTGTTGCACTCTGACCGCCCCCCTCAAAAAGCGATGCATACATGACTTCCCCCATTATAACTTGAGCAGTCATTACAGACGTACCTCAACAGTTGCAGCAGAAAGCAAAACGCCCCCTCCTCGTCCCCCCTCAGCCCTTCATAAATGACCTGATCTCTGTCTTTTTACTCACCAATAATGGGCTAAGTGGCAGTTTGCATACTGCACAGGGATTGTGAAGAGAAAAAATGGAGGGTAGATCAACAAATGTATTCGTAATAAAAGGTGTTTTCACAAAGCTTCTGCTGTTCATTTTTCTAGCTGAATAGATATTTAGCTGCATATTCATATTCGCCTTTCATTCATATCACATATTTTAGTAATCATCATACATTAGGTATTATTCAAAAGCTTAAACACTCAAATCCATCCTGTGAACAACGTTTTGGAATTGGACATTGAGTTACATTAGAAAAATTACTTTAAAACTTTCAGCAGGCTCAATTTTTGTGAAATCAAATTCCAATTTGGAACTTGTTTAGACATGTGGCTTTCATTTTCTAGAAATTTTAGTGTCCAAATTATTTTTGTAAATGTATCTTTTGAATATAATTACGTTTATTCAGCAGGCCTACATTTGCTTTACAGTAAACTTTTATAACTTTTTTACACTTTCATTTTTTGCTTTCTCTTACACTAGAGTTTAGAACCTTAAACTGGGTTAAGCACTTAATATCTAGAACCATTTAGAGGTTCCCATCATGGGATCATTTTATGTATTTAGTGTTAATTATTTTTTTATTTTAGTTCAATTTAGTGAATTAAACAGATTGAAAACATATCTAGAAAAAAAATTATGAAATCATTTAAAACAATTCTCCTTATACTCTTGCCATCAAGGATTCTTTATTGAGGCAAGAACCCTAGGGTTCTATATGGAACCCAACTTAACCTTTTAAGAGTGTGCATTTCAAAGCATTCAATTAAAACAGTTAACAGGTTAAACAAAATACTCCAAAATTCCTCTATAGAGCATCAGAGTGTATTTATTTAACATAAGCTCTTAATAGCTTTTAGCAATTTAATGTTTAATGGTCCCTTAATCTCTTGCTCACATTTTTAACAATAATGATTAGACCATTAGTGATGTGGTCTGCTCTGCATAACCATTAAAAGCAAATTCATTGCAATTACAACACAATTTTAAGAGCCACTCTTTATAGTAAGACCACTAATCCAGGTCACTTTGACCCAACTGACGTAATAAAATGGGTAGAAATACTTATACCATCACCAATATACCCACATAAATTAATCTGCCTTGATTTTTTTTAAAGAGGAAAGTTATTGAAAGTGAAACAGTGACTCATCTGAAGTTGTTTCATCATTTCTAAACAAGTTCCCATAATCCAGATGGACTTTCCACAAAGGTCTACATTTGTTAAATTCTTTAGATTTTGCATATTTAAATCACAAACTTGCATATAAACTATGCAAACTGATTTTTCTCTTAATTAAATAGCATTCAGTGGATCATACCTCTGTGTAAACCTGATACTTTATCGTGATGTTTAAAACCCTTGTCCATGTGCAAGTCATTTGAATGGTTTTCTTTATTACAGGCTGTTTTGTTTCGTAATAGCTTAGATTACTTTTTTTCACAGCTTTAATACACAAACAAAAAATAAGATATTATCTAAGATCTTCCTAAAATGAAACAATAGTCTAATCCTGCTGCCATTTGTTAATCTGAGAATACAAGACTCTGATGCCGTAGTGTGTGCATGTTTGGAGGGGGGCGAAATAACATCAGATCTACTATAACAGAATTAGTTATTGTTCCTTATTATCAATGTGGGTTTTTTTCAAGCAACATGGCAGGAAATTCCCCGAAAATCCCATTGAACACACATTTTAATTTCATTTTTGTAGTTTAATCGTGTAGAAGGCAGCGTAAATAATCCAATGGGATTAGGTCATGTTTTTTTTTTTGTCTTCTCAAATACTTTCATTTAAGAAACTGTCTAACACTGTTGCTCTCTATGTAGCAGAATGAGCAGAGACGAATGACACACAAGCAATTACAAACAAACTGTACCACCACATATCTGAACATGAGAAACAGGCGTAGTTACATTTAATAATACTGTGTGTATCTGTCCTTCATGGACAACGTATATACAATAACTGGAGGATAAATTGAAGAAATTAGACATTTCTCGCTGTCCAGATGTTCTCCAACTGAGGATTTAAAAGATGTAATAGGAGTCATCGATTAACAATTATTCTAATATACTTATTGTGAATAAAATCCTGCTCCAAATCCTTTCTAATAATCCTCCTTACAGGATCATGTGTATTACATGTATGTGAAAGAGTGTACGTGAAGAGAGTGGGGGAGTCACATGGTATTGCCCGTCTTCCAGTATTTTCTGATTAAGGCAAAGTATTTATAGATGTATTTAAAATGGCAGAGAGATTTTTAGCTAGAACCCATCTGAAAGCATTTCAAATGTTTCGACCACCATAATGCAAGAAGGTTGATGTAATGTTATCTGAGATCATTCAAGCACCTGTAATTGTTAACAATTATAAACTAAAAGTCAAAGAAGACTTGTAAAATTTGTCAAAGTATCTTACAGACGTCTTACACTGTAAATAATGTGGTGTTCGTAGAACTTTAAAAATAAAGGCAGTTTTCATTGCTTTTTTAAATGTATCTTGACTGAATTTATAATATGCATTTCCTATGACTTAAAATTGGTTATTAGATGAATAATAATTTAATTATTCATTACTATTAAAAAACATACATTTATACAACCTTTCCCTACCAATTTCATGCTTTACAACAAGAGAAAAAAAAGAGGAAAAAACAATGCTTTGGTATTAGCAATAAAAAACTACGGTTGTGGTTCAACTTATTACTATAATTATGTATCATAATAGAAAAGCTGTATCAAGATACATTAACTTTCTGTTCCTGAAAGTTGTACAGTATGTTGTTAGAACACAGTAAACCAAACCTAAATAAGCAAGCATATTTTTTAGCATTATTAACTTGATAAAATATTCATTTTTGGAGTATACCATGATATGGTTTTAATAAATAATAAAAAAAGATATCCATTTGTCCTTACTGAAGGTAATAGCTCTGAGATTTCCCATGATGCTCTGCTGTACGTTAAAACCTCATCCAGACTCTCATTTGTTATGGATGGCATTAGCCTGTTCAAATCCAATTCTCATCCACCAACATACTACCTTTTATAGATGGAAATAAAAGGATAAAGCAGTTAATGCCTTTTTGATTCATTATATAATGTTTTTTCTGAGGGCAGACAAGGGGAATTATAATAAAAATAATGGAATAATTTAAATAAATTTACTTTAGTTAATGTGCTCTGCGTGGGCATGGCTAATCTGAAGGAAACGCTCCGTAAAATCACAAAAACAGGGAGAATCCCAACTAAAAGTAAATCCTCTCTGACTCTCTCACCACCAATCACTTTAGTTCATTTGGACAAGACTACGGCCAAAAAAGTAAGGGGGAATAATAGTGCACATTATCTGTCCTACCACCAAAACACACAAAAAGCCAGAAACACAGGAAGATGATAACACTGAGGAAATCCACATGAAGAATAGACTGAATTGTCCAGAGGTCAAAGGTGAATTTAGCCGATCTTTTCTGCCCTCTGGGTGCAATAGATCTTATTCTGTCATAACCAAAACAGTATGTATTGACAATTGAGTTATATTATTTAAATATGAACTTATTTTATTTTAAATATGAAAATATTTTATTTAAACTATATTCTGTAATTTAAAATTATGGTAATATCATTACTTTCCTTTGCAGTGCATACTGCATGTTGCTATGTGTCAGGGACAACCTATTTCTAAAATATATTTGATGCTCTGTCCACTTAAACATCTCGTTCCCTACCAATGTCATGCTTTTCAACAAGAGAAAAAAAGCAATGATTTGGTATTAGCAATAAAAATTATGAGGATTAGCTGTTCTTTGTTCTAAAATGAAAAGGGGATGATAACTGTCACTGTGTAAAATCCCCTTCGCATGCACCAGGAAGCCAGCCGGCAGACAACAGACAAAGATCAGCGCTAAAGCAAAAATCATATGACCTCAACTTTAATCAGAAATATAACAAAAGCATATTTCTGCTTTATACCGTTGTAGGCCTTAAATAAGGATCCCTAACACTGTGTTAACAGTGTTTTTTAATATTAAGAGCAACAGGAGCTTTCACTGGAAAAGCTGTTTCAATTTGAGAAAAAAATGCATTCAGAGCTTGTTAAAGACATTTTACTGCAGTGGAACAAGACCTTCTGTTTTGGATGAAATGTTTGCACTTTTACGTTTTTTTTTCATTTTGCCCAAATCTTTTAAAACAATTTGTATTGCTATTCAAAGTCATTAAATATGAAATAATATCAAGCTGCTCCAGTAGTATTAACCCCTAAATCTTATATCCCTCTTCCAAAGTCTTTATTCTTTTGTTCAGCTGGCTTTGCAACCCTATTGTCATTAACCCTGATTGAGCTCTGAACAGGAACAGTTTAATATCCGGATAACCTGGTCATTTGATTGTTTAGTCAAATAACAGGGCTTTATTACAGTAATGAGAGCGAAATCAAATAACTTAATGCGTTACGGAGTGGGACAGGCTCTCAGCAGGCCAGCCAAATCACTCTTCACATTTGCTTTTAATTTAAGCAATCCAGTAGAAGACTCATTAGTGGGTGAGAAGATTAACTCATAGAGATGTCTGCCTCCTGATGTCTTTCCTGTGACATTTTAATCCGTGTTAACTTGGATTTCTGGCCTGCAATGAGATAAGCGATGAGATAAAATTAAGTGATATTCCATCAATCAGATACTCTTTATCATTGTCATTAAATAATATTTAAATATCGCTGACATTTCAGCTTTGCAAGCATCTGATCCACACAGTGAAAAAATCTGATGAGGCTCGGGCTTTTAGTATCAAATGGAAATGCTTGTTTTCATAGGCTTTCATTTTTGTAACTGTACACACGAGGAATATTTTATAGTAGTTTTATGCCTTCTTTTAAACAAGATGGGCATACATTATAGATTACTGGTGCGTCCACGAGTAAATCAAATAATAATCGACACCGAAGTCGCGTCTGAGCACTGTGCTTAGAAACATCAGTCAGCCAGTCACGTTGCTTTAGCCTACAGTAGTGAATATTCCATTTCTATGGACAAAATGCAAATGAAAAATAGCGGAGGACACACAGTGAGCTACTCAGGGAAAGGTACGTGATGTCCGGATCAAGTTGTCCGAAACATGAGAATGTTTTATATTTATAAAGCACAGTTCAAATAAGCACTTGGTCTTGACCTGTTGTGCTTTGACGGACGTGTTGTTTACTAACCTCACCTCCACGTGTTTTCCTCTGCGCATAACTTGGTAATATCCTGGATAGCCTTATCTGTAAATATTAGACTGTCCCGGGACTATTTCCATTTTGCAAGCAAGTCTTGTTAAACTTCACGGACTTCAGTGAACGAGCCGCGCGACGGAGGGCGCATGCGCGTCAAACATATACGGAGCCAGCCCGTCCTCATCCCAAGGCGTCATATACTGACGCTTTTGCCAAAGCGTCTATATCCAACGTACATGGCACCCTTTAGCGTCAATATAAGACGCAGATATATGGCGCCCCCTAGTGGTCTAACCCTAACACTACCCCAGACCTAAACCTGCCCATAACCGAAGCGTGTTATATTGACGCTAAAGGGTGCCATGTGCGTCATATACTGACGCTTTGGCAAAAGCGTCAGTATATGACGCCTTGGGATGAGTGACGGAGCGCATTATTAGAATAGGAGCGCAATAATTCTGACTAAAATACACATTATGCTAAAATATTTTTTGTTAGAAATTAAGTTTAGGTTAAAAAATATACATTTTTAAAACTCCTTTTTTTCCGAATACTGAAGCCTTTTAGGCCTAGTCCACACGGACACGGGTATTTTTATAACCGAAGTTTTTCCTCCTGCGTTTTAAAAAAATCTCCGTCTACATTGAAACGCAAAAGCACGCCATCAAGCGCTGTCAAGAGCATGCCACACCAGCAGGTGGCGATATAACCCTAACCGTGAAGACACGTTGGCCAATCAGAAGCCGTCAGCGGCGCACAATCTGACGTCAAACACAGTGGATAACGGCGCACACTCTGACGTCGCAAAGCAAAAACCACGGTTTTACTGTCTACACGGCACGCAACACTGTAACCGGCGTTTCTGAAAATCCTCACCCTGGCAGGGGTTTTCAAAAATGTTCAGTTTCAGTGACCTGATACTGCGTTTCCGTGTGGACGAACGGCCGAACCGCGTAATAAAAGTCATGGTTATAAAAATACCCGTGTCCGTGTGGACAAGGCCTTATATAATAACGCAGTGCTACTGCACAGCCAGCATAGTGCTGAGACTTACTTGCACGCCATTGGCTGGTCAGTGGTAACTGCACGAACCTATGGCAGAGCGGCGTAACTGTGCAAACCAATCTGTACGAAGCCCCCCCTTGCTGAGCGCAGAGTCCACCAGAATGGGCGGGGCATCTGCTTATAAAAGACACTCGATTTTGCCATGGATACAGGTTTATTGACTGAAGCGACGAACTGCAAGTCGTGTGCGACATAGCACGGCCGTATACGCAATACTCGTTCCCTTATTTCAGGGAACCGTGGTTACGTTAGTAACCGAGTAGTTACCTTTCAAACGGTCAGTCGTATTGCGTAGCTATACGCTATGGGGAACCAATCCAATCATGCCGTGCCATGATAAGCGCCACAACTTGTTCTGATACCCAAGTTGGGACGCTTGCATAAGGGTCCGAAGTAAGGGCGTTTTGACATGACGTGTTGGACGGGCAAAAGTCCTGATTTTGATGGGCCGGGCTCACCGAGGCCACTTCCAATTGATAAAAACCGGGCAAAGGTAGACGCCCAGGGGGGCACCATAGGAGTTCGTGAAGGGTTAAGCCTTCTTGCTCCCCTTAGGAAGTGGACTATCATGTCGCTTTTCCCTATCGACGGGCCAGCCACTGCGATGGCTGCCACTTAGAACTTGAGCGTGGATGGAGCATGGCCTGCATCCAGCAGCTCTTGGAGAAATGCAAGTATCAGTGATACTTCACATGAGACTGGGTCCTGGTTCCTGGCTGAGCCCCAGCTGTCGCACACTACTGTCGTGTTGTCCGTACAGACCAGCACATGGTGACCTGTCAGACGTGGTAGGAAGGTTTTTAGGGCCAGCAAAACTGCCACCATTTCTAGGCAGTTGATATGCAACCGTCCCTCCGTGCTTGTCCAAGAGCCAGAGGCCGGTTTGCCCTCGCACAGATTGCCCCATCCTGTGTTGGAGGCATCTGTGGTAACCACCATTCATCTCAAGACTATCCCCAAGCTCACCCATGACTTGAAGAGACTGGGTTTCGACCAGGGGGCCAGGGGTCTGGTGCAGCCGTGGTTTACCCTGATACAAAGATAGCCTGAGCGCCATGCTTGGGGGGGTGGACCTGTGGTTTCAGCCAGTACTGCAGGGGGTGCATGTGTAGGCCATGAGGCCTAGCATCCTCTGAAAGGTTCTGAGGGGTCTCTTGGTCCTCACTCTGAACGAGCTCGCAAGCCGCTGAATAGCCAGAGACCATTTGTTCGGTAGCCACGCCCTCATTTGGGTTGAGTCTGACTTTGTAAAAGTGCGTGGGGCTAGAGACAGCCCGAACGGTAGGACTGTACAGTATACTGGCCCCTTCGAACTCGAATCTCAAAAAAGGTCTGTGACGGGGGATTATTTGGATATGAAAGTAAGCATCTTTCAGATCCACTGAGAAGAACCAATCCATCGGGCGAACCTGCACAAGGCTTTGTTTCAGAGTTAAAGCAACACCAAGGAACTTTTCCGTTCCTGCGGAAACTGTGGTTGCCCTACAGGTTGGAAGCGGAATTGTCCATTACCGCTGTCGTAAATAATTTAGCCTACCGCAGCCTAGTGTCGCACGCGCACGCTCGCTGTTTATCCAGCACCGGCTTTGGAATCAACAATGGCCACAGACAAGTTGAGTATGATGCATGATTTTATTAAAGAAATCACGAACGAAGAAAAACGATGTATGCAGTAAAGCAGTCAAATTTTTTAGTTATTTTTGTGCGCCGGTTACTACCCGAAACCCGAAGCTACATAGTGCCAGTAAAAGCGATACAGACCACGTCAGGCTATTGCAGACATGTCATTTAACCGATTGTAAGTCGATGTACCATCACAAGGGTATTGGAAATATATTATGAAGGTTGAAAAACTACATAGTGTTACTTAAACATCTTGAAAGGCCGTTTGATAAGGGCTTTGTTCAGATGTCTGAGATCGAGGATGGGCCGCAGGCCACCGTCTTTTATGGGGACAAGGAAGTATCGACTGTAAAAGCCTGACTCGCTGTGGGCTGGTGGCACTGCCTCTATAGCCCCTTTTTCCAGTAAGCTCATCACTTCGGCGCAGAGGACGTGAGACGCGTTGCTCTTCACCGAAGTGTGGATTGTGCCTGCAAAGCGGGGTGGATTGCGAGCGAATTGGAGCGAGTAGCCTTGTTCTACTGTGTTCATAGCCCATCATGACACACCAGGGATAGCTTTCCATGCCTCGGCCCGGTTGGCTATGGGTTTTATAGTTTCAAGTGGCAGCACGCTGCATTTGAGCAGGGAGCCGACCCTTGTGTGGTGTGGAAGAGGAAAAGTGCTCTTTTGCAGAGTATTTTGTTTTTTTATTGTGTTCGCTATAACAACGGTCGACTATAACGTGAACTTGAGCAGGCCCACTGCTTGCAATCGCAACATTTGCTCCATTGGCCAGAACTGAATAGGGCTTTTGGATGAACACTCTGGATTTTTTGAAGGGTGGTCCGGCCTCAGCGAGACCTAACCTTTCCCTCTTCCAGTTTTGCAGATCAGGACTACTTCTTTGGTTCAGGGTCCAGCGTAATCCTAGGCCAGGGTCCCTGACACTTAGATGACAAGCGTTTTGCCAGACTGGAGCGCTGCTGTTGCTCAGGCGCTGGGTAAGGCTGAGTAGCTGCAGGCGCTGGTTTCGTTTGCTGCTGAGTCGGCGGGGGCTTTTGGCGTCACGAAGCTGCAGAGCTGGAGCCTTTCGGCAGGAAGTGTCGCATTGCCTGCGATGCCTTCTGTGCTGTCGTGTAGCGCTCAGCGAATCCGTCCACTGCGGGGCCGAAGAGACCGGTGGAGGAGATGGGAGAATCTAAGAAGGAGGTTCTGTCCGCGTCTTTGATCTCCGTTAAGTTAAGCCATAAGTGGCGCTCCAGCACCACTAAGCTGGCCATGGCTCTGCCAATGCCTAGTCGAGACCGAGCTCGTTGATAGCTATGGAAAGGACGTGGATCAGCTCGGTGTCACAGGCGAGAGTTCTCTGTGCGGAGAAAGTGAGGCACGCGGGGTCTGAGCCGGCGTGAGTTCACTAGCCCTTTGACTCCGTCATTTTTCTCCGTCAACGTCGCTGCTCTTTTAGACAATGCAATACGACTGACCGTTCGAAAGGGAACTCACATTATAAAATAAGTATTTTCTCCAAAACACATTGCCCATGATTATTGGTGCCTTTTTATTAAATAGATTTTGCAGCCTCATTTTGCCAAGATAAACGCTCTGAGTTTAATGCCTGATATACTATACTCTCCTATAATGCCTGATGAGAACTCCAGACAAGAGATCAGAGACCATTCCTCCATACAGAATCTCTCCAGATCCTTCAGATTCCCAGCTCCATGTTGGTGATTCTCTTCTTCAGTTCACCCCACTCATGTTCTATAGGGTTCAGGTCAGGGGACTGGGACGGAAATGGCAGAAGCTCATTTTGTGTTGAGTGACACATTTTTTGTGTTGATTTTGAGGTTTGTTTTGGAACGTTGTCCTGACGCAAGATCTAACCACAGCCCATTATAAGATTTCTAGCACAGGCTGTTAAGTTTTGATTTTTTTATCTGTTGGTATTTGCTAGAATCCATGAGACCATGTATCTGAACAAGATGTCCAGGACCTCCAGAATAAAATAAGCCCACAACATTAAAGAATCAGCGGAATATTTAACTGTGGGCATGGGTACTTTTTATCCCTGTTTGCACCAAAGCCTTCTAGTGTGTTTGCTGCCAAAAAAGCTATTTTTTTAGTTTCAGTTGACCATAGAATTTAGTCTCTTCTGAAGTACCAGTCGTGAAGTACCTAATTATTGCCCTGATGGTGGAAATGGGAATGTTCGATGCTTAAGCTATGTTCTTGTAGCCACTTTCTATTTTGTGAAGCTCAACAATCGTTTATAACTATAAAATAACTATATTCTTTGGTTTTACTCATTGTGATGGATGATTCAGGGAATTTGGCCTTTATGTTTCCCCATATTTATGCTCTTGTGAAACAAGTCATAGTTAGACAATTTCATTTTCCTAGTCACCCTAGTGTGCTAAAAATGTTATTATTTGGAATATACTTCAGAGATATTTTACTCTTAAAAAAATTCTAGGGGTGCCAATAATTGTGGCCAACGTATTTCATAATGTGATTGTTCCCCCACTTTCAATTATTTTCCTTAAATGAAAGTTTCGATTTTTTCTTATTTTTTTAATGAAAGATCAAAAGGATGAACAATGCAGATTTATTTTTACAGCCATCTTTGATCATTTTCTAGGGGTGCCAATAATTCTGACCCAGACTGTAATAGCCTAAACACGAGTGGATGTGTTTGTTTTTGTTTATTATTATTTTTAATTGAACCGTTTTAAATTATGCTTTTAAATAGTAAGCAATCAGTTGTTTTTAGTTTTAGAATGTAACGTTTGCATTTTTTCCCTTTTCTGCTTGTAATGTATGGCATAGCCTACATAGATAAATTTACTATATTTGTTTTCATAGGCTTTATTGTTTGAGGCATTGGACAGAATGTGCAATAACATTGTTTAAAATAATGGATTAAAATTACATTATACATTATACATTATACAATATACATTTTTATGTATAATAATTTTTGATTTTCATCCAAATGATCAATTAATATTAAAATAAATAATCTATAGATTAAACCATTATCAAAATAATCATGAGTTGCAGCCCTATTAATTTCTTTCAAAAACTTTTGAATAGTAGCACAAGAAAACATCTCGTAAACACCCCTACTAGGCTACACCAAGTGTGTGTTTCTTTTGTTTTGAAGCCATATCTTGCATGGCCTATTTCAGATTAATAATATTATAATCACAGCAGAATGTCCTTCAAGAAAAAAGAAAAAAACTCATAAATTGCCTGATCACCATCTCTCTATCCTGGCAGCTGCAGAGGACGCCGGCTGCCTGTCATCGAGCATATGCGCAAAATTAGCCACAGAGTGCCTGTCTTACCCCAGGGAGGGAGACAGACGGGTCTCTAACGCTGCTATAACTGCATGCCCCACTGCATCCTCATGCCAACCCTGCAGACCGCACTACAGACATGCAGTCTGACCAGTGCCACAACTAGTGCTGCCTCACTTGAAACATGAAAAGGAACCAGATCTGTTCTCCCATATCTATATCCATATTATCCCACTTTTACTTCTGTTTTTTTTTCTTAATTAGAGCTGTCACAATTGAGGCACTGACACAAGTCATTAATTTTACAAGTATTTTGTGATCGCCTTTACCAATTTTGACATTAAATTTGTTTTATTAACCTCCATGTCGAGTTCTAAACACCGGTTGACAGAACTTTAGGGATATGTCGTATACTCTCTTGAGTAGGTAATAATTTTGAATAAGTGATTACTACACAACTGCTAAAAAAGTATGTTCTATATAGTATGAATGTGTGTAGTTCGAATAAAATCAGGACGTACTATCCGCAATTTTCATTATCATGTGACCTACCAGCATCAGTTGCACCCCTTGATCATTCATAATTCCTCTCCCGTGGCCTCATGGGATCGTATGCACACTTCAGAGTCTTGCCGGAAATAGTAGTTCATCCGGGTACTTTTTGCTTAATCTTTTAAATATATATATATATACTAGATGTCGCCTTGGCTACGGCAGTTCATTGGAACGAATGCGTCTAGAGAGCCGCCATCAGGGGAGCCTCTCCTCTTTAATGCATCAGCGTCAATGTAGGAAAAGGTCTCACGGAAATAAAATCACCATAAATCATCATGAATGCGATTTTATAGTTGTTTTGGTTCATTCCAACGGTTAAACATGTATTTATCATTGAGTCCAGAGAAATTTTTAAAAATTACAAAATTTCACATTCTTGTGAAATGTAATCCCTTGCTGTCTGGTTTTTAGATTTTGTTCGTGTAAACATCCATATGCAGCACAAAAGTCCGGTATCATCCATGAATTCAGCGTTACCTAGCTACTTGACATGTTCCAAAATGGCGGCGTTTTTTATGACGCATGCTTAGAACCCCAAGGCGACATCTAGTGTATATATCTATGACTCTTTTATGAGTCCTGTGATTTCTTTTGTCACATACCCTTTTCGCCTGCTACATAGTTGGGAAAGTAGCCTATGTGGTTTCAGATGCAGCCTGGGTTCATACCATTCATTGCAGTGACACACACCATAAACATGTACACATGTAAGCACCTTAAAGCTGCAGTAGGGAGTTTTGAGAAAATGTTGACTTAGCCTGAAAATTTGAAGAAGCACAACTTACAGGTCCAACCCCCTTGCCCTCTGCTGCGCTACAGCCCTCCCTCCACAGCTCCTCCCCCACAGCGGAGCCTGCCGTGGACGCGCAGGCTAGTAAACAGGACCACCGATAAAGGCGGATTATAAACAGTTATGGAACATTCACTAATAGGGACGAAACATCAACAATATGCTTTACATTGACTATGGCCTGCCCATACTTTGTCTATAAACTTGGTCCTCAAATTATTATGTATTTTGCAATACATGTAACTTTATAAGGTTGCACTCTTTCTAGAAGTTATAAATAGCTACTAAGATAACGTTAAAGGATTAGTTCACTTTTAAAAAAAAACTTTTGCTGATAATTTACTCACCCCCATGTCATCCAAGATGTCCATGTCTTTCTTTCTTCAGTCGAAAATAAATTAAGGTTTTTGATGAAAACATTCCAGGATTTTTCTCTATATAATGGACTTCAATAGGACACAAACGTTTCAAGGACCAAATGACAGTTTCAGCGCAGCTTCAAAGGGCTTTAAACGATACCAGACGATGAATAAGGGTCTTATCTAGCGAAACGATCGGTCATTTCAAAAATAAATAAAAAAACTTTAAGTTTTATAAGCACAAATGCTCGCCTTGCTCTGTTCTGTGATGCACGTTCGTGATCCTGTTCGAACTTGTTCATCCAAATGAACGAATCTTTTTTCGAGTCATTTCGTTCGTTGAATGAACGAAATGACTCCAAAAAAGACTCGTTCAAAATGAACAAATCTTTTTTTTCGAGTCATTTCGTTCGTTGAATGAACGAAATGACTCGAAAAAAGATTCGTTCATTTGGATGAACGAGTTAGAACAGGAGAGTCACGAACGACGGTACGTGCTCGTACTGTGCAAGAGAGGGGTGATCAGCGCGTACACGAGCGTGATTGACACTGCTAAGACATTCCTCCTGGCTCTGATTGGTTGTTTCTGACCGGGAGCGGTGTATTTCTGCAAATGGCAGTAGGACCACAGGGAGGAGCCAGAGGAGCTTGATTTTTTTCACAGATTATCTGTCTCATATTCTACTTTCAGGACATAATGACAGTTTTAACAAATATTTGTTTACAAAAGCTACCTACTGGAGCTTTAAACACACGATAACAACAGCGATTTCGAGTCAGTGATTGAGTTAAGGATGAAGGACCGTTTTTATATCTTATCTCTAAGTTTTTATGTAAATAATAGCTAATAAAATACTTTAAAGTCTTTACAAGACGAATACAATTATAAACAAAAGGATATTTTCACCACAAATGTAAAATCTGTGATTAACTCTAAAAATTGGAATTAATCGTGATACATATTTTTAATAGACTATAATCGAATATTAAATTATTATGCTATGTATATAAACAGTACATATATAAAAAAATGTTCAAATCTTTTAGATCAGCTTTAATCTGATTATACGTAGCAGGGTATAGAGCAGCTTTTCCTGCTTGTCCTTGTCATGTTTTCTCTCAGTTTAGTTAATCATCCTTTTTTTACAGACATTTCATCTAACCTTGACAACACAAAAATGTAGTTTTTAAGTCTTTAGAATAAGCAGTGTTCAGTTTCACCTAAACGTGTGTTCATTTACCGTATGCTGAACTTTTAAATGAGTGGAGGGGGAAGATTTATTCGTCATCCATTGTGAATCAATGTTTGCATTTTTTAAAACCGATTTTCTTCTTATTTTCCTTTTCCTCCTTTTTTTTTCAATCTGTTCTTAGCCTCATTTGGCCTAATCCTGCCACCACAGAGGGTGGGGTGGCTGCAGCGGGTGAGTGGATGGTGGTAAAGCAGGGTGAGAGGGACTCAGAGGGCCACGGCGACAGGCGCTCTCCAGTGCTTATGGTGGATTATGGGTAATGGCACTTAGCTGAGTAAATGAGCTGAATCTATCGTACATGCCCTAATACATACGGGTTCGGGTTGCTTTAAATGCAAGCATTTGCTTCCAACTCTCCTTCAGATTTTTCCTGCATGATTTAAGTAAAACGGTAGGAAAATATTGAAGTTTGACAGGAGCCATATTTACTATTCAGATAATATTTATTTGAAAAATATCATCGCTGTAAGGCCCTTCCATATTTGTTCTGGAAAAGCAGCTTAAGTGAATTTTGAGGCTGTAGAACCTCAATCCAGAGTCCAAAATCATTTAGTTATTTTGTCATTCTTAGAGAAAAGATGCATTTATATCTTATATAGCTATTACTAAGCGCTTACAGTGTAAGAATGAGGTGGATGGGATGGCCTTGGGGAAAGGGAAGCATGTGCACTCATGGAGCTTCTGTATCTCTGTGACAGATTGGAGCCAGATTGGGAAACGTTCTGACAAGGGATAGGAACTTGCAAGGCTGTCCCGCTCCTCAAGGTTAGTTTTTGAATGTTAGCACATGACATCTGCCACTCAGCACCAAACGCCAGAGGGCTTAGGGCACTTCATCAAGCGCCATGTTCCCCTAATTAATGGAGTTAATGTGAATTTGTTTAATTCCTTAAGTTTTCTTATATCATGCAATGTTTCTCTACCTCTGCTCTCAGATAGGTGATTTTATATTGTTATATAAAAAATAAATTATCTATCATATGTGTATAAATATATTTCTTAACCACTGTACTGAATAAGAATGCAATATTGACAGTTTGTTGAACTACAATCAAATCATTGCGAGGAAAGATATTTACAGATATAAGTTGGTAATCCATGTTCTAGATTGCTCTTTCCTTTCCCCTCCACCCAGATATGAACCATATGCCTCATAACATGTGATTATTTTTAAGATGGACGTAAAAAAGGACAATAGTCGCTTCCCTTTTAATAATCCCTTCGTCTGATTTAATATCACAACTATTATTCAAATCAAAGGCAGATTTTGTTTTCATTGTTCTTTTATAATACTCTTATGATTTCTCCCTATCACTTTCAGAAAAGTCCTTGCCAGTTAAAGCTAAACCCCTCCTCTCCTCCCATTAAGGACAGTGGTGCGTTGGGCCGAATTAAGTTCAGCTTTTCCAAGTTTCTAATATTGTGAAAAGTGTACATCTTTTTCATGTGGCCTTGCACTGCAAAATTTAAAACGATACCAAAAGTCAAGTTTGTGCCTCAACCTCATACTGTGACTTGAGAAGAGCAAAGAAGTATTTTTATTTGGAAAATGCAGCTGGCTCCACTGAGGTCATTGGTTTGATTTCCAGGGAAGATATACTGGTGAAATGTTTATGCAGTGCAGGTAAATTTGCATTAATAGGCCATAATGTAATTTAATCTAATCAAAAAATACATTAAAAGCAAAACTTATTATCTATGTTGAGAACCGTTGTGCTGCTTAATATTTTTATGGAAACCATGAAACCTTTTTTCAGGATTCTTTGATGAATACAAAGTTCAAAAGAACAGCGTTTATTTGAATTTTTTTTGGTAACACTTTACAATAAGGTTCATTAGTTAGCATTTGTTTATAACTAACATGAACTAACAATGAACAAAACATTTGTTACAGTATTTATTAATCTTTGTTAATGTTAGCTAACAAAAATCCAGCTGTTCATTGTTTGTTCATGTTAGTTCACAGTGCATTAACTAATGTTAACAAATACAACCTTTGGTTTTTAATAATGTATTAGTAAATGTTGAAATAAATATTAACTAAGATTAATAAATGCTGTAGAAGTATTGTTCATTCTTAGTTCATGTTAACTAAGGTAGTTAACTAATGAACCTTATTGTAAAGTGTTAAAAATAATTCAGAGTATATGAATGGTAGTGTATGAATGAAAAATGTATCACCTGGTGTAAGGATAATTAAGGAATATTGATGAGTTGATATGATATTAGACCAGATAGTTGACACAGAAGCTCTTTTATGCCTCATTTAGGTAAAGAGTGTTGGCTCCTTGGTAATTTTATTTTGATGGTCCTTTTTGAACATTCTGTTGACTATAAGTAACTTTGCAACTACATCTCACCTAACTATCATAGAGTATTAGTAGACTGTGCTTAATATCTACTCAATCTTTATTGTGATGATCCCCCAAACAGACATTCAACTGACTAAAAATAACTTTGCAACCACATTCTAACCCTACCAGTCTACTAAAACTCTACTAACACTCTAAAGTGTTAGTAGACATGAAGGTGAAACATTAGTCAACAGAATGTGTTAAAGGGACCATCAAAATAAAGTGAAACCATCTATTTTTCACCATGGTGCGGCACAGTGACGGTTGGTTGTCTGGACAGCACAATGTGTCCCTGATCACGGCCTCATAATGAGTCCCCATCTTATAATTGACCTGATTCCTTCTAATTAGCACACTTTAAGGAAGTGGGGAGAGAAAAAAGAAAAAAAGAAAGAGAGAGCAAGATAGGAGTGAGGGGGAGAGGGAAGGAGTGGGAGAAAGAAAAAGAGAGTGATAACTGTCTAATAGGTTAAGTGAGTCAGACAGGCCTGTGATGATGTGTGAATAGTGTCTTTGTTAGCAAGGCTAACTGAACAGGACACACAAAGGTCATTAGTGGACTGGCTTATGCGTTACACAAACCAGTGCTCAACTGGTGGTTATGGCATCATACTTCCTATTGTTACCTTTATCTTTTCCCTTCTGTCTGACCTTCTGACCCCCCCCCCCCCCCTTTTTTTTATTTTTCTGTCTGAAATAGTGAAATCAAGTGTCTAGTAACTTAACCAGTGTTTGAGTGTAACTAGATGATGTAACAAATAAACTACATTTATCGTTATTCAATAACAAGCTACTTTTTCCTACAAATAGTATTGTTTATTGCATGTGATAGCTTTATCCCTAGTAGACTACATAGTTCAAAAGTTTTGAGTCAGCATTAAATTGATCAAAAGTGACAGTTATAATTATTAAAACCTAATTTTATATTTCAAATAAATGCTTTCAATTTAAAAAAAAAAAACCTTTCTATTGATCAAAGAATCCTGAACAAAATGTTTCACTGTTTTCACATTGAAAGAAGAATTGTTTGTTAAGCAGCAAATCATATTAGACTGATATCTGAAGGATCATGTGACACTGAAGACTGGAGTAATGATGCTTTCCCGTCAAAGGAATAAATTAAATTTTATTTAATTAAAACAGAAAAAATAAATAGTTTTTCTATTTTTTATACTATATATTGTGATTAAATACATGCATCATTGGTGAGCATAAGAGCTTTCAAAAGCATCTATACGGTAGTGCAGTCTTGGTGTTCTTTGGTCGTTTTTGTTAGTAGTTTGTAGCTAACAAAATCTTCCATTGGGCAGTTTAACTGTAATTGAACAATTTTCAATTATGATAAGCTTAATTGACAAGCTGAAGTAAGTTGCTTCCCCAGTATTTGCTTTAAAACATAATGTCAAAATCACGATTTTATCCCTTATTTAGTTTATATGACTCTTTGGAGAAAGAAAACCTTCCCATTATTGAACGTGTGTATTAATAATATCAGGGTCACAAAGCTTTGCTAATCATGTGTGACTCAGGATGACCCAAGCTGTGATGGGCAGCTTTAGCGAAAGTGCTCAAGCAATGGACCAGAGGATTAAAGACTCAATCAGAACTACTCCTTGATTAACCTGTGAGTATGACTTATGTTTTAATATGCTGCAAAAAAGTATATATTTGACTTATGATAATGTGTATGTATATGTGTTTATATATATATATATATATATATATATATATATATATAAGAAAGGATACAGGTCATACAGGTTTGGAAATACATGAGATTGAGAAAATTACAATTTTCTTTTTAGGTGGACTATCCTTTTAAATTTCAAAAGTAGCCTCTTGCTAGAATCTAGCTGTGTACGGATGGCACGTGGCTTATTTGCATATAAACGCACATAATAACAAAGGAAGGCTAATAGAGGTTTAACAATGTTTATAAAATGCCTCTGACCCTGTGCATCCACAAGTAATCTTAAATCCTGAATTGTTACGCATAACGGCGAGTGCAGTTACATTGTTTATGTTTTTGACAGATTTATAACGTGTCTTGCGCGCTGCGTGGCGTGGCCTCACTTCGGATGTGAGATTACCATTACTCTAAGGAGACCAAAACCCCAGACTTACAGACATCACAGATCATTAGTGGCCTTGACTAATTTACAAAACTTTAATCCCACGACTACCCGTTGTTTACATCACTGAATTAGGTTAATCTACAAGGAGGGCTATTTGCATAAATGTGCATTTTTGAATAATTAGTGGGCCAGAGGCGATGAATGGGGTGTGATTGGTGGGGGGTGACGCGTGGCCAGACTATTGTTGTCCCCTTATCTAGCATAAACAATGGACCAGCTAAACAATTAAAAACAAACTCAGTTGGGTCTGGTGTTTATAGGGCATTGTTGAATATGACCCAGGACATAATCACTGTCTGGATACAGAATTATAGCAATTACTGCTATCGTTTACAGTGTGCCACGCAAACATGCAAGATCCAAATTATGAAATAGTTCCTTTCCCATCTGCCATATTGCCTTTTCTTTAAACAATAAAAGCTTATATTGATTCTGTTGAAGGATATTTTAATAAATGTAACTATAAATTATCTTGCTATGTGTACACCTAAAGGTATAGTTCATACAAAAATGAAAAATCTGTCATAATTTGCTCACCCTCATGTCATTCCAAACCAGTATGATTTTCTCTCTTCTGTAGAACATAATATTTTGAAGAAAGTTGGTTACTGTTTTTGAAGAATGTGAATGTGTATAAGGAACCCAAGAGTATGACGTAAGAGGGAACTCGTGAAGAATCAAACATAAAATTTTAAAAAAAAGGACGGGGAACAAAACCTCAGTAGTCCTCAGGTGGCATGTTCGTTACAGCAGCATGTCAGAAAAATTATACTGTAGAGAAAACTTCTGACAGAATGAACCGCATGTATATGGGAGTAAAGTGTACACCAAATACTGCATGTTAAGTGGTTAAAAATAAACAGCTTTCTGTTGTTTATGTACATTATCTATAATAATATCAAATCTATTAATTAGCAGAAATTATTACTCCCCCACTGAATGTGACACAATTACCGACAGCCCTATATTGTTGAACTAACGGGGTTCAAGTGGCAGGTTTCGGGAAACAGTTGTGACTAGCTAATTTCTACAACGATGCATGATGGTTAAACAACAAGTTATAGCATTGTACAGGAAATGCACCCCAGATTTGGAATAACATGAGGGTGATTAAATGATGACAGAATTTTCATTTATGGGTGGACTGTCCCTTTAAAAGGAAATTGAAAAAGTGAAATATGAAGGCCAAGTATGGTAACCCAAATTGTCCTCTACATTTAACTCATCCAAGTTAGTGCGCACACATTAGGAGTAGTGAGTAGTGAACACACACACTGTAAACCGTGGGCACACTTACTCACCCGGAGCAGTGGTGAGCTATTTTTGCTGTGGCTCCCAGGGAGCGATTGGGGGTTAGGTGTGTTGCTCAAGGGCACATCAGTCAATTTCTTGCTGGTACTGAGAATTTAACCAGTAACCTTTGGAATGCCAGTCCAACTCTCTAAACATTTGGCCATGACTGCCCCATTTACTCACCCTTGTGTTGTTCCAAACCTGTACGCATTTCTTTTTTCAGTGGAACACAAACTAAAAAGACACTTAATAGTCTATAAAACAATTTACTGAAACCCTAAAGTCTGCAGCTTGCTCTAAAAGTAGTTACATTACTAACCCGCATTGTAATATTCTCCACAAAAACCCATTTTAAAGCAGCATTTCAGCCTAATTTGGAGTGTCTTCCCAAGGGGCAGATTTACAACATAAGTGATTCACAGCTCTAACTGACTGGCCAATTTCTCTTTGCTTGTGTGTAACTGATCAGATGACCTCTGATATCCTTCTGTGTCTGCGTGTGATTATGAGTGTGTGAGTGCGGAAGGTTTTTAATTAACCCGGCTTTCTTAGTCCCAGGTGGGCTCTTCTGTCCTTTTGTACTTACTCCCCAGAGAGGGAGAAAACCGCGTCCCAACGCCTCTGTAGCACACGTCCTCGCACAATGCCTCTTTTTGAGGGTGTTAGTGGGTGTGCATTTGTTTTTGGTTGCTCTCAGTGGTTGGTAACAGATTCTAAAGGGGTTTGTCTATAGCGGGAAACACATTTAATTGTGATCAACAAGTCATCAAGTATTCATTACCCCACATCTAGGTCTAATGCATACATGCATAAGCATAACATGTCATACAAATTTAAAAAGAGTCCACCTAAAAATGAAAATTCAGTCATCATTTACTCACCTTCATGTTGTTCTAAACCTGTATGACAGCTTTTTTTTCTTCTGTGAAAGTAAAAAAATATATATTTTGGAAAATAAAATTGGTCCATACAATGTAAGTCAATAGTGTTTGATGATCTTCTTTTGGGTTCTGCAGGAAAAAGAAAGTCTTACAGGTTTGTAACAACATGAAGGTGAGTAAATTATGACTTTTGAATGAACTAGTGCTTTAATTAAACCTCTACAAAGATGTTTACTGTCATAAATCTTGTGTAAAACAAAAATTAATTGTTTGGAAAGCTCATATTATTGGACTTTTATGACTGGACTTTTATGACTGGAAAGATCCAATGGAAATAAACGGCAGGCGCCGACGAGCATTCATTAGAGTAAATGTAAGGATAGTAAGGCAACAAAAGGCAAACCAATTTCGAAAACAGAGAAAATGAATTACTAAATCTCATAGATTTGTGCGTTGACAGATAAGCTGCCAGCAGAGCTAAGAATGCAAAAACCTAATCTCAACATAAATTATTTACCACTCGAGGATGAATACTTCACTGGTGTGATTACAATTCACGGCATTAATGTGGCATACGTTCCAAAAAAAATGATCAGCAGCTTACAAAATATTACCCCGTCAAAACGCAAATCGTTGCCCTCGGTAAGTTCGAAATTTTGTGCACAAATGCTGTTAAGCCTGTTCTCCTCTAATACAGCAAAATGATTATCTGGCTGGTCTCCCTTTGCATGTTTGAAAGCAGCCGAATGGACATCTGCATCGGTTTTTCATCATTATTATTATTATTATATAAAAGATTATATAGGGTTGGGATGAGGGCATTTCATTTTGCTTACAATTAATATACGCTTTATTTTGTCCTGATTTGGAACAAATAGGATGCAGGGTTACAGGTTGTTTGCCGTTTCAGGATGAAGCTTATGTGCAACAGACTGCCGCTTTCTTCTGACTGAACTTCTTAGACTACGAAATTATCCTTGCACCGTATTTGTGGAACATTAAACAAGTTGTTTGGAGGGATCATCCAGTGTTGTTGAAAAGCAGTGAGTGCCAGAGCGATGGGAGGTCGTAGTGATATGCACTCTGACTATTGGTCAGACTCAGTTTAAATGGCGGTGTTGTGATGATTACAAATCAGCTGGGATCTTAATAGATTGGGTGAAACATCTGGAGATCTAAGGGCCCAGATGTTTGCACAACAAACGCATAAGACCTCTGACCCTTAAGCACACAGCTACCCGGATTTAGATTTAGATTTGAACATCTGCCCAATGTTGTAAAGTGACAAAAAGCATCAGTGACAAGGGGAATCCATGATTAAGTTTTTGAGGGATCTTGTTCCCCCAAAGCCATTAAAGAAACATTGGAGGTAGTGTGATCCTTATTATTGCATCGGTATATAAAACATTTGTTCTCCTAGCGTTTTGACTAATAAAATCTACATTTTGCCCATTTAAAATGTAAAATCTGCATGAAATCCTATTGCTTAATAGGCATTCTGCTGGCAGCCAGTGGACAGTTTCTCAGAGGTGGGCGGGGCATGTGATGTTTTGAGCGCGTGCGGGGCTGCTGTGATTCCCAGTGGCGGGATCCTGCTCAGAATTAGGGCACGTGGCATGTCTATTAGTCAAACAACCTCCATGTGCCGCGCGCCACGGCCTGATGAAATTAGAGCAAAGAGCGATTTTTTTATGTTACGCTCTTTAAGAGATTAATAATCTTGGCGGTGGAGAATCGGTTGGAAATCTTCTCTGGAAAATAATGAGCGGAGAAACATTTACTGATTAGTTTAATCCTGGATTATCCTATCTGATGACACCATGAAACCCAGCCTTGTAATCTGGCCCTTAAAATAACATAATTTATTTCCTCGCTTTATAGCGAGCGCAGTTTAAGCGTGTTGTTCGATTCAGTTACTTAGCGCCATGAATTATATAGAAAGATGTTTTATGGGTCCGTTTCCGTTGAGTTGTGTTTGGTCTAGTCTGCTTAAAAACAATAGAAGGATAAGAAATCAACGGTCAATTTTTGTGTTTAGTCTATAGCCTACTCTGAACTTAAATGTTTTTTTTTTTTAGAATTATTTAACAAAAATTGTAAATTGACTTTTGCTTGACAATTTACAAGGCTGTTTATGCAATGTTAAATTGCAAGCTGCATGTTGGTCAGCAAATACAGTCGATTAGGCTATTAAGGAATCATAATGTATAATCAATAGGCAAAATTAAACATGCAATTTAAATAAATAGGCCTAAAATAATATTTGCAAAATCATCCTTGAATTTTCGTTATGATAATTTTCGTTGTTTCATAATATGTGACATAATTTTTACAAATAAATAAATAAACACGTTATTAAAATAATTTATAAAGATCCCCCCTCCCCCTTTATAGTTCTTATAAAGTTAGGCCTATACGGCAGTACCTACTATATATTAATAATAGGCTAATAAATTATTATTCGTTGAAACATAGGCTAATAATAATAATAATAATAATAATAATAATAAGTGCAATGCAATAACCAGAGATTATTCTTCCCAGGCATGATCACTAATGATCTCCCTACTTTTTCTATGGTATGATCGCACTAGTTTTAGTTAAAGACCTACAACACAGTAGGCATATATTAATAATAATGATTATAATAGGCTAATAAATTATGATTCGTTGGTATTGTTGCTGTTGCACTAGCTATTAAAACATAATAATAGTAAGCTAATAATAATAATAATAAGTGCAAAGTAATAGGCAGAGATTATTCTTCTCAAGCATGATCACTAATGATCTCCCTCCTTTTTCTCTGGTATGATCGCATTCAGTTTTAGTTAACGTCGTGTTAGGCTACAGTTATGAGGATTACTGCAGCAGCTCTCTGAAATGCCAGTTAAAATGCTGGAGGTCGTCCTGGTGGAAACGGGCCCTAAAAGCAGATTTCACAGAGTCGAGCTCTTTATATGACAGATTAATGTTGTAAACGAATTTAATGGACTTCATTTAATTATCTTGTGTAAGACGATTTCTCTAATTGCTTCTGGCTGAGATGTTGACCGTTTTTTGCCTGCTTTTTGTGAAACACCTGGCTGAGATGGCCTCTGACAGCGATATTACCGTAACTCTGACCTCATTTCCCAACATATTTTACTCATTGGGTGATTGGGAGCTTCGTGTTCCCTCATTGATGACGCTTTAATTCAGTGAATGAAATAAAGCAGATTCTGTGATCGTGTCAAGATAATTACGTTTTTATTTTATTTATTCCAATATCTGTCCAAACAAGAAATTAAAGATGGAATTATTCTGCGACTGGAGACAGGTTTGCCTGAAAGTATCTGGGTGAGGACACGTGTTAATCATGTTGTGAATATAAAAAAAGCAATAATGGCCACTGCCAGAACGTTTTGTGTAAAATATAAATGCACATTAGGACTAATTTTAACTGTTGTTTTCTAGTCTTTTATAAATATACCCTAATTAAAATAGTTTCATTAATATCGATTCACTGATACATAGGCCTAATAGTTTAATTAAATAATGATAAATCTTAGACATATTATAACATAATTTATAAAACTAATGTAGGCTACGTTATCACTGTAAATATCAAAATAATAGCTAATAATAATAATAGGCTAATAATAATAATAATAGTTTATTATTATTATTATGCTATTATTCACCAAATAATTTTGCCATTGTTGTTATTGAACGCTAGCCTAATAATGTCTGGCTCGTTTTTAATGGGTGCAGTGTGCATTAAGGCATCGAAATAATTTCTTCAAAAAGCAAAAATTATGTTTAAAAAAGTCTATAGAAATTTTTAATTTTGCAAGCTTGGCAATGAGATTTAAGTTTTTCTTAATTTATGTAAAAATATAAAACTAGAGGAGAAACTGCGTTTTTCGTAATTTTTTCCTTTATTAGTGAATTTTTTTTTCTGTCTCCAAAGTAATTTAGCCATAAATGATTTGAAATTAGATTATACTGCTATCGAACGATAAATAGGCTAAGCCTAAACATCAAAATATCACGAAACTATCGCTTGATAGTCATACACAGTTATAGCCACTAAAATGTTGAATATTGATCTTGTTCCGGTTTCTCATTTCTAATAATTTTACCTTCTGATTCCAACTGAAATTCCCCATATATAGACATTTTCAATAACGAGAGGCTGCGCACATGAGTGAAATCTTCCATGTAGAGGGAAAAACTACTTAGGACCAATTCAGCGGAGGAAAATCCTTATCGGATTAAAGGGAAAATTGGTGGCAATTAATCCTTTGTGATTGAAAAAGGGAAACGCCTCCTCTTGGAAGACATATATGAGGTTAGATCTGATTGGACAGTGCGATGATCTGCTGGATTGGACAGAAGGATAAATGGTCCCGCCAGAGCGCTTAACCGTCCCACCAGCCTGACCTCTTCTCTTCAGAGAGAAAGTGAACTAAACAAACTGCCACCATGACAGGAAGAGAAGAGGCTATAGACGAAAAACCTAAGGTTAAACTATATCCCTCATTCGGAATCGACAAATCACGCCTCAATGGATCTGGATTTCGGTCCAAAGGTTTCGCAATCACAGACCTGCTCGGTCTGGAGTCGGATCTTCAGCCGCATCAGTCCGCTCCGGGCTCAGTGGTCAATGGAGAGGGGCAGAGCGCGGCGGTCGGAGGATTTGCCTTCCCGGGAGGTTCTTTGCCGCTCGGCTTGGGTTTTCTCTGTAGTTTGGCGGCACAACAACCTCCCGGGGCCCCGTGTTTTCTCCCGAGCCACATCCCGCTCCTGCAGTCACGGACAGAGAGCCACTTCATGCAGAATATGGAACAGCAACGGGACGCCTATTCCGGTACAAATCACTTTATTTGGTTATGAATGAGCCGAAGAGCTGTTCACAACAGCTGGTGCTGAAACTGGCCCTGCAAATTTATGTTTCTTTACTGGCAGTGGAAACTTTTTGATTAACGAATAATTTTGTTTACTAATCTGATGGAATCAGATTTTTTTCTCTCTCCTAGTTAATACGCTTTGAAAACTGGAAACCGTTCACAGATTTCTGCTCGACATTACTATTTGTTGATATATCCAATTTTTTTCTGCATGATTCAGTTATATTAAATATTTTTTTATTTAAATAAAACCATAGCACATTTTTATGTTACTTAAAAGTGTACATTTTGACTTTTTTAATTTATATATTTGATGCAGCTTTGTCTGCCCTTTGTCCAACATATGTTCATTTATTTTTTATTAACCAAAAGCTGATTTTTTTTTTTTACAGATGATGATTGTCTTTCCGGGGATCACAATGATGGAAAAAACTCAGGGAACTCTCAAAAGAGGAAGAAGCGAAGGCACAGGTATGTAAAGAAATGCAATGTTAAATGCTTATTCTATAAGGATCTGGTGTGTCAGTGTCTCAACCACACATTTTGTTTTGATTTTTAGGACAGTTTTCACCTCGCATCAGCTTGAGGAGCTGGAGAAAGCCTTCCATGAAGCGCACTATCCAGATGTTTACGCAAGAGAAATGCTGGCCATGAAGACAGAGCTACCAGAGGACAGGATACAGGTAGGATGACTTCCACAGTTTTTTTCCTTTCTTGATATTTCTCTCTCTCTCTCAAATAGCTAATGCCCAGGTTTGTTTCTGTCCAGGTATGGTTTCAAAACCGCCGTGCTAAGTGGAGGAAAAGAGAGAAGTGCTGGGGCCGCAGCAGTGTCATGGCAGAATACGGGCTGTACGGCGCCATGGTCCGTCACTCGATTCCACTTCCAGAATCCATCATCAACTCGGCCAAGAATGGAATGATGGGCTCATGCGCTCCCTGGCTTCTAGGTGAGCCAGCAGGTGGTTTTCCTATTTAGTACTTAAAGACTCAAATATGTATTTGATCACTTGAATACATAGCTGAGGTGTCTTGTGAACGTCTGTCTGATGTTGTCCATACTTGAATTTAGACTTAAATATATGTGAATTAGGCTTAAACAGGCCCTCGGTCTGTCTTAAAATTCCTCTTGTGATTGTAATTAAATGAAGAGCTATAAATATTTAAAAACTTAAGGTCAATTTTTAATCGTGTCGGCATTTTATTCTTTTAGGAATGCACAAAAAGTCTTTGGAAATAGGGAAAAAAACTCCCGGCACACCTGAATCGACGCACTCAGATTCGTATTCAGAGGAACACAAGGGGAAAGACAGCGACATGACATGGTCAACTGGAGCCAATGGAGCGGACGACTCAGAGGACATGGCAATAGACTTGTCAAGCACTTCGAAACAAGAGAGTAAAAGCACTTTGAAAAGATCACCACCTCGCACAGGAGACAGCAGCGATTCTGAAAATGAGAGTTAAATATGCAAACGAATATGGACAATTTTGAAGTGCACATACAAGGACTATCAGTTTACAATATCTCACCTTTTGACAATGGTTTTGTTTGTCAGCATTCCTGTGTTATGTTTTTTTTTGTCGTTCATCAAATATTTGAATACTAGAGACTGTTTTATTCTGAATGATTTTGTCTTTGATGTGTAATAATTATTAATGTAAAAAGTGTTAAATTACATGTTTTATGATACGTTCGTGGGCATTATTCATAAACGTTTCTTTCTTTTTCTGTCAAAAAATCTCAGCCGCTTCAGGGTGACCACTTGTTCAGCACCACTATTGTGAATGTCATAATATTTCCCTGTTGTAATATGGCATGTGTGTTTGGGGAACAGAAAGTTCCCAGAAAGGATTTTTAAAGCACTTTACCTGCTGTGATGATGAATGTTTTGCATCGATCAATGTCATCAGAGCAATATAATACCAGCAAAAACAAATCCACATCACAACAAAAAATTAAACATTTTATGCTTTTGATTCTGGCTTTCTGTTTCTTTAGTCAGTAGACTAAAAATAAAAATGTCATTGAGAATTACCTTGAGTTGGGGAAGGATAAGAAATTGACTAATTTCATCTCTGGGGCCAGTCTTCTTGCTGCCAAGGACATGAGAAAGATATAAAGAAGGCTTCCAGTATGGATGCTGCTGACCCAGATGTTCTGTTACACAAATACCATCTGGGGAAAAAAATATTAAGGCACATTTAAGCCAAACAACAACTAGGTTAAGCAATTTGTTTCCCAGAAACTGTCAGACTATTCAATAGCCAAATCATCTTTAATTCATGTCAGCCTGCTTTTATGAGCTTTGTCCAGATATTTGTTTTATTTAAAAAACCTCAAAAGGCTCTACTCCACTGCAGGTGTGTTTAGTGCACCATTGCAAGAACATCACCTCGCAACAAAGTGCAGCACTTCAACAAAACCATGTTCATTTTAATTCTATCTCTGAGGAATGATTTTATTTAGATCTTTACAGTCACATCCTACTGAAGGTCAAAGGAAACCAATAAACACAATGTTTTATTTGATCAAATTTAGTTCATCATTAGTTATAAATATTACTTCATTATCCAATTGTTTAATGTAATGGTTTAGCTCTAACACAGTAGCATAATCATCATAATTCATATTTTCAGACCACAAATACATAACACAAATGTATTTGCTTAAAAACAACAATTTACATTTAATTTAATAGTCTTTAATATAAACATAATAACAATAAAGATCATAATAATGATTATTATTATTTTAATTGGCATGTTAGTATAAAGTTTATATGAAATGTACTATCATTTATAATGGCTAAATAAACAATTTGATAGTATCTAATCTCAATAATATGACATTAGGAAAGTAATTGTTTTGTTAGGGCTTTAAAGAGAATAATAGAAAAACAGATTAGCAAAGGAGAGGGGCATGAAAACAGAGATTAAAACACTTCAGCCTGAGACAAGCTCAGGACATAGGAATTAAATCTATTAAAATATTATCAATCACTGCTGATCCAAATAATCTTTCGTGCCAACTGCCCTTAACAAAATAACAATTATAGATGATGGGTCCTTTTTAAACTATTATGCACAGGGTTAGACAGGAAGATAATCCTGCCTTGTTAGAAATGGCCATTAATGAAAAACAAAATAACCTGATTTTAGGACATAGAAGAGTTACATAAACACCTGTACGCACAGTGTGACTTATGGCAAGGTTATTGTTTTCGTTTTCTGACAGTAGCCCCAATAACATGATGTACAGGGAAATACCAGCAGCTGAATGTCACGATTCAACAATAAAGAATCAAGTAGGCCTATTCCAGAGAGCCGCGCGACTAAAAACATCCACGTTCTATGTACTCCAAAAGACCCTTACAAAAACTAATAATAATAATAAAATAATTAAAAAAAAAAAATATATATATATATATATATATATATATATATATCCCAATGCAGCATCTGTTCTGGTAATAGGCTTAACTTTGACCTCAAACAGGAGATTTTTTCAGATGCTCCAGAGCCAAGCACTAGTTGTAAAAATTAGCCATGTTTGTTGCACTTTCTGTATGTGGGCCTGTGTATGAGAGGGAGAGAGAACGCTGAACGGATTGGCAGATATCAAAGCTGTGATGTTTATGATAATGATGAATAGAAAATATTATGTCCACTGCTAATTTGTAAGAAGCTTAGTAGCGCAACGAGCTCTAAACATGCAATGTGCATTTGGCACACAACAGGCCTTTGGCAAGCCCTGTGGAATCACATATCTGAACAAAGCTGATTTGGTTCAGCGTTTTCCTGATGAAGTTGACAAGGTTGTCTGAAGTGAGACCAGTTGGCATTTTAATGCAGAACTAAAGCACAGGCGCCAGCCATGATGCAATTTTCAGGTTCTCAGACAGCATCATCTGTGCATGCCCACCTCAACAGGTAAACAAATTAAATCTCTATATTAATATTTGTTTACAATTGTCCAGAATCTAAAGCCAATGAGATGCATAATGACGCAATAACTGGGCTGTTTTGGTCTCGTAGTGAAAGAATGGAAGAATGCCTCAAGGCCAACTGCAATAAATCAAATAAATCAGTTAAACCTTATGCTTAATCTGAGGATGTGTGTTAATAGAATATAACATAATATATGTATTAAAACAAACAATGAAATCAAATTAATTTCTTTATTACTTAGCCTATTTGTATACAATCCAGGTTGATATTCAAAAGAAAACATTTAGGCAACAGTGATCCTGTATGAGTAACATATATTTCATGAAAGTATCTCTGAACAGACATGACAGACAAGTGATATGAACACAAAACCACACAAACAAAAGCAGATTATTTTCAACCAGTAAACATGTAACTCACACACCACAGTCACAGTGAAGTAAGGTCCACTGCAGAGGTAGCAGGCAGTAATTCTGTCTGATATGTTGTTTATTGGGATTAGCTCTAATTTGCGATTAGCATACATAACATCTGCATCAAAAATGAATTAGGCCTACGGTAATCCCTTACAACCCATCCACTAAACACTCTGCTCTTCCAGTCCCCTTGCCTTCCTGTTTATAGGCTACATTTGGGGCTGCATCTTTGCATTATTCTGGCAGATGATTTTATGTAAAACACTTTATACTACGGTATTCAAGGTATACAGTTTATCATTACCTGGGAACATACACACTTTTAGGCGGAGGGTGAAGCAACTCCAGGGTAAAGCTAAGGAGACGCGCTTCCCCTTTAAAAGACATTTAAATAGATTTCCATTAAAGTTATGTGTGGATGCACAACCTACACATCCCAGCATGAACACTCCCAGCATAAAGCGTATATATTCACAAACCATGGTTTATTTTAACAGAAAAGCAAGCACATAGGCCGACTGCATGCAGGACTTCGTATGCGGGACTTTGCACAAAGAGCGCTCCCTTTATAACCACTAAAAAGCTGTCACTCATCTCAATTCGTCGTAATCTCCAATATAAAGTTCCGTTATAATCAATGAAGCTGAATGCACAATGAATCTCATTTACATAATTGTTTGTTATAATCAGATGATTTTCAATTGTGCTGAACTCAGAATCTAATAACCACTGAAAACATTTGCTATCCTCAAGGTGTTCCCAAGCTGTGTGAATTTCTTTGTTCTGCTGAACACAAAGAAGGATATTTTGAAGAATGTCGGTAACCAAACAGTTGACGGTAGCCATTGAATTCCATAGCAATTTTTTTTCCATACTATGCAGAAGTTAATGTTTGGTTACCCATATTCTTCAAAATATCTTCTTTTGGTTCACAAGAAATTCATACAGGTTTGGACAAATTTAAGGGTGTGTAAAATGACATAATCAGTAGCGCTGAAATCTTCCACACTGCTGAGGATCTGCTGGAGATGGAAGTTCTCTAATCTCAGTTCCACAGTTGTTATCAATGTACTATTAATGTAGTCCAGCAGCAGATGGGGACATTGACTGTACAGTGAGTCCCACAGTCGATGAGGACATTGACTCTGCAGTGAGTTCAGCAGCAGATGGGGACATTGACTGTATAGTGAGTCCCACAGCCGATGAGGACATTGACTCTGCAGTGAGTCCTGCAGCAGATGGGGACTTTGACTCTGCAGTGAGTCCAGCAGCAGATGGGGACAATTGACTGTATAGTGAGTCCCACAGTCGATGAGGACATTGACTCTGCAGTAAGTCCAGCAGCAGATGGGGACATTGACTGTATAGTGAGTCCCACAGTCGATGAGGACATTGACTGCAGTGAGTCCAGCAGCAGATGGGGACTTTGACTCTGCAGTGAGTCCAGCAGCAGATGGGGACATTGACTCTGCATTAAGTCCAGCAGCAGATGGGGACATTGACTGTATAGTGAGTCCCACAGTCGATGAGGACATTGACTCTGCAGTGAGTCCAGCAGCAGAAAACAGTATTGGCTGAGCAGTGAGTCTCACTGCAGATGAGGACTCTCTGGAGAGAGATTTCGTTTAAATGAGAATGATCTCTTTTAAATTTGTAGGCAAAAATCCTTGTTTGGAAAACCACCTCCATCCAACCATCATAATTTCTTTCTTTTAGCCTTTTCATCCCAAACCTCTTCCTTTAGAGATCGCCTTGGCAGTCCTCGCAAATAGGGGTCCCAGTTGTCAGAATACAATGCAAGTGCTGTACTGGCAGGATGACCCAGACCGCTTCATCATGGACATGGAACGGCCCTTGCCAAGCATGGACATGTGTAAATTTCTGAAACACTTGATGATAGGCACTCTAAAGATCGATTGTGGAGAAGATCATAAATCCAGCTAGATCAGTCAGTAATTCATCCATATGAGGCAAGGGTTAACTTTGGATTATCACCTCCTAATACGGTTCCCTGAGATCCATACACATTCTTATGCCACCAGTCTTTTTCACAGTCACCACAATTGGTGAGACCTATGGAGACGAATCAATTCGCTCTATAACTCCAGCAGAAAGTAATCAGTCCAACTAAGCAGATACAGCTGTTCTTACAGAGTAGGGAAGGTTGCCGTAATTTCTGTCATACTGGCATGACTGAATCTGACACTTTGACATTATGCATAAACAAGACATCCTGGATGAGTCCCCTTGAGTAGAGAGCTGTAACACTGGTTCTGAAGAGCAAGATGCAGAAGTTGTGGCAGGCTCTGGCAGGATTGTATCTCCTTTTATGCACAGTTTAAGAACTTTAGAAAGATCCATGCCCATTAATGGAGTTCCTTTGTCCACCACATAGAAATTCACAGAGCATTTGCAGCCATCTTTTACTGTTGCATGCAAGCAGGCGAACACATTATTTGGTGACTAAGTGACTAAGCACACTTAAAGTAGCTGTAAGTGTAATTTCCCAAAGTAATCATACATGATCTTAAGCAAAACTGAAACAAAAGTAAGAGTGTCAAGTGTCTGTGTAACAGGCCTCTGAATTACACGAGCTTCTACCTGAATAGTACATTGGAGTTTAGTGCTTACATCAGTATCTTATAGTAATAGTAGCGTATACTCAGGCATTACTTCTTCATGCACTGTGTAAGTTTGCATCATTCTACAGACACAAGCAAAATGTTTTTTTTCTTACAATTTTCCTTAGCTGCCAGACATTCTACCGCATTTGGAAGATGTTTATCCGATCCGCAGCTAAATTAGGTATGTGAAGCTAAAGTCACAGTCAAAGTCGGTGATAATGAAGCAGTTGAGTGTTATCCTATTTTTTTAGCTTTCCACCTCATTGCCAGTTTGTTGTGTTTGCCGGTAGGTGATAGGCTAATTTGAAAAACTGCTTCATGAGGCTTTGAAATCTTTAATAACTTTTCATTTCAAATCAGTGTTTCGCGTAGACAGTAAAAGAAATGGACACAGCGACCCCCTTGATTTCAACGGAGAAACGTGAAGGCCATTAGAAGCACTCACTTCCTGATGGCTGAGCGTACTGCGCAGGCTCAAACTGAGCTTGACAACGTAGATGTGACGTGACGTGAGCAACCTGTCTGACAGTTGTAAATCTTCTAGTAGCTGTGCCACATACCGAATTATTTCCAATTCCTCAAAAACTTCGTTGAAATATTTTGTTCCGTTGCTTTTATGGGACTCTCTTTCTCTGGGCTTCTCCTTTGACTTTATTTCTCCATGTCCCCCCAATTGCCTCATAGACAGTAAAAGTTTGCCTGCGAGCTTCTCCTCCTGTCTATACGGCAATTTCTCAACTGTGTGACAGAGAGTCGCGTGGTTATGACGCAATCGTTAGCCTATTTTTGCAAAAACAGCTTCTACGGGGCCATAACGTAAGATACACAAAGTAATGGAGCCTTTTATACATTTTCGTGTTTCTTTAGAAATAAATAATGGACGCCTCAGATGTAAAGTTATTCGCTGTCAAAGTGACAGCAAAATGAATGGGGGTCAATGGAATGCTAACAGCAGGTGATGGTCTGCTACAATGGCGGCCCCCAGGGAGGCTTCAGTTTCCTGCTGATAGATTACCACCTTGGTGTTTCAGCGTGTATCAATAATAGACTGTATTATCGGCCGTCGATATCTTGGCAGTGCGTCACCTTGTGTTAGTCCCGGAAAACCAAAAATGGGCAGATGTGGGACGTGGGTGGAGCTGAGGTACCTGTGCCTAGCTAAACGTGATCAAGTTAGCTCAGGCTAAAGAGCTTCACAGACTACTTTACATGCAAACAATACAACTTAAATTACTACAGTGTCCAAAAGGTCATAATACATGTATTTTAGCTTAAAAAAGGTGGTGACATGATGTCACGATTTGGTCTTGTCTATGTCAAGTTTTGGTTTGTTCATGTCATGTTCCATGTCTGTCATGTGATCCTGCCATGTGTTCCCTTGTCTGATGTGTCATGTTGTCATTGGTTCATTGTTTCATTGTTCACAGGTGTCCCTTGTCTAGTCATTAGTCTTGTGTGTATTTAAACCATCATGTTTGCCATGTGTTGTCAAGTATTGTGTGTTACCTGTAACCACTGTTTGTAAGTCTACGTTCATGTCTTGATTTTGAGTTCATGCCACGCCACACCACACCACACCACACCACACCACGCCATGCTTTTGTTTTATGTTTGATTTGTTTACAATTAAACTGCACTTGGGTTCAACTACAACTTGCCTCCAATGGATCCCTTACACATGATGACATCACAGTCCTCATTCTGTCTATTCTTGAGTAAATTACAGGCCTATTTCCTACACATATTTTTGAGGACATGTCAACAATTAAAACAAATAGGTAGCCTGGTTAAAACCAGACCCTTCTCAGTCGTAACTGAGTTAGGGTCTGGGGAAGGTTAAGGGGCTAGGATAATACACTCAGCTGAAAATTGCATTTTTAAGTTATTCGCTGTCAAAGTGACGCAAAAATGAATGGGAGTCAATGGAACGCTAATAGCAGGTGAAGTTCTGCTACAATGGCGGTACCCGCGAGGCTTCAGTTTCCGGCTGATGGATTACCCCTTTGGCTTGAATGGGCTCTTCGCCAGACTAACTTGCAGAGCAAATCTACATTTGCCGGAAGTTCGTCTGGGTTTTCCCAGGCTAACAAATAGGCCTACTTCCAATAGTCTTTGTTAGTAAATGTTACGCTACGTATGAAATGCAGGCGTAACATTATATGACAACGTTTCATACTGTTTTATACAGTCTATGGTTTCTACTTACAGCTAATCACAGTCTGTCAGATTCTGGAATGTAGTAAAGTTTTAAATAAAATTATAAATAATAAATTAATAATTTTAAATTAATAAATAAAATTATATTAGAATTTCACTCACCGGAAAAAATGGAGCCCAGTGTCTGGTAGTACAATTAATCGCAGAGCAAGCCGTTTTATTTGATAATTGTATGAAATGATCCCGAAAAAAATCACAGACATGGCAGAGATGCAAAGTTCAGTGGCCGGAATCCACCAGTCACTCAACAACGCCCTTAACTATGCAGAACTTTAAGGTTTAATATAAATTAAACGGATGAGTTATTATTAGGGGCGTAAGGATACACAAAACTGACGGTTCGGTACTTCCCACGGTTTTGACGTCTCGTCAAACGACGTCTCGGTTCAGTTCGGTGGGGTGGGGTTTAGAAAGCTAAAATTGCTCTCTTTTTTTTTAAACAGTGGTTTAATGAAAAAAATGTGTCTTTGTCTTTAAATTAATTCAATTACAATTAAATATTTCGCAAGGATTAAAAAAAAGGTAGCCCGCACATTATTATAACATTAAAGGTTGACAACAGAGCCTAGACTTTTAGCCTAAATGTTTTTTAGATATAATAATTGTTTTTTAGATATAATAATAAACACATTGTATGAAAACATGTAAACTGAACACAAGGCAGTTTTGGCATTAACTTGTGTTTTTACTCTAATTCGTTATTGAAATATAATAATTTACACAGTTGCTGTCATTTTCATGAAATATATTTTATACATACATTGAATAATCAAGATATCATTAACAGGTTAAGTAAAATATAAGCTAATATAGCGCATTTATTTAGTGCAAGAGTTCATTTGAATGACTTGCCTGCTGAGGTAAATAATGCTATGTGAAAAAGCTGTTTTATTGACGTATAAATAAACACGTCAATGCTGAAACACTGATTGAGCGATTACACGAGTTATGATGCATTTCAGTAAGTATACTGTATCTTTCAACATACCTTCAGGTGTCCAATCATGTTTATTCTGTAACTGAGGAAGAGATGATCGCGTTTACTACTTTACTCGCGCTCTGCGTTGCCGCTTGAAATGAGGAGCTAGTACTAGCGATACAGCGATCTGTCACGCCACAGCAGAGAGCGCCAAAAAGCCATTTATTGTTTGAATTTCGTTATCAAATAGACAGAATTTGAAAGATTACACCTTGCTTATTATCGAAAGTTACAAAACATGGAGCTTGCTATTATATGGTGTTAAGTGGTTAGGCTACAAAACTGACTTCGTTGTGTACACAAGACATGAGGTCCAGTGAGCCAGCCATATGGGGTTAGAATTCGGTCACAATTCTGAGCGCGCAAGATCACATTTTGAGCGCGCAAAAGGGCATTTCGCACGCGCGTGACCTTTTTGAGTTTTGAGGAGAAATGTTCGTCACGCAGATAAGAAAATATTTCGAGCGAATGAAAATTAATTTTGCGTTTAAAATAAGTATTTGGATGTGGGCAGACTTTCTCTTTTGCATGTGCAAAGTTTCACTTTCTTGTTCCTTTCGTACCAGCCGTACGCGCTCTCGGCAGCCATCCTCTCAGAAACATGCTGAAAAACCTTTTCGTTTCTCACCATGCCATCGAGTTCCCTTTGCACCCTTTCTTCACCGATGATACCCAGGAAGGTCTGCACCTCCTGGGTCGACCACGGTAATGTTAAGCTGCGCGGCGACATTATTTTGCAACGGTGTTTTAAAAATGGCGCCTCTTGTGTTGTCGACGTTCCCCTTGTAGCACGCGCAAGTGACGATTCTCTGTCAACCAATCACCGTTCTGCAGTGAGTCTAGCTCCACCTTTTAGTACCGTACCACTGTGCTAGGTACCCCAACGAAAGGGTACCCAAAAAGTGGTACGGTACGGTTCGGCTTTTTGGTACCATTCACAACTTTTGACAGTGGAAACGCAAATAATTGCGTACCGTACCGAACTGTACCGTACCGTACCGCTCAGTGGAAACGAGCCATAAGCACAGTCTGCTCGCTTGCTCAACACAACATTACAATATGCCATAATTCCAGCCAATCAGAGATGAGGCTGCTAAATTCTGATTGGCTGGCTTGAAAACCAATCACAGGACTCCCTGCATCACCAACTGTGGAAGAGGAAAATACATGGTATTAGATGTTTATGTTTAATTTGTTTAATGGATTGAAAACTTCAATTTAAGTTCAAGTAAACAAAAACATTCACAGCAGAGAAGTTCTGTAAAAACAACTAGCATACTGAAAAAAATATACTGTATTTTCTTATATACTATTTTAGGATGGATAGTGTTCACATTGGGATGCAGGCTTATTCCTCTCACTGCAAAAAAAAGAAAGAAAGACATGTGGGTAACAATGCAAACATATGCAAATATAACTGTAAGTGAAAATCTTGGGTGTGTGACTCATAAGACTTCTATATAATTACTCTCATAATTAAATTTTTATTTTTTTGCAGTTAGGGGAACAAGCCTGCATCCCAATGTGCACACTATCTATTCTAAAATAGTATATAAGAAAATACAGTATATTTTTTTTAGTATGATAGTTGTTTTACAGAACCCCCTGCTGTGAATGTTTTTGTTTAAATAATTCCAAGGATATCAAGTTGATTATTATTTTAACGTTATTACATTGCATTTCTACGTTTATTTGATGCCTTTTTTATTCTAATGTCAGTGATGTACCGTTTTTACACACTTATTTCATTAAAAGGGGAAAAGTCTGTCCATCTTCATTTCTGAAAATGTGTAAAATTTGAGACCCCAGCTCGGTCACATTCATATTTCACTAATGTTAATTACATAACTTGCAGTTCAGAAAGAAGTTAGAACTACCACTTGAGGGGTAGCAAACACTTGGACATGCCATTATGTACAGTAATAGTACGATTTGATTTTGATTAAAAATAAGAAAAAAAAATTGCTTAAAAATAAACTGTGGTCGTCGAGTGGTAGACATTTGAACTTAAATCAAGCCATTAAACTAATTAAACATAAATATCTTCCACCATGTATTTTCCTCTTCCACAGTCGGTGATGCAGGGAGTCTTGTGATTTGTTGACAAGCTAGCCAATCAGAATTTAGCAGCTGGGTTGTGTTGAGCAAGCCAGCTGTCTGCGCTTAGAGGCTGGTATGAAAGGAGCAAGAAAGTGAAACTTTGCACATGCGAAAGAGAACGTCTGCGCACATCCAAATACTTATTCTAAAAGCAAAATTGATTTTCGTTCGCTCAAAATATTTTCTTATCTGCGAGATGAACATTTCTCCGCAAAACTCAGTTCACGCGCGTGCGAAATGCCCCTTTGCACGCTCAAAATGTGATTTTGCGCGCGCAGAATTGTGACCGAAATCTAATCCCATACAGCCAGGGCCGGCGTTGCAGGGGGCGGGTCGTGTTCGGTTCGCCATGAGAGAATCGCGATTCGTATCGTGGGTTCTGTATCGCGGTTTTTCGGTTCGGTTTGAATATCGTTATAGCCCTAGTTATTATAATTTTATATAAAAGTTAAATCAACCCCTCACACTCACTTCCGTGTTGGATTGAAGAGAGAGAGAGGACGATTGCCGCTTTGGTATCAAACTGCCAAGTAACATGATTTTAGTAAACGAGGCTTCGTTACGTCATATGGTTACGTCCATAGACATCATATAGATAGACGCCCTATCGACCACTACTGCCTATTGGCGCGGACGAGCCGTGGAACCGCCATCTTAAACCGGTCACCCGCTCCGCTCAGTGTAATCTATTTGGCAGGTGCAATGAGCTGCCAGCGCATTTAATTAATCATATCTCACTCAATACCGAACTGATTTTCAAGCGGGTTTTTTTGATGCAAAGGTCATACACGTAGCTACGATACAGGACACATTGAATATTTTTTTCACAAAATACAACTAATAGTACGGCAATGTTAAATGTTAAATCTTACTTGTGTAAAGTAATCCCCGAGTGATGGTCCGCCGATTTGAGCAGGAACAGAGCCGGCCCGAGCCTTTTGGGGGCCCTAAGCAGAATTTGATTTTGGGGCCCCCTCCCACTACGCGGAGTCACCTGTGCTTGACGATTATTGACACAAATACCACGCAATAATGATACATTATAAATTAATACAGTGAGGTTATGTCTTATTGATACAAAATAAAAACTTAATAAAAAATAGATAGCCTACTTAAATAAAAAAGTTTTAACTTTTACTTTACTCTTTTACTAACTCTCTGAAACTTCTTAAAAGAAACTGTCTCAAAACACATCATATAAATTATTTGCTAAAATAATGACAAAACTGAGAAATCAGAAACATAATAAGAGCAAGGGTTCAACAATGACAATTATTGTTGAAAACTGTAAAAATATTATTATTTCTCAACTGTCTCAATACAGTGTAACTGTCCTCAAAATCTCTCTTTTTTTTTTATTATTATTGTAACAGACTTTGTTGGATTGTACATGACAGAATCCAACAAAGCCTGTTACTATAATACCGGTAATCATGTACTGGCGCTCGTTGTATATGTGTGTATGCAATGTATTTTTCCCCTCGGGGCTTGCCTTAGATAGGAATGGGTCAATTGCTGCACAAAACACACCGTAAATAATCATGCAAACATACTTTTATCTTGCTATTTTTGTCCCCTCCTCTGTCATTTTTGTCTTTCTATTTTCGGCACCAGAGGGATACGTCCTTTTTGTGACATGGCTTAACATTACCGAGACTATGCACAGTTGCTCACGAATTGTCTATGCACGCGCGAGGTGTCTAGATTATGCGCAAGCACACCGTAAATAATCATGCAAACATACTTTTATCTTGCTCTTTTTGTCCCCTCCTCTGTCATTTTTGTCTTTCTATTTTCGGCACCAGAGGGATACGTCATTTTTGTGACATGGCTTAACATTACCGTGACTATGCACAGTTGCGCACGAATTGTCTATGCACGCGCGAGGTGCCTAGATTATGCGCAAGATTTAAACGCTGGCAAACCCAGCAGCCGTTGTAGGCAGGTATATTGATCATGAAATCAGAATTTACTTGTTTTTAATTATTCATTCATTCATTCATTCATTCATTCATTCATTCATATTAATTCATTCATTTATGTCACTTGTTTAAGCCATCTAAAAATTTTTTTTTAGATTTTTCGACTCGATTGGGGGGCCCCCTGGTGGCCAAGGGGCCCCAAGCAGCCGCTTAGTTCGCTTATGCCTCGGGCCGGCCCTGAGCAGGAATATACTGCACAGTGCTCTGAAATCTACTGCTGGTATGCAACGCAAATAGGAGTATGACCTGCTTAATATGGCGACCGCATTTCTTGCGCCACAGCGGCCAATAGGGCATCTAGTGTCTATATGATATCTATGGTTACGTCGTTTACCTTTTACAGTCTATGGTCGTAACTGTTTCGAAATGGTTCACCGCTTGGGGGCGATGATCTCAGTAAACCATAGACTGTAGGCTGTGTAAATGAATCATGTGGATGCACTGAGACCGCCCCCCAGTGTCGAACCATTTAACAAGGGTCTATGGTTTTTACCTGATCTCTGATCAGGTCGATACATGTGTAGACGGTTTAATTAGACATTAATATTTAAAGGAATAATATAAGTTAGTCTCTATTTGCCTGTTTAGCTGAGTCATATAGTAACAAGTAAAAACTGATAAAAGAACACATCTTATACAGACTCAATATTTCACAATCAAACATTTGCAATGGGTTTTTAAAAGGTGTTTTTATGCATGTTTGGCCTGAGTTTTGTTGCATTTACACTGTTCTAATCAGCAGGGGTCACCAGCGTGTGGCGTCTCGAACGCTTCGAAACAGTGAACCATTTTTGCGAATTGTTTATCCCATCACTACAGGTATCAAGACGGGTTGCATATTTACCTTGACCTTATTCTCTCCTATTTATATTCGTATTTCGTATCACTCTTAGTAGCACTACTAAGTTACTAGCGGTCTCAGTAACATTGAATAACAGGACACAGCTATTTTTATTATTTATTTATTTAGTAATAATGAGAGGATTTGTGTGCAGACCTCAGAATTCACTCATTGCTGAGAACGCCTGAGTTTTTGTCCATTGCTAACTTAAACACGTTTGATTAGCCTTTGCGTTCAAGAAATCAACAAAACACATTCTAAATAAACCTCTGACATTCTCAAGAGCGCAAACACAGATACGCAGCGGATCGTCTGCCAAATCAGCTTCGCTAATATGCTATTATTATGGAGAAAACGGATCCTATGGGAAGCTTTTCACTTTTCCCTCCTAACAGGTTACAGGGACTTTTATTTTGAATTAAACTCCCCTCATGTCCGCTCTCTTATTATTGTACTCTTCACATCCTCTGGCGGAGAAAAGAAGCGGAGATCTGATGGCTTTGAAAAGGATTCAGAAGGTAATATTTTTATTTCTTAATAGAATACATGTCTTAAAAGTAGATTAGCTTTAAGGCTATCCAAGAGATCTACACACAACAGATGCAGTGAACTATCTCTCTGTCCACATTACTATGTAAAGTCGGAAGATCAGAAGAATTTATTTTTCGGCCAGATGAAAAGATCTTTATGTCGAAAACAAAGCGAACTCAAGTCTTAAGACATCAGAAAATGTTAAATTATAAATGTGATAAGTATGCCATCGACGAGAGATGTTTTAAGCAGCTGTAGTTAAACAAGGTTAGCCATATTTAAATACAAAGAATAGTCAGCTTAGACAGTGAGTAATTTAAACATATAATACATAAATATGTAAAATATGTTACGTTATAATAATATAACAATTAAACATATGTTATATTTAAAATAAATGTAATCTGAAAGTCTTGACAACATTATATAATGTGAGTGTGTGTTTGTATAATGTGTGTGTGTGTTCTACACAAATTTACTTAACTAAAGCAGAAATAGAGCTAAATTAAAGCTAGTCAGAAATATGCAAGTAAACCTTTATCCTTGTTTGAATTGAAACCTTGCTTCTTAAATCCGTTTTCGACACATAGAAATGTTCTCGTCTTTTTCTACTGTATTTGTAGGAGCTACAGGACTTGCAACGGGATCCACCCTCGCAGTGCTCAGCCGGACCACTCGGAGAGGACTGTAAGTGTCTCCACCAACAACATACTCAATTATGGCCTTCAATTCTTTGACAGGACAGTCTTCTCAATATATTTTATTTGCTCTTTCAGTGTTTCACTGGCAGGCGACAATAATGGGCCCAGTAAGTACACATGCATAATTTCAGGTCAATGTTTATTTTGTGGAATTAGCAATTGGTTCAATAAAAAAGGAATTAGCTTTTGTCATTCACACACTCTTTCTTTATCTCCCACCTAGGGTGATAGTCCATATCAAGGAGGGGTTTTCTTCCTCACAATCCATTTCCCGACTGATTATCCCTTTAAACCACCAAAGGTGAGAATTACATCTGTTCTTACCTCATCCATAGATTATTTGTTCTTAGATATTTGACATTATGTTTCTCTGACAGCTTGCCTTCACAACAAAAATTTACCACCCAAATATCAACAGTAATGGAAGCATCTGTTTGGACATTCTGCGCTCCCAGTGGTCACCTGCCCTCACGGTATCCAAAGGTCAGAGAAAACTCTTATCCAACCTGGATGGTCTTTCCATCATAAACATGTCCAATTTGACAACATCTACATCTGGGCTGGGCAACTCTGGCCGTCAAGATACACTTTCCTACAGAGTCTATCAAACTAACCTGCCTGTAGCGTTCTAGCAGTGGCGGGCCGTGCATTTCACACCTAGGCCTTCAGTGGTGTCCTACCTGAATTAATAACTTTTAATAGTGTAGCAGCGCATAGACTCTCTATAATTGTTGTGAAATTGCTGTTTTTATGTTGCACCAGCAGTTATTGGGTTAATGCGGTGAGTTTAGAAAAGGCCGGGTAGAGAGAAACGAGCGAGTGAGTTCGGCGTGTGCGCTAGTGTAGGCTACAGTGGCTCTTGCGTTCCAATTATAAGTTCAGAAACGGAGCCTCCCTTGACTTGTCGTTCAAGGGTTACAATGGTCCCTTTTCAGACATTACAATAGTATGAATGTTTGAAAAAAAGTTTCGATCATAAATTTAAAAGAAAAATGAAGAAGAAATTCACATTCACCACGGAAAAAACGGTGGCAAAAAAAGCATTTTACTCACCAAAACGACTGATTATTTTTTACACAAAATCCATCCTTATTTCTTTGCTTCAAAGACTTCGAAGAATTAAATTACTGCCGATGACGATTAAAAGCTTGAGCGTTCAGCGGGGCTGGAGTCGGGACATGACTGAATGGTCTCTTGCACAATCTAGCCATCAGTGCATCGTAACTAAAGTTTATATTTTTCAAGTCTTCTTAATTCTTATCAGTTTAAACATTCAAGCGGTTTTAAACTATCCAGTAAGCTACTCGCGCACTCTCTGAGAGAGTTGCAGTGCGTGCATACATAGAGTAGGCTACAGCTCGCGAGAAACTAAAGTTATTTTTCGCGGATTATATCGCTTTAATGGGGGAAAACCGCATAATTGTGTAAAACTTCCGGTCTTGGTAAGTATACTCATAAACACAGTCGGTTATGTATAAAACGCATGTGACAGTGTGACAGACAGTATAATGAAAACAGCAATGGATCCGTGCACTAGCTGTAAAAGTGACAGCAGCCATAGGCTATGCGTCTGTCATTAATGTTGTCGTCAAAACAACAAAAGACAGCTTTAATTGTAATGAATGAGAATTATTAGCCTATGTATTTAATTTAATCAGGAAACAGAACTAAAAGACTATGTGTTATTTTACATTTGATTACTTTATTATGTTTCTGTAGTATTTCTGAATATTGGTGTTAGACCTACACACATTTAACATTTAATTCAAAGATTGAAATCAAGCTTCCTTGTGTTGTGTAAACTCTTAACAACAAAATTACCACATTGTAAAAACGCAATGAGTGAGCAAACATTTAGGCGAGATAAACATAATAAGAAAATTTTCAACAACAACAAAAAAAATGTCTATATCGTCATAAATATCATTATCGCAAATATTCTTGAAATATCGTGATATAATTTCGAGGCTATATCGCCCACCCCTAATGTGTAGGCTACAGCTGCCCCATGCTCTCACTCAGATTTTTGAAGGAAATCAATGAGATCAGTGAGACTTTTCAGGGCTCCAGACTAACTTTTCCACTGGTTGCACTGGTGCTACCAACTTTCTCAGTTGGTCGCACCAACATATGATTTGGTCGCACCTTTTTTTTTTTTTGGTACATGCCATGGGATTAATCAATGCATGTTGATGAATAGTGGTTTTAATGGACCAAGGCTAGCAAAGGCTTTCTGGGTTGCAGCATAAATACCTGTAATATATTATATAAAAACATTTTTATATTTATACTATATTTATTATATAGTATAAATATAATTATATTATTTTTACGTTTTATTATATATTACGTTATATTATATTACATTTTTAACCCAACATTTGGGTTTGTCCATATTTGACCCAAATTTGAGTTTAAACAACCCAGCATTGTTTAGGAGTGTATAAATCTATCTATTTACATTTGAATTATATTATATCTATCTATCTATCTATCTATCTTTCTATCAGCATCATCTTTCTATCTTTTAAAAATCATTAAACATTCAAATGTATGCATTACATTTTAAAAGATTAGAGTATTATAATACGCTGATACAGCTTTTCCGTTATCAAAGTTTATAGTTGTAACAAAAATCAGAAATCTCACAATCCTTACCTTCTGCATTTTATAATCATTTTCCTCTGTCGATCGATTACTATCATCTAACCGCTGAAAAGACGTAGGAAGGGGCTCGGTATTTCGTGAGACCTTTTCATTTTTATATGCCTTAATTCCTGAATTCGTAATTGGCGCGTTTCACAATCAGTGTGCAATGCGCGTGACGTGTACATTCGTCAATAAATAAACTGCACGTGTCTTGCGGAAGAACACTGTAGCCAGAGCTACTTCTCTCCGTTAATGTCTATGGCGAGTCACGCAGGCACTGGGCAACTCCGCAGCCGAGCCCGGGATAAAATAGTCAGAATATAAACACTTATTATAAGCGTACCGTAGGGATTCAGGATAAGTCAAAAACACCGTTTAGAAAATGGATTCATGATGTACTCGTTCATTATGAACATAAGTTACGGACTGCAGCAGCTGGTACAACGGCGTTCTGTTGCGCGTGCGTGCACTCGCACAAATGCGACCACATACAATTTTAACTTGCACATTCTCAAAAAACGGTCGCATATGCGACCAATTTTGTCGCAGTCTGGAACCCTGCTTTTGCCTCAAAATCATTCGTGGCACACATAGTCAGTTCTGTTTTACCTGGACAGATCGAATAGAGTTCCGTGACCCTGCATTAAGCTCAGACTGAATAAGGGATTTTTTCTGATAGGTTTAAACCTGCTGGGGGTCGAGGAGGGAAAGAAACATTAATTTGTGGGTTGACAACTATTAAATCTACAGGAATATATTGTAGTTTACGCAGTTCGCTACAGATGCGGTAAGCTAGCTCTGACTAACAGTAATAGGAAATAGTACGTGGCATTGATTTAAAAAAAAAAAAAAAAAAAAAAAAAAAATAGGAAATAGTACGCGATCTGAACATCCAATCAAAGGACGTGAAAATGGCGATGTCATTGTATGCCTGCTAGATGGTCCCGGTGCAGTCAAATCGTAATCTGATTGGCTGATTAAATCTGACTGATTATATGATTGGTTAGAGCAACAGTTTCATTGCCATTCATTTTAAGCTACAGCGCTCGCACTATCGATTCTGAAGGCCTCAAGGCAGATTTCTTTGACCCTGACAACACGATGGCTGAAATATGATTGGATAAAAGCTCGAACATAAACATAAACTACTGGAAGAAGCCCAACCAAGAGAAAAGCTATGAAATTAAGAGAATGGATTATTGAGAAATTATTTAATACTATTCATGGAAAAATATATTAAAGTGCAAGTCAGTGATTCTGATAGTGTTTAAGCCAGCAGAGAAAGCCTGACGGCCCACCACTGCGTTCTAGTAATCCTAAAGACCGTCAAACATACACTGAACTCCCTGTTGATTAACCCAAACCTGGCTTACTCCAGGTATGCTGGCTCCAAAAACGCGTCTGGGAGTAAGTTCAGCCACAAGCACAAGACATTTTCAACAGAGCGTTCAGAAAAAGCACCCCATATTACTTATTGTTTTGTGTAATGGCTATTTGCTCAACTTCTAATGTGTGTGCACTATTTTGGATGGGTTCAATGCAGAGGACAAATTACAAGTATGGGTTACTATACTTGGCCTGTCACTGCATTCTTATAGTTATTATTTTGAAAAATATGTAAAATCGCTTATAAGGCACTAACTTGATGAGAAATATACTTGTTTTAATAAATAGAACATTAATTAGAAACATTATGAAATACAAAACAATTTTTTTTTATACTGTAAGTGATAATGTTGATTTAACCTGGAAAATGTGTCAACAGTAAGTATAACTGGAACATGAATTTATATTAGAAAGTTTGCCCTTGCAAAGAATATAAATATATACCTAAAATGGATTCAGCATTAAGCACATAATGTGACTATTTCATAAAATATGAGCAGTATTCATGTTACTGATTCTGCTGTTGTCTGTTGTTTTTTCCCCAGTTTTATTATCCATATGCTCACTACTTTGTGACCCAAATCCAGATGACCCTCTAGTTCCAGATATTGCTCACATCTACAAATCTGACAAAGATAAGTAAGTGACCTTGTGTGTATGGCTCTCTCTCTCTCACTGTTTTTATTGCTAAAATAACTACATCTGCTTGAACCATCTTCTTCTGTGTGGTTTACCCATACTACATTTTCATATCTTTTCTACACTTTCTTCTTTTATTACTATCAAACAATACGTAACATGTTTAAGTACCAAATTACTCAAAATTTTCAGCTGTAAATCTGGCACTTCATGAATACTTATTTTAATATCAGCTGAGTGCTTTTGTTTTGGATGAAAATGGTTATTCCTGTGTTTTAGGTATAACAGACTGGCAAGGGAATGGACTCAGAAGTATGCAATGTAACTGGACGGCAAGATTTTGAAATGATTGCACATGGACATTATTACTGCACACAGCTCTACAACGCACCTGTACAGAAACAAGACGTTTACCAACAAATAAACCTCCCCCACCTCTCACACACACACACACACACACACACACACACACACACACACACACACACACACACACACACACACACACACACACACACACACACACATATATATATACATACACGCACAACTATACAAAAAATCCTTGTTCAGGAGGCCGAGTCACTTGTTTCTGTTCACAGAGGCATCCTGGAACAACCAGGATGTGTCAGTTAACACATAACAAAAAAAATATTGTTTTATTTTCAAACGGATTAGCTACATTTTAGTAATTTTATTGTATAGAAATAAATACAATACTGGATCATTTTTATTGTTTTTGCATTAAAAAGTGTTATTATAAAATATGTGTCTGGCTGCAGCTGTTTTATGATGACTCTTGCATTATTAGAAAGAAAGGGAATGAGATGTTTTCCATATGTGTGTGATTTGGAATTGGTTCACATCAGGGATCAAACTACATACTGCTCACGCTGCGTGGTAGATTTGTGCCATTAGATGGCGATGTTTCTCCGTTTTATTCCCACCATAAGGATTTAATTTCATGCAGAGACGCTTTTTTAATGCGTTTTTATAAAGGTTGTTTTCATATATAAGTTTCAGTGACGTCCTCATAATAAAAAAGTTTAATATACGTGATAAGTTAATTGAAGAATAATCTTTTTGTCTATGTTATAGAGTTTTCTACAAAAAGGGGGTTATTTAATGTAACCGTTATGTAAAAAAAAATACACTTCCCTAGCACTTTAGCTTATCTTACAGAATTTATATATATATATATATATCATACACACACACGCCTGTCAAATGAAAAGCATTCTAATCAAAGAATCATTGAATAGGTGCATGCAAAGTAGTTTTGTAAGATTTATTTAAAATATATATATATATATTTTTATTATTTTTTTTTTTTATAGGCCTATATATTTATATTATACGTTGGTCGACGAATGTTTTATTTTCCGCGCACGCATGAGAAACTAGGCGCGCGAACTGGATATGATGAAGAGAAAGTTTGGGAGGAGAGTGGGCGGTTATCCTGACACGTGAATGCTCCCATAGGAGCATAACCCATCCATGCATCCATGTCCTCCAACTATAGAGTGTTCTGGTCCTGGAGCCAGAGGAAAAGTGGAGGGGAGCGGAATTAACGGCAGATTGATTTTCTCGGGGGCAGTAACTTTAAGGGACTTAAAAAACTTGCCTGGAAATTGGAATGTTTTTCTCCTAATGTTAACTTGCCGTATGCCTGTTTTACATATGAACCCCGTTTAGTAAGTTTGACACACTTTATGGGTGCAATGGCTGAGCCGCTGAGTTTCATGCATCATGATCATGGCTCCAGCAGCGAGCGGAGCGACGACTCACCGTCTGCCGTGTCTGAGGATGACTCTATCGGCCACTGCGGCCACATCTCCCCGCCTGACCTAGACTGGACCGAGGAGAGGTTTCGAGTTGACCGTAAGAAACTAGAAACTATGTTACTGGGTATGTTAACTTCTTAAAAACTCCCTAAAAGAACTGGGAAGACAGTTTGATGTATTGAAAATACGTTTAGCTAACATTGCAGTGTTGCTTGGCGTCGAGTCACATAAATAGTTCTGTCTAAAAATATCACAATGTTTCCTCGAAGTACATCTTGAAGGAGATATGTGTTGACTACGCTGCTTGTTGTGTAAAGTTAGAGCATGTAGACCAGTATTGGGATGTTTTATTTAGCTAACGTTAAGTAGCCTATACGATAGACATTCACATGAACTAACAATCATTTTTGGGAACTTTGCATTTGAACTTAGGCTCTTGCATGCACTCTAGACTTTCATAAATGATCATGGTTAAGAAAGAAGTTCGTGTAATTAATTTATTTTAGTTTCATGAAATATTTACATGAAATGCTTGCTTATTTCCAGCCATTTCAAAGCATTCAGCAGTTCCACAAACACTCTGATTATTATTTTCCTGTTTAACACCACAAAGCTGATGAATCAATCTGTACTGTATAAAGCGCTATATAAATAAAGGTAACTTGGCTTGGCTTGGCTTGACTTTCGGTTGAACTATCCCTCATTAAAAACCTGTTTATGTCTGTAGATTTGAAGCAAAACCTGATTTTGTTGAGTTACTGTATGAGGACCCCTTAAAAATGTCCTCAAGTCAATTTCTAACATGGTTCACTATGTTTGGGAGAATATTTTCAAATATTTGGGTGCATAATAATGCTTAGAAACACAGACTTTTGAAGTCATATATGTGACCTCTTATATATGCAGTGTTTTTATACTAGGATAATGAAATTCGCTATATTTTAACCCTAAACCAGACCTACAAATATAAAAATGATAACGGGTTTGTGTGAAGTAAAATATATTTTGGCTGATTTATGATTGGTTTGGTATTGGCCTATTCTAAACATGTACAAAAGTTCTGGTCTGTTATAGCAGGGCCTATAGTTTACAAAGACTGCTTTTGTTAACATGCATTCAAACCAACCATACTCAGTGTAGTTAGGGCCACAGATGACATTCATTTATAGATGTGTATGTGCATTTTATTTATTCTACTTAGTTGTGTATTGGGAAACATGGAAAAAATAAGACCCTCAGCACCATTCTACCACATTTGAGTGTGTTCATCATGTGTGCAATTGCATGAGTGAATGCTTCCCTGACATTTGGACCCCAGGTCAAAGGTCAGTTCAGCATGAGAGAGCTCAAGAGCACCAGGAAAACTTCCATAGCAAGGCTACCCCATTTTCGAGACGTTCAACAACACCTTTCACATCACACAAACTGATATACTTACGCTACAATCATTGTTGTAGTGATGTAGACATTTTTCCCACACCTATGATTCAGTGACTCGTAATCATCCCTTTGCTCCGGATGATGTGCAACATCTGGAGGTGTTTGAATGGTTGTTGTTTTGATTGGTTGGATGAGCAGTAGGCGTGATCATAAATCCAGTGATGTGTGTTTTTTGTGTGAAGGTTTATTGTGTGGGAAAGTTTTGCTCCCCTTTTCCGGGAAATAGGAGAGAGGCTGAGAGAAACAAGACAGAGAGGGTCACAATTAAAACCATTTTTCTTAAAAATAACATTAGTGAACGCGGCAAGGCAGAAACAGAGAGGAGACCCATTCTTGTGCTTTTCCCCTTTGGCCAGACCACAACTAAATCAGCTCATTTTTATAGACTTCTTCAGAAAGACTAATGGAAGGAAGTGGATCATCACCTATGATTCATGTTCACGTAAGGGAATCTGAGCAGCTTTAGGGTTTTGTCGGAAAGCACCAAAGAAAGATAGTCATACTTTTTTGTCAAATAATCACTCACGCAAGTGGAAATTAGAAGGGAAAAACATGCAAACGCACTTTAATGACTGTTTTTCCTCTCTCTCACTTTCTTTTTCTCACTAACTTTTATGGTAATAGTTTGTATATTAGAATGCAGTTTTCTCTTTACCCCAATGAGTGTTACATCAGATGTCTGGTTTTGATTAAAAACAGAGGAATGTGTGCTGGCCTGACCTTCTATTCTGTGTGATAAGAAATTCTAAAAAGAATGTCGTGTTTGTTTAGCAGAGTTTATTCCAGCACTTTATGGAAATCAAATGCCCCCCTCAGTGAATATGTGATTAAAATTGTGGGTTTTGTGGGTTTTTCTCTGTCACAGTAGGATGTGAATCTATATATTAAGCTTTAAAGGTCAATGCATCTCACACCTGTCAGTTAAATCCTTGTTTTTGTGTGTGAATGTGTGTTAGTGTGTGGGTCGGGTTTGTTACCACCAAAAGTTTGCTTGTATTTTATTAATTTGCTTATGCATTTGTCTTCTAACATGTGGGTTTTATTTATTGAGTATATTTTCGTCTGGGTGTATGTTAAGTGCATCATTCTTAACATGCTGCATGTGTCTGGCATGTTGAGTGAAGCAACAGGAAGTGCGTTGTGTTTGGGGAATGTGCTTATGGCTCAGCGGCAGCGCGCTGTTGCCAGGGAAACACAAGTCTGTTACCTTGGATTTTGATTTCTTTATTTACATTTACATTTATGCATTTGTCAGACACTTTTATCCAAAGCGACTTACATTGCATTTCAAGGTACACATTTTAAGTTCTTATCAGTTCTCTTTACGTGCATGTGCAATTTGAATATTAAAAGGCACATTTGCATCTAATTTAGATGTTTAAGCAATAAATCAATATAAAACCGACAATGATTTGTATTTATGAATTATTAACCACTCGTTGTAGTATTAGAATCCTTTATAGAATTAGAATTGGTGCAGTTTTCTTCTAAGAAGCCTTCTGTTTTTATGTTTACAAATGTAAATCCATTTCTTGGACTTAATACTTCAGTTATTTTAATAAGATACTTAATACTTGAGAGATAAATCTTAAAGAACTGACTTTTTGGATTACTAAGACTTGTGTTTGGCAGAAATACTCCAAATCTGTTGTGGGAGAGTTTTAGTTTGGCTGCAAACTCATCTATGTTCATAACCTGTCATACAAGGATACAGTTTCATCCTCGAGTCTCGACACGGAGAGATGAGATGTTCACATTATTTAATTCACATTATTGCCTAATCCTTTCCAGTCAATACCTTCGAAGGGGTCTTGAATGTGTTTTCGGCACATCTGTATGTTATAATCCAAAATATTTTTGCTGTTTATATTGCCAGATTATTGTGCTGTTTTCCATCTTAAATTGAATAATTTCACAGACGTGTCTTTTAGTGGGACACATTGTTTCTGAAAGGCATTCGGCTTTGAGCTCTAGAGTTTACATTCATGCAGACTGCTTGCTTTTAGAAGTTGCAAAAGAAAAGGTTGCAACTTGTACAACCAGTCTGCAATAGATGTGCTGTCAGCAGCATGTGTGCAATCTCAAGTTATGACATGGCGAATAAATTGTTTGAGAAGATAAAAGCTCTGAATCTTTTTTGAAAGCTCTTGAAGTACTTTAGTTTGGGCATTGATAGGCCTGTGTTTATATGTAGCGTGATTTATGTTTCCTGTCGTGAGAGGCTTTGCCGTAACCAATCAGATTATATCTTGCACTACTGTTTAAAAGTTTTTGAGTCGATCTGTATGGTTTTAGAATGAAGTCTCTGCTTCTCAGTAATATTGTGAAATATTAGTATTCCAAACATACATATACATACATACACACATTTTAACAATTTAAAATTGGAGTATTTTTCACCATATATATATTATTTTTTCAAATGTAATTTATTCCTGTGAATTTATAGTAGCCTTTACTCCAGTGTCACATGATCCTTCAGAAATCTTTCTAATATGCTGATTTACTGCTCAAGAAACATTTCTTATTATTGTCAATGTTGAGGTCAGTTGTGCTGCTTAATATTTTTGTGGAAACTGTGATACTTTTTCCAGGATTCTTTGATGAATAGAAAGCTTTAAAAAAAAACAGCATTTATTTGAAATGTAAATCTTTTGCAAGATAAATGGCTTTACTGTCACTTTTGATCAATTTAATGCATCCTTGCTGAATTTCAGTTTCATTTTTGTCAAAAAAATCTTACTGACCACAAACGTTTGAACTGTGGTATAGACTGTGACATATCTGACTGCAGAACAAATGGCTTCAATTCTTAATAGTTAAGATTTGAATCCAGATGCTGATCGTGGGTCTGATTCTCTGATCTCTCGCCCACTCTCTGAGCTCCAGAGTTGAAGGGCATTTCCAGGATTATCCGGGAGAAATACACTTAAATTATACAGTTTTGTTCTTACACTCACTTACTCATCACATTCCTAACACACACATAGTTTACAGGAGCTGTGCTATAATCAAATACTACTCTATATTAGGGTTGTAACGGTATGAGATTTTCACGGTATGATAATCGTCTCAGAAAATATCATGGTTTCACGTTATACGGTATTAAAGAATCATTATTATTATAATCATCAGCTACAATGACCCTAAAATGAATGAAAACAGATAGGGTTTTTTGGTTGAACATGGTTTATTAAAACAAATTTTTTTTAATGAGTCTGACAGGTTGTACTAAACTCCTATGAGTTTCAGTCAAGAGTGTATTTGACGATGATTCTTTTAAATAAAATTATGAAATGCTCATTTATTTCTCTCAGAGCAGCTCTGGATATGTTCATGTGTTCACGTCCTCATATAGTGAGTGAGACGGCAGACGCTTTAAACACCATGAGCATCACACATACTACAGAATATAGATTTACAGTATAGCAGTTTTTTGACACACACTCGTATATCGATTTGATTTATTGCACAGCTATATTTTAGATTTATTCATCCATCTATCAAATCGTGCATTTTTCGTGACATCTGCGTCGAAATGGAAATAATACGGCCTTGAGTTATAAATGGAACTTTATCTGCAGGGAGGGATGGTGTTCGCGAATATGGGAGAACATGTTCGACGTATCCTCCTTTTGCAGCCACTCTTCGTCCACATTTCTGGACACAACTGGATATCCACCTTCAAGGAATACCCCACGTTCGTTTTTCGGATACCCAAAGTATTCCCACACTGCAGATTTCAACTTTTATTTCTGCGGGGGAAAGAGATTAGAATTCACAACCTCTGTCTCAGACATTTTCTCTACTGTACATGTATGGGTGGAGTCTTAGCTCAAGTGGATAGAAGTTGCATATGTGTTGGTGAGATCTGTTTTAATTTTTTTTCCAAAACCTTGGATAAGCAAATGTTCACGATATGATAATCATATATGTCAATATCGTGATAAACCGGTATACCGTTACAACCCTACTCTATATCTGTGCGTGAAGCTGTTTCATTAGAGCAGAAACTCAAATGCTGTGGAGTTTTTGTGACCCACATCCTAAATAGAGCACAAGAAAGAGCTGAAATCAACACACACACTGCATTTAACATTCTGTCTGGTTTAAGACTTGTTATTTTCATATTTTTTCTGCATGTGCCTCAGTTCATGTTTTCAATTGGATGTGTGTGTTAGAAAGTGAGTATCATATCTGAGAGAGTCAGAGCTGTGTGATACTGAGTGCTTATAAAAATATATATATTTGTGTTGGTCTGTCTAGTAGTATAGGAACATTTCAGTTCAGGGGTGTTAATCTGTTACATGCTGTACTCATTACAGATGTGTGACCATATGTGTATCCGTGCTGAACAGATACACAACATTGTCCAAACATCTCATGAAACTCTTGATTCAATTTACAGCTTCTGGTAGGAGAGATGTGAAGTGGATTTTCTCAGATTTCTCAGCTTCATAGTGTGAACTTACGACTCAGTCCTCTGTCCTCACAAATTCTGCATCCATCCGTCTGTCTGTCTGTCTGTCTGTCTGAAATTCAATTTGGTAAAAGATTATATATATATATATATATATATATATATATATAATATAATATATAATATGTGTGTATGTATGTGTGTATATATACAATGCTGCTCAGAATTATTTGCCCCCTTGGTAAATATGATAAAAGATAGCTGTAAAAAATAAATCTGCATTTTTTTATCCTTTTGATATTTGACTTCTTGATATAGGGTACTTTTTTATCCCTGAACCAGTTTTTTTTAATCTGTCCATTGAACGTTTGAAAAGTAACTGACACTAATGGAACTTCAAACGGGACGGTCAGATGAAACAAAACAAAAAAAGCTTTTTTTGGCAGCAAACACTTAATATGGGTTTGGTTCATACAGGGATAAAAAAGTACCCCATGTGTAAAATGAAATACTGTATCTTTAATGCTGTGGGCCTAATTTTCTGCCAGAGGTCCTGGACATCTTATTCAGATACATGACATCATGGATTCGATCAAATAACAACAGATAAAAAATTAAAACCTGGCAACCTCTGCAAAATCTTATAACGGGCCATGTGTGGATTTTCCAACGGGACAGTGATCCAAACACAAACATCAAAATTAAAACAAAAATGGGTCACGGAGCACAAAACCAAGCATCTGCAATGGCCAGCCCAGCCCCTGACCTGAACCCTATAGAAAATGAGTTGGCTGAACTGAAGAGAAGAAGCGCCAACATGGATCTGGGAATCTGAATAATCTGGAGACATTCTGTATGGAGGAATGGTCTCTGATCTCTTGTCAGGTGTTCTCCAAACTCATCAGGCATTATAAGAGAAGACTCCGAGCTGTTATCTTGGAAAAAGGAGGTTGCAAAAAGTGTTTAATAAAAGGGGGCAAATAATTGTTCCCAATGTGTTTTGGAGAAAAACACAAATATGTGTTTCAAAAATAAATATCAGAAGGATTAACAATGCAGAATAATTTTTTACAGCCATCTTTAATCATATTCACCAAGGGGGCAAATCATTCTAACCAGCACTGTATACACACACACAAAATAAAATTTTCTGTGGATCTCCTTTCACTCATCTGGAAAAAAAGGCTTAATTTTTAAGATTCTTTCATGCTGTTTTTTTACACTGTTAATGCTAGTTATCTGGAAAATAACTTGTTTATTAAAACTGGGTACAATCAAAGTGTTTCTGCTTGAAATGAAGTAGAATCAATAAATGAAAATATTTGTTATGTGAATGCATGGGTTTGGAAGATTAAAACCATTTATGTCTACTTCTCTGTCTGTCACTGTTGTTTTCATCTCTCCTTTTCTCCGCTTCATGCCTGATCATGCGAAATTGTGATGATACCAGTTCTTTGTTTTCAAAAAGAATCTAAAAATTTCAGCATTGCCATATAAATCCCAGCATTGCTTCTAGCCGGTGCAATGATTTTTGAGTTCAACACACTTTGGTTTAATGAGATGTGAACTTCTCGTAATTGTAGCTCTTTCTATCCTTGTTTTGATCTGGAAATGTAGTGAATTTCATGGAGAAATGGGTGGATGTGCTTTTGCTTGTGATTTTAGGGTCATTTAAAGGTTTAGATGACAACATTGTCTCAATTCTAACCCTTTTATTTCCTCCCATTTGGGGTTTGTTGTTCTGAACTCTCTGTGAAATCCATATTTCAACGTTATAGGTAAAGAAAAGTGCAGGAAAGGGCATGGTTCTATTAGATAAATCACTCTCTATGCAGACACATACACAAGAATGTTTAATTTTATATGATAGGACCATCTAAACCAAACATCTGGAGACCCAGCGTCCCACCAAAGCAAACAAATTCTCAGATTGTCCTGTGTTTTATCCCACCTGACTTTGAGTCATTACACATTTTTGTTTTTCAAAATCACACTTTAATTGTGTATTACACATTTAAGTGATCCTAAATCTGATAATGGTTGACAAAATGATCTAGATCATTGTAGTAGTTAGTTTAAATGGACTTTTTCTAGTGTCAAAGATCATTTTTGACCCATGCTTTACATGCATAAGTCAAATGCAAGCATTAAACCCTGTGTAGGATTCTGCAAGTGTGTGTTTATGAAGATTTATGAAGTGTTTTTTTTTGTCAGCTATAACTCATGATAGTGTGCGTTTGCATACAGCTGCTTGTGTGTGTAAAAGACAAGCATGTGTGTGACATATGAAATACATTTAGTTTCAGAAGGCTGTGAGAATGCTGCTGCCTTATTCTTGTGTGTGTTTTGTGGTTGTGTTTGAATAAATCTTTGTGTAAGTATGTGAACCTGGGAAAACTTCTGTGCTTCTCACATTATGCCTAACACCACCTAAAACTAATTCACAATATAGCATGGCTTCTCATGTCGTATTGCTTAAATAACATTCGAAAAGTTCAACAATTTAGTGAACAGAAATAATTGTGAAATTAAGTTTCTCTTGCTATTGGTAATGTAAACATCTCTCTCTTTTTCTCACACAGCAGCCAGTGAGGGGAGGATAAATGGAGGAGAGGATTTTTTTCAGAAGGTGAGAAGAAATTTGTTTATTTATGCTTATTTCCATTAGATCTCAGGTGTACCTGCTCTTTTGGTCAGTAATTAAAAAAATAAAAATAAAATAAATCACATCTATCTTTCTTGTTCCAGTAGCATGCTGGTGTTTCTAGCATGTTTTTTTTTTTTGTGTGTGTGTGTGTGTGAGAGAGAGCTTGTGGTGAGGCTTCTTTAAACACATAATAAACCTGACCAAAGATGCTCGATGAAGGGGCCAATTCAGAATGATGATTGTTTTGGTCCAAACATTTATCCCTGCTTAGGTTTCTAATAAACAGAGATAACAAGGGCCAATGAAATTGTCAAAATATTCTTGGTTTGGCTCAGATGATTGAGGTTTGCATATAGTCTATGAACAGCACTACTCTGGTTGCAGTATTGATATGATCACTGGTTTCTGTCCTCACTTGCACTTTTGCTCTTTCCATGGTTGATCCAGGAGACTTCTGTGGTAATCTTTTCTTTGTAAATGCCAGTTCTTAGGCAGTCTAAAATGATATATGTAGCCTCTTTTTATATGTATATATTCTTGTATGCATGTCATGTTTGCAATTATGTCTAGCAGAGAATTAATCTTTGTTAGAGATCAAATACCAGCAGACTTGATGATTCTGTTTAACATGTATCATGTGTAAACAATGCAGACGCAAGAATCACTTTATTGTCAGTTTGCGGATTGGTATGCATGTGAAGTTTTTTTTTTTTTTAAAGTCACAATGAAACAGAAGTAGTGGCAGATTATTATGACGTACAGCCAAGTGAAATGGATTATCAAAAAAGGATTATCAACTTTGTTCTGTCCAGCAGTTGTCACTATTTTGTCCTTTCAGGCGGTGTATATTTGATGGTGGTTTTCTGAGAATCAGCCACAAGCAGAGATAAATGGAGGAAACACACAAATGTCTGATGATTTTGATGGTGGTGACACATGGGTTGTATTTTTGGGGGGAGTTAGGCAGTTGAGTAATCATTTCAGTGATTAAAACTTTTGCTGAGTTTCCCTTCCCTGCAGTGAAGGGATTGGAATTATGCCATTGTCTCTGTGTCCGTCTTTGTCTCCAATTTCCATCATTATAATTTTCTCAAACGTCACCACAGCGGTAGTCTCTCTTCACTGTACTTTTACTGTTGCATTTACTCAAAATTCACTAATTTTTTTTTTTAAACAGAATCTAACATGACAGAGAATTACACTTCTGCTGGCATAGTTACCGTTTCAATATCAATAAATGTCAAATAAATATACAATACTGTTCAAAAGTTTGGGTTTGGAAAACAATATTTTGAAATAATTTTTTTTAAATGTATTATTTATTGAATTTTTATAAATGTAATTTTCACATGTACAAATATTTAAAATAACTTCTATTTTAATATACTTTTTAAATCATTTTAAAATGTCAATTATTTTGGAATTATTTTATGAATAGAAAGCTGAAAAGTTCACTTTTGATCTTTTTATTGCAAAAGTATTTAGTTAAAAAGTATTACACTTTTGAATGGTGATTTTATATATTCAAAATATGTAAGTCTGTCAAACCAAACACCATGTTAAAGAACTAGTTGACTCCAAAATTTTAATTCTGTCATCATTTACTCACCCTCGTGTTGTTCTCAACCTGAATGACTTTTTTTTTTCTCCTTTTTTGCAACATATATTTTGAGAAATGTCAGTTTTTTTCTTTATACAATGGAAGTCAATGGGCTCCAATGTTGTTTGGTTCCCAATGAAAAACAAAGTCATACAACTTTAGAACAACATGAAGGTGAGTAAATGATGACAGAAATGTTTTTGGGTAGATTATCCCTTTAATTCCTAATGTGCCACTAAGAGCCCATCTTACAGATCAGTAAATATATTGCAATGTCTGTAATGGATTTCTGTTTTATTTATTTCAGAGTGCACACCTGTGCAGTTTAGCCTCCATTGAAAGTAAAGGCTTCCCCAACCCTTCCCTTGTTCCATTTCCCTCCTTTTCTCCCCCTCACACCTCTTTTCTTTGCTTGTTCTCCTGAGTGCTCCTCAGCTGAACCAACAAAGGAAACAGGAAGCAGATCTCTATACACATGCTCTTTCACGTGCACTCTCTCATACACATCATTTGTCAAATATAAACACTCTGCTCTCCATCACTGTGCCCATTTTTAATGACTTAATGAAGATCAGAGATTGTGTGACTCTTGTACTTTGAAGTCACTGGCGTTTGAAACTCTTTCTCCTGTTAACGGTGGGTGTATACATTCCTGTGTCAGGATGATATTGGGTGTGGGGGAATAGGAAAGTAACATTTTCAAATGTATAGCTAACCCAATTTTTCTGAAATCGTCTGACCCATTTGAGAGGTATGTGCTGGTCAGTCACAAAAATAAACCACAAACCCCAAAACTGCTGTGTGGTCTGTCAGAAATCTCCCTCATCTGCAGATCGGAGCCAAAGAAAGCAGTCAAGAGAGAAAGTGAGAGCAGGTCGGGAATAAAGACCTATAGAATGCACAGCAGCGTTGCAGCACAACACAAACACACAGAATGGAAATGGGATCTGGCTCTCTGCCTGTACAAACTTTAAGCACCGTTCACCTTTTCATCCAATCTGAAAATGTTCAGTTTTCCTTCAGGCATGTTTGATTGTGTCTTCGTTTGGTTCAAGGTCATCAGTGTAGAGAGTTTTGGCGTTGTTGCATTGCTTAATGGAAACACCTTAAACTTAACTGAAAAGTACAGACAAATATTACAGTGTGGCTTTTTCTACTGCTGCAGTCATAAGGTTACATTGTTTTTAGCTTACAAGTGGCTAGTTTCTAGTGTCTACAAGTGACTTTGGATAAAATTAGTAATATAATAATTTCATAAAAATATTTTTTATAACTGTAGTGTATATATCTAACATAGCAAAACTGCAAGAAAAAATATAATAATAATAATTATTACTATTATTTACAAATATAATATATCAATAAAATAATAATTATATTTGGTATTGTATATACATTTTGTTTCTTGCAGTTTTGGGTTACACTTTATTTTAAGGTGTCGTTACAGTGTATTGAGTAATATTAAGTAACATGTGCTTACGATAGGGTTAATATTTGGATTAGGGTTTAGTTGCATGTAATTATGCATAATTTATAGTTATTACTATAGTAACTACATGTAACATATCTAACAATAACACTGTAAAATAAATTGTTACCCAGCTTTTTCTTTGTTAGCTAGTTACATATTGTTACATTGGTGACATTCAAATCAGCATAATTTTTTACAACATGGTACAATACATTCATAAAATCAGTGGTTACGTTTGCAAGACATAAAAACACATGATTAAAGAACATAAGATATAGCCTTTTTTTTTGTTCATCATGTCACATATGCAGAATGATGCAAAATCAAACATGATACCCTGAATTTCGGACTCTTTGAAAAAGGCTTGTAATTTCATAAAGCCAAAGACAGAAAATAGTTTAATGGCTTAATAGTCAGCATTGTGTTAAGATGTTTGTAATGTTTTTGCATGTTGTAATATAGAAGTAAATGCAAGCTTCATTCAGGCACACTGTATCAAGGATGTGAACATTACTGTTTTATTGTAGCTTTGCTGAACTTTGCTGTTTTCAAGCCGTAATTTCACAACTCTAAATCACAGGATGTGTCACAGCTGTGCATGTAATTTACAGAATTAAGAAGATCTGGAGAGATTAATAAACTTGTTCCTCTAAGTTAAAAAAACATTCTCATGTTCTTTTGTCCTTTAGGGTGTCAAAACAAAATAAAAACTGAAGCCTGCTGTTGAACCACTGGTCCAAGACTAATGAAACATGGAAAAGTATGGGCCGTAAATTTTAGAATAGCGCGTGTGACTGAATGTTCCCAGTTTATGCACGAGCATGTGCAGGCTTGGGTGTAAACATGTAATAAGTGCATGATCGTAACTGTCTTATGACATCATTCACTTCTGCCCACCATTTCTAAGGTCCATTGAAGAGATTGTGTGGTATGGATGAGAATACATTCATACTGCAGGCAAAAGTGGACCAAATCCGAAATGTTTTGTTATTGCTCTTATTATGTGACTCAGATGTGTTTTTTTGTTTAGTTTTTTCATAACCGACTGAACAGCACAAACCACATGTAATCTAATATTTTCAATTCTGATTTAGGCCACTTTGGCTATGTTCCAATTTAATTCTCAAATCTGAATATTTTTGTATAGCTGTTCACATTGTTGTTTTAAATGTGGCCAATATGAGATTCCAATGTGAACAGATCATGGTCCAGGAGTGACCCACATGTACAAAAAAAAACGATAAAAAGACGCAGCACGCTGTCTCATGGAAGTAAACATGGAGGTGATTACACATTTATTATAGTGTGATCTGCTGTGGAAGCCAGTGAATTTATGTGCAGGCAATATAAAAAACAAAGACGAGGATGTGAAAAAAGAGAGCAGAGTTTTTAAACATTTTATGATACGAGCCCTTGTGTTTTGCTTGTATATAGTACAATATATATATATAGTATATAGTTCTGACACATCACTGTCAACCCCATGACTACCTTTCGCAACTGTCTTGATAACTTTGGGTATGTAAAATCTTTGAAGTGACTCCCATGAGCACAGAATTGTGACGAATCCTGCGTGCCACTGTCCTGTGAAGTTTAGCTCTAACCCTAATTAAACACACCTGAACCGTCTAATCCAGGTCTTTCGGATTACCAGAAACGTGCCTTCGACTGACGTTAAAGTCGCATGAATTCCAGTATGACAGTTCAGACTGAGGTCGCATTGCAAAACATCTGACCTGTATCGGATTTAGGACCACTTTTGGAAGTGGCGCAAATTGGAATTGAAAAGATCAGATTCTATGTGGTTTGTGCCGTTCACACTGTCATGAGAAAAACTGATCTGAGTCACATGTGTGCAAAAAAATCCGATTTGGGCCACATTTACCTGCTGTCTGAACATAGCTTTCAATATGTGGTCCGAAAACAGAGACAGGTCTGATGTTTTGCAATGTGACATCTGTCTGAACAGTCATATCGGGATGAGTGCGACTTTTACGTCACTTGACGTATTTACAACAGATCGACATTCGTCACAATTCTGCACTGATGGAAGACATTTCAAAGCTTTTACATACTGTAACTTTGGTCACCCTGTAAACAGAAGACGGCAGCGAAGTTAGTCATAGAGGGGCGGTGAGCTATTATACCGCTGTTATTACGGTGACCGCTCTATACAAGCAAAACTAGACTGAAAACTATACAAGAAAAACTTTGCTTTGCTTCTCTTCCTCGTCTGCGTCTTTTTTGTTATCTCTGCACTAATTCACTAGCTTCCATGACCTTAGAAATGCATATGTAAGTGCTGACTTCAGTGGCCTGCATGTTTACTTCCGTATGCCGTCTTCAGTTCACTACTGGGACCAGTTCACAATAAATGAGCAATAAGTCAGTAGCCTAAATGACTGCTTATAGTATATACAGTCAATCTGTCTGAGGAGCAGGTGCAAATCTATGCCACGTGTATTTAAAATAAATATATAAATCAAAATAAATAAATTCTAGTTAGTAGCCTATTAGCCCAGAGGCTGAGATTCTCCTAAAGGTCCTGTGGAAAACTTCACTTGGATTTGATCAATTTATATATATATAATTGCTGCAGTTTCATGCTCAGATTTTTTTTTTCCTGAAAGAAATTGGGTTTGTAGCCAAAACTTCTCATGAGAACTGCTGTACAGTAAAGCCTTGCTGACCATGAAAGCCAAGAGGTTTTTAAAGGCAGTAAGATAGAGTCTGCCACAAAACGGGTAAATAAATGTGTTTTCTATAGAGACAAAGGAGTGTTTCCAAAGTTGCGGGTTTTCTCTAAAAAATTAATTTACATGAAAGACAAAACCACTAAAAATAGTGAAGCGCTCTGCCTTCTTCCAGAGGAGGATTGAGCTCCAGGCAAAATCATGGCAGAGTTTTGTAAAACATTGAACCTGTATATTCATTTACCTTGCAAATTACCATACATTTCTTTTTTGTGTATTTTATATGGACACAAAACGCATTACCATTCTTGCTTTTACTCTCTTTTCCTTCACATATGCTACTGGTTAGCACGCTAGGCCTGTCAAAGGCACGCTGCCAACTGGCTGTTACATGTTTCACAGGTTTTGGAGCCAGCTGTGTGTATATGTGTGTGAAACTGAGAAAGTAGGGCATGTTTTAGCCAGAGAGAGCGATGATTGTAAGGCCTCTGTTAAAACAGCTTGAACATTTCTGTCAGTGTGAATATTTTAGCATAACTGAAAAAGTTCTTGTGTGTTTGAGAATGACAAAACGTATATTTGCTAATATTAGCGTAGCAAGCCAATGTGTTTTGAATGCATATTTGAGTGTTTTACATTGCATTTGCATCCACTCATGTTAATTTTTTGTGTTTTAGGTCATGGATGAAACAAACACTCAGATTGCCTGGCCGTCCAAACTGAAGATTGGAGCAAAGTCCAAAAAAGGTATACACACGCACACAGACAGACAGTAGTTATGGCAGAAGTCTCTGCGCTAGTCACACAGCATAAACGTACAATCTGTTCACAAGTAGCTGTGTCTAACATAGAATATGGTTATATTCAGTTGGTATCCTGTTGTCTTTTTTCAGTATCACAATCGTGTTTTGTCTGTCCGTAGGCTGTTTGTTTGGAATATCTTACAGCTTTAAAAAGGTAGTTAAGATTTTCGATAGATGCCCAACATTGATTTTCCATATAGGAACTGCATGTTCTTCATTCCCTGATCAAAGATATATTACTGGTCAAATATTTGGAGTCTTTTTGGAATATTTTTTCTCTAAGTAAGTTAGCACTTTTATTACACATTAAACATTTATACTGTTAAAAAAAACTATTTCACATAAACGTTCTTTTGAACTTTCTGTTTCTCAGAGAATCCTAAAATGTATCATGGTTTGCACAATAATATTCAGCAGCACAACATTAATAATAAGAAATGTTTCTTGAGCTTCATATTGGCATATGTAACCTTTTCACATGTCTAGGGCTCTCAGAAGCAGAAGTTGTCATAGTTGAGTAAACATCTAGCCTATAGCAGTGAACGGGAGACAGCAGCACATATTATTTTTGTATACCCATTTGCTCCGATAGCAAATGAAAAAAATCATGATATTTATGACTTTCCAAAAGAGGGAAAATATGAAGAGATTGATTATGGCAGTCAGAAGAGAGAAAGATGTTAAATTTAGCTGTCAGTCCCTCAGCTGTTGTATTAGAAACACACTTGCGGTAGCTTTAATTGTTATTATTTAATTTTTTTGTTGTTTATTTACAGTTTAATATTAAACAACGTATAGCTAAATACATTATATTATTTTTTTTCAAAATGAAATATGATAAACTTGTTTGCGATGTTGACAACTGTGGAAACTCATCATCACAGTCCGTGAAAATGGTCCATTAGAATGATTAGAAGGGTCATGTGACACTGAGGACTTGAGTAATGACTGCTGAAAATTCAGCTTTGCCATCACAGGAATAAATTATGCTTTAAAATACATTCAAATAAAAAAAGGCATTTTAAATGGTAATAAAATTTCACAGTATTTGCTGTTTTTATTGTATTTTGATCAAATAAATGCAGCCTTTGTGAGCTTTCAAAACATTTCCATTTTGTATAAAACGTAAGTGGCAACTAACATCTGATTGTGTAGCAGAGATTAGGTATAGCAAGTCTGTAAGTTCTCTAATTTTCTGTGGCAACAGTTCAGACCGAAATATTGGCTTTAAAAAGCCATAGAACGTAATCAGGCCCTTAAGGGTTTTCCTAAATGATTAATGTGAGCGGATCTGGCAACACTAGGCAAAACCGAATCTAGTGTGGGTGAAGAGTGACATGGAGCTGGATGGATTAGGTCTCTCTAAAGAAGTTAATATTTTTTGCTACCTTGAATGTTTAAAAGACAGGCCAGTTTGCTGTAATTCTCGTTAGTATTGTTCAAAAGATGACAGGCTCTTCTTAATTTGTGCTTTTCCAGGTAACTGACGATATATGAATGTACTTTTGTAGCTAATATTTTGTGAAGCTATTTTTGTGCTTATCTGCCTGCCTGTGTGAAAGTTTGCACACATTTTTGTTTATGTGGCTCATTGCCACATGCCTAAAAGACTCGAAGAGTGTGTTTTTGGAGGTTCATTTCACCTTGCACTCAGTATTTTTTTTTTTTAAAAGCCCTAAAGAAATGAATAATAATAATAATCCTGCTCGAAATTATGTGCACTCCCATAAGATGAAGACTGTCTTATCAGTATCCTAGTAAATGCTGATTTATTTGACATGGTGCAGGTCACCTCATGGGGGCTGCCATGATAAGATCTACAGCAAAAATTGGACAATTTTTCTCGTCTAAATTGATCATAACTGACTTTTAATGAACATTTGTAAAATTATATTGGTAACCGGCCGCAAACTTTTACTTTAGCGTTCACGTTACTAGGCCTAAGTATAAGTCCAAGACATCTGCCATATTGTCTAGTGCCCCCAAAATAAATTGATGCACCATTTAATAGCTATAAATCTGTTAAAACAGTTAATTTGTTGGTAATTTGTTGTAAATTAAAATAATTCAAATGTGCATATCATTCTGACTTTGTTTCTGACCTTAAAGGGGTCATCAGATGCCAAATTCAAAATTTGCATATAAATGATTCCTTGCAGTGTGTGGACACAACCACCATACAATGAAAAAAAATCCTTTTTAATCCTCAAAGTCTAAACACTCTCAATAATCAGGCCATTTGGATTTTCTGAGCACTATGATGTCATAATGCTCATGCTCCGCCCACGACCACTGACGGACTGTCCCGTATTAGCATATTTCTGCCCTCAGCACCCACCATGGAAGAGAGGGATGGGAGGAGCAGTTGCTCATTATGGTCACCGTGATTTTGCCAAGTAAGACATGGTCCTGGATCAACATATTTTGTTGATCCTGGATCAACATTCCTGTCCCAAAATGTAGTCCTTACCCAATCCCTACCCCTAAACCTAACCCTACCCATAACTTTTCTCTAAAATCAGAGGGTAATGATAGGTGAATGACACTGATGTTTAAGTACTTCACCTTGGTTCTAAGCCTAAACTTGACATAAACTGTAAACTTGTCCCTCAAATCTGATTGGTTAATTGGAAAGTTGATCCAGGATCAACAACGATGTTGATCCAGGAACATGTGGTACTTGGTGAAATCAGGTTCACCGCTCATTATCATTTAAACAGTGTGAACAGAGCTGTTTTTGAGGAGGTAAAAAGGTTGTTGTTTTACACAACCATTGAGGAATTTCTACCAAAGTATATTACAAACTTTACATGAATACCCATCTAAAGAATCATACCAACTTGTGGAAAATGGGCATCCGATGACCCCTTTAAAGTACCATATTTCTTCAGAATCAGTCATTTTGGATGTGCCCAAGATCTCTCTTTCTTTCAATCTCTGCACATTTTCCCTCCTTTGTTTTTTTCCTGCTTTCTGTATTTCTGTAAAGTCCCCTGTTGATCTTGTTGTAAATAATGGTCAATGTTAGGGTTAATGGTTAGACTCACATGCTAAACTATATTTTACTTTCCCAGGTCTCAAATTGTTTTCTCATTTTCTCTCTATTTTTTCCTTCTTATATGTTTCGGCCTCTGTAACAGATGTTATCAATCTGAGAGATGTCTGTTCCACTGTCCTGAGTCAGTAAAGCACTTTTAAATGAGGCTGTCTAACAAAACAAAATCACTCTCAACTGGAGTGTAGAGAGACCAGACAGTTTGGTTGACAACAGGAATAAATGACTTGGTTGAAGCCATGTCCAGCCACCGTGTCTATGTGTGTTTGTATATGAATATATAAACTACGATTCATAAGTTTAGGCTCAGTAAGATTTTTTTTTTCGAAATAAATTAATACATTTATTCCACAAGGACACGTTCAATTGATCAAAAGTGACAGTAAAGACTTTTATAATGTTACAAAATATTTCTGTCAAATGAATGTCAAATGAATGAACCCTTGAAAACTGATCATGGTTTAAACCAAAAATATTAAATATTCAAAACCGTTTTCAACATTGATAATAATAAGAAATGTTTCTTGAGCAACAAATCAGCATATTAGAATGATTTTGGGGAAAATTCAGCTTTGCAATCACAGGAATAAATTGCATTTTAAGATATAATAAAATAGAAAACAGTTCACAATATTATTGTTTTACTATATTTTTGACCAAACATTTGAATGAGTGTGTGTGTGTGTGTGTGTGTGTGTGTGTGTGTGTGTGTGTGTGTGTGTGTGTGTGTGTGTGTGTGTAGTATATGTGTAAATGTGTTTGTTTATACATATACACCCTTATATTGAGAACTTCAAATGAAAGACAGACATTGGTGTTGATAATAACCGTATATATGCATGCATGAACTATGAGATTTTTCACAGACATGCATAGACATTCTCCATTCATAACACATGCCACACATGCAACCCCACACAAACTCACACATGCTGGAGTTGATGAATACCACATGGCAGGAAGAGGATAGTGTGGTGGGCTGGACTAGGAGACCCCTACTGGTATTACTATAATACCTCCCCCAATAACAGTGCAATTTATATATGTGTGTGTGTGTGTGTGTGTGTGTGTGTGTGTGTGTGTGTGTGTGTGTGTGTGTGTGTGTGTGCACGCGTGTTAGACAGTGATCCTTCCTGTTTCATCCCCCCTGCTCTTCTAGGTCCAAATCCTTCAGTTTGTGGGAGTGTTTTAGGGGGTGTGAGTAAGTACGAGAATTTGTGTAGAGACAAACAGAATTCCAAGTTACACTACTAGAGCTATTTTTAGAGAGCAGCAGTAAAGCAGCTATGAATTGTATTTCTCATGATGTATGTTGGGGGTGTCTTTGTGGAAAACTTAAAGAGAAAAGTGTTAACTCTTGAGACCACTGGTTTTGAAACCAGATTTAATTCATTGTGTAAAAAAATAGCGCAAATTGTGTTGTGAAGCACCTTTCTTAATGAATGACTTTGTTCTCTTGTCCTGTACTCATCTGCTTTCTTCCTCTTCTCCTCACAGATCCACATATTAAGGTCAGCGGAAAGAGGGAAGATGTGCGAGAGGCCAAAGAGACAATAATGTCCGTTCTTGACACAAAGGTAAGCACTAAACATGTGATTGTCATGGTAGCTGCAGGAAAAATTTGGTCTTTTTGGGTTCACTTTAAAAACAGTCAGTATTTTTTATAATTTCCCAGTACAAGGCTGTTAATATACGAACATCTTTAAAGGCTAAATTATTTATTTTATTTAAATATAATATTTATTTTTCTTACCGCATTGAGAAATATTTTTTCTTGTTTTCAGCATAAATATTTCTTGTTTTAAGAATAAAAATCTGGCAAAATATGTAGCAAAACGGCTATGAAATGCTACACCAATCAGAAGATACTATTGATAGAAGATACTATAATACTATAGTAAAATTGTGTAATGTTACAATTTAAAATAATGTTTATATATATATATATATATATATATATATATATATATATAAATTATTTTAAAATGTAATTTATTCTTGCATCATTACTCCAGTCTTCAGTGTAACATGAACCTTCAGAACTCATTCTAATTTGCTGATTTGGTGCTCAAAAACATTTCTTATCATCATCAATGATGAAAACAGTTGTGCTGCTTAATATGTTTGTGTGATTCCTTTTTTTCAGGATTTGTTAATGAATAGAAAGTTCTTTCTTTTCTGTCTCTCTTGATCAATTTAAAGACTTAAAAAAAAATGTACTGAACATTTTAAAATGTTTTGGAAAAACGTTTGAACGTCAGTGTATCTGAATGCAGTCTACTAAAGAGTTATGAACAAGGTTAAATGATTTTAATTCAGTTATGAAAGGTTTCCATGAATGCTGTGTTACGACCTTTGAAACCCACAGAGTAATCGTGTGACCCTGAAGATGGACGTATCACACACAGAACACTCGCATGTTATTGGGAAAGGAGGGAATAACATCAAACGAGTTATGGAAGAGACGGGCTGTCACATACACTTTCCAGACTCTAACAGGCACAGCCAGGGGGAGAAGAGCAACCAGGTACTGACACACACACACACACACAAACACACACACACACACACACACACACACACACACACACACACACACACACACACACACACACACATACACATACACATACACATACACATACACATACACATACACACACACACACACACACACACCAACCCAACCAAGACCAGCAACAAGTCATACATTTTTTTTCATACCCATTTTCAGGATCTTCATTTTTATTTTCGTAAAAGTTCACTGTGTTGTACTGGTGCTTGTGTTGTTTCAAACCTACTACAGCAGGGGTAAGCTTTCCAGCAAATAATTACTGACATTTTGGTCTTTTACTCAAAAAAATATCAAATGGACGGTGAATACATGAGGGTGAATACATAATGACAGAATTGTCCCTACTATGGGAATGTTTAGTTATTTGTGCTAATTTAGCAAGCACACAGCAAATCTCTTCCATCCAGCCAACTTTTACTATCCAGCAGTGGCTAACTCTAACTGAATCATTTTATTGGCTGAGGGACACGAGGCAGTTTGTATTGGCCGGAGGATGAGAACGGTTTGGAGTAAGATGGATCTGATTGGCTGTTGGATGGCTGTCAGGTTTAAATAGACTGCTGAGTGGTCTGAGAGGCGTGCAGACAGTTTGGAATGTTAGTAGCGTATACAAGCGCACGCATGCACAAACACTGACTTCAGAGCCAAACCAGATGGACTCTCTGAACTGGGCCGATCACCTCGTTCCAAACCGGGATTAATTCTTACAGGCCTTGATTAAACGTGTGGTCGTCAGGATGAAATGATGGGAAAAAAACAGCAGGACGTTTAATTAAGGTTTTTTAGACTGGCTGACTGCCACACACATACTCCTATTTTAATGTTTCGATTGGTAATAAATCAAGTTTCTGGACGTGAAATTGCATCCTATTTAAATAAAAAATCTTACAGGATGAGAGAAAGGAATAAACAGCTGCACATATTATGAAAAAAAATCGTGAAGAACAATCGTCTCTTTGTCCCCTTCTTTTTCTGTCAGGTGTCGATTGCGGGGCAGCTGACTGGTGTTGAGGCAGCGCGAGTTAAAATACGGGTGAGACTTAGTTTATGAGCTTGCTTTCTTCTTTTCTTTTATGGTCACTTGTCACTATGTGCAGGCCAGGTGTTTCAAAACTTTTTGATGCCACTGAACCCCATATATAATGATCCATATTATATGATGTAGGCCCATTTATAATGTAGCAAGGATTACATTATAAAAAACAATGTCTAATTACAATAAATAATTGTTTTTTGTTTGTGATTGGTCTAAATCCTAAACAATTTAAAATATATAATCTTAAATTGACATATCTTTTTTTCTACCCACTATTATATGTAAAAACCTGAAGAGAAACCCTTTCACTTTAAATTATATGTATTTTTAAGTGCATATAACCAGACTGCAATTTGATTAATAACTTTTAACACATTAACCTGGAGAGCCCTAAATACACTGTTTTTCCTTCCTAATGTTATGCTCTATCGACCCCTTGTGGCCCAGTTTGAATGGCCAATCATAGATTAGGGGCTTTATGTGCTGCATCCTAGTGGTTAAAAATGTCATAACTTCTTGTTGTGTGTTGTCTTCAAACCGTCTGTTATTTTCTAGTCAAAAGCATCACTCTTCCCCATCCTCTCTGTAGGAGCTGTTGCCGTTGATGCTGATGTTTGAATGCAGTGGGGTGGTGCAGCATGTGGACTGTAGCTCTCCTGTAGTTCAGCATATCTCCCACACTTACAATGTCTCCATCTCCTTCAAAGCACCCTCCCGTCTCTATGGCAACACTGCCATCGTCCGTGGCAACCAGAACAATGCCAGTGGTGTTAAGGTGAGGCATGAAGTGATAGACATACAAATGAATGCTGCTATTGAAAGAGATTTTATTTAATCTATTTTATTATAATTAATTATATATATATATATATATATATATATATATATATATAAACAAGGGTGAAAATATGAACTATTAACTTTATACATACAATATTGTTCAAAGGTTTGGGGTTAGCATGATTTTTTTAATGTTTCTGAATTAAGTTTCTTATGCTCACCAAGGCTGTTTATTTAATCCAAAAAATACAGTAAAACACTAATAACGTGGAATATTATTACAATTTAAAATGACTGTTTTCTATTTGAATATATATTTAAATATAATTTATTCCTGTGATGACAAAGCTGAATTTTCAGCATTATTACAGTCTTCAGTGTTTCATGATCCTTCAGAAATCATTCTAATATGGTGACTTGATGCTAAAGACACATTTATTATTATCAATGTTGAAAACAGTTGTGCTGCTTAACGTATTTATGGAAACTGATGCATATATTTTGATGATTCTTTGAAGAACAAAAAACTTTTGTAACAATGAGGAAGTAGAGTGTAGAATGTTTGATCAGTTTAATGCATTCTTGCTGACTTAAAGTATTAATTACTTTCTTTCTTTTTTAATCTAAGTGACCCCAAACATTTGAACGATAATATTAAAACCATTTCAAATTGACTAAAATAAATGGTAAAGGCATGGTAAAAAACAGTTTTTACATGATGACCTTCCTATGTCAAAAAATAAAATGGTAAAATCTGAATTTATTAGTGAAAGTAAACCCCTAAAATTGCACATAGTTGACCCAAAACCTCCTACTGAAGTGGCATTCATTAGCAGAAATGAAATGAGCGAGCTCTTGAGTAGGAGAAGGAATGAAACTAGGTCATTTCATGAAATGGAGAGATTTAGTTTTCGAGTCGAGCTGGTAGAAATTAAACTGAAAACCGCAGCCTCCACCACATAATATAGGACATTACAAGAGATGGGTGACAGTTTTATTAGTGTGAGTACGTGTAAGCTTATATAATGGCATCCCTGTGTGAGTTTGTGTGACTGCAGATCTATATCTTGTGTGTTCTGCTAACATGATTGTGTGTTTCAGCGCGGTACAGCTTTGCTATTGGAGCACCTCGCTGGGTCTTTGGCCGGCTCAGTGCTGGTCAGCACACAACTGGACATCGCTCCCCAGCACCACCACTTTCTTTTGGGCCGCAACGGAGCCAATGTTAAGCATATTTTCCAGCGCACTGGTGCCAATATTCACTTCCCCGAGCTCAACCCTCACAACACGCACACTAGCCGCTCTGCCGTCTACATACAGGGCAGCATTGATGGCGTATGTGCGGCTAGACAGCAGCTAATGGTATTTGTCTTTTTTCTATTCTGTCTGCTCTTTAATTTAATATCTCCCTCCATATTTGTGGCCAGTCTGCGTAACAGAACACATGTTATGTTGAAAGAGATGACATTGAGAGAGATGTTTGGATGAGAGTACTGACAGATGATGAGACTCATGCCGGGCTGGATGAAGACTTCGAGGCTTTAGCAACGTGCCCGACCAGAGGGATTTCAAAACTCTTGCCAGATTTTTTCAAAACAGGAAATGCAGATTTAGCCACGCTGCCATTTCAAACTATAATTTAATCTTTGAGGTCTAATTATAAGTATATGTGCAAAACTACATATTTTCAAAATCAATCAGTGGATTGCCTGAAGAACTAGTTGACTAATCAGCTATGTTATTTTAGTATAATATGAATTAGCTTTTATTTTTATATAAATTTTGTTATGTGCTTGTTTTTTTATCAATTTTGTAATATATTTCTACTTAGCTTAAGTGTATTTTTATTTCTTTTTTTGTCATTTTAGTACTTCAAATTAACCTTATTTTATTTCGGTTAGTTGAAAAGACAACAGTTCTAATTTCCTTTTAAATTTAAAGCGGCAGTCTGTGACTGTTTTGTGTAAAAAATTATCCAAAATACATTTTTGAGCAATTACATAACCAGCCAGTGTTCAAAACTATCTGCTTGCCTTAGCTCGATTCAAAACGGTAAGTTTGTAATAGTGTTTTCAATTCCAGTGGTACTGGTGGATTTCTGCGGGAAATTCGAGCACGTCTTTGCGTCATTACGTCACATCTGTACACATAAAGAAGGTGTCTCGGCTGGTAGGCTACACTGCCTGTGAGGATGTTGGAGGTGGAGATTTATAGCCTTTTCTCACAGTACTTGATATAATTAAACTTATAAATTTGATGGCAGATCCAGAAAGGTTCAAACGACAATCACCCGTGACAACTGGAGATTCACCCGTAGTAAAATGCAAAAGACTTTGGACTTCGGAGTGGCTACTGAAAAAAGAGACTGCAACTGTTGTTAACATTAACAACTTGAGAACAAAGTATAATTTGCAGGGTTTGCTGTGATTTTGCCTTTTTTTCCCTTAGTTGGTCAGAACAAAACTGGATGTTAATTACTTGTTCATATGACATTTTCCGGTGAACATTCTAATGTTGGTCATACTTCCAAAAAGTAGAATCTGTGATTCCGAATGACCGTGTCCACACCGGCGCGGTGACTGACAGCCGCACATTCTCCTCAAAACATTGGATTCATCCGGGAATGTGCCGTGCTGAGGCACAACCCACGTAAAGTTGATAATTCTGCGAATAACTGCAATTGCAGATTTAGAACAGAGATGGCGACAAAGAGGAAAAACTTCGGACTGCAGCTTTAAGTTTTAATATCTTTATTTTATTTTATTTCAGACACATTTCAGTTAACAAAAAAAGATTTTTAATAGTTTTAGTTGTAGTTTTATGTAACAATAGCAACACTGCTAATCCATCTTGAAGGAAAGGTCCGGTTTTAAAAGTTAAACTTTAAAAACAAAAAAATTCCACTTGTCTCTCTTAGATACAGTGAGGTACTTATGATGGAAGTGAATGGGGGCCAATCATAAACGTTAAAATACTCCCTGCTTAATAGTACAGCCACAAGATGTGAACAATATGAATATAAACATAATTTTACTGTGATAAAATCACTTACTAACCATTTCTGTGTAAAGTTATATCGACCTTTTATATTCACTTCTATTGTATGTGCCTCATCATAACCTTGATTTTTGCCTTTATAAACTACTATTGAAAAAATATGTGGTAAAATAATTATAATTATAAATAAATACATTATATTTATTATAATAATTATAAATAAATAAATAAATAAAATTTTGGTTGAGTTTAACCAGTACATTTATTTAAGGAAACCCATTATATAATTAGGCTGAGTAAGTTAATAAGATAAAAGGTTGTGATTTTTCAGAATTGATTTGTAAGCGTATATGAATGCTTGTTTATATTTTAGGGTTGTCTGCCGTTGGTGCTGCTGTTTGACATTAAGGAGGAGATGGAGGTGGCATCTCAGGTCGTTACTACACTTATGGAGCAGCTAGATGTCTTCATCAGTATTAAACCGAAACCGAAACAACCCAGCAAGGTAACAAAAGCCCAGTTCTTTTGCGTATATGTGGTACATTAAGCTTCTGTTGCTGACTACAGGTTTTCCTCTCAGTCTGTGATAGTGAAGAGCGTGGAAAGGAATGCTGGGAGTATGTATGAGGTGCGCAAGATCCTGTTGGGGCTGGAGTCCAGCAGTGTGCCCTCTTCTTTCAACCATGTCACTATTAACGGACAAGCTCCAGCCTCCCCTCCCCTGATTGGCTCAATTGGACTCGACACGCTAGCTTCAGCTGAACTGAGGCTTAGAACTCTGGGTAATGTAGTTAATGTGTGTGTGTGTGTGTGTGTATATATATATATATAATGACTTAACCACAGTGTAAGGTACATTTATGATCTAAAAGTAATTCCTTGAATGTGTATTCTAAGCAAGGTCTGTTTGTATTAATACATCATACACAGTCCTGCTTTAGCTCTGCAGTCACTATAATTACTACTGTCTGTGTTCGCAGATTACATCTTACGCTGCCAAACAGCTTCATAATTAGCTACAGCTGTGTGTGTGTGTGTGTGTGTGTGTGTGTGTGTGTGTGTGTGTGTGTGTGTGTGTGTGTGTGTGTGTGTGTGTGTGTGTGTGTGTGTGTGTGTGTGTGTGTGTGTGTGTGTGTGTGTGTGTGTGTGTGTGTGTGTGTGTGTGTTTTCCTGTGTTCCACATTCACTCATACACTATTTGTGTGACTTAAAACAGTCCCCTCTGTTGTTTTTCTCAAGACTCGGACTTAGTTGTGCATGTTTAGAGTACTGTTACATTTAGGATCAGTATGATAATAGTAATTAAGTTAACAATCATGCTCGTAACAATAGCTTTGTTTCAAAACCTAGCAAGCTGTCTACCTTGATAACTTTTATAACATGGTAGGTTAAACTGTGTTCACATGTTCAAACATCACTTGTGTAATTTATGGATAAGACAATGCCAGAATATATATCAAAGATTATTTAACAAGTCAAATGGGTTGTAGTTAATGTTGAAAAAAAAAAAAAAAAAATATATATATATATATTAAGAATATAATTTATGTATTTATAATATATATATTTTTTTGTTTGTTTTATCTAAAATGTACTATTTCACTCAACATTTGTCTGTGTTTTTTGTGCTCATTAGAGTATCAAATAATTAGTTTAGCAACATGCTAATGTTTGAAGATTGTTTATAAAATCAGTAATAAAATCTGATAACAATGGAATTGTGAATTTAGATTCTTTAGCTAAATCATGCTATAAAGTTGTTTTTCAGGCAGGTCCATCTAGTATGCTAATAATCTATTGTTGTCTCCTGAAATTGCTTGTGCTGTCCCTCAGTTGAAAGTTGCATTGGAGATAAATTAATAATAATGGAACTGTATACACGTTATGCACTAAAATATGTGTGATTGTGATTGCTAATACCTTTGATATTTACGTTTCACTCTTTCTTCTGTCTCTATTTCTTCAGCTGGTATTCTAAGGTCTGTCAGCCCCATTTCTAATGGTTCCCCAAACCCAAACTGTGTTCTTAATGGACACGGCTCTGTGTTGAGCATTCAGAAAGGAGCAGTGAACAACACGCAACACATTCATACATCTGCTCACACCCACTCACACACATCGGCTCACACACATTCACATGCTCCGGGTCACACTGCTTCACTATGGGCCAGTGCCCTTAGTTCAACAACTAACACATCAGGTGAGAGTGCAGGCTCTTGTAAACCTCATTATATTATTTATGATTATTATATAACCCTCTCTCACTGTCCCTTGCTCAGGGTTTTCCACAGACTTGATGCTGCAGTCAGTGTCTCAGACGACTCTCAGTGGTCTTCTGCTCTCTGGGGTCCAGAATCAAGCACACGCTCACACACCGTCCCCTCCACCTGGACTAGCACCAATACACAAACCAGCCAGTGCAGAACATCTCAACGGACATGTGAGGAACTTCTCTTTATTAAAGTTACTATGTGTGCATCTGTTTTGTTTTAAACTCACTATGATTCCTGTGTATGTTTTTGCTGGATGCTTTATGTTGCAGCTCGCAAATTCTGTGTATAGCCGAATCTCATCTGTATCACTGAACCCTGCACACTGTGACACGGCCCAGGAAGTCATTGGACACACCCAATCAGAATCCATTTCCAATAAATCTACAGATGAAGGTACAGAACACAATCTTTATCTGTCTGTCTGTCTGTATATCTGTCTGTATATCTGTCTGTCTGTATATCTGTCTGTCTGTATATCTGTCTGTCTGTCTGTCTGTCTGTCTGTCTGTCTGTCTGTCTGTTTGTTTAGCATTTTTTGGACCCTTGGTTCACTGTGTACAGTATTGATTCATTATAATATTCACTATTTGTGTGTGTATGTACTGTATGTTTCTATCAGGCTCAGATACGTTTGTTGAAGTGGGCATGCCCAGAAGTCCGTCTCACTCGGCCAATGGGAGTGAGCTGAAGCAGATGCTGGCCTCGGTGTCGTCAGGGAAACGGCATACGATGGAACTTCTGCAGCGAACCAAGAACTCACTTCTCCAGTATGTTCAGTCATAAAATGAGCTTGGATTATGATGACAATTCTGTTAATATAAAACGTTTATTGAACAAGGTTACACTGCAGCTATGAAGTGCAGCTTAAATTTTGTTTGCATGTGCAGTGTTGAGTGTGTGTTGGCCGATTCTGATTGTGAGAGTCCAGTGGCTGATAAAAGGGCACCAGGAAGTGAGAGAGCTGCAGAAAGACGACTTGGACCACATATGCAGGTTTACACACACACACACACACACACACACACACACACACACACACACACACACACACACACACACACACACACACACACACACTATACTCATATACAAGTGTACAAAAACTAAAAATATTCACACGGTCCTTGTGTTTGAATGTTTTTCAGGCTTATGACTATGAGAAAAAGAAGCTACTGGCCACTAAAGGTGAGTAAAGACTTAATCTCTTAATTTAACATCTAAATGTGAAAATGTACATAAATTACATCTGAATATCAGATCACTGGTTAGGTTGTTGATAAACAGTTGTGTTGCTTTGTACAGCCATGCTGAAGAAGCCTGTTGTGACAGAGATTCGAACACCCACAGATACCTGGAGTGGATTGGGCTTCTCTAAATCAATGCCAGCTGAGGGCATGAAAGAGCTGCGCAGGGCACACCATGTGCCATATAAACCCAGCATGAGCACAACGTATGAGGTACAAACTCACCGGTGCACAATCACATGCAGTCGCAATTCAGTTCAGCTTAAATTAAGCTACATCTAAAGGTTTCTGATAATTATCTCTTCAAAATTTAATGAAATATATATTTATTTTCAAAGTTGCTTTTTTGTGTGTTTTCCAGGACCCTCATCTCTCTGTGTCACTGTCTGGGAGCCAGGAGGGTTTGAGGAATGACAGCAAATCCGAAAATTGGGGGGATTTGAATGGGAATGTTAACATCAATGGGAACGGACTGTCAGGAAATTCAGAATTTTCCCCTGCTATCAGCAGCCCAAAGAGAATCAAGAACAAATCTGGTAAGACTAAAGATTTTGTACTCATTAAACTTTCTTCTAAACTTGACTGCCTACTCACTTGTTCTGTCTTTTACCTGTGTGTTTGGGTCAGTAGGTGAGCAGTATCTCAGCAGCAGTAATTATATGGACAGTATCTCTATGTCTGGCAGTAATGGCTGCTCTCTCAGCTCCTCTCTCAAAGGAACAGATCTCCCAGAGCTCTTCAGCAAACTCGGTCTCGGAAAATATACAGACGTCTTCCAACAGCAGGAGGTCATTTCATTACTCAAGTTTGCATCATTACTCAAACTATATTCATATTTATATTAATATGTTTTAGGGAAAACATATTTAAATGTAAATTATACTTTGTGTTTATTTAGTGAAACAGTGTAGAAAAGTTGCCTTGATTATTTGTCTTCTTCCTACTTCTTCCGTTAACCATTTTTAATCTAATTGGAAATAAAAGTTCTCCTTGCACGTGCAAAAATAATGAACGAATGTGGATTAGTGTATATATTCTCTGCCTTTTGTAAATGCACATTTATACGTGTACGTCTCTGTGTTGTTGTCTGATAGATTGATCTTCAAACTTTTGTTACATTAACGGATCCAGACCTGAAGGAACTGGGAATCACAACATTTGGTGCTCGCAGGAAAATGATCCTGGCGATCTCAGGTCAGTCAACTTTGTGTTTGTGTCTAAGCTACAGATCAAAGGAGGAAAAAAAGGAAAAACCAAAATAAAGGATGTGGAAAGAATAGGATTACACAACAGACTGGTTTACCACAATAACCCGATAAAAGCCACTTGCTACTTCTCAAACATGTCTGGGGGCCACAGCCAATCAGAAGAGCATGTGGGCGGGCTCTCTCTGCAAACGCAGAGGATAAATACAATATACAATTGTGTAATATTTATGATTTTATTAAATCAATTTATTAAAAATACATGCTGTGTGACCGAAACAAAAACATTTGTTCGCATTGAGGTCACAGTTTGAACGTTCTTATTTACTTAAATTTATTTTCAGGATCTGAGGTGAATTATCCATTGTTGCTTTCAGCCTGATTAGGACATGGTGTTAGGCGTCTTACATAACGGACATTGTAGACATTGTAGTTTATCTGCAGTCTTCATGCCTCCCTGCAGCAGAACTATGGCATTATTTGGATTATCAAAAATACAAAACTGGTGTGCACATCCCAAACACCCAGATTGGGTGCCTGATGAAGACCTGAGGGTCAAAACGTTGCCTTTTAATAAATTCTTTTGGAGCAGTAATTTTCAGTGTGCGGACTTCACACTTCTTTATTATTTGGATTATACAAAATTATCTTTAAAATACAGTATCCTGAAAAAGGGACGTTTCTTTTTTCCGGAGTGTATATACGTAAATATATATTATATATATATATAGTGTGTGTGTGCGTGCGTGCGTGCATATATATATGAGTTATGTTGTACATGTATGTATGTTGTCATATTTGCAGTGTCTGTTATAAGATAATTGTTAACCAAGAAAAAAAAAATCTGTCATAGATTCATAGTGTAGATGAAATTGGAACCCTATTTAGTATCTTTGCTCCAAACATATTTAGCTACCTACCTAGACAGCATTTTAAGTAATAAATAAACTTTTAAAGGAGACCTATTAATAATAGGTTAATAATCATTATGCAAAATCCACTTTTACATGATGTTTGAACATAAATGTGTGTCGGCAGTGTGTGTACACAACTACCATATAATTGTAAAAATCCAGCCTCTCCTCTTTTTTTAATCCCCATAAATCATAAGCAGTGTCTCTGAACAAGCCGTTTGCAGATTGTAGCTTTTATGACATCACAAATGCTTAGGCCCCACCCTGACACACTCTGCCCTATTAGCATAGACCCCGCCCTGAGTGAGCTGTACACAGTCCGCCATGTTTATCTCCTCGCAGAGCATTTAACAGCAGCATTCAAGAAAGAAATGTGTTCTTATTAAAGCTACTAAAGTTAATTAAATCAAGAGCAGTGAGTGATTTTCTTTTGTTGTTTGATTCATATTAACAGCATATAGCTGTAAGTACTGTATATCACGCTGCTTTCACTTTAATACACTCAAAAATGAGCATTTTCAACATGGTGTAATAAACGATCTGTGGGATATTTTGAGTTGAAACTTCACAGACACATTCTGGGGACACCTCAGACTAATATGGTCCCCTTAAAAAAAGAAAGTCAATCATTTACTTCTTGGTGTAATGTGTGTTGTCCTGTGACTGTCCTAGTGTAGCTACCTAATGTGTTTTGTTTGTGTTTACTTGATGGATTACTGATCATATTTGAATGTCTCCTCAGAGCTGAATAAGAGCAGGAGGAAGCTTTTTGACATGCCCAACATTCACTCCTCCTTCTTAGAAGGCGGGGCCAGCGGTCGTCTGTCGCGCCAATTCCACTCAGACATGGCAAGTGTCAGTGGTCGCTGGTGATCTCTTACCTGCAGGATTCTGGACCACAAACCACTTCATACTGGACTCTGGTTGATATAGAAAGCTTAAAAGTGATGCAGATTCTTGCAGATCTAAAAAAAAATGTGTTGGGATGCTATTAAGGTTGATTTTTGTCTATGCCTAAAAATATATGAAGGGAATTTATTCAATATTGTTAAGAGAATGTTCCACTAATATGGTCTTGCATTTACTCGGGAGAACAGGCAGAGCACAGAGTTTAAAACTAACCATACTGTCAGCAAGAGCGCTTTGGTATTGGTGTCTAGCACTTTAATTTGTAAACTCTGCTGTTTTGGCCGGTAGGTTGTATGCAACGTTTGTCTTTTGTAACGTCGGACTGTCCAGTGTCAAAGCCAAACACGTGCACTTATTTAGCAGGTAATTCAAGATCACACACAAAGATCATCACAACCAGCTGATGCTTATGTTTACCAGACTGTTATATTCATGTTCAGTGTTTAATTATACATTGGTCATTGTGGTATTGTTGTATTTTAATACATTTTATTTTATAGTTTCTTTGTTTTCATATTTTATGTTAATCTTTTTAAAAGGCATTATCAGTTTACTTTTTTTATTTTGACCGTTTATTGTTTAGTCTGTAGTCTCATTAATCGGAACGCCTCATAGTCATCTCAAACAGATGTCAGTCATTATTTTGGTGTAAATGAAGTCTCTGGTTTTCTGTAGAATAGCAGAATGCCATAAAATTCTGGTGATTTGTATTGGAATATCTGTTTAATCATTATTTACATGTATTTGTTGCACAAACATCAAATTTAAGCTGCATTAGGTACTTGTCAAGTTGTTTGCATGTATAATGGAATTAGTTTCCTTTGTATGTGCAAAACATGTGTATCTGGCAGGTGTTTTGTCAGGTTTGTGTGTGTGTGCGTGCGTGTGCTTGTCCTTTAGCTCAAAGCCATAAATAAAACTCAAGGGTTACTGTTGATAAATTTGGTTATTCAAATCCTTGACCAAATAGTACTTTTTTTCATTTGTCAAAGTTTTTGTTTTGTTCTTTTTTCAGCCAGATTGTATATATCTATAGAAGTAAATCAGTGTTACACAATTTTTTTTCTTTGTTTACATTTATGAGGTCTGTAGTACATTTACGGTACAGCCTACAAAGATGAATGTATAGCGCAGAAAGAGCTTTTTGAAATCATCTGTTGTTAAATACTTTATAAGAAACCATCCTAATCTGTTTTATATGCTTTAGTTTTTGTTTTATGGAAGGAAAATAATGACAGTCTCTAAAATATTGCACAAACCACTTGTGGTACTCTTGTATTATTGCTCAGTTATATTATTAATTGCTTGATTGTAGATCCAAAGTGAAAATCTCTTAAGATTCATATGCAAAATATGGACTTGTAGAGATTAAATGTATACCATAGTGGAACCAGTGTATATGGTTACTGAGCAGGGTTTGTGATTAGTTTTTATTGTTTGCATCTGACAAATCATGTTCATTCAGTTATTTTCCACTTGTCACCTGAAACAACTTCACTGTTTTAACAGTGTCATTAATTTTTTATTATTATTATTATTTCTTCTGAGAGAACAGCTGTGTTGTTCTGTTTATTTGGTTTTGCTACCTTCCTCCTGGAGTGGAGCATATTAGGAGGACTGTTTTTATTTTATTTTGTTTAAGTCTTTGACAAAGGGAACCATGTTCATGTTTGTGCCTTATACCAATGTTCTGTAAATCCAAATCAGTGTCTCCTAAAGTGTTGCCAGAGTATTTCTCTCTGAAAGTAAGGGAAAAAAGGATTTAAAACAAAAGCGAAAGAACAAAAAACTAAAAAATGTTAATGTTCTTTGTGGTTTCGTTCTAGAAAATAAAAATGTTTGCAATCCAAATCAAGTTTGCTTTATTTTATTATAAATATATAGTAGTTCAATAGGTAGCTATACATGAAAGACAATGAAAGAGAGGGAGTGAAAGAGTTATATAAATGTGTAGCTATTGTCTGTTGAATGCGAATGCAAATGAAATGAGAGTAACTGGCCAAGTTGAGACCATAAGAACACATTTAGGGTTGATGACAATAGCAATCTACAGTGGCACTTAAAAATAAAATAAAATCACACATTACAAAGGACACAGACAGCCACTTCTCTTTTGAAAGTATGAGCAAAGGGATGGGTAATTATGTGTGTTTTTGAATATTAATGTACATATGCCTGTTTATAGGAAAAACTACAGGAACCATGTGTGAGTTCCAAGAGAGAGCGAGAGACAAGGAGGAAGGGTGAAAAAGAATGCAACACGACAAAAAAACTGCGTAATTAACAAGCAACAAAGCTTTACTTTACTTTACTATTTTAAAACTAGCTAATTTTAATGCCATGGGACATCAACCACCTTGAGGTAGATAGAAAGAAGAACTGATGCATGAAAGGGGAAAACAGCTCTGCTATATTGTGTTGGAGTAGATTTTTTTTGTATCCAAGAATAGAAACACATACAGCCTCCCAAATTAACACAAAATCAATGGTAGAAAACGTGAGTGTGCATTAATGTAATCCTGTTGATTGACAGCTTTTTGGTCAAGATATTTTGATTTGTAATGTACACAGCAGGGGGCGCCATTTGCTTTATTTAGGCCTACTGAACTTGTTTGGAAAAACTTAATGTATTAACATAGGTTACATTTTTGTACCTATTTGTATAATCTGATTCCATGCAAAAGACTGATCATGGCTTTAATTTCTTGCCTGCAGGGCTACGAATAGGCCACGTATTTTATTAATTAAAATCAATATTCAATGCTCCGACTGATTTTTATCGCGTGTGAAACATTAATCTGTATAAAGTGTAGTTTCAGATGTGACTGACTCGGTGTCCCCCCCTTGTAAGTGAAATGATTCACTTACAACACGCCACATACTGGCATAATTTCAATAAATAAACTAATATCGGTGCGAGAATATTCGTGGTGTTTTTGTCTTTTATCATTAATTCGTAATACGTCACCTACTATCGTAAAGATATACAGTATATTCAAAGAGTATACTCTTTGGTATACTGGACGAAACAGTTGAGGAATCTGAATGAATCTTTTTGGGAAACGGTTTCAAAAGATTCGAGTCACTGCTGAGATGAATCGATATCCCCACCCTGTTCATGCAGGGGCCGATTCGGTACCAAATAAGGACATGAGCTCGAGCGCTTGAAGTGACGTCAGTGAGCTGGATGGAGGAATAATGAAGGCTTGTTCGACTTGAACCGGCGCTGCACAGACCGATCGGTTGATGACATCAAAGTACCGCGAGAGCGATTAGAGAGCAGACGGCTCCTTATGCTTTTGAATCGCTCTCGCGGTACTTTGATGTCATCAACTGATCGGTCTGCGCAGCGCCGGTTCAAGTCGAACAAGCCTTGAGTCTTCGCTCAGAGGCGGGAGCAAATGTGTAGCGGCTATAGAGTGTGCCGAAATTGTGAAATAACGGTAGTGTAGACTATAATCTCGTTACATAACCCTTCATTAAATGCGCCGTCACTCCGTTCATTCGCGTAAATCCGTTATTCCACACATTATTCCTGTATTCCGAAAACACTTGTGGCTTTCGTCAGATCGAGAGAACTTAGATAGGCTACTACATTTCTATTTCTCGAGATGATGAGAACTGAGTTCATTTTATCGAGTCATTAGTAAGAAATAGCGTATGCTTCTGTCCTTGTATCTATGTCCAGTGGTGACGACCCGCTGACGCGTTTTCCACCTCAACACCAGAGAAAAGAAACGAGAGAAAGAGGGGAATCAAGGCGATAGAGCACCAGACTCACCCTGTTTGGTTTTCCAGCCAAAGAACAAGAATATTTCCACAGATAACCACACGCCTCTGCAGACATGGAGGCGGCGAGTTTGGCACACGGGGTCGCGAGCCCGCTCAGCCCGCGTGAGGGAATGATCAAGAACGTGAGCCTGGAGTCGCTCCAGCTGTGCGAAAGAGACGGTAAGAAACCGCTGGAACACACAGTGAGTGACTGTGAACTTGACAGTTTTATATACGCCGGTTTCCCTAGATAACAAATCTTTTTAAAGGGACGTGTTTTTGTGTCATGTATTGAGCGTTTAAAGCACTGTAGTAATACGCGATTATACATTGATGTAGAAAACCCTGTTACATCCATGAAAAGCGGAATAGTGAGACATGGCAGTCTGGCTTTGTGTGTGCTGCCTGTGGTATCTCAGAGTGAAATCTCTGCTTTCTGTGAGAGGGTTTCATTTCAGCACCATGGACACTACCCTCTTACAGTCAGCTACCTTTTCCCTTTTAATCTCGTTTTACTATCAGCCAGTCAAACTGAAACCAATAAACAGGTATTGTAAAAATCTGGAGGAAATAATAAAAATCATATTAAAAAATGATATAAATATCATATCCCTAAACTATTTAAAAATGGTTTTAACAGTGTATTTTTTAAGTCTTGTACATATTTCATACCCAAATAACACATGAAATCGATTTAATGGTTTTAGACTTAATGGCAGAAGGTTAAGTCATGTGCTTGCACACACACACATATACACACACACTGAGCAAGACACACATTGGGAGGAACCGGCTGTGGCTTTCAAAGGTATAGATGCTTGATGTAAAGGCTTACAAGAGGACACAATATTTGCCTTTCAACTGATCCCTGCGTGTATGTCTCCATATAATTTTGTTTGTTTGGAATTGCAAGCTTATAAATGTAAATCCATTTTAACTGAAGGAAGCACCTTTGTCTTTTCATAAGCGTTTCAATCATCAGTTTTTCAACTGTGAGCATGTCAGTTATCTTTAAGAATGACTAGGCAACAACCTGCAGATTCAAAATTTGGCAGCCTTCAGAAGAATGCAGAGTTTTTCTAAGCCAAGGGTAGCTCAATGACTCACCAGGTTTTTGAGAGGGAGGCACTGTTTTTTCTTCCCTGTATGAATGTATTTGAATCAGCATTAATTAGCCTGAATGGAGTGCTGTGCTGGCAGCACAGTGCCTCTTATCTCTTTGATTTACCACATACATCAGCGCTTGTTTCATTTTAATTGCAACAAACCGAGGGAGTGCATAAGGTACTAACTTTTTAGGAACTAACTGAACTCTATAAATTAGTTAACATGAGTGAGTTTCTCAGACATGAAGGAAAACATTCCCTTTAAACATCGGCTAGACAGATGTCCTAACCAAACTCAGCTGCGTCTGATCTTAAACATCCTTATTTAAGATCTTTACAAGACAATGTTTTGGATATTTGAAAATTATGCTATAAAAGTGTTTTTTTAGCTGACACATGCATTCAGATGATGTTTGAAACTGCTAGTGCTCTCTAATGCTAACCCATCAGCTGAGTGCTTGGTGTAAATATCTAAATCAGATTACCTAGAAACCTGAACCTGTTCCATGCAGGACTTTGAACACCCTTGGGAATTCCTAATAGCAGCTTGGAACACATGAACAAATATATTTAGAGAAATTACATAAAGATTAAGATGGTAAAGTCTAGTAAGGAATCGGATCTGGATTTGTAATGAAACGGTTGTAGATTTGATCCCAGTTAGAGGTGACTGGTGTACTTTATTTATTTATTTTTTACCATTGTGCCCTTGAGCAATGGACATGAGTATACATACGTGATGAATTGTATGCAAAATGAGGCCTAGGCTATGATGAATGCAATGAGTGAAATTAAGAGAGGATTAACAAACATTAAACTCTCTGGACAAAATGCTTTAAAAGGAAAGGAAACATCACCTTCCCAGCTAAGGAAAGACATTTGTTTTTAATTGATTTGGAATTATGATATACAAGCTTAATTAATAGGGGGACTGCTTGTGAAATCATCTCTAATCAAATGCAAAAAATTCATTCTGTATGATTAAGTGCTGTAATTATGATATGTTGCTTGAGTTCATTTTCCCTACCCTAGAGAAGCTGTGGGCTCATAAACTAGAAAACAGCAGCCTACACTACCTCAGCGCTCCTTGTAAGCTCTGCAGCTCATCTCAGTAAAAGTTAATTGCAAAGTAAATGTTTTGTCTTTATTGCTGGCGGAGATAAACAGATTATGTTCCGTGCAGATTTTCCCACACATATTTGAAACTTTTTTTTTTACTCTTGTTAGATAAATAAAATAGCATACACAGTCCTTATTCGTTGACCACCAGGCTTTTGCGTGAATCGTTGGAATGGTTTGCTTTGTATATAATAATAATATTATCCTTTCAGGTTAAATTTTACAGTTATTTTGTGTAGATAAATGTTTTTAATAATCAGTAACTAGGCTAGTTCATATTAGTTAGATGGGAGGTTCTGTCATTCTTGCAGTTTTTTTTTCAATCTGTGTATTGAATATAGAAAAAATATATTAAAATAATATAATTATAATATAAATCTAATATAAAATTGATAATTAGATTAATAGATAATTAACTAAATGTATTTTTATTGCATTTCATATTTATTTTCAATATTATTATTAAAAATTATGGAAGCAAGAACATCGTTTGTTGATCCAGCAAATCCCACAGATACTCATTTGGATTGAGATTTGAAGGCCAGGACAACACCTTGAACTCTTCATCATGTTCCTCAAACCATTCCTGAACAATGTGCAGTTTGACAGCGTGCATTATCCTGCTGAATGAGGCTACTTTCAGCAGGGAACAACATTGTTCAACGAGCCTTGGGCGGCCAATACCCTGTCGCTGGTTTGTGGTTTGTCCCTCCTCATGCCACTGTTAGTAAATTCTCACCACTGCTAACCGGGAGCAACCCACAAGCATTGCCGTTTCAGAGATACTCTGACCCAGTTGCCTTGCCATAACCATTTGGTCCTTGTCAAGATCACTCAGACATTTATAGTGGTCCTTGTGAATGAAAACGAGGCTTGTCTCCTGTATGAGCTTCAATGCAGAGCGAGATCACAGCTTCAAGCTGCAAACGTCTCTGTACTTGCTTCAAGTATCCTGAGAGCTTTCTTAGCCCCCATAGATTCTGTTCACGTTGTAAACACAGTGCAGCGCTTCCGGGTTGTACGTCAGAACGCCGGCTCAGTATTGGCCACAGTATTGGCTACACGCACGCGTTGTGGTGCTCACATAAACCGCGTCAGAGACTGACACGGAAGAGAAGAAGTTGTTGAATAAAGTCGTTATTTTTGTTTTGTTTCTTGCGCGCAAAAAGTATTCTCGTCGCTTTATAACATTAAGGTTGAGCCACTGTAGTCATTCACATCATGGACTATTTTAATGATGTCTTCCTACCTTTCTGGCCCTTGAAAGTGGTAATAAGATTTGTTATTACATTACATATCATTTGTATTCTGAAGGTGAACGAAGGTCTTACGGGTTTAGAACGACGTAAGGGGGAGTAATTAATGACATTCATTTTTGAGTGAACTATCCCTTTAAGACCCTTTAGGACCTCACTGTAGTTTGGGAATTGTGAGTGTGTGGTTTTTCTTAGGTTAGATTTGCAGTCTATACAGTTAGGACAGTTGTTTCTGTTTTGTTTTAAGTGATACTGCAGTTCTCTGTAAGCTGCTCACACAAGCTGATCTCCTGATGGATATTCTTGGGTACTTAGGTGTTTGTGAAGGGGATATTTATGTGGTTTGGTGATACTTGGATTTATTTGATATTTCTTATGTTTTAGTATTCTAGGTTCTTTTGTGAGATATAAAACCAGATGCTTCAGGTTTTTCCTTCCTCTAACCTCCTAACCCTCTCTCATGATCCAGAAGGTTCTGCCTGGACTCTCCTACATGTTTTGGAGTTTCACTTTGTTGTCTGTAAATACACTTTGAAATTCGTGATCAGAATTTTGTTGTTGTTGTTGTTGTTGTTGTTGTTGTTGTTGTTGTTGTTGTTGTTGTTGTTGCTGAATAAAAGTATTAATCTTACTCTACATTTTTTAATGGTAGTGCATGATATATAAAATGTTTTATCTATAACCTTTCGGGGGAAGAATCCAGTAGTATGTTCCTGCACAACCGGAGGCTGCAGTTTCAGGACCCCAGTTTTAGGACCGCAGTTTCAGGACCCTAGTTTTTTGTGACAGCGCCACCTACTGAACTGGATGATATAGCGGCGGCAGCGGTTTCAGGACCGCAGTTCTAGGATCCAGGTGGTTTAGTTTGTACATAGTATCAAGATCCACCTATTATCTTAAGTCTTGTTAGAAAAAATTTATTATATATTATATATATATATATATATATATATTAACAAAGAAGATTATGGAATAGAAAAGCTGCTACAGCAGGTGGATTAGAGCAAGTAGCATCAAGCTACATGACACCATTTAAAATATTAATATTACACTTTTACTTAAAGCTCACTTTAAACCACCATGGAGTATTTGTATCATATTCCGGTCGCGGTTTAAAATGGTTTTAAGTAAAAAAAAAAAAGATGTTGAAATATGTTATATAGCATTTTATATGCAGCTAATGGCTACACCTTGCATAGCAATACTGTAAACATTCTTTATTCATATGAAAATATTGAAAATCGCACACAAACCACATATACTCGGTCAGAATGGAAAGTGTACACAGCAGCGCGTCATGCAGAAGGGCAGGATTATTGTCACGTTCAACCACGTGAGATGATTGACAGCTCTATAACGAATAAGAGAGCGCAGAGAACTGACACAAATCAGGAAGAGGAGAGATAGATCCATAGGCATATTTCAATGTGTTCGCTGTTTGAGCTTCAGATCGCATGATTTAGTGGAACATGAAAATCATTATTTCTCCAAATATGTGCACCATTGGACTAAGAGCCCTGGCGGATGCTGTATATGTGAACACAAATAAACCGGAGAAGACGTGAATGACTGCTTTATGAGCGATGATTTCTATTCAAAATAATGAACGTTACAGATTAATAATTTTGCACTCCTGTCATAAATTAAGAAATTAATGTCACTGCAAACCAGTTTTATCATAAACAGTGGTCAACTATCGAAGCTGGAGTTTTAAATATTTCTTATGATTCTCAGTTTGTCCAGATCAAATAAGAGTGTGATGTTTTAACGAATAATGAATGTTGAACAATAATCTGGGGCCGTCTGTGATCTTTGCCACGAAAGGGGTTAAATGATGAGTGTTTTCGGTGATCCAGTTCGATAGGTGGCACTGTAACAGAAAACTAGGGTCCTGAAACTGCGGTCCTGAAATTGCAGCCTCCGGTTGTGCAGGAATACCCTTCTCGAAGAATCTGATATCTTTCTAAAAGAAAACTAAAATCTTTCTATTTGAATGATACAAATATGTCTATTTATTTATATAACTGCTAGAAACTATGAAAATATTTTCTCTCCCAGCAGCACGGTAGTCTCTTTTCCTGATCTGACTTTTGTTTACGATCTTACATCTTGAGTGCTGATCACTGTGTATGTAAAGCTTCGGCCCATCTTCCTCTTTAAATTATGATACATTGGTTAATGGCCTTGATTTGTTTCCATGGAAACTGCAGTCTTTGTTAAAGGATGTGGAAAGACCTGTGGGTGTGTTTTGAAGCTGGCACTTTAGTAGAGAGATGAATTCTGCTGCTCCTATACTTGTTTAGGTACAAACAAAGTAAAAAGATTTTTACCACTGTTTGACTAAAGCTTCAAAAAGATTACATTAACATTCGCTGAAAATACTATAGTATTTTAGTATGCTGAACATATGGTACATCGAACCAGTTTCTTAAAGCGTGAAGGAAAGCGGATTCTGTAGTGAGAAGGGTCTGGAGGGGCTAGTCTTAGTGCAGGAACGTATCTATAACTGAGTTGAATGTTGTGAGTGCCAGTATTTTCAAGACTTTTCACTGTTTTATTTGTGCATTTGTCTTCTTGGAAGACTCTTTCTTTCTTTTGCTTTATAGTGCAACTTTAACAAAACCTCTATGGATGACTGGGCCTTTTCTCCAAATCTATTGTGGAACTCTCTTCCCTCTGAGATTAGACATGCAGAATCCTTTAGTGTCTTTACATCTTCTCTTAAACTTATTTATTATGGATTATTTATGTGATTATATTGTTGTTATTCTGTAAATTGATTTGATAGCTTGATTACACTCTGTATTTTGTATTATTTTTCTTGTAAAGCGCTTTGACATGCAACTTTCATTTATTATTATAATTGTGACTTTATTTTTTTTAAATTGCAACTTATCTCACAAATGTGCTTTTATCTCACAACTTTATATATCCAAATCTTGGCTTTATTTCTCACAATTTTGACTTTATTGCTTATTTGGAACTATTTTTCGCAATGGCAAGTTTATATCTTACAATGTGACTATTTCTCACAACTTTGAATTTCTTATTTTAGATTTTATCTCACAATTACTTTTTCAAATTTTTATTCAAAGACATATTTCATATATGTTTGTGCTGTGGTAAATAAAACAGAAAAGTTCTGTGGTCATTTTCATAACATAAGCAGAGGTGCATTAAATAAATACTACCATTCAAAAGTTTGAGGTCGGTAAGATTTTCTTAATGTTTTTTTTAAGAATCTCTTATGCTCAACAAGGCTGTATTTATTTGGTTAAAATAAACAGTAAAAGCAGCAATAGTGTGAAATATTATTTATAAAGTATTTATGCTGAGTTATTTTAATATGTATTCCTATGATGACAAAGCAACATTTTTAGCAGCTATTACTTCAGTCTTCAGTGTCACATGATTCTTCAGAAATAATTGTAATATGCTGATTTGATGCTCAAGAAACATTTATTATTATATGTATATGTATGTATTAGATATATTATTATTATTCATGTTGAAAAAAGTTGTGCTGCTTGTGATACACTTTTTTTATTAAAGTTAGTGTTCACTAATTAATTTAATGAAAGAGCATCTGGCTATGAATCCTGCAATAAACAGGATCACTTATAATGATTATACTCTTTACATATATAGTTTATATTAGAGTAATTTCTTTCCACAGGAATATGCCAGCAGTAGTAAAGAGAAAGGTCTCAGTGTTATGTTAAGAATAAGTGTGTGTGTGTGTGTGTGTGTGTGTGTCTGTGTGTGTGTGTGTGTGTGTGTGTGTGTGTGTGTGTGTGTGTGTGTGTGTGTGTGTGTGTGTGTGTGTGTGTGAGTGTGTGTGTGAGTGTGTGTGTGTGTGTGTGTGTGTGTGTGTGTGTGTGTGTGTGTGTGTGTGTGTGTGTGTGTGTGTGTGAGTGTGTGTGTGTGTGTGTGAGTGTGTGTGTGTGTGTGTGTGTGTGTGTGTGTGTGTGTGTGTGTGTTTGTGTGTGTGTGTGTGTGTGTGTTTGTGTGTGTGTGTGTGTGTGTGTGTGTGTGTGTGTGTGTGTGTGTGTGTGTGTGTGTGTGTGTGTGTGTGAGTGTGTGTGTGTGTGTGTGAGTGTGTGTGTGTGTGTGTGTGTGTGTGTGTGTGTGTGTTTGTGTGTGTGTGTGTGTGTGTGTGTGTGTGTGTGTGTGTGTGTGTGTGTGTGTGTGTGTGTGTGTGTGTGTGTGTGTGTGTGTGTGTGTGTGTTTGTGTGTGTGTGTCATTCTGGAATCCCACGTTCCTGTTGTGCATCTCTGGACTCTAAGATAAGACAGCGCCCACACTGTAGCCATGCCAATGCAACACATCACATTTCACTGTGTGTGTGATTGTGTATTTGGACTGGAGGGTAGTCATGTGCAAGTATTTATAGAGAAACACTATCAATATTTGATTTCAGACCAAATTCTTTCTTTCTGTCAGGTAAAGCTGAAGACACTGGGGTGGTAGGAATGGAGGAGTTACCTGTTGCTCGCAACATCAAGATAAGTAACATCACCTGTGACTCCTTTAAGATCTGCTGGGATATGGATCCCCACACGAAAGAGAAGATCACACATTACTTCATTGACCTTAACAAGAAGGAGAACAAGAACTCTAACAAATTCAAACACAAGGTACTCAGTGATTCAGTTCACAACACAAATTATTTCTCAACCTTTCTCAACAGAGCCTAGTTTAAATATTGCCTTGAGTTTTAAAGTTTTTTTTAATAGTTTTTTATAATACATGGCTTTACTTGCTTTAATCATGAGTGAGTTTTAGCATTTATTTGCGCTGTTGTTCATCATAACTAAAAAATATAAAACTAACTAAATACTACTAAATATTCAATTCTTTCCTTGTTGACTTATGCTCTCTGTCTTAAGGATGTGCCTACAAAGCTTGTTGCTAAGGCAGTCCCATTGCCCATGACAGTGCGAGGCCATTGGTTCCTGAGTCCACGGACAGAATACACTGTTGCCGTGCAAACAGCTTCCAAACAGACCGACGGAGACTATGCCGTATCAGAATGGAGTGACATTGTCGAGTTTTGTACAGCAGGTTAATCAGCCAAGCACACACTTACATATAAAAGACAACATACTGTAATACAAGGCTAGTTTGTTTATATAGAGTCATGTGAAAAAGAAAGGACACCCTATTGAATTCTATGGTTTTACGTATCAGGTCATAATAAAAAATCATCTGGTCCTTGGCAGGTCTTAAAATTAGGTAATGCAACCTTAGATGAACAACAACACATAACATATTACACGGTGTCATTATTTATTTAACAAAACTACAAGGCCAAAGTTGGGGAAGGCATATGTGACACACTAAGTACACCCTTACTGCTTCCATAGGAATTAAGAAGGTAAGTAGCAGTCAGGCCCTGCTAATAAAATGTCTTTGATTAATTGATCATCAGCAAGTGTGACCAACTCTAAAAAAGCAGAATTTTTGTCAGTTTGCTGGTCTGGAGCATTCAGGTGTGTGTTAACACAATACCAGGGAGTATTCAGCAATCATCAGCAATGATCTTAGAGAAGCAATTGTTGCTGCCATCAATCTGGGAAGGGTTATATGACCATTTCCAAACAATTTAAATGACTCAATACATTTAAATGATAATTTTGCTATAGTTTTTCCTTGAACATGTTAAACATATCATTTTAATTTTGCAACTTATAAATCGTTAAAATATGCATTCAATTTACATATTAAAACTAGTATATGAAATGGTAAATGTAAATTATATAATTTAATTTTAATTTTGCACCAAACGTTGCACAAATGTAATGGCAAATGTAAATTCATAAACAGAAATGCATTGCCATTTTACACATTACATCATTACGTCATTATGTCATTTTGCATATTATATTTTAAATTGAATATTGCTACCCATATGCTTCCATAGTCTTTATAGGTATTGAGAAGAGAATATTATTGTTATGATGGGTTATTTCATTGGTTCATGTAGTTTGTTATGGTGCAGTCCCGAAAGACTCCAGCAAGTTTCATAGACTTTCATAGATTCATTTTTCAGAAGATTGTAGGTACAGACATCTGTTGTGGGCGTTCTTGGCAGTTTTTCTGATGCTTTTATATTGTTCATATCGATATCGGAATTATATCGCATCGACCGAAGTTAAGAAATATATTGTGATATAAAATGTGGCCATATCGTCCAGCCCTAGTGGAAAGCATTCAAGACAGTTGCCAATCTTCCCAGGAGTGGACATCCAAGCAAATTCACCTCAAGGTCAGACCGTGCACTGCTTAGTGAAATTAAAAAACACCCAAGACCTACACCTCAGACTCTACAGGCCTCCGTTTACATGTTAAATGTTAAAGTTCATGGCAGTACAATTTGAATAAGACTAATCAAGTATGGCTTGATTTAACAGGGTTGCCAGGTCCATGGCTGCATAGCTTAGGTTAGCAAAGTTGCATCTGAACAAACCACAAGACTTCTGGAACAATGTCTTTGTACAGATGAGACCAAAGTGATGCTTGAAGTTGGCCATAATGCACAGCATCACGTTTGGTGAAAACCAGCATATCAGCACAAACGCCTCATACAATTTTGTCAAGCACAGTGGTGGAGGGGTGATGATTTGGGCTTGTTTTGCACCCACAGGACCGGGGCACCTTGCAGTCTTTGAGTCGAACATGAACTCCTCTGTATACCAAAGTATTCTAGAGTCTGAATCTAGAATCTGTCCGACAGCTAAAGCTTGTCCGAAATTAGGCCATGTAACAGGACAATGATCCCAAGAACACCAGCAAATCTACAACAGAATGTCTGAAAAAGAAAATAATCAAGGTGTTGCACTGGCCCAGTCAAAGTCCAGTCCTCAACCCGATGGAAATTCTGTGCCCACAAACCTCAATGAACTGAAGCAACATTGTAAAGAAGAGTGGGCAAAAATCCCTCCAGAACAATGTGAGAGAAGTTATTCCTGCTAAAGGTGGTTCTACAAGCAATTTAATCATAAAGTTTACAAATGGATTCTCCATTTGTCTTTATTTTTGTTAAATAAATAGTGACACAGTGTAATATGTTGTGTTGTTGTTCATCTGAGGTTGTATTTAATTTTAAGACCTGCTAAAGACCAAATGACTTTTATGTCCTAATAGTTAAAATCATAGAATTCAAAAGGGTGTCCTTTCATTTTCACATGAGTATAGCTCATTTAGTACACAATGGTAATTAAAATAATTCAAATACTATAAATAGACAATAACGAGACAATAAAGTATAAAAATTGAATGAATACCTAACACCAAAATAACTTACTATAAGAGAAAATAAAGATAAGAAAACGAAATGTTATGCTAGCATCTGCTCCGCTTTTTAGGTAGATAACATTGATCAAATTGAAAAGACTATTGAAAATTGATGACAAATAAAAATATTTCCCTTCATTTTTCTAGATTATTCCTCTGTGCATTTGACGCAGCTGTTGCAGAAGGCTGAAGTCATTGCTGGCAGGATGCTCAGGTTCTCTGTCTTTTACCGGAATCAGCATGAGGAATACTTCCAACACTGCAGGTGATACAGGAAAAAGTACCTCAGAAAAAATGCTTAGGATATAAGTAAGGGAGGGGAAAGAGATGAAGTAATGCTGGTGGAAGAAGACAATGACAATCTTTCTTTGCTGTTGAGATTCAGCTTGTCGTCAGGAAGCAAACAGGTCCCTCTTGTGGAATAATGTCCTCATTAATTGGCTAGGTTTATGTTCAGGGGCCCTATGTATAAAGCCATCGAATTAAATAATTTTATTCATATTCCAGACTTAAGAATAAGTTTGATTCATAAAGGTTCCTAAGTGTCAAGACTAGGTCTCAGCTCCTAAATTATGTAAGAGTGCTGGAGAGGTATCCTAACCTAGTTAGAGTAACAAGATGGCAGCAGAGAGAAGGAGAAGACACACTTTCTTAAAAAACGATATAATGTATTGGAGTTATGTATATGTATATTATGTATATTTTAATATGATGACAGGGAGTTAAATAAACGATACAGGCTTGATCGTAAAGGTATTTTTTAAGTAACTAAATTCATAAGAAATGTAATAACCTCTCCCACTCTACAAATCAATACTCTGACTGCAGTAATGAAAGTAATAATAACATTTTTTGGCGACTGGAAAAATGCAGCAGTGCACTTGGTGATGACTTTGGCCCTTCAGTCCACAGCAAGCAGGGTCTTAAATAGCACTATTGTGACACTGACCACACCAAACAGTAGTGGCCAAAATGTGAATGTGATGTGTGAATTTTGTTTGTTTTTAAATGACCTAACAATTTTGCTTAAACCATCAAAATATTAGGAATATTTGAAATCTAACCCTAACCCTATATATATATATATATATATATATATATATATATATATATACATATAATTATTATTATTAATATTATTATTATTATTTTAAATATGAAGGAAGAACAAAATATTAAACTTAGTGAAGGTTATCTGACCAAACTATTTGGCCGGGTTTAGAAAAATAAAAAAGCTCACAGGAAAAAGAATACATTGACAACATAATCAATTATTAAATTTTCACTGGTTCTCTCTTGTATTTCCATGTGCTCATAATTTCTTAGCATGATGTGCATTATCACAAATAAAACAATTGACTAAAAGCATAACTACACAATATGCTTACAAAATCTTCATCACATTTTTAATAATATTTGGATAGGTTGAGGATGTCAATTTTCCTAGGCTGGTCAAAACCCTTTTGGCCAGTACTGTATGGCAGTTCATTGACTTTCAAACTGATGTTCAAATCATGCTGCAAAATCAATTCACTTTTATGAGGATTTCGGGCTTCCCTGGAGCTTGTGGAGCGGTTGTTATGTTTATGGACATATAACTTATGTTTGCATCATTGCTCTAATTCTAACTATAAATGAGGAGACATATGTAAATAGAAAATGATTCTGTAACATCAACACTAATTTTTTATAATTTTAATGATTTCATAAATGCATTAAATGATTGGTGTCATGCTGCTGTGACCTCCCCCTGGCAGGCTCACTATTGGCTGATTCAGTGGTTGAGGGTGGCCATTTTGAGTTGACATCATTGTAGTCCTTAGTGCGCAGCACTTAAGTGTCACCTCAGCTTAAGAATCAGCACATAAGAATCAGTCCTAGACTTTACTGAAAGTTGCTTTTAGCTGCTTTATAAACATCTCCTACTCTTAGAGAAGTCCTACTTTTTACTAAGAATTTTTTTACACTTAAGTCAAAGCTTAAGACTATTTTTAAGAGCATTTCTGAGAAGTTTTATACATACGGGCCCAGGTTTTAGTGAACCACATTTTTTATTTCAGGGTCAGAAGTTTATCAAAAGTGACAGTCAAGACATTTTCAATGTTACCAAAAATTTCTATTTCTGATATACAGTTCTTTTAAACTTTTTATTCATCAACAAAAGTTTTTTGTTACCACAAAAATATTAAGCAGCAGAACATTGATAATTAAAAATGTTTCTTGAGCACCAAATCAGTAAATTACATTTCACAATATTACTGCTTTTACTTGCTGAGCAAGACACCAAAAACATTTAAAAAATCTTGCCAAACCTTTAAACAGTGTAATGAAAATGTGAAAAGTAATTAAAGAAATTGATGAATGTCTCTCTTTTCCTCACAGAGATGTCCATGGCAGCCGAATGATGCCCTCAGTTAAGGATAACAGCGGTAGTCACGGTTCACCTCTCAGTGGTAAACTGGAGGGGATCGTCTTCAGCTGCAACACAGAGTTTAACACTGGTCAGCCCCCGCAGGATTCCCCGTACGGCCGTGTCCGCTTCCAGGTGCCCGCCGAGGTTCTGTTCCCCCCTGACACGCGCCTCTACTTCGGGGACTTCTACTGCATGTATACTGCCTATCATTACGTTATCCTTGTCCTGGCTCCTCGGGGCTCGAGCGGAGACCTCTACTGCAGCGAACGCCTTCCAGAGCTGGATGTGACGAACAACCGCTTTCTGACACGTGTGTGTGGGGAGGATGGGCGGGTGGTGTTTCAGCATGCGCAGGATGTGATTCTGGAGCTGATTTATACTGAGCCGGTGCCGCTGGCACAGGGGACTGTCTCTCAGATCAGCGGCCACCAGCTGATGAGCTTGTCAACCATCAACGCCAAGAAAGACCCCAGCTGCAAGACCTGCAACATCAGCGTTGGCCGCTAACTCACACACAGACCCAACTGTGCATAGGCTCTAACAAGAAATCTGAAGACCTCCTGAACAACTGAACAAACCAGACCCCTCAAAATGGTATGTTAACCAGATACAGAAGAACCCCAAGAAAAATGGCCCCACAATCCATGTGGCGCTCAGACCCCTTTGGGGCTTCCTAGAACCCCAGCTTATGCTAGAAAATGATGTGCTTGATTAACTGAGCATTCTAAAATAATAGAAATAAATCAAAAATACATTATTGTTCAACAGAAGAAGAAAAAAACTGAAAACAGAGTGAGACAAAAAACAGATTCAAGGCAAAAAAAATAAAATAGATAGCATATCAAGACTAAAAATTAAAAAAAAGAGTAAAAGCTACTTTTCCAAAAATTGAATCCCACTGTGAATCTTTCATATGTGTTCTTGGTGCTTTTTCTGCTTGATAATTAGACCCCAGCCCTGTTCATCCTCAAACCATTTGTGACCTTTTTTTAAAACACAAGGATGTCTTGCCCGGTTTCCACTGAGGCCGTCAAACCGCCTGTGTTTCTTATGTCAGACTTGTACTGCATGGAGTCTGATCCTTTAAGCATCTACAGTACATGCCACCTCAGCCTTTAAACTTTCTAAAAGGGGATTTTCTTCTCTTACACAGATCATTCCCCCTTTGGCCACTTGCACTTCTATGTGCCCGCTGAGCCTCTATTCACCCTTGACATGCGCCTCAGAGACCTTCTACTGCATGTACAGTATACTACCTATCATTAAATTATCCAAATGGAATTACTTTAAGAGTTATATGCGAACCAGTCCTTTAAGCACCTACATGCCACCTTAGCCTTTAAACCTCTTTTACCCTCAGTCTTTTCATTTTCTACTCTGATCGCAGTTCTCCTTTAACCTTTCTTACTCATTGAACATGGTATTTTGATGATCTCATTTCATTATGTTTGGTTTTTAGAGAATGTGTGTTGCAGTAGTAATGGTGTATGTTGATTCCTGATAGAACATCAAGAAGTAAGTAGAATTGATTTGTCTAAAACATATTCTAAACAAATTCATTGGAGGACACAGCTATGTCCAGGTTCTTGAGGGTTTGCACTGTCCTATTAGAGGCCCTCTGGTGGTGAAAAAGATCACAGATGCATGCTTAAGATTTTGTGTTGTACTGTATCTGAACTTGTTACTTGTTCTTTAAGCTCCAAAAATAGAAGCCAGTCACAACAGACAACGATGTACAATTTTATTTTCATTTCTGAAAACCCTTAGCTGCCAGAATCCTAAAACCTGTGGCCAACATGTAGCTTTTGCTCAAAACAAAATATTTTATTATGTTTTCCCCCCCACTATAAACAATTCTACACTCTATATTCTCATACACTACTGTTCATAAGTTTGGGGTCAAAAAGATTCTTTAATGTTTCTGAAAGAAGTCTCTTAATATTTTTAAATGTGATTTATTCCTGTGTTGGAAAAGCTTTCAGTATCATTACTCCCAGCTTTAGTGCCACATGATCCTTGAGAAATCATTCTAATATGCTGATTTGGTGCTCAAGAAACATTTGTCATTATTATCAATGTTGAAAACAGCTGTGCTGCTTAATATTTTTGTGGAAACGGTGATGCATGTTATTTTCGGGATTCTTTGATAAATATTTTGTTCAAAAGAACAGCATTTATTTGAAATCTTTTGTAACATTATAAATGTCTTTACTACCACTTTTAGTCAGTACTTGCTAAATAAAAGTATTAATTTCTTAATATTAGTTACTACATCCAAACTTTTGAACAGTAGTGAGTGTGTTTTGTGTTTTCTGGGAGTTCTGATTAGGTGTGTGTGTGTGTGTGTGTGTGTGTGTGTGTGTGTGTGTGTGTGTGTGTGTGTGTGTGTGTGTGTGTGTGTGTGTGTGTGTGTGTGTGTGTGTGTGTGTGTGTGTGTGTGTGTGTGTGTGTGTGTGTGTGTGTGTGTGTGTGAACTGATTAGACTTGAGTGTGCTGTGTCAGCTGGAGATGTGAGTGTTTGACTGATAAGCAGCTCCCATTTACTTTGCTCAAGAATTTGCAATACTCTTTGTCTTTTGGGAGAGGAAGTCTGTTCTATCTCTGTGAATTTCACTAGAGAAGAAGGGATGAAAATGAAACAAAAAAAAACGTTTATTGATTCCACACATTTATAACTTTTTTGATCACCTTACACCAATCTCACTCTGTAGAAAACAATAGTTCAACTTTGGACTCATGCACAGGTCAAGCGACTCATGCACCCAAATCAAGTTCCCGCTGTGTGAATGTGACTCAAACTGACATGTTTAGTAAAGATTTTTGTTTTCTTGTTGCCATGTTTATGAATACCAAAATGTGACTGTTAAATAAAGATCATCATTCAAAATGAGATACTGTGTGTGTCTATATGTAATGTATACCCTCCAATCTTTGAGAGAATTTTTTTGCAGTCATCCATGCATTTTTATACTTTATAAGCTTTACGTTTACTATATTGCCAGAAGTTTTTGGACGTCAGCCTTTACATCCACATGAACTTTAATGATATCTCATTCTTAATCTGTAGGGTTTCATATGGAGTTGCCCAACCTTTTGCAGCTATAACAGCTTCAACTCTTCTGGGAAGGCTTTCCACAAGGTTTAGGAATGTGTTTATGGTAATATAGTTTCATGTTGGAACAGGAAGGGGCCATTCCCAAACTGTTCCCACAAAGTTGGAAGCATGAAATTGTCCAAAATGTCTTGGAAGGCTGAAGGATTAAGAGTTCCTTTCACTGGAACTAAGGGGCCAAGCCCAACCCCTGAAAAACAATCCCACACCATAATCCCCCCTCCACCAAACTTTACACTTGGCACAATGCAGTCAGGCAAGTACCGTTCTCCTGCAGGCAAGTGCCGTTTTCCTGTTAACCGCCAAACCCAGACTTGCTCGGATTGCCAGACAGAGAAGCATAATTCGTCACTTCAGAAAACACGTCTCCATTGTTCTAGAGTCCAGTGGGGGTGCTTTACACTACATCATCCGACGCTTTGCATTGCACTTGGTGATATAAGGCTTGGATGCAGCTGCTCGGCCATGGAAACCCATTCCATGAAGCTCTCTACGGACTTTTCTTGAGCTAATCTGAACAGGAAACCATGGTTCCCTATCAAAGGAATTCGCACTACGTCAAAACGCTGTGGGAACGCTATACCCATGCCACCGTATGAGCAAGTGCCCGTACGTGTGAAAATTGTATGCGCACGCTAAGACGAAAGCACCTGTGCCCCGGAAGTGGAGCCCAGGTCAAGGTCGTAGAACCTCAATGTGTGCGGTGAGGACCAGCGGAAGGGAGGTTGACAAAAGGCCTGCAGCACAATAGGTCTTACAATGTTATTAGGAACCTTAGGAACATAACCCGGTCTAGAGTGAAGAAAAGTCTTCACCATTCCAGGCGGAAATTAAGGTCTGGATAAAGAGGATAAAGACGTGAGAAACTTTTCAGAAACTTCCTCAATAGGCTCAATGGGAGCTAAGGAAAGGCCTTCCAATACTATGGCCAAATCCCATACTAGCAGAAGACGGGCACCATCCCAGCAAACCCTTTCCAAAACACCTGGGAGCAGTACGATCAGGGGAAAGGCGTACAGACATAGCCTCGGCCGTATCTGTACCATAGCAATCACTCCGAGAGGAGCTGGATGAGTGAGGGAGAACCACAGTGGGCAATATCTGTTTCAGGTCTCAAGAGATGCAAAAATGGAATCGGAAACAAGAATCGATAAGAACCAGATTCAATAAGCAGACTCGGAATCGTTAAAATTTAAACGATACCCAGCCCTAGTGCAGACACGCCGCGGCCTGACCTGCCGCCGAATATGCCTTACCCACCAATGCCGATGTAGCTCTCAGTGGCTTTGAGGGGCGTCTCTACAGCCCTAGGCACCCATAACCGTGTTGCTTAAGCCCATGGATGTTAGAATACATTGACGTTTGTGGGCTAAACACACCGTACGAAACTGGTCTCTTTCACGACACCGACACCTTAGTGTGAAGGTCGGGAAAGAGCGCCAAGCCCCGATGTGGAGGTTGTATAGCTATGTGACAGCAGAAAGCGCTCGTCAAGTTTGCTTTTCTGACGGCGCTCCTGTTTCTCGGCCGGCCAGTCAATGTTTAGTTTAGCTATGGCACGAGTAGTAACCTCCACTAGCTCCTCACATGCACTGAAGTGACGAGACATCAGTATCTCCTGTCTCGATACTGATAACATCCAGCTCCTCAGAACCGGATGATTGTAGTACCGGACCGGCGCTTCACTGGATCAGACAGGTAAAGGCAGAGAAAGGGCAAGGCCCGTCTCTAACCCCTCTGTCAGATCCATTTGCGAACCCCACGACTTGAACCGCCACTCTGCCGAGGCAGAAGCAGGACCCGAGCCGCGAGGAACGCTCTGACTTGTTGACATGACATGGTTAGATTCAGTTGGTTAATATCATGTTCATCATATACATATAATAAAATATCATATTTACTGTTACAAATGTAAAGCTATTAAATTATTATGGGATCTCATTCAATGCTTTCAGAATCTTTACTTTTTTAAATAATTTTGTTTCTGTATTGTTTCAAATTTTAATGACAGTATATTTATTGAACAAAAATGAATTATTCTTTTATTTATCAAAATAAACAAAGTAGTCCTACGTCACCACCTCATTTATATTTTTAAACAAAATAAACCTTTTATGATTTATTTTCACACAAAATATTTTGCTCAATCAATGTTCGATAAAAACATTTTTTCTCCAATCATTGTAAAAAGCCCCATTGTAAACCTGATGAGGTGTCACAATGCTTTTCTCAAAGTATATTTCATATTCATTTCTCATACTTTCCATCTTTTTTTTAGTCCACAGATCTCAAAGTGCTTGGTTTTACAGATTGTCGTTTTGTCTTGTTTCGGCTGTGGTGATTGGTCAGGCTCAGAGGCTGCATTTGTGCAATGGAAGAAGTGGACTCATGTGGAGCTTCAGTGGAAATCTGGCTCTCTGTGGATCCAGTGTTTGTGGACAGTGTCAGTTTCAAAGGACAGAATCGTCCATGGCGATGTGTCTCTTCATTTTAACGACATTCACCGAGAGGATCAGGGCTACTATGTGTGCTTCTTTAAGAAAAATTATGATATCAGACCTTCTAAAATCATTAATCTTACTGTTACAGGCAATTCAATGGCAACTTTTGAAGTGCTAACTGAAGCGTTTATTTTACACGAATCAACCCCTTTCCCACAGAGATTCTGGAAGATTTCCTTAAATTTTGTGGTGGAAATTCACCTTTAAAATTACATCCCAATTGTGATGGAAGGAGTGGGCCTGTGCTCAGTTATCTTAAGACATTGCATTTGAGTGTCTCAGATAACTTACAACATTCTTATCAGTCAAAAAAATCCTTCAAATAACCCTTGTTGGGCAGTGACCTTCAGTTCGTCGCCTTTACATTAAGTTAACATTATCTATTACTTTGTCCTCCTCCTGTAATCCCTCTGTCAAAAGCATCATATTTTGAGTTGCAATAAAGGCAGAGAATCTGCTTGCATACAGTAAAAAATACTAATTTACACACAGTCTATGGATCACCACTCTGTAACTCCAAGTTTATAGTCTCTATAATGGTCTGTAATAAATTATTGGTGTTGTGTTTTTCTAGCGGTTGTTTATGAGATGACAAACACCACAGGAGGGAGGGGGGTAATTTAAGAGAAAACAATACAGATCTGTGTACTTTATTGGCCCACAGGCCCATAGAAATATGAATGCCGCCCTCTACCGGTCACATAAAGTTTCACACGTTTCCTTTTGGCTGCTCACTGCAGAGCCAATGAGTGGAGCTTGAAGTTCAGCTCCCACTCGATTGACGTATTGACCACCATTTGGAGGACCTTGGGAAAAAAAGCTTAGAAATTATTTTGCTAACATATAAAGAAACAGCGTCCATATATACAATAAACGTACATTAAATTGCACGGTCATGTATACAAAATTTGTCAGGGTTCCTCCATCAGTGTCTTCAGAACAGTTCACCTCTGTAAGCGATTTCATTTCACACACTGACGCTAGTGGGAGGATTTAACACTATCTGGGGACTCAACGGGACTCTACAAGCTCATTTTACACCGCACAAACCCGGGACACTGTTGTGTTGTCTTTACGATGATTTTAGTTAAATTCGTGTGTGCGATCATAACCAGGTCCTTGTTCATTCTGGTCTCTCTCATCGGCGTCTGGAGAGTAAAAACTGTGAAAAATGACAACATGTACTGGCTACTGACTATCCTTTTCCTTCCTCTGGTCGTGGAGATGTTCGTCACTTTAAAACAAAGGAAAGGGAAAGACTACAAATGGTGAGTGACATAATATATTATTAAACACGATTTAACAGTTACAGTGCTGATGACACACTGATCTTCACGTCAGCTGTTGATCATTTTCTGCTGGATGGATTCACACTCTTGGTGTAAATTACTTCTATTCAATATATTTAGAGCTGAAAATGTTTCATGGCTTTTATTTGACTTCGTTTATAGGGTTTCAGTAATATTTTAAATTCAATTTTCCTAAAAAGTTATCGACATTCCTCACTCCCTCCCGCCCCCTCAACATCCTGCTACTGTAGTCCTATTGTTACTGCTGACAAAGTAAACTAAAGGATGTGTGTGAAAGACACTAATGGTCTAGTATAATCTGAGTGGTCGGCAATGACCTTAAATGGTTAGTTAACCCCAAAATTAAAATTCTGTCATTAATTACTCACCCTCATGTCGTTCCCATAAGAAAAACCATAAGACTTTCTTTCATCTTCGGAACGTAAATGAAGATATTTTTAATAAAAATCTGAGTGATTCCTGTCCCTCCGTTGACAGCAAAGCAACTACCATTTTGACGCATCAAAAAGTTCATAAAGAGTTTGTAAAACTAAACCAAATGAATTGAATGGTTTAGGCAGAATTTTTTGAAGAGACATGATCACTTTATATGATGAACATATTTGATTTAGGCTTTTATTCATATAAAAAATTGATCAGTGAACATTCATCAAGCTGAACCTAATATGCTTGACACATAAGATAAAACCTCTCGCAGAAGCTCAAACCTGCTGCATAACACAAGAATTAACCTCATTGGATCTCACAAGTCAAGCGAACAGGTTTGAGCTTCCATTTACCATAACTGATTATGAGTTGATGAATGTTTATATGTGAATAAAAGCCTGAATTCAATCTGTTCATCATATAAAGCAATCGTGTCTCTTAAGGAAATTTTGACTAAACCACTCAATTCATATGGATTAGTTTCACAAACTCTTTATGGAAGTAGTGTCAAATTAGTAATTGCGTAAGTTAGACTGTCAAAGACAGACATCTCTCAGATTTCATCAAAAAGATCTTAGTTTGTGTTCTGAAGATGAACGAAAGTCTTACGAGTTTGGAACGGCACAAGGGTAAGTAATTAATGACAGAAATTTCATTTTGTTGAGAACTATCCATTTAACCAGTGTCTGCTTGAAAGAAACAATTGCAATTGATAACATCATCCCAGTTAATGTTAAGTGTTCAGTTAAGTGTTGGCCTATTTGTATATGTTCTGTAAAAATAATGCAAACATCTTCTGTCATATTTCAGGTTTTCTCCAGCCATTCTATTGTTCCTCATCAGCATTATTCCATCCATATGGATTCTAGAGTTACATCATCAGGAAAACAAAGCCACTGACCCTCAGGTATTATTCTATACCCATTCTTTCAGTAGAATTTTGACGTTTTTCTCTTAAAGGGACAGTTCACTCAAAAAAAATTAATTTCTGTCATTGTTTATTCACTCTCATTTTATCCATTCAAACATATATGACTTTCTTTTATGTGCAAAATATGTTTTAGTTTTTTTTAGTAAACCCTAAACATGTGCAATAACCAACACACTATTTTTATTCACATTCTTATTCCGATTCATTTTTGGTTGAGGACAACAACTTTGTCCCAAAAAGTCATCATTTCTGTCATCATTTGCTCACCCTCATGTCGTTCCAAACCTGTATGACCTACTTTCTTTAGCTAAACACAAAAGAAGATATTTAGAAGAATGTTGATAAGTTTCAGTTCAAATTTACTTCCACTTTATTTTTTTCTTTCATATTGTGGAAGTCAATGGGAATCAAACACTGTTTGGTTTGCAACATTCTTCAAAATATCTTATTTTTTTCATTTTTAGGTAGACTATCCCTATGCATATGTGAAATCAGTTTAAACTAATCATGCTCATATATAAGTTGATATTCTGAGTGTCTTTTTCCTCTCATTAAACTCTTCTCTGCAATTTTTGTGTCTTGCAGTGTAGGAAACTGGACTCTTGGGACAATGTCAAGAGCATATTGCCTTCAAATGGCACTATGGTTAATGAAACACTAAAGGTAATCTTTTATTTTAAGTTTTTCATTTACGGTTTATTGTATTACTGTTAAAAAGTGACTAACTCTCTGACTGTAATGTATCTGCTATTTATATGTATAAATCACATGTGCTTTCAATTTGTGATGTAATTAATTTCTTGTGGCCCACAACACAGACCGTTTTCATTAGAATTGTCTTGCCGTTTGTCTTTCTTAAGAATTAAGATATAACGTTACTCCAGATGGTCCCACTTTATATTAAGTGGCTTTAAGTATTATGTACTTACATTGAAAAATATATACAATGTACTTATTGTATTCATGTTGTACTGTAAAGCACATTTGCTGCTATTGAGGTGTGATACAGGTAAGGTTAGGACAGGTTTGGTGGTATGGGTAGGTTTAAGGGTGGGTTAAGGTGTAAGGTCAACAGTGTAATTACAAATGTAATAACATACATTAATTACAGCTGTAATTACATGCAGGTATTTTTAAAATATCAGTACAATGTAAGAACATGTATATGTACACAATAAGTAAATTGTATCAAATTATTAGTTTCAATGTAAGTACATAGCACTTAAAGCCCTTTAATATAAAGTGGGACCCTTCAGGGTCAAATAGATAATAATACATTTTATATACAAATTATCCATTGAGTTGATCCATTAACTTGCATTCTGAATGTAAGTGCAGAAGCGCTAAATCATCTTCTTTACTAATATGATTCATCATACCCTTGTGAATTTCAGTTCATATTTCTTGGGAATGAAGAGACTATTCCTCTTTATGTTCAGTGGTGTGATGTGTTTATTGTCAGCAAGGGTTGCAATAAAATGGAAAATAAAGGCAGGATCTATACGCAAGCAGTTTTCTTTAAGAAACTCAGCGAATAGATAATAATATAATTAACATTGCGAATAGAACAGCCACATATATTAGATGAGATCAGATTACTGAAAATGAGTGCTATATATATAAATACTAGGGAAAATAAAACTAGGAAACTAGGTAATTAATTAAAAACAGGTGTGACACATGAGGGCAAATCAAAAACCATGGTAACAAATAAACACAAACACAAACTGATCTGGAAACAGTCAAACGCAACTTAAACACAGACCAAACGTGACAATAATATTGTGTTATGTCTTTCAGCACCTGGAGCGCATGCTCACATCTGTCTGTCCGAATGACTGGATTCTTGGTCTTCATCAAGTTCTGCTTATTCTTCTCATCCTTGGAAAGTGGCTACTCCCACTAGGGGGCGGAGTAACCCGTGACGAGCTGTCTCAGCTTTTGCTCATCTTCGTTGGCACGGCGGCAGACATTCTGGAATTCACTAGTGAAACACTCTCTGATGTCAAGTGGGTACTTCCTGTTCTTTGTCAATAGACAAAAGCCTGACTGAATACCAGTTCACATACTATTTTTGATGTGCACTACCATTCAAATGATATCAAACCTTTTCAAAAAATATTTATTTTTTAAAAAGAAATTAATACTTTCATTTATGCATTAAATCGATCAAAATTACAGTAAAGACATTTATAATGTTACAAATGTTTATATTTCAAACAAGAATCCTGAAAACAAGAATCCTATTCATCAAAGAATCCTGAATTTTTTTTTATCACCGCTTCCACAAGAATATTACACACTTTTTTCAACTGTGATAATAAGAAATGTTTTTTAGCACCAAATCAACATATTAGAATGATTTCTAAAGGATCATGTGTCACAGAAGATTGGAGTAATGATGCTGAATGCTGTATTTCTGGATTTGAGTGATGATTATTTGTCCAGTCTATTCTCAGGTGCCATTTGTGCCTTTCATTTGAAACGGCTATCGCTGAACATTCAGTAATCATATTTCTCAAAAATCACTCATCACAATTAGCATATAACTGAGAAAATAATAAAAACCAATGACATTTCTCTTTCAAACTTTTGCACTGGATGCCAATAGACGCTTGCATCAAATTCAAGGCACTGATGTTTGCCTACACAACCACTGGCTCTGCACCCCTGTAACTAAACTCATTACTTCAGACTTATGTGCCCTCCAGAAGCCTTTGTTCTGCAAGTGAACGGCACCTTGTGGTGCCATCTCAAAGAGGCACGAAATCACTTTCACTAACCCTTACCTTGACTGTTCCTTGATGGTGGAATGACCTGCCTTGACCTAACTCAACCCGAGATGCTGAGTCTTTAGCCGTTTTCAGGATGCATCTTTTTCATTAAAGCTGCAGTAGAGAGTTTTGAGAAAATGTTGACTTAGCCTGAAAATTTGAACAAGCACAACTTACAGGTCCAACCCCCTTGCCCTCTGCTGTGCTACAGCCCTCCCTCCACAGCTCCTCCCCCACAGCGGAGCTTGCCGTGAACGCGCAGGCTAGTAAGCAGGACCACCATAACGGCGGATTATAAACAGTTATGGAACATTCACTAATAGGGACAAAACATCAACAATATGCTTTACATTGACTATGGCCTGCCCATACTTTGACTACAAACTTGGTCCTCAAATCATTATGTATTTTGCAATACATGTAACTAGGGGTGTCACGATTCTCCAAATCCTCGATTCGATTACATTTTCGATTCTAAGGTCACGGTTAGATTCGATTCTCGATTTTTTTTTTTAAGCACAGGTTGCTGTTGCTCCTAAAAAGCTGACATCAGTTCATCGCAATCTCACACATCTCTGTTATTATCAGTGAAGCTGACTGCACAATGAATCTTTCATAATATATAGCCTACACTTTGTTTGTTATAATTAGAGGATTTGCCAGCTTACAGAATTCAGCACTGAACAAAAAGTCCGTTTTGAGCGGTGAGGAGAGTCTATCTTGAATGCTTCTGATTGGACATTGCGTTCAAGAAATCAACACATATGTCTGTGATTGGCTAAATCGCTCAACGCTGCAAACATGTTATAAATAGAAACTCTGGCCTGTAAATCGTTTCTATTTTGTTTTAGTTGTTCTTGTTGCTTTTCTGCAACAGATGAAAAAAATGTATTAGTTTTTATGTTTTATTCATAGATATTTCTAATTTGCGGGAGTCCCGCAAATCTTTTTATTCTCCCGCACACACAGAGTGAGTGCATTACCGCCCGCGCTCGCACTCGGCCATCAAATCTAGTCCCGCGCCGCAGTCTATTGCGTTGGGAGTGCACGTCTATAGATCAAGAGCCCGGCCCGAGGATAGTGACGGGAAATATCGGCCAAGTTCGGGCTCGGGCATAGAATCCAAGTTAGAGGACTCACAGCCTTTCAACACGTGTGTTTTTTTCCCGCGCCGTGATGAGTCGTTCATGAACGATCCGTTCATTGCCTCTGTCACGCGACAAATGAACAAAAGACTCGGAAGGTCAAGTATTAATGTTCCCTGTAAATTACTTTTGACTGCATTATAATGATTTCTTAATTCAGAATATGATCAAGATTGCGTTGGATGTGTTCGGGGAATTTGCCTGTAACAGTATAACATGTAAAGCCCCTGAAATGACTAGAAAAAAGATTAGTTAATTTTGATGAACGAGATGGAACAATAGAGTCAGTAAAATGATCCGAACTTTCCATCACGGGCGCGACATGGGGGCGTGGCAGTATCGACGATTCCATTTTTTATTTTTCGATTTTTGAGTTTGTGAATTAATTTCAATCGATTTCGATTTAAAATCGAAATCGTGACTCCCTTACAAATCATTATGTATTTTGCAATACATGTAACTTTATAAGGTTGCACTCTTTCTATAAGTTATAAATAGCTAGTTAAATAACGTTAAAGGATTAGTTCACTTTTAAAAAAACTTTTGCTGATAATTTACTCACCCCCATGTTATCCAAGATGTCCATGTCTTTCTTTCTTCAGTCGAAAAGAAATTAAGGTTTTTGATGAAAACATTCCAGGCTTTTTCTCCATATAATGGACTTCAATAGGACACAAACGTTTCAAGGACCAAATGACAGTTTCAGCGCAGCTTCAAAGGGCTTTAAACGATACCAGACGATGAATAAGGGTCTTATCTAGCGAAACGATCGGTCATTTCAAAAATAAATAAAAAACTTTGTTTTATAAGCACAAATGCTCGCCTTGCTCTGTTCTGTGATGCACGTTCGTGATCCTGTTTGAACTCGTTCATCCAAATGAACGAATCTTTTTTCGAGTCATTTCGTTCGTTGAATGAACGAAATGACTCCAAAAAAGACTCGTTCAAAAAGATTTGTTCAAAATGAACAAATCTTTTTTCGAGTCATTTCTTTCGTTGAATTAACGAAATGACTCCAAAAAAGACTCGTTCAAAAAGATTTGTTCAAAATGAACAAATCTTTTTTCGAGTCATTTCGTTGACTTCTAATGAATGAAATGACTCGAAAAAAGATTCGTTCATTTGGATGAACGAGTTAGAACAGGAGAGTCACGAACGACGGTACGCGCTCGCGCTGTGCAAGAGAGGGGTGATCAGCGCGTACACGAGCGTGATTGACACTGCTAAGACATTCCTCCTGGCTCTGATTGGTTGTTTCTGACCGGGAGCGGTGTATTTCTGCAAATGGCAATAGGACCACAGGGAGGAGCCAGAGGAGCTTGATTTTTTTCACAGATTATCTGTCTCATATTCTACTGTCAGGACATAATGACAGTTTTAACAAATATTTGTTTACAAAAGTTACCTATTGGAGCTTTAACACTTGACTAATTAATTCTAACCTTTTCTATTCTGTTCTATAGAGAGAAAAAACCTTGCTACGTGCACTGTGCTAGACTAACTGGGACTTGTTACAGCACTTACACATTGTTGTTTCTATTGTTCTCATTTGTATGCCGCTTTGGACAAAAACATCTGCAAAATGATTCAATGTAAATGGAATCTGTGTTTTGTGCAATGAATGTCAGCTCTGTGAAGTTCAAAATGAAAGTAAATGTAACTGGCATTTACTAGCAAATATTACACCACATTATTCAATATTGTTGCACAGTATATTTATGAGAGAGAAAGAAAAAAAATCGTCATTTTCTCAGAAAATCCCTAAAGTGTTACGTAACGTGGTTTACTAGGAATCACGAGGAAGACGATGAGGAACTGTAGACAGGAATTTATTAGAATAAATCTCAAGAGTCAAAACACACGTCATACTACAAACAAGAATGGACCAAGACTGAAAGAACTGAGGGACACTAAATACAGAGACTGATGAGTATAATTAATAGGAGACAGGTGACACGGATGAAGATAATTAACTAAACACATGTGAAACAACTGGAGACAAACGAGGAGCGGAAAAAACTGAACAGGACTAAACCAAAATACTAGAAAAAAGGGGGAAACACAGAGTCACACTGTTACTGTACATAAAGCAGTTTAGGAAAAAACAGACAAAATTTTATATGTTTTATTTAAAAAGGCTTTATTTTTTGGGGTATGTATTTATATATAATCCACAAAACTCCACTTAAGATGCATGGTGACATGTGAGTTAGCTGCTTTTCTGATAATAACAAACATTTTATAAAAGTATAATTTTTTCATTTTTCTTTTGCATTACACACTACAGTTCATTAGAGAACTACATTCTCTGCTGCTGCTGCAAAAAAAAAAAAAAAAAAACGCTGACAAATATAATGTGACTACGTTGAGGATCTTTTGTTTTTCCTGTCATGTGATATCATTGGTCATCGTGTGAACACAAATTACCAGTTTCCTGAGAATAGGTCGTTGGATATTCATAATTGTTTGTTTGGTAGAAAACAGAGATAAGTATTGGTGTCTGAGAATCTGCTCTCTGTTATGCCAGTCATAATTTCCTACTGATATTTATGATAAGAGATAGACTCACATATAAATGCTAGTACATTATTTTGTAAAAAATCTCCATAACACATTCTTCACTTTGTGTTATAGGGAGAACAACCATCAGCTGGTGTATATTATTTTGGCAGTGTGGACGTGGAGTATGTTGCAGTTTCCTTTGCACCTGGCAGGTTTGTGATAACGTGTTTAACTGTGTTAACATGTGCTTCTTTAACACCCCACCATCAAACGTCACAGATACTGCTTTGAAAAACAGAATATGACCTACAAAATGGTTCAGGATCTCTCAAGTGACTGGAGGAGACCCCTGCTGTCCCGTGGAATCTTTCATCTTGCTCCATCAAAAGTATTTTTCTTACCCCTGGATCTCACACAAACTAGAGGTTTGGGATGTAACTCAAAGTAGTGCTTCAGTCATTTGTATATCAACAGCATGTGTTTTTGTTTAGTTATGCTCCATGCCTGTATCCCTTTGAGGAATGAGAGTTTTGGCAGCTACAGTACATGTATCTATTACCAAACCTCGCAGAAAGAAGAAAGGGGTGGATTTTCTTGGATCTTTTGAACCATTTTCCATAAGTGTAACAGACTTTTCACTTCTGCAAACGTGCCATTGCTCACTGCTCTGTAAAAATAATGTCATTTAAATCAAATATATTTTGTTTTGTTTCGATAAACACCCAGAAAGGCACATAACTTTCTTTTCCAAACATATAATGGATTAAAAACATTCATTAAAAGTTTTTTTTTTTGGGGGGGGGGGGGGTAAACATTTAGTCATTGATTTCAAGCAAAGTGCTCTGTGGCCCTCTGAAAAAACTGAAGAGACCGCCTTTTCAACTCTAGTAAAATCCAGCAACTTCAACTTTATTGAAAATAAAACTTTTTATTGAACTAGTGACAGCATGAACTGTATACAAAACATGATTTCCTATGACACAGAGCAATTAGCTATCAAAACTTCTCCAAGACTAAGATTCTCTACTACACAGGCAACTGAATAAACACAATATTTGTTTGTCATAACTGTTCAAATAGAAATTTAATGAAAAAAGTCTCTTACAATCACCAAAGCTGCATTTATTTGATTTTGAATTTACAAACGTAATATTCTGAAATATTATTACAATTTAAAATGTTTTCTTTTTCCATATGTTTTAAAAAAACTGAATTTCAAAGCTGAATTTCTGGCATCAATACTCCAATCCTCAGTGTCACATGATCCTTCAGAAATCGTTCTAATATTCTGATTTGGTGCTCAAGAAACATATGTTATCTATGTTGAAAACAGTTGTGCTGCTTAATATTTTCATGGAAACTGATGCATTTGTTTTTTCAGAATTCTTTGATGAATGCTAAGTTGAAAACCACAGCTTTTGTTTCTCTCTTTCATGTATGTTACAGTAGTAACATCTCGGCCGCAGAACCCAGATGAGTCCACGGGTGGAGAAGTCTGTTGCAACATGCTCTTGTCGAGACACAGTACAGATATTTGGAACATCGTTGAGAGTTTGTTTATCCAGGACGGGCCCTTTCTCGTGGTGCGTCTTATTGTGATGATATACTTTGATGTGTTCCACCAGATGTTGGTCTTCTTTGCTATCAAGAACTTCCTAGTGGTTGTCCTCAACCTCTACAGGCTCATTGTCATCTGTCAAGACTATAAACCAACACCATCATCATCATCTTCCTCTCCCTCAGTCTGAAAAAAAAGAAAAAAGAAAAAAAGTTAAAATAAACAACATTTAACTTCTTTAATATTACCAATGCATTTTATTAACTGTGCCTGATGGTTTGCTTGGGTGTTTTTAAACTAGGGTCCCAGGAGGCCACAAACCAATGCTTGGCAGTGTTATTTTAGAATCATTGATAATTGATTGTATCATTTATTTTGTTTTACTAATAGCTGTTATTTCATACTTCATAAGATTCTAAAGCAATATAAGTTAGCCTTACTAACATTTGATTCATAAAACATAAAATTTACTTCAAAAGATTGTTTTAGTCAATGACATCCACGCTCGTTTGTTTTTTCGTGGGAGGCGTAACTTGCAGAGGCGTGGTTTGTAGAACTGAGGGACGCAGACTGACCCTTCTCTCTTTTGTGGCTGTTCGAACGCATTTCGACCACAGGAACGTTTACACTATGCAGAACGTCTACCTCTTAAAATTGGACGAGCTCAAAACGTTTTAGACCCTGTTTACAACTGTATTTAGCGACGTCCACTTGTGATCCGATCGATCAAAACCCAAGGCCCCGAGGAACTGTTGCACGGAACAACTGAGGACGCCACGGTTTAATCTTTGGTCAACCAAACCTGCCCACTATAGAGATTGAATATTCAGGCTGTTTATTAATTTTCTTCCCCTGAACATAAAAACGAAGAATCAAGCTGACACAAAAAAAGGAATGATACATTGACCCAAATGAGATACTACTTTTATATAGTTTGTATTTATATTTTGAATTTCTTTTATTTTTATGTTTTCCATTTTCATTGTTCAGTTTTAGTAAAAAAAAAAAAAAATTGTGTTTGTCATTTTCATTAGTTATTCTCTATATAGTTTTTATTCATTTTATTTCTGTTTTAGCTATTTTATTACAACAAATTAAAGTTTACATTTTTTATGGTTTATTTCAGTCAACATTTATTTGAAGTATTAGACTACAATAGCATTGGTGCTATGGGGCCGTGAAAATTTTTTGAGAAATACAATGTTGTAATATGTTTGAATATGTTCAAACTTGGACCAATAAATTTTCATTCTTTGGTTCATAATTTTAAAATAGTACTTTTATTTAGCTTTCTTAGCATTTGACAAATAAGATTATCTGACTCAAAAACATTAAGAGAACTCGTGTGTGTGTGTGTGTGTGTGTGTGTGTGTGTGTGTGTGTGTGTGTGTGTGTGTGTGTGTGTGTGTGTGTGTGTGTGTGTGTGTGTGTGTGTGTGTGTGTGTTATGAATACAGAGGCAGATGCAAATTTATCTGTTGCATACATGCGTGTTAAAAGGGGGTGTGCTCATGCATGATTATCTTCCCTGTGTGCATTCAGATATGACTCTGATACCAGACTTTGAGTCACTCTGATCTGAGATCAGGCAGAAATTATTGGCCTCTTAGTGGAGACAGTCTGTAGTTGCTTTACAACAGTTCCTAGATCAGCCTTTCAAAGTAACCTACAATTTAACCAGATAGTTACACAGCAGTAACCAGCATGCATCTAGTAATATCTGCTTGTGAACCTATCCAACTATTACCTATTAGAATAAATATTTTGGTAACGCTTTATTTTACAGTCCTGCTCTTCATGTACATACTATACACTTATAGTAATTGCAATAACTAGCTACTAACCCTGAACCTACCCCCATAAACCTAACCTTAACCCATGTAGTTACCTTATATTACCCAGTACTTTCGTAAGTAAGTACACTGTACTGTAAGTAAGTGCACATGCTGTAAAATAAAGTGCAACCAATATTTTTGTCTAGTTTGCGTCCAGCTGGATTCTCCATGTTTATGTATGTGAGAAGTTTTATGCTGGATCTCTGACCTTTGGGTTTTCATGGCTATTTTAACATTGTGGGGAAAATGAGACATACCATCATGTCTGTCTCACACAGACTCTGAGTTTCCTGCTTGACTTGAAAGTAGACACACAGGGATGGTTGGTTCTGTCTGTCCCGAATCATCAGGCTGTTCCTGAAACATAAACACATCCCCAAAGCAAGAAAACACACATTACTTCATTAAAAGGGACCAGTTTTCTATTTTTATCCAGTAGAGCAAACAGGAAATAGCCACACAAGAATAAAACAGGATACCAGCCAAGAAAGTTAGATTTAAATCAACCGTGGCAGTTTGACCTACTACGTGTACCGTCCATATTATAGTTATTTATGTAAAGAAATCCGTGTTACACTGAGACCTGGACTGTGAACTTTGATTCACAGAAGATCAACACAGTTTTGTTGGCAAAATATTAACCTGTGGATGCATTTACTAAACAACAACCCCTATTTATCTCAGCAATTTATTTATTACTAAATAACTAAATAAAATCATATTTCATTATATTTTGTAGCCTTTTGATGATTTTCAGTGTTCTGAATCAGTTTAAAATAATGTCTTTAGATAAACAATAATTCAAACCAATACAAGAAGCAAAATATATCTACTGATAAATCAATGTATGGCTGGGCGGTATGACGGTATATCGTTACCGCGGTAGAAAATGTCAACCGTAACAGATTTTTTTACTCCGTGTATACCGCGACATGTACAAAAGTAGGCGTGGTTAACTCACGTGCAGCGTGCGTGAGACTGAGACAGTCAAAGAAACATGTAGAAAGCAGATCAAGAGGATCTGTATACAATCTAACCCCAATCTAACAAACCTTCAATAAAGTTGTTGCATATAGGCCTACTACAGGTGTTGCTGGAGTCTCGATCTTTCAACTTCTTTTGCCTTTTCCACACTTTAAAAAGAGGGAGAAGTTGTACCAGTAATTACTTTGCTTCATTCTGAAGTGATTTAAACATATTCTTCTTTTTCCTTTTTCTGCACCCGATGGATAGACTCGTTTCATTTTTGCGGTCAAATTTCCAAGTCCAGGGAAGACAACGATCTGACACGGTTGGTTGACTGCAGTGGTTCTCAAACTTTTTCGGTCATTCCCCACTTTGGACAAAGGGGAATTTTCAAGCCCAACCAGCCCCCAACGCAACACAATGCTAATGAAATACGCAACAAGCTTAAAATTTTCCAATTTATTGAAGTGACAAGTAGTATCTAAATACAAACTATCTACATCAAATAACATAACAGCAAGTACAAAAATAAAGAAAATAAAAGTCCAGCTGTGTCATAACTTGCATGAAATTCAAAAATAGAGAAAATAAAAGTGCAGCTGTGTCAAAATGTGTATCAAGTTCAAAAATAGAAAATAAATAAAAGTGCCACATTGTAATCTGTTAAAAAAGAAAAGAAGAGAAATCCATTTGGCAAGACAGGTCTATTTAAAAAATTTAAATTAATTGCTAAATGGCTCTGGAACCATTTCTCTGAAACCGCGGCGACTACCATCTGTAGTTAGGGGGCCCCCTAGTGGCGGCGGGGCCCTAAGCGGCTCTGAGTGCTAAGCCACGCCCGAAAACCGCCACTGGCCAATCGTGTCTTCGGAACCATAACTAGGCGCGGGAGGTCTGGCTTTCGAGCGAGGGAAACATGCCGAAGCGTTGTGCAAATCTGATACCCGGTATTCTAAAAGTTTGGACGGGGGAAAGGGATTTTTTTTCCTTCCCGAAAATCTAAAAGCCAAGGGGAGAAATGATGTGCGTGGATCAAGCAGTGTGTGAGACCCCATTCACAACTAAGTGTCCCCAGGATTAACAAAAACACATATTGCTTGGAATTTTGAAATGATGACCGTTCTTTGTTCGTAATGCATATATTTTAACGTAAAATAATACGATTAACAGGGCTGCCAACTCTCACGCATTGAGCGTGAGACACACGCAATTGACCCAATTCTCACGCTCTCACCCCACACCCCCGATTTCTCACGCTTAATGTCAACCCGGTAGGTAAAATGCCTGAAAGATGAGTTTATCTATATATCTACCTGTTGAGCCACTCGCGATCGACTAGTTATACCGCAAATTAGTTAAATATCCCGTAATCTAGAGTAAAGATATTGTGCTCCAAACCGCGCGCACGGCAGAGGTAAGCGAGCGAGAGACCTTGCGTGTGCATACCACCCCCCCCCCCCCCCCCCCACATTTCACTTACCCTACTGTGCACGAACATAGCAGTTCCTCAATTTGTGTGTTTCTCATTTGAATGTTCAGCGAATGAGGCGCTGCTGCTTGCACTGGGACTAACGTTATAGGCTTTAGCTTCAATTTTTATGAAATAATTCTCTAATCGGTTGCATATTATGTCGTGGATATATCCCTCGAATGCATACTGTAGTCCCTTTTGTCTTGCTCTCTCGCAATATTTCACATGTTCGCCAAAAATTACTAATTATCTCATTGGTAATGTCTGACACCGGTGCATAGACACTGTAATAGACGAGCCAGGCGCGAACAGCTTGACAGGCCTAGCAACAGTAGGGAGGGCGGGGATTAGCGAAGGGTCAATTTAGAGGAGTGCACGTTCCCAACAGAGAAAGCATGAAGCTTACTTGACAGCATCAGTTCATATATCAGAATGGTAACGAATAGAAATAACCTTAAATAATGTATAGTTATTTTTTAAACACGAAAATCGTATTCAGCATGACACGCAAGCGGTTGCCGTGGTAATGAACAAACCGCTTGTTAAAGCCAATGTATCCTGTATCTGAGGCAAAATTACTAAATATCCAGCGCGAGTTAAATATTTCTAAATATTTCAAATATTTGAATTACTGAAAGATATAGTTTCTAAAGTTGGATTCAGTTGGATTCATATCTAGATATTATAAAATCACAACTATAACAAAAATAAAATAATTTTTGTCAAAATTTTGCATTTTTTGTACTGAAAAAACACAGCACACACAAAAACAACCACAAAAGTGAAGTGCCAAACCTGCAGACAGGGTTGGAGCAAACACAGGGTGTGTGTGTGTACATTTTATTTTTATTTTTATGTGTACAGTGTCACCAATTTATTTTTGAGGTGGTTCTTCATTTTGTATGATTTTATTTGACAAATTATAAGACTTTTTATAGCCTTACAAATGTATTTCTGTGTGTGTTTCTGTGTGTGTGTGTGTGTGTGTGTGTGTGTGTGCGTGTGTGTGTGCGCGCGCACATTTTCAATGCGTCTAAGTGTTACCAATTTATTTTTCTGGTGGTTCTGCATTTTAGATTATTTTATTTTACAAATGATAAGAGAACAGTTTTTATAGTCTGTATGTATTCCTGTATAAATGTATTCCTCTTTATGTGTGTGTTTGTGTGTGTATGTGCGCCTGTGGTGAGCATGATAATTTTGGATTGTGGATGTTTTTTGCATTGTTGGAAGTGTGCCACTTTATTTCTGTCTATGTGTTCTACGTTGTTTCTGATTTTGATGATGTTATTTTGTCTATTTTGATTGCGGGGTCCAATAGACCCCGAAGACCACGAGTGTGACTATTTTTGTCACGGCAACATAAAAACAGATATCATATTAGGTGTTCAAGCACGAAGTGCTGAAAACCTATTGTAATTGCTATTTGAAAAAAAAAAAAAACTAAAACGCATCGTGCAGCCCAAACCGTAAGGCCTAGAGACATGAAACTCGGCCAGATGGTAGGCCACACTTTTGGGGAGAACCTATCAGAGTATGACCCCGATTGGCCCATAGGTGGCGCTACAGCAACCAAAAGTACTAAATTGCTCATAACTCCTAGACCGTTTGACTGCACACACAAAAACAACCACAACAGTGAAGTGCCAAACCTGCAGACAGGGTTGGAGCAAACACAGGGTGTGTGTGTGTACATTTTATTTTTATTTTAATGTTAGAACAGGGTAAATCATGGTCAATCATACTAGAACTTGGTATATCATGGTAAACTATGGTAAATCATACTGGAACATGGTAAATCATACTGGAACATGGTAAATCAAGAAAAATCAAACTGAAATGTGGTATATCATGGTAAATCATGCTAAAACATGGTCTATTCCATCTATGATGTCAGTGGTTAAATGCTTGCTACATAAAACTTAATGTCTTTTGATGCTTTTGTGCTTAACGGCCTTAAAGGCCTTAACTGCTTGAACACCGCTAAATGCTGCTTGCAGCTTTAATTTTTTTTGTTGTTGTTGTAGATCTAGAAAGTGTTGAGAGCCGTAGAAAGTTTCAAACCATTTGGACAAAGAGAACATTTTTTTTAATTTGAGCAAAAGTCATTTGGGGTCCACTAGACCCCGAAGACCATAAAGCTCCAGGTGACAGGTTGCCAGATATCACAAAAAGGTGTAGGCTGCCATTGTTGTTTTGTGGGCTATGTGACTTCTGAGCTCGTAACTGGGAGTACGTCGATCTAGTACGAGTTCACGGGTGGGACGTCACGGGTTTGACTGCCGTTCCAGTGCACTTTCACGGGTATAAGGTTGGAAAAACACGGGCAGAGAATGTCTAACGGGTACAGGTTGCCTGGAACGCGGCATTAATATCCATCTAAAAGTTGATGAGTGTGTTTTGTTTACTATATTTAGCTATCGAAATAGTTTACCAAATAAATAATTGACCAAATAAAGAAAAATCAGAATCAAACAAGGTGAAATACTTTTCATTTCTAAAGTATTTGGGTTCATTTTTTATACAAAGCCCTTTTTGTCGATTTTTCGAGAATAACTACATACGGTATATAAATAACTATATCGTAAAATATATCTTACCGTGAAATAAAATTAATCATACTTTGAAACGGAAATTTGGTCATACCGCCCACCCCTAAATCAATGATTATTAAATAAATCAAAATGTTCTTATATTTCACGCAGTGAATTCTGATCACCTCTGACTGATGATGAAATCAAATGACTTAAATGTTTGATTAAAATGGACCGTAAAAAAAAGAAAATTCTCAAAGAATTCTTCACAAGTACCCTGCATTAATAAAACTTGCATTTTTGTTCAAAAAGTGTCTGTGTGATAATTTGAGGAATAAATGCACATGGGTTTTGTTGTTGTAAACTGAAAAGGCTGTACAGTAGTGTGGACTACTGTCTGCTCTCAACCTTATGAATATTCAAGAGTACGAGTCTTTTTTCAATAGCACCCTTTGTGAATCATTACATTCCAGAGCTCTTAGAAAAGTCTAAAATACCAATGTGACTGAATTAAATTACTATAAATATGCTGATAACACACAAATACATCAGTTTCAGAAACTAGTATATCTGATAGACATGATAATAGGCTTTATTATTTAATACGGTACAATTAGAAGCTGAAGAAGAAATTGGTTAGAAACTGCTTTTATTTGCAATATTTATTTGTCCAAAGTTATTTAAAAAGGGGATAGGTTAATGAACGGTCATTTAGAGCTTGCTGTGCAGTGACATTTGGAGTGATATCTTTGGAGCGAGTGTAAAGATTTCTCTTAAACTCAATCACTGTTTAAACAAAGAAACAGAAAAAACATCATTAATATGACATGAAAACGTGATGTGATCTGTAGTGAAGCTGCTGGTATTCAACTGTTTACAGATTAGGAATGGAGAATCAAAAGATATCATGAGGGAATATTCCCAAATGCTTTTCTTGCCAACACTATGGGAAATTTACTGGAAAACCCATAAAGCAAAAGAATAGTATGCTTTCATGCTGAAAGAAAAATGAATGGGTCGATTGTTTGTTCTTCAGGGGTCTTTTTCACTGCACTGCAGAGCACTGGTTCCTTGATGATCAATCGGTGTAGCACATCACACACTGAGCTCATTACGTTAGGTCAAGACGTTCTTAAAAGACCTGACTCACAAAACTACAATGGAGCAAACAACTAAGCAATAATAAGAGCAGATTTTATAGCCAATTTCATTTATGTTGAATAAATCACTTCAATGTCTTCTGTCATTTTCTCACCCTGAAGTTGTTTCAAACCTGAATTACTTCTACTGAACACAAAGGAAGTATTTTGAAGAATGTCGGTAACCAAACAGTTGATGTACCCCATTTACTTCCATAGTAGAGAATGAGAATAAAAATACTATAGAAGTCAATAGGGTACTTCATCAACTGTCTAGTTACTGACATTCTTCAAAATATCTTCTATGTTCAGCAGAAGAAAGTCATTCACACAGGTTTGAAACAACTTGTGGGTGAGAAAATGACAGAATTTTCATTTAGAAGTGAACTAATCCTTTAAGCCGGGTGCACACTGGGTGATTTATAACAGTCCTTTACAATTGTTCCTTATCAGACTGTATGAAAATGATGCTCAATTTACTCCATGTCAAACTGTAGGATCTCAGTTGTCATTAATGTCAGACTGTATGACGAGATAAAAACGGACGCACAAGAAAACTCATCTGGATTTTTACAAAAATACATTCGGTCAACTTCGATGACAGTGAGCTGCATTACACACGGGATTGAAATGGTGTCAGCAAAGAAATCTCTAACACTAATTTTGGTCATAATTCGTCTTGAAAACCGAAGACAATTTGACCGTCGTTGTAGAAGACACATTGCAGGACTATGAGTCAAATCTGCCAGAATTTCATCAAGGGGTCAAATTTGATCGCAGCGGTCATGAATTGGCTGTCGGTGAACAATCAAAGAGTTCAGATTTCAGCCTAGGGTCAGAGGAATCTTGTATGTGCAAAATTTGTCTGTACAGTGCGAAGCCGGCTTTAGAAACGCGTGCAAATGGTAAACTTTAACGTCATCATGGTTAAACTTTGCAACTAAATCGCAAATGACATGCGAGCCGAACCGTGGCGCCTGATCTGTACAGACCAGGCCCCACAGTAAATGCAATTAGTTATCAAATGTATTAGTGTACTTGAAAACAGAAGACATCAGTCAGTCCGTGATGGGATCCTACAAGTGCTCTTTATTGAGAACAACTTAGTTTATTCTTGTAATATGTCATTATAGGTCCACATTTTTATTTATTTATTTACAAACGGGTGTTTTATGTAACATATAAAACAGGATAGGAAAAAGACATACAAAAACAGACAAACAAAAGTAGAAAAAACACCCAATAAACAAACCTAAGGTTAATTATTGCTTGTCAAAAGACTCAGATTGCATTACTGTAGGTTGGAGGAGTAAATCTGGACTCCCAGAAGTCTAGAGTCAGTTTCATTATGACCCCTAGGCTCACATTGCTTTAGTATGGATGTGTACTTGTGCAAACAGGGGTATAAGATCTGAGGTGTGTCTATATCTTGAGGTTACTGGCTGGAAGACTGCTCTTATCCAAATCGTCAAAATACGGGTGTGTCATTGCTTGCCTTGCAGAAATCCTCTTCGGAGGGTCATAAATCAGCATTTTCTAAACAAAAGAGACAATGAAAATAAATATGTGAGGAAAGAATGGGAGATAAATCCATATAGATAAGTAGGACACCAGTATGTCAGGACGCCCTCTTACCATGAGCAGATCGATGCCATTTTTGTCTAGGTTTTTCACTGTGTTGGCCAGATTCCCAGATTTCCACTTTGGGAAGGTATTCTTATAATCTGGTAGTGACTCAACATCTGGCCAGACCTCATTGTTAGGGGTTCCCAGAGTCCTGAACACATATGAACCAAGGGAGGAGATAACTACATAAAAGTAGCCAGTAGCTGTAGCATCTTCACAGTATTGAAATGTATCTCAGGACAACCAATATTAATATAGTCTTTTGTTTCAGCAAGTGAGAGAATAAAGACATTTAAATGTTAAGATTTATATTTCAAATAAATCCTGGTCTTTTGAACTTTATATTCAAAGAATCCTGAAAAATAAAATCAATGAAGTTAATTTCAATCATTTAAGTTAATTTACACTATGAAAAAAATAATTTAGTGACAGTTATATGAAAGCAAATACAATACGAAAAGTAAAAAGAAAAGAGCATGCACAATTAAATATCCAATATCGACTGGCACAGGTACAGAAAAACAAGAAAAGAAAACACAATGGAACCAATATATTGCACATCCCTATATTTTTCTTCAACTATTTTAAACACTGTATCATGGTTGGGATACTGACCCTAAGATTTTAAACAGAAAGTGTAGGTGCAACTATAGGCGTCACCATAAATGCCCTGCTGATAACTTCACAGATATTCATTATAAATTCAACTTTTAGGATATAAAAACATCAATGTCACTGTCCCAGAAGTTTGTAAAGGCCAGGGGTGTCCATCCCTGCTCCCAGAGGGCCACTATCCTGCAAAGTTCAGCTCCAACCCCAATCAAACCCGAACCAGCTAAACAAGGTCTGGCTAGATACCTCCAAGCAGGTGTGTTAGGGCAAGTTGGAGATAAACTCTGCAGGACAGTGGCCCTCCATGACAGAGTTTTGAACACCTCTGGTATAGGCCTACCGGAAGATCCTAAAAAGCTGGTCTATTTCTGAGTCTCCATGGAAGAGTGGTTTCTTGGTGGCAAGTTCAGCAAAGATGGTACCAATACTCCAGACGTCTACAGGTGTGGAATAACGTGAGGCCCCCAGCAAGACTTCAGGAGCTCGGTACCACAGAGTGACCACCTGTGCAAACACACGGTGAGTAGAAGTACGTCAAGCCTATTTGATTACAGAACACATTGAGCAGGGAGAAATTGCTGTCACTGAGATAATGAGTGTATGTACCTCATGTGTATATACTCTGACCGGGACTCCAAAGGCACGTGCGAGCCCGAAGTCTGCAAGCTTGATCACACCTTTATTATCAATCAGCAGGTTTTGGGGCTTCAGGTCACGATGCAGGACTCTGCGACAGTGGCAGAACAGAATCCCCTCGAGGATCTGATACAGGTAACTCTACAAAGAGGACACATAGTTACAGTTACTTCCAGGTACAGACTCTAACCTTGGGACCTACTGTGAAAGCCAGAAATAAATCGATATAAAACCTGAGGAAAAGTAGTAGAATTTATTCATTCAAATGTGAAATAATAATCTGTATAGTATTGAACATGCATTATTTCAAAGTTTGATTCATCATTTATTTGATCAAAAATACAGTAAAAACAGTAACATGAAATATTACTACAATTTAAAATAACATTTCTATTTTAATATATGATTTATTCCTGCTATGGGAAAGCCAAATTTTCAGCAGCCATTACTGCATTCTTAAGTGTCACATGATCCTTCAGAAATCATTCTACGCTGATTTAGGGTTCAAGAAACATTTCTTATCAAGGTTGAAAATTTGTGCTGCTTTGCGCAGTTTATTTTTTCAAAATAGTAGTGTATCATGGCAAACAGCCCCACTCTAAAGCAATACAAATGTTACTTTATCATTACTTATGACTGGGCTAAGTTTTCATGTACAGTGGGGTTCAAAGGTCCATGTTAAAAAAAAGTTAGGAAGTAAATGAAATACATATTTAAGATTCTGCACCATTTATTAATTAAATAACCTAAGCAAAAGTGTGACACTGATCATGTGAACTCATCTTATACACTATATATTGCACCTTGACCAGCATGGGCTCCATGAACTGGCCAGATGGGATGGAGTCCAAATACTTCTTCAGATCCATGGACAGAAACTCAAACACCAAATATAACTTTGACTCCTGCATCAGCACATCCAGTAAGCTGTGAAAATGGGAACAGAGAAAAAAAAAATACAGTGGTGCATTATGATTTATGAGTTAAATGTTTCAATAGGCTACTGGAAATTAATAAAGACCTTTAAAAGGGGTCATATAATGTATTTTCATGTTTTCCTTTTTCTTTAGTGTGTTATGTAGCTGTTAACTTTATTATTTCTAAAAGGCGGAAGATCCAGACCTAGCTAAAACGCCTCGTTGGAAATCTCACTCCCAGACCCAAGTCACTATGTGGAAATATTTGCATAATGCCAGCCAAATGCATACACGTGGCCAATATATAAAACATGTAGATACATTTAAATATCTGGGGGTAACTCTAGATTCGACACTTAGTTTTAAAGGTCATGTTAAAAATATGGGCAATAAATTGAAATTTAACTTAGTAAATTATAGATACATAAGAAACTCTCTCACCACTGTTGCATCCAGTACATATTTAAATGCAATGATAATTTCCCACATTTTGTACTGTATTACATCCTGGTCTCAAGCATGTAGGACAGTCATAAAACCCATAGAATCTCTGTATAAAAACGGCCTCAAGATTCATGATAAAAAAACACGTCACTTTCATCACTGTCATATACTGGTCAAATATGATCTACTTAGTCTTGATAATCTAATAAAACACTCAAATGTGTCTTTGATACATAAAATCAAAACCTCTGAAAAAGTTTGTAACACTTTGCGCCGAAAAAACTATACGAACAACTAGAAGTGTCACAAGGGGTGAGTGTAGCCTCCCACAATGTAAAACACAATTTGGGAGCTCCTCCTTCTCATGTGTAGCCATGAGACAGTGGAATACCCTTCCCACGGAACATATTTTATGCACAGATTTTCACACTTTTTCGGGCTTGGCAAAGAGTTGGTTGCAAAGTAAGCAAGTTTGCACACATTGTTAAGATGGTGTGAGTGTGTGTGTTGTGTTTGAATGAGTGTCTAGAGTTGGATTGTGCTATAATGTGTTTAAGATGCTGTTAATTTGTTTGTGTGAACAGTACAACCAAACTGTTCCATGTGTGCAGGCCATTTTATGGAAGAAATTCATGAACCTGTGAGAGTACAAGGCCAGCTGTGCACAAAAGCCTCTTCTAAAAAGAAATGGGGCGATTCCAACTTTGCTAGGGCAATATGGTGCTTCTGTATCAGAACCTGCAAGTATGTTTTATTATTTGTTAAACTATTTGCCATTGACTGTTCACAAAATGCAGAGTTTTGCAGAGTAACGCATTGTTTGTCGTTCTTACGATCAAAAACAGAGCTTACAACTTACGACTGAAACATTCTGCTGAGGTCGTGCTTTCAAAGATGCTTCAGAACGATCGGCTTGGTCATCTGCATTTCCTGAATCTGACTCGGGCTCAAACTTATATATTAAAAGCTGACGACTTTATTAACTGTCTTTATAATTGCTTTGGAAGCTGAAGCTCTCGATTATGGTAAGGAGCGTTACATTTCTGACACACACTTCTTGGTGTTCAGCCAATCACAACGCATTGGGTCAGCTGTTCAATCAGAGCACACTGTGCTTTTAGAAGGAGGGAAGACTAGAAAGACTGGGCATAGAGCAGCTACAAAACTGTACAGTATGTGAACAATGTATTTATTTGAACATTAAACCATGTTAACATTCTATTACACCAAATAATGATCTTTGAAAATAGTATCATATGACCCCTTTTAAGAAGCAAAATAAAATCATAACTCTCAATTTTTTTGGAGAGAAAAAAAGAGAGAAGACATCTGCAAGTTCCAAACGCAGTTACACGCACGCAACCCACGATTTTTATGCAGTAAATCTGACTGAATCCAGATTCTTTATTCTAAACTTTGAGGTTTTGATTCTGTTTTGTGTAGATAAAGATGTTATAAAATCTCTCCGTCTCATACCGTACAACGTTTGGGTGCTGAAGCTCCTTGAGGAGGGAGATTTCTCTGACAGCAGTGCTGGGCACACCCTCCTCCTCACTCTCCAGACGGATCTTCTTCATAGCAACCACCTGTCCAGTGGTTTTATTCCTGCCCTTATATACCACACCATATGTACCTAAAGAACACATACATGGATTTCTATTAGACATCTACAGAAAAAAATACCAGGAACTCTCATGCAATCTCATAGTCTGCCTTGAAACAAACTGACTGCACACTGAGAGAGAGAGGCCAGAGAACAATACAATGGTCGTATACAACTAAAAAAAACTAAAAAACTAAAAAAAAAATCAAAGAAAATTCAACTTACCTTCACCAATTTTCTCTATCTTCAGATAGTCATCCATTTTTCTCAACAGTCTTTTTTTGAGGAAAAACAAAGGCTAGGAAAAGGTAAATTTACAGCATAACATTAGCATTTTACTCAATACTGGAACTCACCTTAGAAAGCTAGTGGCAGACAAACTTGTCTTTTTTTATTTCAATACACTATATATATATATATATAAAAATGTATGTACACATTTATTTATATACACATGAGGTATAAAAGACTGATTGAACACATTTCTAAACATTCATTAAAACTTTTAGCCTTGACATCATGAATATATCCATAACACACAGTGACATTTCTGATGAGTTATAATTTTATGCTTATGAAAACACCAAGTCCCATTTTTATATCCATGTTTTGCAAAAGAAAATGTGGCCACGTTAAATCAAAATGCAACGGAAACATGGTTAAAACAAGGAAAGACGACAAAGACCGTGATCTGCTTTTATTTAAGAACTATATTTAAGAATCACATCAACCAAAATATTATTTACAAGTATAAACTGCATGTTGAAGTTAAATGACTAAGTTAAGTAACTTTAAGTTAGTTTTTTGCCTGTGGGGCCTCATCAACTTTAAAACGTTCAACGATCAGAATCAAGATTGATAAAAGGCAATCATCTTCATACATTTAAAAACTCACCTGCTCTGTAACTATATCTAATCTAGATGAATATCCAAACCCTCCTATTTTCTTCAGATATCTTGATGATTTAAGTTTTTGAGAAGAGAAAGAGCGTGCGGATGTTGTATCTCGCTGCTGAACTGCGAGTTCCTAGATTCAAACTGGCCGCTTAGACGTAATTCAAAGCAGCCAATCGGAGTTCTCGGTGGACTTCAAACTAACCAATTAGATGGTAGGGCGGTTAGGAGCGGGACCGTACGTCTGTCCGAGAGTACGTGCGCGTGCCCAGTGGTATGTTTGTTCAATATTGTGCAGGTACTAGCGTAGACAAATGTCTATGGGTACTAGGGAATAGTGATATGGATATTCCCCGTTTTCCACTGAGACAGATGTTCGCTGCTACAGAATCGCTGGTAGTGTTCAGGAAACATTTTCCCTTTTTAATCTATAAGTTGTCTTAAAAGACAGACAACCCAATGCATGACGTTCAGTGGTGCTTGTCTCACTTGTTGTTTTTAATTCCATAAACATTCCAATATACAACAAACAAATATAGCCATTTCAAGGACACATAATATGTTTTTTGTGATTTTTTATGCCATTACATTGTTTGTAGCACTTTACTTTTTTAAAATACCCTCTTATTGTGATTTTATTTAAAAAGAGATGGTAGCCTTCGAAATTTCAAACAAATAATCCATCTTTCAACTAATTTAATTCACAAATTTGTGCAGAATGTTTTTTTTAGCTTGACTTACTTTACCCTGTTTAGACTGATGCTTGACTATTATTTAAGTGTTATTTATATACTATTTGCAGTATTTATTAATATTTTAATTATTCATATTTTTATTTTATTTATTTTATTTTATTTATCCTCTGCAGAGGAAACCTGGGAAATAAAATGGCATGATAACACATGTATTGGAAAAAAACAATGTTTTCTTTTTTCATTTACCAATCAATTTTTAGGTTTCAGGCTATTTTTACGCAAACTTTATATAAAAATGATTCTCAACTATGTTGTGTAAGATATAACAGAATTATTTGATATAGTATTTTACTTTATGCAATATGTGTGTAAAATGGCCCTAAATGGGCAGTCCCATACAATCTAGGCCTACATTGTATCAAATTTGCATATTGATGTGTTCTTGGGTTAACATGTAATGAAAAAGAAGTGTAATAATGGAAGTGTTAACTTGGCAACATTTTCACAAGAATATCTCATATTTCATATTGATGTATAATTTATTTCCCTATTATCTTGTGTCTCCCCAAAATGCCTGATTAACATGCTGTAAGTCCTGGTGTCGTCAGAGGACATGTATGAAATCAATGCTGAAAATCATGTTTTTTTGTACATGACAATTTGCCATGGTCAATGGCAGTCATTTTTAAAGACCAAGGAGAGGGAGTTGTCATGGTGAAACCTCCAAACATTTGGTTTCTCTGAAAAGCCCTGAACGTTCTCTCTCCAGGACATCCAGACTGTGACATTCGCTAAAATATAATGTGTTTCACAGAGGAAAAAAGTCTATGCCTGGGTCTCAGGAGGTTATAGTTGTTTTGTCTGTCTGTCAAGATCTACACATCAGGGTTTTTTACAGTGTGTGGTACAGACATGCATATACAAACATATAATCCTCTGTTTGACCACTTGGCGTCACTGTTTGACTGCTGTATTTAGTAGGCTATCAGATGTGCACCAGTGAGAGCGCTGTTTTGTTAATCAGAGGGAAATCACTTACATTTTATTCGTCCCCTGGACATTATGAAAGAAAGAAAAAAGTGTGTTGTACAATAAATAAATAAACATGTTTTTTTCTACATGTATACCAGTCCACCTAGCACGTGTACACACTATCAGAACATTTTAATGTAAGGTCTCTTAGTGAAAACAAAAATTGTAATAAAGTTTGTTTTCATTCAACTCAAAAGACCTATTTAAAACGCTCAAAAGGCCAATGAATCATAACTAGGCTTTCTAATTACAGAGAGATAAAGGAGGCTTAGTCCCCAGGATAAAATCTCAATTCAAAAGCCAAATCCTCAGCGGTAGAGACTTTAATTAAAGAAGTGATTAGTGACAAATTATTAAGATGCATGTTTGAGCCGCCCTGATTGGCTGAAGAAACGAACACTTTTTTAACTTCAGTGGTTCTGGTGGATTTCCGCGGGAAATTCGAGCATGACTTTGCGTCATTACGTCACATCTGTACACATAAAGAAGGTAGTAGGCTATATTGCCTGTGACTGTGAGGATGTTGGAGTTGGAGATTTATTTATTCTTTCCTCACAGTACTTGATATAATTAACCTTATTAATTTGATGGCGGATCCAGAAAGGTTCAAACGACAATCACTAGTGACAACTGGAGGTTTCACAGTCGTTAGTAACCGAGTACGTTACTCACCAATCATTTCCCTCTGATTTTAGGAATAACTTGGACTAAAGAAGGACTCAATTTTCGGACAGGAATGTTTCGGAAAGAATCCACTTCAAGGATCATCAAAATATGTTGAACCAGGAACATGTCTTACTTGGCAAATTCACGGTGACCAAATGCCACCGTTCTAAATTTACATGTAAAGAATAATGAATTTTAGGCTAGATTTTTATCACTCCATTGATTTTTATCTCACGGTAGTGAAATTTTAAAAAAAAATCTAGTGTTTTTTGTTTCTTTTTAAATATTTCTATATAGTTTTTGTTCATTTTTATTTCTGTTTTATTTTTAATTATTTTAGTTCATTAAGATAAACTAAATAAATATGAGATATCTTTCTTTGGCAGGTTTTAGTTAACTATAATGGCCGTTCCAGAGAGGCATGTAACACTTTTTTTTTTATCATATTTTTGTTTTTTGTCTGTTAATACGCTACTCTGTAGTCTGACGTCTCTGAGAGAGACTGAAACACAGGAACACATACTCAGCTGGAGTCTTCAGGGAGGAAGATGAGCCTTGTGTATTTTGTGTCCCGTGTGAGAGATAGAGATGTGTGTGTTTACATGAGCTTGTTTTTGAGAGAAAGGTGTGCTGAAAAGAAAGAGGTCATGATGAAGGGGGTTGAGAGTGGGGTACTGACCTAGAGACAGGGGAGTAGGCAAATGCTACAAATAGTTTTTAGGACACTGAGATTTTGGGGCAAGGGAGAGCTGTTGTGTGTTTGAGTGATTTTATTTGAATGCATGTGTCAAATGTAGGGCGAATGCAGGACCAAAGAGGATTCCCTCACCTAGATTTCACACGACCTTCATGTGTGAAAAACTACAGCAATTAATGAGTGCATTTGAAAACTGGCTAATTATAAAGATCTGATTAGGTCAAAACATGTAGGCTACATTAAGCTGATGACCGTATAGGCCTACACTGTCGGCTTAATAACCATAATCGAAAATTGAATGTAAACACACTTAATGTCGCATAGTTAGTTTTTTGGCCGAAAGTACTACTAAATAATGCTGTAGAACTATCATAATATTCTGTATTGAATATTGTCCATTTTCTCTCTCCCTGCGCTTAATAGACTCTGACATTAGCATTCCTACCCAGGCTTGGTTGCCATGGTGAAAGAATGTGGTTTCCTGGCGTTGCCATGGGGATTTCCTCCCTGAACATTTCTTCAGCAATCATACACGTGTCTTTTCATGATTTATTCCTTCTCTCTCTCTCTCTCTCTCAATCACGCTGTCTTTTTTTGTCTTTCCCTGAGATTGTCGGTCTCTCCTGCTGAGGATCCTGCAGTTGGTGTAACTGTGTAAAGAACAGTTGATGAGTCTTGATTCCTTTCAGATGAGGATGAAGGTTTTCTCAGGGTGACCTTGAGCAAGCGTGACCACATTACTTTTCTCATCTCACATATGAACACACAGATTTGCTCAAACGAGTGCACCTTGAGCAGAAATGATAAGCTAACAGCCACGTAATATCACCCACTCACCCGGCCGCCCCCATGCGCACATTATATGAGATTCTTGTGCTTGTATTTATCAGGAGGTTCCTGAGGAAAACATGCTGTAGTGCTAACAAGACTCATTATGACAGCAGTCTTATTACATGGCCTCTGGGTGAAACAACATGTGAGATCCTGTTATGTGATCTCTCTACTGCTATTTCCTAATAACACTGAAGCTAAAAAAATATTCAGAAATATTTTATGGCCTTCACCTAGCTGATATTGGTTATTATTTCATTTAATACCTAAATAAGACTAAGACTAATAAGACTAAGTATAATTTTTAATATGACCTTATGTGTAAAATAAATGATAATGATTACTAACTAGCATGCTGCTTTTTCCTATAGATGTTTTATTTGGTAATGAAACAGAAATATTTGCAGGTAATGAGAGTATTCAGACATACGAATGATCACAATTACATATAGGTTTATTAATATAATCCCATTTATGCATTTGGTAGATTTTTTTTGCATTCAAGGTACTGTATACATTTTATCAGTTAATGCATTCCTTTTTATATCATTACACATCAATGTAATATGATTTCTGAATAATATTCTGCAAATTTTCTTGATTTTCTGTATTTACAGTATATATGAGAATTGCATGATCCATTCCTTGCAAAGAAAAGTAATTTTCTTAATTATAATTGTGTGTTGTTTTTTCCCCTGTAAAAAAAGATTTAAACATTCTAAATTACATTTAAATTACACCCCATTGACATTTTATTTTTTTCTAGCATAAAACAAAAATCTTTGGTCAAAAGAGTAAAAAAAAAAAGTTTTCAAATTCCAATTCAAGATATACCCTACTTATAATAATTTGAATTTGATTTTAATAACAATTTATATAATTGTGTTTATTTATAATTTGATTTTACAGCACATTCACATTAGGTTTATGAATAAAAAGAAAATATTTATACAGTGTTGAAATGACTGAAAATCCTGCACATAGGCAATTGAAACACATAGGCCTATGTTTTAGAGTGTTATACCTCAGATAAGCTCTATAAATAATTTGTCAAAGTCTGCAGATTTAGCCTATATTGGCAATCTGAAAGACATTAGGCAGTAATGTACTGGTTATTTCCAGCCTTATCATTGTCCTTTATTTTGTGTGTGTGTGTGTGTGTGTGTGTGTGTGTGTGTGTGTGTGTGTGTGTGTGTGTGTGTGTGTGTGTGTGTGTGTGTGTGTGTGTGTGTGTGTGTGTGTGTGTGTGTGTGTGTGTGTGTGTGTGTGTGTGTGTGTGTGTGTGTGTGTGTGTGTGTGATTTGTAAAGGCTCTGGCTCTTCACAGCAGGTGTTCTTAATATTACTGTGAAGTGGACAAAAATAAACCTGTGTACTTCCGCCAAACATTTTACATTTCTACTGAGGGAACCCGGTCATTCCTGAAACGAATTCATCAGTCTGTAAATCAGTTTTATCTTTCTTCAGCTTTTCTTTGCCAGACCGATCTGTCACAAGGTATAAGTGTTCACATATACCTGATCATTGGACAACCTTATTAGTTGGTGTATATTTGTGTATTCAGTGTGTGCATGAGCATGTTGTTTGTGGTTTGGAGTATATTTGAAGGCTCTGACCATGCCAGATCGACGGAAGTCTTTTTAACACTTCTATCAACACATACTTTATCTCCTCCTCTCTTTCTGTCTCAGTTTGTCCATTCGACCTCTAATAAAGGTCACTTCCTCTTCAGTAATCTCGTAGCATGTGGTGTATGTGGGCTCAGGTTTTGTTTGCGTGCATGAGTGTTTCATTGCTGAGTGTGTACATGTATGCATTTGGAAAGAGTGTGTTAGAGAGTCAACAGTGAGGAGATAGATTTAAATGTAAAAAGGCAGGCTGATTTGCATGTGATATATAGGCTACGTTTTCTGACTATTTATGTGAGTCTATAGGCCTATATTGAAATATATATTAAAAAGAAAAGAGTTATTCTAAATTCACAACACGACTGTTTTTACAGTATTTTTGATCAAATACATGCAGCCTTGGTGAGCATAAGAGACTTCTTTCAAAAATAGTAAGAAATCTTACAGACTCCAAACTTTTGAACGATATTATCCTTATTAATTTTACATTTTTGAGTAAACAATAAAGGAAATAATAAAAAAGATGGTTTGCTTTTTTAAGTTTTCACCCTTTCTTTCCTCTATATTTGATGTCTATCTTCTGTTTTTCTTTCCTTTCCTCCTGCTAAACTTTTGTCTGTGTGTGTTAACACCGCTCTACTCTTTGTCCTGACCAAACACTTTTGGCACACATTAATTAGGTATGTTTAGCTGACTCTCTCTCTCTCTCTCTCTCTCTCTCTCTCTCTCTCTCTCTCTCTCTCTCTCTCTCTCTCTCTCCCTCCCTCTTTCTCTCCCTGACAGAACAGACCAATGTATTTCGTTTTGTGCTCTGCTGTGGTCAGCCCTCCTAGCCGCTCTGTTTTATCTACCTAGCCTTTGTCATGCACACTTACACAGTGCTTTATTAGGTTGCTCGGCGCTCGGAGAGAGTTGTGTTGCATTAGCTCTAGGTCAGCAGGTTGGGAAGGCTTTGTTAGGATTCTCAAACTGACCTCCCACTCCTATCCTTAAAGCACTGCTCTGAAAACTTCCCCGCCTACAGAGAGTTGGCCAGCTTTATCATTTCTGCTCTCATTTTTACACCTCATATTGATGATGAATTATAGAGGGTTTAATTAGCCTGCTAAAGGAGAGGAGAATGGCTGAGGAAGCAGAATCTTGCTTGGACAGTGATTATGAGAAATGCCTGAGCTAATAAACATGCTAAGTATGGTGGACCATTGCCTTCAGAGGTCACTGCCACTGGAAACATTATTTGTTGTAAGTTTTAACAACAAAATGAACATTAAAAAATAATTCTCATCCATAGTCTCATTTTACAGTCAGTACACCACAAAATAAGCATTCTATTGACTTTGTTTATAAAAAAATAAAGTAGGCCTATTCTCTAAATAATCCTGCTCAAACATAGTCTCATTTTAGATAGGCTATACTGGTACTATGCACTTCATTTAATGACTATTGCTAAGTCTTTATTGCACCTCTCAATACACATTTTTTACCTCCAAATGACAAGATTGTTTTTATTTTGCTCATTAATTTGAAAGGAATATTTAAAAGTAGACTAAGCAACTTTTTTGTTTAAAATAACACAATTTAAATAATGAGCCAATACATTACTGATCATTCCGAAACAGATTTTTGTCTTATCCTGATCAAAGATTATAGAACAACAAGAGGCGAAACTCAATAGAACGTTCCATTGCAACAAACGCGCCCAGCAGCAGCTCTACGCTTCCGCCATTTTGGGGTGAAAGCGCCTCGGCAGTCCACTAGTGTTGATGTGTTGTTCGCGAACGAGCCGCTCTAAAAGCCGATTCTTTTAAAAGAGCCGGAATTCCCATCTCTATCCACTAGCTTTTTGCTGTCGCTATAGCAATATCAGCTGCTTTGTCATTTTTTTTTAAGTAGCCTACATTAAAGATCAAATCCAAACTGAATGATGAAAACACAGAATAACTACAATCACTAGACTAGTGATCATCAAATCCCTTTTAACAGTTTATTTCACAGACTTAGACAAGTTTTCTACTTTTTTCCCACAAAACCTTTAGTATTAGCATTACAAACACTGAATTAATGCCAACATATAACACAGTAAGTAAAGGACATGCTATATCAGATCATTGGGAATGTTGGACAATATTTATATATAACAGCAATAGAATAGATTTACAGTCAACTGTTTTTTTGTTTGTTTGTTTTTTTGCAGTAGCTACTATCTTATATTAATAACCGTTAAAGCAAGACTATGTAAACAAAAAAACACAGCCACTGTCCATCATGTTCTATAAGATCATCATGTTTGTAGCATGATCCAGGGGATTACCCATACAGAAATGAAATATATGTCAATATAAGTAAATTACATATATAGCCTAATGTCAGTGCCCATGTATGTCTGCTGCCTATATGAGAATATATGCAAAATTCATATAAAACACATAGACATATATGAAACAATATTGTAGCCTATATGTAGCCTAAAATATATGTAGCCTAAGACGCATATGTATATATGTACTTATTTCAATGCATCAGTATCACATGCATGTATGTTTACATATTATTAAATATGTGGGAAACAAATATGTATGTCACATATTTTATACTTAATGTTGTCCATATATGCGAGAAATACTATAGCCTACTCTGTAATATATGCAGATATATGGTATCATATATACAGTAGATTAACTCAAATATTTTCTTCACATGTTTGGACACATAAATGTTCATATATGTTGCAGGCATAGGCTGTGTTCTCAGATAAGTCAAATATATGTATAGATAAATGTCATGCTATTTAAAATATAACATATAGGCCTATTACATTAAATTTTTGTATGGGTAAAAAGTACAAAATATATTTCAGGCCTAGTGGAGTTGGTAAGTAATAAATGTGTAAAGGTGCATTAAATGGAAATACTCAATAAAGCAAGAAAAAAACTACCTCGCATGTGTATTAAATGATTGGATTAACTGTTATCTGTGCTGTTGTCCAATAACTCCAGTTGGAATTTTCACCCCAAAATGGCGGTTAACCTATAGTGGCTGTTTCCAAAACAGCATCAGAGTTTATAAACATTACAATGCTCATGATAACTTTTATTAACTCTACAATAAGTAAATCCACTTCACCAGCTAATTACTCCTGGACAGCGATGCCATAGAAATATACAGAGCGACCGCAAAAACGGAAGTTCAAAGACAATATTCCAAAGGATGACGGCGCCCACGTTTCTCTGGTGCATAAGGTCTATAGACCGGTTCGAATGGATTTCGCGTGAAATTGCGTACACGTGTGTCACTTGCCCGTGCGTATTTCGTCATAACCGTTTTTTTTTATTCCGTAAATTAGAGAAACTTTGCTCTGGTATTTTGTATTTTTGACGCGTGTATGGTGTGGGAGTGGCATATGTTAGTTATCACAAGTGCACAAACATAGGTCACAAAGAGCGAGAAAGGTTGACATGGAGAATGCTAAATCTCAAACCTCCGGAGAATCAACTGTTTTTTGTTTTGTTTTGTTTAAAAAAAGAAAAGATTCTGCTGGCGAAGAGAACACGACAGAGATTGGATTGGCTTTTCGGAGAGGGCAAGAACTGATGAATTTAAAATGTTAACGTTACAGTAAAAGTGACGCAGATATGGCGTTTTTATTAATCAACAAGTGAGTAAAGTATTTTGTTCAAACATTGGATGGTAACATTTTATTTGAATGGTCCCCCGTAGACAATCCGTTGACTATAAGCAAATAGAAGAGATAAGCAAAGAGAAGAACAAGAGGCGAAACTCTGATGCTTTTTTGGGAACAGCCACTAGGTGGCGCTTCGGTATAGCGCGGCCGCCATTTTGGTGTGAAAATTCCAACTGGAGTCACTGGACAACAGCACAGATAACAGTTAATCCAATCATTAAATACACATTTGGGGTAGTTTTTTCTTATTTTATTGAGCATTTCCATTTTATGCAACTTTACACATTTATTACTATTATTAGTTACCAACTCCACTAGGCCTGAAATATATTTTGTACTTTTTACCCATACAAAAATGTAATATATGGCCATAGCCTATATGTTATATTTTAAATAGCATGACACATATCTATACATATATTTGACTTATCTGAGAACACAATATAGCCTATGCCTGGAACATATATGAACATTTATGTGTCCAAACATGTGAAGAAAATATTTGAGTTAATCTACTGTATATATGATACCCTATATATTACAGAGTAGAGTATTTCTCGCATATATGGAAAACATTAAGTATAAATATGTGACATACATATTTGTTTCCCACATATTTAATAAATGTATGTAAACACATGCATGTGACACTGATTCATTGAAATAAGTAGGCTACATATATTCGTCTTAGGCTAAATATATTTAACATTTATGTGCATATACGGGAAAATATATGGCACTTTCTTGAAAAAATGGCCATTTTTGCTATATTGTTTCATATATGTCTATGTGTTTTATATGAATTTTGCATATATTCTCATAGAGGCAGCAGACATACATGGGCACTGACATTAGGCTATATATGTAATTTACTTAATATTGACATATATTACATTTCTGTATGGGTAATCCCCTGGATCATGCTACAAACATGATGATCTTATAGAACATGATGGACAGTGGCTGTGTTTTTTTGTTTACATAGTCTTGCTTTAACGGTCATTAATATAAGATAGTAGCTACTGCAAAAAAAAAAAAAACATCAAAAAAAAAAAAAAACAGTTGACTGTAAATCTATTCTATTGCTGTTATAGATAAATATTGTCCAACATTCCCAATGATCTGATATAGCATGTCCTTTACTTACTGTGTTATATGTTGGCATTAATTCAGTGTTTGTAATGCGAATACTAAAGGTTTTGTGGGAAAAAAAGTAGAAAACTTGTCTAAGTCTGTGAAATAAACTGTTAAAAGGGATTTGATGATCACTAGTCTAGTGATTGTACGTTATTCTGTGTTGTCATCATTCAGTTTGGATTTGATCTTTAATGTAGGCTACTTAAAAAAAAAATTACAAAGCAGCTGATATTGCTATAGCGACAGCAAAAAGCTAGCGGATAGAGATGGGAATTCCGGCTCTTTTCAAATAATCGGCTTTTAGAGCGGCTCGTTCGCGAACGACACATCAACACTAGTGGACTGCCGAGGCGCTTTCACCCCAAAATGGCGGAAGCGTAGCGCTGCTGCTGGGCGCGTTTGTTGCAATGGAACGTTCTATTGAGTTTCGCCTCTTGTTCTTCTATACTCTTTGCTATAACGTTAACATTTCAACAACATGTCAACTATCTCATAGACTGTGTGCTTAATATCTGATACTTAATTAATACTTAATTTCGATGCTCCCCCAACAGACATTCAACGGACTATAACTTTGCAAGTAGCCTACAACTTATTCTACTAACGTTACTAACCCGAACCCCCTACTTCATAACCTAAATTCAACTAGCAGCTAATATTCTAATGCGAGTTAATTGACATGTACTAGGTGCAGCATTACTTACAGTTAACTAAAAGTCTTAAGGGGACTTGAGTGAATTGCATGTAGCTTTTATGTAGTTCATTGTAAAGCATTAGGCCTATTGCACTGTAACGTTACCTGGACATTATTTTCAAGGAAGCATCGTGTCCAACTGTCCATTAATGGTAACATCTTCAGTTAGTCAGCATTTTAACTAACTTACTAGAGGGACAAAACTGAAGTGAATATATTCGTTCGTCGTAATAGAAGTTATCGCTTTCACATCATCACGTCACCAGATATGTTTATCTCAGTGAAGAAATTAACTTACACGGAAGGAATTTATTTTTTTGGCGTTGTTTTTGGTGTCGCGCTTTTGTTAACTTTTATGCTTTTTAGGGCGAGACGGAGTGAAGCCTACAAGTAACACGAACGCGCACGTCGCCAAAACATTTATTATTTTTGTTAAATAATACATTTAGGCTAATCTCGCAAAAACCTACTATTTCACAGCACAGCATTATATAACAAATCAGCATGTAGGGAAAATTATACAAAAACAGATGTACCTAGTCTGTATTTAAACACAAATATATTGATCAGCAAGCATGGTTCATGGTAACACCGGGTGGAAGTGTGGAGCTGTGAGAAGCAGCAGCTCTGATGTATGTGAGGAAACCAGTGGAACTAAAAAGAGCTTCAGTTTTTTCCCCTCATGGCTGTTTCCTGTTGCCACGGTTACCCATGACATCTCTTTTCCTGGAAATGCAAAAGCACAGTCACTGGTTCCTTTATTTTTTGCTCCCTTTCTTGCAGCATCAGATCTTCACAAGGAGGTAAGAGCCATCTCTTGTTCATCCTGACACTCTTCATGTGACTGTCTCTCTCTCTCTCTCTCTCTAGGGAGAATCACACATTATTCACAGGTTCCCAAAAGTATACAAGTGGGCTGGCAAGAGAGTGTAACCATGGTGATGGGGTAATGGAGTGATCACCGTAGCAACATGGCTTGACAGGTTGATGGAAGGACTAACAAGGCTTGTGATTATGTCTCTCTGTCTGTAATTGGCCAATTCCTGTCTCCCACTTAATCAGAGACTGCTATATTTTTAACAAAAATTAGCAGCACAAAAGGAAATGACCCTATCAGCACTGATCTGCTTAGTATGCCCTCAAGACACTATTTTGAAGAGCAAAGTACAAGTACACCATCATTTAATTTGAACCCATAGTACTCATAGTACTTATGCTATTCATACACAGTTGTATCCAACTTTGCATAATTTACAGCTGTGATTACACAATAAAGAACCATAATGTGGAGTGGTTGAATATAGATATTTGGAGAAGAGATAAATCGAACGATGGATAGAAAGATTTGTGTACGTGTGCCTAAGAGCGAGATTATAAGTAAAAGCAATATATTTCTGTGTGTGTGTGTTTCAGAGCTGACAGGGCACTTGAGCACTGAGGCAGAGCCAGGCGGTCACTTTGGAAAATAAGCTCTGGATACCCACACTCCCAGAGAAGGGGTGAAAAAGGCTGAATCAAATCACAGACGTTTACTGGAAAAGAAGTGAGCAGCACAGACAGACCCAGAGCTCTGATGCCCAGTGGTGTTATGCAAATCTTGGACCCCCGCGGGAATCGTGAGGCGAGGCATCAGGTGGTCACGTCATAATATTTGTATAAGGGAAGAACTTGTTTTGCTGATTAATTAGGATAAGGACAATTTAACCCTGCTTTATCCTTTCTGTGCTGTAATATTTGACCATTTAGAAGTTATCGGCCAGGATAATAATAAAAGGTAACCTCAAGAATTGTAATATCGGTGCATCCCTACTGATATTACATGGTCTTTTTAGAAGACATTTCAGCTATGTACACTACTCTTTTAAAGTTTGAGGCCTGTTAGATTTTTTTTAAATGTGTTGAAAGACGTCTCTAATGCTCACCAAGGCTGCCTTTATTTGATCAAAAATACAGTAAAAACAGTAATATTGTGAAATATTATTAAAGTTTAAAATAACAGTTTTCTATCTTAATAGATTTTAAAATGTAAATTATTTCTTTGATGTAAAGCTGAATGTTCAGCATCATTACTTCAGTGTCACATGATCATTCATAAATCATTCTAATATGCTGATTTGATACTCAAGAAATATTTATTATTATTACCAATGTTGAAACTGAGACAGTTGAAACTGTTCAATATTTTTGTGGAATACATTTTGTCAGGATTATTTGATGAACAGAAAGTTCAGAAGAACAGCATTTATTTGAATTATTTATTTTTTTATCAATTTACTTCCTGAATAAATGTATTCTGCAGGGATACAAAACCATTCATCAACATTCAAGCTTTTGTGTGGCATAACATTTATTTAAACACATACTTGCTACTTTAATGTAGCTTCTTTGCTGAGTGTAAAATTATTCCATAATATAACCACAATATAACGGACTAATACTGCCATGAGAGGGTCCCCGCAAAAGGGTCAAGGATCCCCCTTCACTGTTGATTAAGAGGAACATTACAGATCATGATGTGGAGAGAGATGTATCAGTAGACTGAGAATTCAGAAACATTTAGATGCGGTTTAGTGTTCTGAAGAGCAAGCGTGCAGTTGTCAAGCACTGTTATAGACTGAGCTTCTATGTGCTGTGGCATGATGCTGTTAAAAGCAGTTAAGCTGATTTATATCTGATGGTTTGCTTTGATCTTCATTGTTCGAGACGAACCGGGGCTCACTCGGTCCCAATTTGCCATGGCACCAATTCATTTTTCCTGATTGAGCTAGATAATGTCATCCAGTTCATTTTAAATAAAGTTATTTCAAACTATATTGAAATATAATGGGGCCTTTTCAGCACAAATTAGCTTTTTATGGTTAAACATGAATGGTAGTGCAATCACAGTACATCTAAAGTCAAATTCAGTCCCAGTTTTGGATATATTAGTCATATGTCTACTGTTTCTGAAAGCCAATGAACAACAGAACAGTGTCACTTAGTGCTGTGATTAGTCACGTTGTCACGGCAACTGCCGATTGGGATGCCCAGGTGGCCACACTGAGTGGGCTGAAATTCGTGAAGCATTTACATATGGCAAAGCTTCCTAATGTTGGTATGAAATGATGTGAACAGGATTAGAGTGTCTAAATGAAGGTTTTATTTAACCAAGTTCAGCAAACCACAGCACAAGCTATGAGAAAAGCACACATTACTGTGTACAACTGGCTTGGCTGTGTCAACACTTATGAATGACAGACAGGGTTGTATTACGTTTAAACACCTCATGTTGAACCAGCTTTTATTTAAAATCGTTAGTTTTACACGATGAGAACCGCACTTATAGAAATGAGTTTCTTCTGCATCTCAACACACGTCACGTAACTGCATTTACTTTCACTGACCTCTTACAACTTTTGTTGTAAGAGGTCAGTGAAAGCAAGTAAATGTAGTTGCGTGACATGTGTGTTGAGATCCAGAAGAAAACTAATTTCTATTTACCCTCTCTAATTTGATCCTTCTCTCCTCTCTTCCGTTAGTTTCTTTTATTACAATTTGTTTGGTAGATGTACATATACTGTGAATGTTCATCAGCGTTCTAGATATACTGCATTAGTGGTGGGGATTTTAGAGTGTCTTTCTGTATGTTACATTGTAATGCCAGTTGGTGGCAACAAGTGACTAGCTTTATAAGTGAGTCATAGTGTGTATTCACACCAGGAAAGTCCACTAGTTCACTTGCTTTGGCCCGGAACAAATACGATGTTGATTTGTTTTGTGTTTGGTGTGGTTCGCTTTCACACTGCCCTTTTTGCAAGTGAACCAAAATTTGTAAACAAAACCACATGTGTGCTTAAGGTCATCCATTCATTGGACAGAAATTCTAACCGTACCAGAGTTCGTTTGGAACCGGACCGAGACCACCTCTTCAGCTGGGTATCGTTACGGTTGTTTGGTCCACACCCGAGTACGATTGCTCACACCTGCCCAAACACACCAAGGAGGGAAACAAACTTGACTTCGATTCAATCGAACCAAACAAGACAGGTGTGAATACACCCATAGATTCATTAATTAAACCGGTTCGATCGAACACTGATTAATTCAAGAACAAAACCAGTCTTTACGATTGAGTAATTTAATCATTCACTCATCCTATTTTTTCTAATTATTGATTCATTCAATAATCATTGATTCAGAATGAAACACGTGTCTGTCTTTATGAGTGAGTCATTGAATCATTTACTTAACCTATTAGTTCAAAAACACACAAAAAACAGATGCTTGGAGTGGCTTTATTGCATCAAATATATGTAACTTTGCTCACAAGCTGATTGGTCCAGTTTTGGTCTGTGATCTCTAACCCAGAATAAAACCTGCTCCAGAGCAGTTTAGCCGTGTAGCGTAAGTTACTATGGCGAGGAACACCGCTGAAAACCAATCCACCTTCATGAAACCCCCCTCCCAAAAAAAACAAAAAACAGAGTTTGAATAAACTTACCTTGGTAGGAACTGAAACTGGCTGCATAAAACAAGCCTCTGAATATCAGCACGACTGTTATTACAGCCAAATTGCTTGTGGGATATTTCTTAATCACAGACTGATTTTATATTCTATTTTGTCAAATCATTAAGTTAAAACATTAATAATGGGAACCTGTTTGATATATTGTCATCTAGCTGGTCTAAAAGGTTCATTAATGTAAATTTGGCAACAGACTTCCAGAATGTCGCCATACCACACGTTTCAACAAAAGGCTTAAACTCACGTGATCATTAATTATACGGTGCTGTTGCTATCTGGGAGATACGCCCTGTAATTTGTGGCAAACCGCAGAGACACCTGAGGAGAAACTATTGACACCTGCACGCAACTGTATTTGATCATGTATTGTTGTATACCTCCTTACGTTTTGTCAGAAACGTTTTGAATGTCAGGATTAGGAACTGCATCACACTCCAATTCTGGTAACCATGATTATTTTGATGATTGATGATTTTGCATGTTCGGTGTTGAGTTTTCATTCTTCAGGTCCTGAAACACTATTCCTGTCAAACAGACACTAATGATTTAAGCCCTAAACCTGAAAGCAGAGAGAAAAAACCCCCAGACCTAAGCCTAAACCTGATCTTTTAAAATCTAATGTATCTCATGTTCTATTTTTAATTGTCAGGTATGGCTTAGTCTGGATTTTAAAAACATACAGAGATGATGTTGTATTATATCTTTGTTTATATTTTACAGTTACAATCCACAGATGTGATGTCTGGAGGCCGGGACGGTAACAGTGCTTATATACTTCTGTGTTGACATAGAGTGACAGTCTTTGAGGCTGGTTCAGGTTCCACACTAGGACAGGTCCTTCTTAAAGAACACTTATTATTTATGGTGCTAACCACCAGAGGGCGAAACAAAGAGGCAGCAAATTTGTGGGCGCTGAGTTTGTGTGTGCACCTGAGAGCAGAATCGGTCACTGCCGACTGGAGGTAGTCCCTCACGTCCCTGCTATAAGCTGTGTACATCACACACACACACACAGAGATACAAAGAGACACATACACACATTATAAATTATTCATGAGAGAGGTGGAAGTCAGTCACAGTGACACGCAAAATCACTGACTAACGCCTTACAGATAAACAGAGCCTGTTTTTTTTTGGGATGGTGGAGATTATTTATGTGTGTGTGAAACTGTGGGTGGAGCGTCGTATGTGTGTGAGAGTGTGTTGTCAGTGATGTGCTGTAGGGCCAGAAGCTTTTGGTTGGCCAAGCTCAGCCGTCTGTGACCAGATTACTGCCTTTCTACTCATCCCCCCCATTCCTCTCTCTTTTTGACACTCGCTAACTCTTTCACTCTCCTCTAATTTCCCTCCTCCCATTCCCTCTCTCTTCTCTTTTCCTGTATTCATCGCTCTCTGTTGATGATTCTGTTATCCAAATGGAGAGGAGGAGAAAGAAAGCTGGCTGTTGGGCCGCCATGTCTGTGCGCTCTCATATCATACGCTGAATAACATTATATCACAAACCCCTTGAGAAAGACACATGTTATTGCATGTTTTTCTAACAAATAAAGCAAGGATGTAACCACCAGATTCATCTAGTAAATATTCAGGTTAATGGGTGATTCTTAGAAGAATTGTTTCCTTAATTTTTTTTTTAAATGTTGTCATTTATTCATCCTCATGATGTTCCAAATAATTAGCCTATATTTGCCTTTACCAAACATAATAGAAATTGCAGCCTTTGTGTGAGAGTGCGTATGGCATATACATGTGTTGTTTGAATGTTAATTAATAATTGTTGAAAATAGTTCAGTGTAAAATTAGAATTTGAGGGGTGTTTTTAAAATTTAGATTCAATTTAAAGTATTTTATTTTTGACTCTATTAACATAAAATATCACTAATATACAAATAAAACTGAAAGGGGAAAACAATTCTGTTAAATAGGAAAAATGTCAAATAAAAATATCTTTTGGTCCCTATTGTACATTCACGTATGCACATACCGTTTAATAGTTTGTTGTGGGTACGTTTTTATTTTATTTTAAAGAAATTTTTTAAAATATTTTATTCAGTAAGGATTCATTAAAATGATAGAAAATTACTTTAAAGAGTTCAATGTTGTTACAAAGATTTCTATTTCAAATAAATTAAAGAATCCTGAAATTTTTTATCACAGTTTCCACAAAAATGTATTATCAGCACAGCTTTTGTCAACATTGATAATGTTTTTAAGCACCAAATCAGCATATGATTTCTGAAAGATGATGTGACACTGAAGTAATGGCTGATCACAGAAATAAATAAATTATAAAATATATTTTAAAATAAATTTAAAAAAAATGTTAAAACAACATCTTGTCAACCCTGAACTTTTGAACGGTCTATATCTACAATAAAATAATACAAAGTAGTTCTATTAATAAAATAAAAGTAAAAATAAAACTCTTTAGGTTTCACTACACAAATGTTTCTAATCTCTCTCTCTCTCTCTGTGTTCCCTGTCTCTCTCTCCCTGTTAGTAAGCTGATCTCTTGGCACCGTGCTGGAGGAGTCTTCCTTTTCTGGAAGGACCTGATGCATGCTGGTCCAGCCCTGCACATACACACACGTTTACATACCCTCATGCACACGTACACACACAGCACAGAGGTGTCACATTTAATATTTCACTCTGTGGACACTTGCAAACGCGCACACATTCTCAGAGAGCACATGAGCGGACTATTGGCAGCAATCTGAATGGATCTCCTTTTACTGTGTGAGAATAAGAGTTTCTCTGTCATTTACAGCTATTGTGCTTTCTTTCATGTCATTTAATTGTTCTTTTACACCATTTTGTTTCACTCTTATTTACTGTGTTCTCTCTCCCATCTCTCTTTCTCTTTCTCTCTCTCTCTCTTTCTCTCTCTCTCTCTTTCTCTCTCTCTCTCTCTCTCTCTCTCTCTCTCTCTCTCTCTCTCTCTCTCTCTCTCTCTCTCTCTCTCTCTCTCTCTCTCTCTCTCTCTCTCTCTCTCTCTCTCTCTCTCTCTCTCTCTCTCTCTCTCTCTCTCTCTCTCTTTCTCTCTCTCTCTCTAAGAATATTAGGAGCGTCTGTGTGGGTGTCCTTAACAGATCAAAGTAGGTAGGCTATTCAACAGGATTAAACTCCCCTGTATTTCTTCTTTCTCTGATCTAAACCATCAACATATCATTTCTTTTTCCTGTCTCTCCGTGTCCCCTCCTTCTCTCCCTCACTCTCTCTTTCGCTCCACTATCTCTCCACACCCTTTCTGGGGAACACCGGACAGAAGAAGGCGAGTCTTCTGGAACAGTGAGGGAGAGAGTTCACACAAGAGAGCGTGCGCTCGCCTCTCAGCATCTCTCTCATAAACAAACACCATCAGCAAAGCTTTAATGGACTTCTCTGCCTGGTTCGCGTTGATCCGAGTGGATGTTGGAATAAGGAGGATCACTCAGGGTGCCTGATTGGATCAGCTTTCCCAAAATGAGTGAAGAAGCCAAAGAAAAAAGTAGCTCCAAACCAGCGCACCGTAAAAAGAAAGGAAAGAAGGTAAGATAGAATTGCATAATGTTGTGTTATTGTGGTTTTGGCTGTTGTTTGCTCAACGGCTCATGATGGATGGATGAAGATGCTTTAAACCCACTGAGAGCTAAAAAAAAAAGCCAATAAGGGAGATGTATGTCAGACATTTGATTTGGAACTATGGGTATTAGTTTTTTAGTATTGATTGTTTTTTTGTTTGTTTTTTATCTGAAGACTGCTATCCTAATGCATTGACTCTATTGTCATTTGTGTTGGCTGTCAATCAATATATTGATTTTTTTTTGTAATTTTAAATAATTATTTTTTACATTTTTTTCAATTTTACCAAAACATAGCCTAACATTTAATTTTTGTGTGTGTGTGTGCGCATACATGTGCGTGTTTCACCGTGAGGCATGTTTTGCTAGATGATTTCTTAGTATGTCACAAGATGGTTATTAGTGGGTGTGGCTTAGGTCAATAGGTCGATCAGCCTATTTAAAAAAAAAATGTTTTACTTAAATTTTGGAAGCGTGTGTGCGAGTGAGATGAAAAGAGGACGTGCAAACGGTCATGCATTCATAACGGCATGTCCATCTCATGAGGCTGTGTATACTGAGCTTTATGCTGTTTGTTTGTTTATGTGATGTTATAAGACACTTTGTGTTGTGGTCTTTTCAGAAGTGTATTTGTGGAAGCACAAGTTCGTGCATGCTTGTTTACGCATCTGTGCGATTGTATGTCTCTCTATATCTGAATTTGCATATTGTGGAATGCCGTGTGATTGACAGGTCCTGTCATTCAGTTATTTGGGAATTTGAGGAAAAACAACAAAATTGTTTTACCCAGGAATCATGTGTGCGACATACACGCACACTGAAATGACATGCATATTTTAACATCATTTACAAACCTGATTATCAGCATGTCAGTTAATGTCAAGTGTGTATGTAGTCTGATGTCTGAAACAAATACTTTAAAGCAGTTGCTCTTCTTTGGTTTTGAAGCTGATGGTATCTTTGAGCCCTCAAGGGAACAACTCCCCCCTTTCAACACACACCTCAACAATTAAAGGATTTTCACCTATTGCCAGTGGCCCCTCCATTTTTGGCTGTAGTTCTGTGTGTGTGTTTGAGTGTGTACTTGTTCTTAATGAGTCATGTGTGTGTGGAAATTCTTATGTCGAAATAACATTCATATTTAAAAACACACAAACTGAGAGCCGCTGAAACACACTTACACATAGTAATGTTCACGTTACACAAACAAATGTTGAATGATATAGTCTTTGTTGTAATCCTATTTGGGCAAAGAACAAAATAAGCCTAAAGCCTTCTACACTGCAAAAAAATTATAATAATAAAAAAAAATTGTGTATTTTTGACTATTTTTATCTTGTTCTCATCATTAAAAGTTTATAAATATTTACTTAAGAATAAAAATTTCTTAAGAACTTATCTTGTATGAAATTCCTTTTTTTTTTAACCTATTTTAAAATAGTTTTTTATGATGAACAAAATGATTTTTGTGCAGTGTAGTACAGGTTCCAAGGATATTTCATTACTCCTCAGACTGGCATCATTTACCTCAGCCATTAGTAAAAGGTTTTGGCATGGAAGGCATTTTGTCAGCGTTTTAATGGTTTGTGCCTGTGTGTGCATGTGTCTTGGCCTGCTTTGTTACTACACTGTGAAATAACCATGTGTTAATGATTGTAGTCATGGAAACAAGAGAAAGAGAGATTTAGACAGGACAGACAGACACAAAGAAGTACAAAAGCTGTCATAAAAATCGGCCCTTTAAATAGCATACATTGACGTCATATAATGAAATATTTTGCATTTTAAAATTAAAGATTGATGTTCAATGTTTTTTTCGTCATCAGCCCAATCAACAGTCAAAATAATTAAAAAAAAATATATAAAAAACAGCAAACATTTTTGTATTTTTCTCTCCTCCATATTTCCTACGTGTTTCCTTCGCAAATGCCATTTTGGGAAATGGATGGTTCCTCATTTTTTAATTTTCCAACTGTGCTTGTATGAGTGTGTCTGTGTGTGATTCTGACATGGGGTGTGGTGCTCCATTATTGCCCCTCTGCCACCATCATGTCCTTCTGGCTGACACACACAGACACGCACTTTGCAGCGGTCATGAACATCACAACTGAAACGCAGATGTGAATTCAGTTGGGAGAGATTAGCAAATATGAGAGATCCGAATACTGTGGCCGGAGAGATCAGACCTGTCAAAAGAGGGAAATAAAGTGTGTTTGTATGGTGGGAAGGATGGAAGGAAAGAAAGAAAGAAAGAAAGAAAGAAAGAAAGAAAGAAAGAAAGAGTTGGTATGTAAGTAGGAAATAAGGAAGAATGGATTGTTGATATGCTTTAAGATTGTGAATAAAAATTAATTAGAAAGGAAAAAATAGATTGGTGAAGGAAGGAAGGATTCAGGAAGGAAAGAAAGAAAGAAAGATTGCTGTAAAGAAAAGCAGAAGGAAAAAAGAAAAAAATATTTAGAAAGGAAGAAAAGAAATAAAGATTGTTGGCATGAAGGAAGGAAGGAAGATTGTTGGGAAGGAAGGAATATTGTTGGTATACTGGAAGGAAGGAAAGGAAAGTTGTATACTCTAAGGAGGAAGGAAAATTAGATTGGAGGAAAAAAAGATCGGAGGAAAAAAAATTAAGTAGGAAGGAGAGAAAGATAGTTGGTATGCAAGGAAGGGAGAAAGAAAAACATTCAGGAAAGAAGGAAAGACGGAGGAAAAAACATTTAGGAAGGAAGGATTAGAGACATATTGTTGATATGCTAGCAGGAAGAAAGCAAGAAAGGAAACATTCAAGAGGAAAGGAAAGAAGAAAAGATAAGTCCAGTGTGAAAACAGAATGAAAGAGAGAAATGGCAAGCAGAGATGTCTGAAAGAGAGGGATCAAGAGAACAAACCGCTTTTCTTTTGATGAAGGTAGAGAGAATCTGAAAAGAACTTGACTTAAAGTGCTGACAGGAAGCATGGGAACATAAAAGTGTGAGAATAGGAGATGATGTAAACAAAGAGAGCAAGGGAGGGTTAGTCTAAATGGAGAGACTGAGGGCACTAAATCATAACCGCTAGAAAAACCGTTGCCATGGAGCTTTAGGAAGAGGGGCAATCTATCAGTCTGCTCAACCACACATGCGCAGTCGCAGACACATATGTTCACATGTGAATACAGTCACATAGATTTGTGCACACATAAATACTTTCATCAGAGCTTCCTAAATGCTGCTGCAATCAACAGAATTTTTTTTCCTTAAACCTGAAAATATCAAGTCTCATGATTTCACAATGGCTGGTTCATGTGTCAATATAAATATTAGCATATCTAAACATATTGAGAGATAATCTCGAAAACACTCATGTTTTCATGATTATTATTTGTCTAATTTGTTTGTGTTGATGATGAACTTTTTAGAGAAAGCCTCACTCTTCATCACTCTTGTTTTTCCCACCCTTAATGATCCTTAAAGGGTAAGTCCAAAAAAAAAAAGAAAGAAATAAATTCTATCATTTATTCATCCTAATGTAGTTCTGAACCTGAACAACGTTCTTCTGTGGAACACAACTACCAGTGCGGGGTAGTAACTGATTACATGTAATCTGGAGTAATCATATTCCAAAAAATAAGTACTTGTAATAAGATTATATTACATTTTAAAATACTCATAATCAGACTACAGTTACTTTTTGATTGATAACATGATTACATGCTGTTCTCACAATGGCACTACTTAGATTTTATCTTTAAAATTTCCTTTCTTTAAAAACCTACTGATTATGTTCAAAAGGTCTTCCAGGTTTGTGGAATCGCACACACAGACCAGACACTAGCAATGAGCCGATCACTGGAAACTGAGAGCTGTACGGCATTTAATCACTGGATTTACACAAATCATTTCACTTTTAAGAAGTGTTTTCTCAACATTGAAACAAAGTATGTCTAATCAACCCCCGAAGAACGCATTTAATTAGGGGTTCAAGCATGAGTGATGAAAGTGACCCTTTTGACTTGTGGTCCACAGAAGAAAAAAAGTCATAAAGGTTTGGAACAACGAGTAAATGTATAGGTTAGAAGGGAAAGTGTGACTGATACTCAAGCAAAACTTTCTGTCGCTCTCTCTGTAATCTTCATCCCACTCCTGAGCAAACAGACACATTTTCCCAGCCTCTCCGGTGTCTGCTGGAGTATTCAACACACACCCGGTTCCAAACGCCAGCCCAGAGAAATATTTAGCACACGGAAGGGCAGCCCGAGACCGATCGGAGAGGAGAGAAACTGTACACCTGTCAGGGAGGGAGAGAGAGAGAGAGAGAGAGAAGGAGTGCATTTAGACCCCATGCTGAGCATATGCTCTTACAGGTTTTACACTAAGGGTAATGTGTCTTCTGGCTTTCAGGCTATATTTTGACCTAACACTCATTAAAATGAATGACCATGATTGATTAGCAAATCCATATGAATAACCTTTGTTATCAGCCCTGGTGTTAAAAGTATTTACAGAATTATTGACAGCTGATCTAGATCTGGTGCATTGTCATACTAGTGTGCATGTATTATGCAAACAAGTGTGAATCCATGTGTTATGTATAAGTAACTGATATAACTCTTTCAGGAAAGAGTCTGCAGCGTTAGTGAGCTGTAACAGTCTGAAGTGCTGATGAGGCAGTCTGGGTACTAGTGCTGCTGGCCATTTAGCTCTGCAGAGATGAAGCTCTTTGGCCCATATCACACATTCTGGACAACCGATTGCACTGTCTGAACCTTAATGCACCGAAAATAATTCTCTTCAGTATTGAAGTATACTGTATTTGGTACCGAAACTTGATCAACACAACAGTATGTCAAAATGCTCCCATGTCCCCATAAGACAGGAGCTTCACTAGTAAAGTACTGTAAATAGAAACTTTACCCTATTACCACAACTGCCTGGGGCTGTTACCAGTATATGGCCGCCCGCAGAGTCAACTGACATGCTTTATTTTTTTTACTTACCCTGTACTAAACTCCGGCATTTTTACAGAAAGATAGATGATACTTAGCAGTTCCCTTCGTTTCCATTTATCATACAAAACAGCTTGTAGTGCACTACATTTACAACAGAAATGGTCCCTTTGGAGTAATCTGGGGTTAAGGGCATGGGTATAGGGAAGAAAGCCCTCATGGGGGTTTGAATCTACAACCCTTGGGTTACTAGCATAAATCAATGAACATTAAACTACCATCACACCGCATATGTTTGAAAGGCACACAGTCGAAAGCTTTGAATATACATTACATAACAGATAATTATATGTGTGTAAACATTGCATCAGTACAGCTTACAGTTGTTGTTGTTGTTGTTTGAAGTTTCCATGCTTTTAGTTCCATGGTGTTGCAATAACAGTAGTTTAACACTATGAGTAAGAGAGGAAGAACAAATTGACCTGATTATCCATTACACACCCTGTTTACTGAAACCACTAATAATTACTGGAATAGGTGTTTGTGCCTTTTATAATGAGTTGTTTTGATATGCACTTGCTCCACCAGTGAGATGACTAATTCTTGACTTACAATAAATCAACAATGTGTCTCATGCACTGATTGTGCATATGTATGTATTTGTGCACAAAACCTGCATGTAAACATTTTTATTCAGAAATAATGATTAATAGATAATTTAGAGTAAATTTAGAATAAAAGTTAGAACCAACTGAAAACTGTTTTTTTTGTCTTTTGAGAATGGATGAGGCAAATGTGTGTTTGTGAGTGTGGTTGTGGGTGAGAAGTGTGATTTGCTTAATTTATATCCACTATGATGTTAAGTACGTGTAAATGCAACAACATTGGAGACTACATGCCACACTCAAAACAGCTAGCCTACATTGTAGTGTGCGTCTTACATATACAGATTATGTGAAACTGAGTGTGACAAAGGCTGTCGGCCAAGACAGATGTGAAAGATTTCTGACACTTTATGTTTTTTTATTTAGTTTGTGTGACTTCTGTACATTGTTGTAGTTGGGTATGGTGGTGATACTAATCTTTAAAATGCACAATCTTAACAATATAGTCATTTCAAAATATGAATATAATTAATATAATAAAGAACATATTAGAGAACTTAGTTTGGCTCTATAACAGTCTTGATAATTAGATAATCTGTTGAAATTAACTAAATGTATAAAGAGATGGATGCTAAATGTCCTGTGACAGTCAAAGATCTAATGAGATTACTAAGAGAACAGGAGCAGAAAAAAGACAAAATGATGTTGTTTGAAGATGTAGAAATGATTGAAGGGCTTCTGTGCAGTTGAGCGTGTGTTTAGTGAGCTATATTTCAGAAACATCACCAGAGAGATCTGCCTACATTTGCCTGTTCCTCCCTCTTTCTGTCTTGGCCATATTCCAGCGCTAGAATCTCAGTTCAGAAATGCACCTGAGACCAGCGATCACCCTCACAAAGACAGCAGAAGTTCAAGAGAAAGAATTGGCAGTGCTAATGGTGTATTATGTTGGACTAAATGAGAAACTCCCACATGACTGAAAAGAGTTATATAAACATGGCTTGTGGATGTCATTGTGTGCATGTACACGCATATTTCCTTTTGTTCTCTTAAAGTAGTTTATTCGGTATTACTTTAAGGATGTGCAGACAGAACCGGAATAGATTAGAACTAGAAGTACACAGTAATGTAAACTCACACTGTCATGAACATGCAAACACACAGACACTCTCTGTTGGTCTTATTATAAAAGTTTTAGGTGAGAAGTGCACCGAACTGAAGGGAAAAAAACAATCTTTATTTCTAAAAACAGAAATCTGACTTTCAACTCAACTCAAAAAGTAGGCCTAATTGTTTTTCCCAATAGCCATGTTTAACAATGTTGTTTACATTGAAAAGTGGACACTTTCTTTATTTGTACAGAATCTACAAATTTCTGCAAATTTCGTGGGATTTCGTTGTGGAATGGTGCCATAAGCTTATTACAGGGGTCAGTATGCTTGGAGAAACTTAGGGTTAAGTGCCTTATTTAAGGGCACAGTGGTGATGATTGATGCAGATTGACCCAAAAACCTTACAGTTACAATCCCTGAACCTTAACCTCTACAACGCTAAACATTTTCTTTTGGGATGCATGATATATCAATACCATTTTGCTATGTGCAGATTTTAGAAATTTTCTAATTTATTTGATTTGGTCTATATTGGATATACTGTATATTTGCTCTTCCGCTTTTCACTTACAGTTATTAAAGAACACTGTTAAATAAAAACCTTTAGCAAATCTCAAAATGAATATCCCCTTTTCATACGGTCAATTATTAAACTCACTTGTTGCATTTAAATTGATTGGTTTTATTTTTTGAAATGTTTTATTTAACTTATAGACAACTTAGATTGTGTAGACAAAATTACATAGGATTTTGGTCATTATTATTAGTTATAAAACATAATAAAATTAATAATTATAAAAAATAATCATCTTATCATATTGGATAATTTTATCAGTGCATTATTTTTATTGGTTTTAATAATTCTTCTTCATGTATCTTCATTGTTGAACAAGAAAAAATAATTTTCTCTTAAAAATGTAAATGAAATCTTCAGAGGTGTAGTGTGTAATTGCTGTGTTAGTGTCACAAAACAGGACTGCAAAAAGAAATTTTGTTTTAAAACATGTTTCAAATAATTCATCTTCCATTTATGAGAATTTCACCAAATTATTCACATTTAAGTCTGTGATGATAGGAACTGCAAAACGTCTATCTTCCCTGTATACTTACCCAGAATGCACAGCAAATAAGCAGAGAGGAAAACCAAAGGAAATGAAACCTTTAGAACCCAAACAAAAACATATCATTTTTAAATCTGATTCTCCTACACTTTTTCTTTCTGATGAAGTGTGAATGATTCAGATCAACCTTTGTGTCTCTTTTTCCCATCCCTTTTTCTGCGGCCATATGGACATTCTTTCCTTCTTAGTTATACGACAATCTGTCTAATCCATCAATCACACACTCATTATACGTTCTCCCTCTTACACACACAAATGGGATATTTAAATTTGGTTAAGAATATGGCAAAAACATCAGATTATATCCTCTCACGTTAATTTCATGAGCTGAACAGATTTCGGATCAGGTTTGGCCTTGAGCTTACTTGAGAGATAGATTGGTTATTAATCTTCAATTAATCATCAAAGGCTTATGTCAGAATAACCAAATGAAGCATAGCTTTTCATAAGAGATTATCAGTGTAAGAGTGTATGGTCGTGTGTGCAGAGCATTTTGACGGAGCAGAAATGAGAATTGATGAAGAATTACACTGATGGGAAGTAGCAGTAGATTTACTCTGATGACTGAGCATGTGTCTGTACCAGCTCTTAATGTGGTTAATAACCACCCTTTGACTTCTGCTAATATTGTGGTTTAGACCTAGATATTGTTCTCTCATGTGTTGTAAACGAAAAACAGTGTTTAGGAACTTCCATAATATATGACATCTTTCAGAGCGAAACAGGATATTAAAAAATAGATAGGGTGGGACTGGATTAAATTTATATTGATTGTATTGTGGAAAAATGTCTCATAGGTGTCTTTGCGTTAGGTTATCTAGGTTAGGACTGGATCTGTGCCAGGTTCAAATTACGTGAATAGATTAATAATTTAATGTTTCTATATTCATAATTTTTCAATTTCAAGGGTTAATTTCAAAACATATTTTTTATATTTATATGTATTAACAATATTTTATGTTTTATAACATAAAATTACATTATATTTTATAAAATTGTGTATTATAATATATATTTATGGTAACACTTTAGTTTATGGTCCGATTCTCACTATTAACTAGTTGCTTATTAGCATCGATATTACTAGGATATTGACTGTTTATTAGTACTTATAAAGCACATATTAATGCGTTATTCTACATCAGCATATTCTACATCCCTTAATCTTACCCAATACCTAAACTTAACAACTACCTTACTAACTATTAATAAGCAGTAATTAGGAGTTTATTGAGGCAAATGTCATAGTTAATATTTAGTTAATACTGAGAAGAATTGGAACCTAATCTAAAGTGTCCCAATATTAATAAAATAGATTCACATTTATTCATTTAGCAGAAGCTTTTATTCAAAGCGAAATACAAATGAGGAATACAACAAGCAATAGCACAGGAAATGCTAATAATATGAAGCTTCAAACATTAGTTGTGTCCCAAGTGATGCACTACTGTACATTGTGCACTTACACACTATGTACTTATAAACTACTCAACTCTGTAGTGTATTAATTTTATAAGGTTTTGTCATTAACCAGCGGAGTCTGATCACCCCTCACCTTCTGCTACGTAATTAAAGCTGTGAAAATTGAGTGCATGAAGTGTCCAACATTCCACACTTCAGCTGTGTCTGAAATCACCCCCTATACCTTCAAATAGGGCACTATTTAGGGGACAGCTATTTGTAGTGGTGTCCGAATCCATAGTGGACGTTATCGGGTGCACTCATTCAATCCCATAATGCACCGCAATAACAAGTGTACAACTTGATGTACACTCAACGGCTGGAGAATACCCATAATGCACTGTAAGGCTTGTGCCGAATGAATTCCAGTGTCTCGACAGAAGATGGCGCCCACAGCTGAATCATCCATCCATCCATTTTCCAATCCAAACCGCTGATTAAATGTGGGTCGAACACAGTTGACAGAGTTCAAGATACCATCAAGATATCTTTCTTCTGCTGAACACAAAAAAATATGTAATAATCAAGTCAATGATGCCCATCAACTCTTTGCTTTCCAACATTCTTTAAAATATTTTTTGTGTTCAGCAGAAGAAAGAAATTCATACAGGTTTGGAACAACTTAGCTTGACTTCTTGGTCATCATTTACTCATCCTGTTTTGTGGGTGGAGCAAATTATTGATAATCCTTGACCATAAGACAATAATAGATTTTGCATTGACGCTGACAGCAATTACATTACTTGATTTTGCTTCATGCTCTATATTCGCGAGCATCATGCTCATCTTTGTCATGTCGCTCATAGTCTGTTGCTCATGTTCAACTCAAACCACATATTTACGTTAAAAATGAATGACTTGTGGTAGCTTTGTCACTGACAATCACTGTCCCTGTGAACGAGCCATTAATATTCATATATCAAGCCACGGCAAGGGTCTCAATTCCTTCTTTTCACAGTGCTATCTGACCCCGAGAAGGGCCGTCCCAGAAATACACACACACACACAGAGATGTGCAAACTGGCATAGCTCGCTCTAGGCTTCGGATTCATCTTTTAGCAGGTGGAAAGAACGGGATGCTTTGAAGTCTGGCTGCGCACAAACACGAAGACGCACAGACACAGGCACTGAAACAAGCAGTCTGTCGCACACGGATAGATGGCAGCACACTGGCAGCCATATTACAGGATAAGGAGTGTGTGTGAGATGGGAATGAAAGGGCAAGTGTGTGAAGCAGGGACAATCGTGACCCGTTTTCAAGTGTGTAGCCTGTGTGTGTGTTTTGCGTCTAGATTATCTTGAGATGTCTGGGTGATATAATGTTGTTGTAGAAGGGCGAAATAGATTTATAGAAAGAGGGCCTGTAAGTGCTGTGTGATTTCTGTATTAAAGCAGTTAATGAGTGTGTGAAATGTGCTTAGCTTATGGAAGGAGGGTGTGTATTTGTTGTGCTCTTCTCAGAGTGAGTGTTTTTTTCATGGTGCTCTATTTGTGTCGCCATTGGTTACTCTCCTGTGTCCGTTGCCTTGACGACCCTGGGGCGGGGTTTCAGACTGAATATCAGCAGTCGCCTCTCTCCTTTGCTCTTTCTCTTCCCCTGTCTGTCTCTCTCTCTCGTATATGAACATACAAGAAACGATTTTAGAAGCCAGAATACTGATGAATTGGTTTGTACGCATGCATGTTTATGTACGCTCAATCGCTCATATCACCCACCTGAACGTGGTATGTATGTACTGTATATATAGTCATATTGTAGTCAATATTATTACAAAAAATGTTCCGTTTCTTTTTCAAATCAGTATGCTTAGAGATTTTTTAATTTGTGCTTCTCATCAAGTGTATATCTGCAAAGGACATTGAGCCAGCGTGGAACATGCCAGCGCAACGTTACTCGCTTCTGTTTTAGCTAATTGCTAGCAAGCAGTTGTAAGTGTTGTGTTCTACGTGGCATATAAGTGATCTAATAAAGCAAACAAATTTGACATAATGAAATTGTATTATTTTATTGAAGTCATCTTGAATTGAAAATTCATTTTTTTTTTGCATATATTGCATATCTAATTGTGAATGAATCATCCTTGCATATGTTTAACCTTTGTAATTTTTTTGACTTTGTAATTTATAATCAAAATAGAATGGCAGACTTCTCTCTGGTGACATATGCCAGACTTCTCCAATCATTTTGTCTGCAAAACCCCTTTCTAACAGTTCGCAAGCTCGCATCCAGATCCGCCTCTATGCAAAATACAAATGATGAGTTAAACCAAGTCACTGCCTTGCAGTTTTTTTTCTTTTAGATCATTTGTTTAATTCTGATGTACATCACTATAAGAAAAAGATCTGTCACTGCTTCTGTTTAATTGTGACTTGTGTCAGAAAAAATTTGAAATTTGGAGAACTGTACTTTTTATCCATGTCATTTTTTGACCACATAGAAGCTAAATTCTATTTCATTGATTTTGTACATGAGTTTGGCAAGCACTGCCACTTCCACTCGCGATTTGTTCTGCCACTGCCAAATTTGTCCCGTTAGAAAGAATGGGAGCTTGCGGAAACAGTGCGGATATCTGTCTAAATGGTCATAATAAGCTGAATTGCTTTTTTCCTTTTCATCAGCAGGGAAAGAAGTAGGTGTAATATCTCATCAATAATAGCTTATCACTGTCATTTTTATATATTGTAATTATAACACTTGATAAACAAATGTGTATTATACAAATGTGCTAAACATTTTTAGATTTCCAAGTCGGTTGTAAATTGCAACTTTTAGTTTTAAATAGCATATATAAATGCTATTTAGTTTCGTTAAACGAGAAATGTGTGTATTGGCTTTATCACAAAATGTTATTTAGCATTTGACCGTACAACTGAATCCATAATCCTGCCTTGATATTGTTTCTACAGGTAGATTTGCATGTATTTTTCTGTCTCTGCGCTGACTAACTAGTGAAATGAATCCTCTGATCTCTTAAACTGATTAGCGATTAGCACGCTAACAGTGACAGATCCTGTTCTGAGTGTTGTTAGCATGTATGCTAACTCTGACTCCAGCTGTCTCTGAGTCACGGCCAGTGTGCTTAATTAAGCGAACTAGATTGATCCGTGACACAGCAGAACACAAAATGACAGGATGGGGAGTCTGACTCGCATACTTGTTTAGGCTATTCTTATAATTATAGCCTGGAGATAAATCTGTGTTTGCATGCATGTGTGTCCACTGAAATGTTTTTGAGGATTAGTGGCCATCATAATAATATTCAACTTTCAAGTTGAGACCATTGGGAAACATCAAAGTGATGTTCCAGGAAATAAAACCCATTATTAGCCAGACAAGCAAATGCAATAGTACTTATTGAATCTGAAATTATTTTTCTTGAAATCACAAAGAATTAAAAGCTAAGAAACAAAGGAACAGTCTTGTCAGACTTTTTTTGTACAAAGTTAAGCATATTTGAATAAATATAATTTAAACCATTTGTTTATATATTACTTTTGCAAGGAATTTTTAAATGTTCTCTTCAATTAGTCTTTTTCTAAAATTAATTTGGCCATATAAGAGACATTATTTTGAATTTTGTAAAAGAGAGAATTGTGCCCCTTCAAAATGTTATTGACAGCTAAACCTTTAGTTCTGAGAACTTATTTGGGACTTTTGGGACATCAGTGGGACTCGCCACCTGCCACAGGAAGGAGGACTAACTGGTTTTTGCATATTTGTAATCAGCCCTCCCTGAATGTGTGTATGACGTGCTTGAATTCAGAAGATTTGCTGTAGAGATGAACTGCCTGAGGTGCATCTCTGTCACATACATTCAGCTTTGAAGTGGTGAAGGTGATTGACATGGCTAAGCTTAGTGTGTGTGTGTGTGTGTGTGTGTGTGTGTGTGTGTGTGTGTGTGTGTGTGTGTGTGTGTGTGTGTGTGTGTGTGTGTGTGTGTGTGTGTGTGTGTGTGTGTGTGTGTGTGTGTGTGTGTGTGTGTGTGTGAGTGTGTAATGCAATACTGGTTCAGACCCACAGTGACATATATTGAACATATGATACAAGTGACACCACTCAAAACCTACACATGGGTTAGGCACATTTACACACACCGAGCTGGAGCAGAGGTTATACGTCAAACTAGTCAGTGAGATATCTTAAACTTTTTGGAGTTTGCATATAAAGCTTACCTAGTCTGTGAAATAGCACCCGTGAAAGTGTGTGGATCGAGGCTGTGAAATTGACAGCTTAGAGAAACTCCGGTGCCAGCACAAGCAAGCAGATGGCATACAGACCCACTGATGGGCACACACATATGGTCACACTCAAAGATATGTCACACGCGCACACACACACACACACACACACACACACACACACACACACACACACACACACACACACACACACACACACACACACACACACACACACACACACACACACACACACACACACATAGAAATACTGCAGACTTGCATTCACACATTAATTCTTATTACTATATAAGGCATATATTTAGATTCAACATGCTAGGAGTGGAGCTGGGTTTCATAATTATTCTATCGTCATCAACAACACAACTAGGCTCTGCATTTAATATCATTCGAGTGCCTCAGGTTTTTGCATTTCTTAACGCCCTCCCTTACTGGATCTTTCCAAAGACACAAACCCCTCTGAGTTCATCATTATGCACTGAAATAACCAGCTCTACCAGAGCGTAAAATCGTTTAATTCCTTTATAATTTATAATTTGCTAATAATTGAGGAAACTTCTTCTCTGTTCACTTTTTGAGCTTGAGGCTGTTAGTGACATACTGAAGTAATGGATTTGAAAAGATATCCATTAGGAATAGATATGGTAATCATTTTAATCAGTTTTTGTCTATGATTCATATCATTTTGATTTATATTAAAAAAAAATGTAAACATAGTTTGGTAGGACCCCCTAGACTAGAGCAAAGCCGCCCATATTTGTTTAGTAAAGATCAGTTGCTGTTGAATTTAAGAGGAGAAACATGCTTTTGACCTGCAGAATGCTAACGTTTAACTGGCTGAACCAGCTAACTAGCTAAACTTTTATCCCCTGGAAGTAACATTGATAATAATAAGAAATGTTTCCTGAGCAGCAAATCAGCATTTTAGAATGATTTTTGAAGGTTCACATTTTAAAATATATGAAAATAGAAAACCGTTAGGCTATTTAAAATTGTAATATTATTTTACAATCGGACTGTTTTTACTGTATTTTGGATTAAATAAATGCATCATTGGTAAGCATTAGAGACTTCTTTAAAAATGTCTTCTTAAAAAAAAAAATATTTTGGAACCAAAAGTTTTGAATGTAATGGTAATGTAAACATGGTTGGCCCAAACTTTGCAGTGTTTACATAGACAATTCTGTCACGGTGACATAATGGTTAGCAAAAAGCACCATTAGCATTTCAACACTTGGGTGGCATCACTATGGCGACAGGCAATTTTATTTGCTGCTGTGACACCGAAGACTGGCCATTTGCAAGAATAACAGAGCCCACTTTGCGATCGATCCGTTACTCTTAATGTTGCGTAATTGTTTTTCGGGGATCTTATTTATTTTGATACAGTTAACTTGAGCTTAAAAAGACAAATACCATGGGCATTCTCTGCATCTTGTTTGTGTACACGTATGGTCTTTTCCGTATATGGCAAGAAGGCTCAAACCGTCATATATAAATGTGATCATTTTAATTGTGATGCCTTGAGTGTATATTATGCTCTAGCATGTGGAAACAGTGACATTTACCCTGTGTAACACACTCTGTCCCCTTGTGGTTAAGGAAGGTAATGGTTTCCAGTTTAAACATCTGTATGTGTGTGTGTGTGTGTGTGTGTTTCAGGTATTATACGTCATGGGGACAGAATGTCCCCACAAAGATGACAATATCCGAAATCCTTGTCCTTGTGGGAAATTTTTTTGGTCCCCATGAGGAAAACCGCTTATAAATCATATTATATTATGTTTTTTGAAAACATTGGTTGGCTTAGGGGTTAGAATATACAGTTTTTACAGTGTGTGTGTAAAGTGGGCTAACTAGGTTAACATACAGAGCCAGAGGGTTAATGTCACCTGTCATTTCATTTCTCAAGAGAGGAGAGGAAGTAATAGAGTGTGACCTGGCTTCATTTTAAAGAGAGAAAAATATAAAATATAAAGAGAGAGGGGGAGAATCCAATTTTTTTCCATGTATTATGTGAGACCTGGATTTTAGATCTCGGTTTAAAGTGGGTGTCAAGATCATGTGATATTTTTTTTTTTATTTAAACCAAAATAATTATATTTGGTCAGGATTTGAACAGGTGTCCTCTTGCATGTTAAATGACTGTAACACCACATTAACACAAGTTGACCATTCACCTTTGACTGGATGTGACCTATAAAGGCACGTGTTAGCAGGTTTTCAGTTGAACGTCTAGAGCAGAACCCACATCTTTCCCATTGGTATTAAGCCGTTACCCAAATTTTTAGGAATTTCAACCAAGCAAACACATACAAGCACATTGTAACAATATCACTTACACTGATTAATAAACTGTATAAGGCAAGGCCAAATGGCAGTCCTAAACTAGTTTTTGTTAATACAATAACATTAGTAGCCTATAGTAAGTTGGTATGAGCCACCACAGTCATCAAAAATATCGAAAATAAAGTGGAAATTTTGGGTTTAAGGTTACAAAAACTACAGTTACCATGGTAAATACACAAAACTAATGACATGTTAATAGTCCTTAAACTTATGGATACTGATCCTGGTGAATAGAATGAACATCGTACCTGCATGCAAATCCTTCCCAGCTAACACACGACGAACCAGTTACATAATTTTATTGGCACTTTTTGGTATTCATGTCTTACTAATTGACACCGTAACTACGTCATTGCATTCTTGTAATTTCATTCACTTTTTCAGTATTTTGAGGTAATGGCCTACTCAGTGCGTGCTGCGAGCACATTATAATGACTGACGGAACAGGAAAGTTCGTTTTTCTGAGGTGAGAGTCTTTTTATTTCATAACAAGTTATGAAGATAGAATAATGACACTGACATATATTTCCTGACAACAACATCTCATCTGACAGCAGATATTGAATCACACTCTTTAGGCTACTTAAACTGCGTCTAACAAAAATGGCAACAGCTTTTAAAAATATTTAAATTTAATTATTTTGTTTTTTAAATATGCATACTGTTTTATTGTTTAATAGGAGGACCGAATTATAATGTAGAGCAAGTTTTGTCTGTTATTTCAAATAGACCTTTATTTATTTTATTTGTTAAATATATTTTTCCATTTTCACATTGCTTCAATTTCTCTTTCAAACCACAAGAGGGCAGTAGAGCACCACTGTAAGTACTAGGATCAGAAGTGTGTGGATATGGAAGTACTGTATAACAACTTAGAGAATTGATTTGCATGCATTTGTGTTCTGTGCGACGTTTAAGCAGTAAAATTTATATACATTGGTTATTGTCCTCAGTGTTCAACTGTGAATTTAAAGCGGCTATTTTGCGACTTTTAGGATTTTCATTTTTAAATGATCCCTAAACTATTTTTAAATCATCCCTATACTTTGTGTCTAAATGTGAATTTAGGGCAGGGTCCCCACTGAAATTTACAGCAGCTACACGTAAAGGACACATTTGTTTTGCAAATGCCAATCTGAAAACACAGGGCCAGCAAACAAAAATTTATTCAAGGGACCTGTTTCAAGTTTAAAATTGTAATTTATTGATTTAATCAAACCTTTTTGTTTGCAAAGTTGCATTATTATCTTGAGTTCAGGTGACATAATTATGTTGATGATTACATTAGCTTAATATTGTATGTAATTTAACTCAAATTTCTGCATTAATTGAATTTAAAAAAATTAAGTTATAGTAACTTAATTAAATTTTCTTGATAACTTTGGAAATTGGGTATAGTGGATTTCTAGTTTCTTTGCATAGGACTGGATAAGGAGAGTACATTTTGAAATTATGTGTTATTTTATGTGTTGTAGTGAAGGGAAAGACCTGTTAGTGTTTAATGTTTTGACAAAGTTTATGTAATGTTGAAGTTTTTGTGGTTACCATTGTGCTGAAGAGAAGATTCATGATACAAGACATGCGCTAATTCCAGTGACAAGCTATATCTTACTTGTTCATTAAATATACATGCTAAAGAAGTCAAATTTAACATGTGCTATGATAGCTGTGGATTTTCTTCTGAAGTAGATAACATTAATTGGTTCCAGGGCTAGTTGGAGCAACTTATTTTTTTTTTAGTAATCAAATATAAATAATTTAATTCAAAGTTGTCATTGTGGTTGAGTTAATTTTTTCTGTTGGTTCTACACATTATTTGAGGATAACCTTTCCGTATGTTCCCTTCGACAGTGGCTCTGAGCCCTGAGGGCCTAAATTTGGCACTGGCTTGTGAATATTGAAATTGCGTGGTCTATGTCCAGAACCCTTCATGGCGACTGTCCTTAGCTGTGACATCAAAGGCAGTAGACAGGGAAAAATTAAAAAATAGTTCCTTTAATGGTTACAAAAAACGCATCTAATGTAAATAAAATGAAACATTTGTTATTTACTCTACTGTTCAAAAGTTTGGGGAAAGAAAAGTTTTTAAAAGAAATTAATATATTTATTCAACACGGATGCATGATTAAATTGATCAAAAGTGAAAGTAAAGACATTTGCATATACTTAACATATACATGGCCGTGAGTATAGACAGTTGCTAACCAGCAAAACCTGTCCCTCCTCGTAATCGGACAATTCTATACTGAAGGCAGGTTTTGTGGGAGTTCATGGTCCTTATTATTTATTAGTTCTTCCGCACATTAATTGTCAGAGTGTTTTCAATGGAAGCTGTTGATTTGTTTGGTTTGTCTGATCTGCATGTAGCTGATTTGATGGGTTCAGCTTGGTTATCTGATCTGACTGGTCCAGCTGTTGTGACTATTATCACTGGTTAGTTTGAATCAACTGCCGAACTGGTCACTGTTGGTGGAGGTGCGCAGGGGTGTATTTCTGCTTGTGTCTGACTGCAGAGATCACCGGGTTCAACAACTTGGCACATATGCATCATGGGTAATTCCCCAAGGTGTGATGGGGTGGAAATGGTCCCTTTGTTGATACGGGTGAGCTGGGAATGTGCACACACTGTCCCAAGGGACGAGGGAAACCGTGACTGCATGAGCACAAGCTTTGCTCAGTGTGCCAATGAATTATGAATCGGCTTTTCAGGAATCATGGACTCTAAAGTGCTGTGATCAGCTCTTATGGTCTGGGAGTTGCACATTTACAACCAATTATTTGGTAGTGGTCATAGTTTTGATGGATGGATGGTTGGTTGGGCTTTTTAAGAGGAGATGGGTACAAAAAAAAAAGTTTGCTAAGATGCTTGGTTGCTTTATTTTCTAGTTAATATTTAGAATACACAGAAAGACTACTCCCTACATGTACATAGTTCTTTCTTATTCTTTTGCTATTTTGTTTAAAAAATGTTTACATTTCTGATGAGTAGATGTACGGCGAACACTACTGTATTGTGTGTATATGGGCATGCTATGAAGATATTCGATATATAGTATCTGATGTACATCTGATTGAAATGTAATGTTTACCTGAGAAAAAGTAAAAAAAATAAATTAAAAAAAACAGTGTTCCCAGACAGAGGTAGTATATTTTTGGGGCTTTTTGCCCAGTCTGACTAGTAAATAGACCCTTCTGAGTTGTGTTTGTGGCAGTAGCAGTTTATTCAGAGTAAAGGGAACTGAGCCAGGCTGAGAGTGAGCCAAAACAAAACACTTGCTCAGTCTGACTGGGACTTTAAGACAATGTAAAGAAGTATTGTAGTAAAAGAGATTTCTTTTTTTTTTTTACCCCATGGTACCTCTTTCAAATAGAGACATTTATGCAAATTAGTACAAATCACAAAAAAAAGATGATGGTCAAAAAATTGTATAACTGATTTTCAGTTAAATATATGATCAATAAATACCACTAAATACTTGTATTAAATAGAAAGAGATTTATATAATTGGTCTGCACAAAAATAGTATTAATCACTTTATTGAATAATTTACCAATGGTTTTCATTAAATAGAAAGTGAAAAATCTTAGTAAAGACAATATAAATAACACATTAATCTTATACCTTGTTCTGTTTATTGTTATTGAATAATTCATATCAGATGAATATAACATATGATGAGTTAAAGGTGCATTGTGTAATATTTAGGAGGATCTGTAGACAGAAATGCAATATAATATTCATAACTATAACTTTAGACCTTACTTAATGAACCGTTATGGTTTTATGACCTTAGAATAAGCAGTTTCTGTCTACATACACCGCGGGTTCCCTTACATTGAAATGCTCCATTTTGTGCCGTCATGTTTCTACAGTAGCCCTAAACGGACAAACACGTTTCGTCACTATGTTGTTCTTCATGCAAAGAAGCTAGCGAAAGTCAGCGAATAAAACACTGACACAATGATGAACAAGTAACGATAATATTCAAAATAATAAATCTTTTTACTGAATAATAAAGTAAACATCATTTCTTAATTTATCTTCATAAAGAAACCTTATTGCTTAACTGGCTACATCTTCTCCTGTCAGCCACCGTAAGTTTTGATGATTGCAATTCATAACCTCACCACTAGATGCCGCTAAAAATCACACACTGCACCTTTAATGAGCTGCAGCGTGTGAAGACCAATATTATATATAACTAATTATAGGGTGAATATTTATTGTTCAAATGAAAACTCATAACTTATTCACCCTCATGTCATTCCAAACCTGTATGAATTTTCTTTGTGGAGCACAGAAGATCTAAGGTAGAGTGTCCGTTTACTATTTTGCACTTGCTTACATTTCATTGAAAAGAGCAATATGACCATCCTGCCTAACATTTCCTTTGGTGTTCCATGGAAGAAAAAAAATCATAGTTAATAATGAAATAAAGGGTGGGTAAATGATGACAAAATTATTATTTTTCAGTGAACTTTCTCTGAAAGACATTACATGTTTAGCATGTAGTTAAACAATGCATGTCATTCAATAGAGTGAAATTGATTGGCCTTTTTGGTGTTTTTTATTCTTTCCTTCTGTCACTCACACATTAAGTGCAAGGTGTTTTGTACAGGCAGTGAATGAGGCAGTCTTGGAGTTGCCGAGGACCCTGCTGCACTCAGGTGGCTGATAACGCAGGCGAAAACCAACATGGCTGCCGTCACTCCATACTCAGAATGTCAATGACATCAGAGAGAAGCTGAGAGCTGTCAACCGTGTGTGAAACACGTTTTTTTTTTTCACTTGTGTTCATTCATCTCTCATGTTTCCCAATGGGAAAGACACTGGGATTTATGGCCACACCGATTTTTGCTGGCCTTAACCATGAATTCACCCCAAATCCCAAATAGATATGATCTAAATATAATGATGCATTACCAATGCACAAAATATTGTCCACATGTCTAAGTATGTGTGCATATACAACCAGTTTAATATGCAAAAATATACCTCTTTCTCCATTTTGTGTGGGTCAATCATTTACATAATGGGGTTGGAGTAGTAGTGGTACCCTCCCTCACGTCGAATTATGTGTGCGTGTGTGTGTGTGTGTGTGAGCGAGAGTGATCGCACATGCATGAGCTAAATTGTGCGACACCCCTCCCCTACAACCACCATGCACACTCACACACACACAGTGCTGGTGGGGGACTACATATATGCGCATATATTCACACTCACACATACTGATGTTGGTTGTCGCGTACACTGTTCAGGTAGGACCGTTTGGGGACGGCTGAGAAGGGAACGTGGTTTCCGTAGTAACCACCACAGCTGCCCTCCTCCACCCCTCTCTCTCTTTCTTTCTCTCCTTCAGTCGTTCACTTGTGCCTGGTGATATTGGTGTCACCATCCATCTCTCTTTCTCTCTCCCACCCTCTTTCTTTCTTTTCCTGTATCTTCTCTCTGGATATGGTTCCTTGAACTGCCAATGATAAAGGCTGGAGGCAAGCAAACGGAGTAGTTGATTTTTTTTTCTTTTCTGAATGGGATCTTTCTCTTCCACTTGGAGGGATTTTTTTGGAATATTTGAAGGAATTGGAAATCTTCAGTATTCTGGACATTTATCTCAGTGTATTTGTGTGAGTGTTTGTATGGTTGCTGTTGGGACGTGGCTGATGCTTGATAATGGCTCATGCAGCGTCTCAGATTAAGAAGAATAAAGATGTGGATATTAATGCACTGGAGGATGAAAAGGAAAAGAAGAGGAAGAGTAAGAAACTACTGCGGGAACAAAAGAAAAAGGTACTGGGAATACACCCGCACACATGCGTGTTATTACTGGGAGATTGATTGGGTTTGTGGGACGACAACATCTCGCCTGTTACTGCCAGTGAGTTTAGCGTGTGTATGTGTGAGTGTGTTAAATCTGTGCTGCAGTGCCAAGGTTACACTTAACATTTACCGCTCGCCTTCACATAAACACACACATATGTCCCATAAACAACCAGCCGTGATGTGTGCGTGTGCGTGTGTCCGTCCGTCCTCTTATGCGTTCAGGTTAAAAATGAGAGCATCACACTGCAGCATGTTCTGAGAGATTTTACTGTCCTCTTATACGTGTGTGTGTGTGTGTGTGTGTGTGTGTGTGTGTGTGTGTGTGTGTGTGTGTGTGTGTGTGTGTGCATGCACACAGACACTCGTGTATTATACATCACATACTGATTTATTGATGTTTGTTCTGTAGAGTGATGGAATGAAGAATGCAGATGTGAACCGTGCTAACTGTCTATCATTTCATATTATAGAGACACAACACACATACACACAGCCTATATCCACCACACCCAGACGGATCTTCTTCAGCAGTATCTCTGCAGTTCCTATTTGTTGTTATGTTGCTGCTGTGTAATTTTAATTGTTGTGTGTTTTGTGATGTGGTTTGAGACATGAAGGATCCCTGTGTTAGCGATGAGTGGCTGCCTCCTTTAACATGTGTCTTACCTGTGATCAACACACCGAGCTATGTTCACATCTGTTGACCTTTGCTGTTTTATGATGTGTGTGTGTGTGTGTGAAAGAAACAGTGTTTTACCCTCTACTAATGTACCAGAATTTGTTACACCAACAAAGCATTGAAATACTGAAAAAAAGGTTTTAGAGAGAGAATTGACATTCAACAATATCAATGTATTTTTTATTTTATCAACAATATGTATTCTTTTTATTATTGTTAGACCAATTTATTTTATTTTATGTGAAGTATTTTTTTTTCTTTCGTTGGTTTAAGTTTTCATTGTATTTCATTTGATTATTTTCATAATCATTACTGACACCCTACTATTTTTATTTTCTTACAGTTTATTTTCTTATTTAATTTAATTTAATTTGATCTTTTCCATAATTTTTATCCCATTTATTTTTATATTTATTTTTTATTTATCTTTGGTCTTTTTCTATTGATGCTTTGGCAAAATTGTATGCAAACAGCCATGCCAATCAAATATATTGAAAGATAAATTATGAGAGAAAAATAGTGTTTTATAGATAATGATACATATGACATTGGAAAAAGTAATTTTATCTCATCTTATTTTCTAGAATTAAGAATGTATCAGGAGGTAGAGTGATGAAATGAAAGTATGAGAGAAAATAGAGGACAGTGTGTCTCTTTATACCTATGACTGACAAACAGAGAGACATCATAAAGATGGATGTTAATCTGTGTCGCACTCTTGCATAGAGGAGGTAATTGCCTTGGCATTGTGGGACAGAGACACACATGTGCTTTCACACACACACACACACACACACACACACACACACACACACACACACACACACACACACACACACACACACACACACACACACAAACACACACACACACACACACACACACACACACACACACACACACACACACACACACACACACACACACACACACACACACACACACACACACACACACACACACACACACACACACACACACACACACACACACTTACATACGGCATATGCACACAAGTACATCACATGCATCTAATAAGAGAGCAATTAGGAAGTAGATTGCCAAAAATGGTTGGTTTTTTTATGTGGGGTACTGGATGGTCATTTTGTCTGCGTGAACAATCAGGGTATCCCAGGCTATGCTGAGGGTTGCCGTGGGAACAGGGAACATCTGTTGTGCTTTGGGAGTCAGGCTGTCTGAGTATCACTGACCTGATCTCAGATCAGTCCACAGGGTGTTGTTGTGAAAGGCCTTATCTCTCAGGGGTCAAAGTTGGTCTCCATTTCACAAATAGCTATAACAACTTGTATGTGCATGCCTGAATATTTTTTTTACTGTATTCAGGTGTGTGTTTGAAATGACTTGAAGCAATCTGTTACATGAAGGTGTCGCTGTGCTCTTAGAACTTCATCCTCCTCTTTTACACCTGGTGTAGTGTCTTCATCTGATATTATAGAAATGGACAGAGATAGTGAATGTAAAATGACAGAGAGAGGTAGAGGCAGAGAGACCAGCTGATTGCCTTTGGCAGAGGTCATATGAAGGTTAGATGTTATACTTGTGTGCTCCGGGACAGTGAATCCTGATACAGAACTCACTCATGAAGAAGTGAAGCCGCTGGATCGGTATTTTACACTTAAAGCCCTGTTTTAAGATCGTTTCTGATGAAATAGAACGGTTAAGATTAAAATTTGGACTAATGCTGCTGTCCTGAGAATTTTCGGTTTCTGTATTAGCACCCCCCCCACCTACACAATGGTTTCATAGGGGCACTGGAAGAATCATTCATAAAACGCATTAAACTTTAGTTTTACAAAGACGTGAAACTCACCGAGTGGTCTGGGGTGTTCACTGATATGCTCACACAAAAATCGCTGCAAAAGATGCTTTCCAACAGGTTTTATCATAGTTTTTGTCCAACTCCATTGACTTAAGTCAGGACAAAAACTACGATAAAACCTGTTGGAAAGCATCTTTTGCAGCGATTTTTGTGTGAGCATATCAGTGAACACCCCAGACCACTCGGTGAGTTTCACGTCTTTGTAAAACTAAAGTTTAATGCGTTTTATGAATGATTGTTCCAGTGCCCCTATGAAACCATTGTGTAGGTGGGGGGTGCTACCACAGAAACCGAAAATTCTCGGGACAGCAGCATGTGTCCAAATTTCAATCTTAACCGTTCTATTTCATCTTAAAACAGGGCTTTAAGTGTAAAATACCGAACTTGTCCTTTAAGAGGTGCATACATTATTGTTCAATGCCTGCTTTAGCTATAGGGCATCTGTGACAATTTTAAGAGAAAAAACCTGCAATTTATTTTTTGTGTGTGTTTGTTGTCAAAAAGACCTTATATAAAAAAATGCTTAATGCAGTCATTTTAACGCCTAAACCAAGTTTGATATGATTACTTTCATTTTATATCTTTCTAACTTTATAAAGATGCCTGGATATCATGAGATTAATCATGTTTAATTAATCAGTTAAAAAAATCTGCATAATAGGATTATATTATTGTAAATGTGTGTGTGTGTGTGTGTGTGTGTGTGTGTGTGTGTGTGTGTGTGTGTGTGTGTGTGTGTGTGTGTGTGTGTGTGTGTGTGTGTGTGTGTGTGTGTGTGTATAAGCAGTGAAACAATATTATAATTTTTTTTACAAATTGTTTACATTTTCTGAAAAATTATCCAAACAAGTTTCTGTATTTTCTTTTTCTTTTTAATAGCTGTTTTCATTGATCTTCTCATGGCTGGAACAGACTGGGTTTTTGTGAATAGTAAAAATAATGTAAGAGTTTCATATGCATATTTTATATATATATATATATAAATTATATATATTGATTGTCAAAACAATTTTCTTTTATAATTAACAGCTATGAAATAGAAATATGAAATGTTAACTGGATTTTTGGTACAGACTGGATTTTCTAATGATGCAATTACTATAGATTTTTTTTTTACAGTGGTAAAAACTAAATGAATGAAAAACTGCACTGGGCAGTGAGAGGTCAGAGGAGTTAAATACTTTTTTGGGGTTTGTCCCTGGTGAGTACTCATGCCTTGTGGAACCCCTACAGCAGAATATACAGTCACGTATGTGCATGTGGCAGGACACTGTGATAAATGAGCTATGCTCCACTCCATTAATGAGAGAAGCCGTGTAATAGTGTGTCTCTCTCTCGCTCACACACACAAACATGAAGAAGGAATGGTGTGGGGGAGGGGAAGGGGGTGATGGAGAGCAGCGCATGAGAGAGACACACACATTGAGGGGGAGATGAAGAGGGTGATTTTGTTGGAGAGGTGGAGAAGGGACCGTTATCCATCTATTCAGATGCTTTGTTCTTCTCTGTGATCATGTGATCATCAATTATGGCCTAGATCACTGTGTCTTTCGCTCCCTTTTTCTCCCTCTCTCACTCTTTGTTACCATATATGCTTGCCTGTAAATGCAAGTGCGTGTTGCAGTATTCAGGCATTTCAGGATGTACTACTTCTGTCGCAGTTATAAGATTGTTTTTTATTCATTTAAAGCAGATCCACATCAACAAATAACTGCATTTGTGATTGTAATTGAGAGGTGGATAATGCCAGGACTTTTTGTCTATTCATTCAGTGAAACATGAGTAGCAGATGTTTAAGGGGTTCAGGGTAGGAAAGAACAGCTGTAAACAAGTGTATTTATGGTAATAATTGTTTGTGTGTGTGTGTGTGTGTGTGTGTGTGTGTGTGTGTGTGTGTGTGTGTGTGTGTGTGTGTGTGTGTGTGTGTGTGTGTGTGTGTGTGTGTGTGTGTGTGTCTGTGTGTGTGTGTCTGTGTGTGTGTGTCTGTGTGTGTGTGTGCGTTTGTTTGCTTACATTGTGGGTACCAAATTGACGTTCCAATGAGGAGAATGGCTTATTTGCAGAAATGTTTGTGTGAGGGTTATGTTTATTGGATAGAAGTCAACAGAAATCCATGGGTCAGTGGGCTTTTCTGAAAATGGGCTTTATATTTTTTTATAAAGCAATAAACAACATATTTTACATTTTTATCACTTGACATTTCCTCGAGTGTTTGTGTTGGTATATGAGCTGTATCGGTTGTCTGTTAAAGGTTGATACATGCTTGAGGCTCCATATAGAGCTTCAGTTCCCTGCTGAGAACACTGTGTGTCAGAGGACAGATCACACACTCACACACAAGCATACCTCCTTACTTACAGCCATATTTCCACAAGAGTCAAATGTAAAATACAAATGAAAATGAGAAAAAAATACTTTTTCAAATATATTGAATAGAAAACAGTTATTTTAATTTGTAGTCATTTATTACTGTTTTTACTGTTTTTTTGTTTATTTATATTTGTGTTTTCTTCTAATGGGAGCTGCCATGTTGAGATTAGGGATGTAACAGTATGAAAATTTCATTTTACGATTATAGTGACCAAAATTATCATGATTATCAGTATTATCACGGTTTTGTTAAGAAGAGATGAAAATGTTCAAAAAGAACAGATATGCACACTGAAAACATTTCAACAAGTTTTATATTTGGAAATCAACAAACAAGAAATAAAAATATAGCTGCAAGCAGCGATGACGGGCCCAAGCCGGTGGCACCGCCACCCCAGTGCCTTTAGGGTAACTGTGCACGACAGGCAATATGAAGTTAAATCCGGTAAATGTAAAAGAACTATATCAAAGTTGTCTGAATACACCACATTTACTGCATCAGCTAGTACAGCCAGCTACAACAGCCACATCCATGAGATCATTTAAATTAAATGGATTTCATGTCATAAGATGTCATAGGTCACTTTGAAATTAGTGCAAAGTTATCTTTTGCAGCTCAAAAATTATTTTGTTCATAAATACAGTATTTATCTCAATGTCTTTTTATATTTTTATTAATCAAATTATTAAACTAATTATATACTATGTGTCAGTGCAATTCAAATATGTTAATCAAACTTATTGAAGAGACAAGGCCTAATACAGTTCCTGTCCTTTAATGCAGACCAAAGCACACAGCAATGGAAGGGTTAAACTCTTATCAGAGTGTAACTGTGTATCTGACAACTGACACTCCCCCGACACTATATATATATATATATATATATATATATATATATATATATATATATATTTTTTTTTTTTTTTTTAAGGGGCTAGACTAAGAGAATTTTACTTGCCCGACCTGGGGTGTGTTTCCCAAAACCAACTATGGTCGCATGTTCCGTCATTACCAATAGAGTTCAATGGAAATTGCGATCATAGTTGGCCAACAATGCTTTTGGGAAACGCACCCCTGATTAGAACAAGGAACATTTTTTAATTCAAATCTAATTAGGGAATCACTAAAACGAGAGAATGATTCTGATTTTATGACATTTATTCTAAGCTGCGATCGATAGTGGATAATAAATACATTACTGATGGTAACAATGTTGCGTCCTATATTAGATCTCAGTTGAATCGTGCAGTCAAGAAACTCAAGTTCAAAATGCTGACACTCAAACAGATCCGAGGACTGGTTTGTCACGATAGATCTAAAAGACGCATACTTCCATGTCTCCATCCTCCCTCAGCACAGGAAGTTCCTGAGGTTTTCTTTCGGGGGCAAAGAATACCAATATCGGGTACTTTCATTCGGACTAGCTCTATCACCCCGAACGTTCACCAAATGCGTAGATGCTGCTCTGGCCCCGCTCAGGCTGCAGCGCATACTGTACGCACTTTGAACTACATAGACTACTGGCTGATTCTAGCAGAGTCAGAGCAATTGGTTCGGCATCGAGATGTTGTCCTCGCAAACATACATAAATTGGGGTTGAGACTGGATGCCAAGAAGAGTGTGCTTTCTCCACAACAGAGAACCACTTTCCTTGGTGTGGTTTGGGATTAAGTCACGATGCGAGTCGTTCTATCGCCCGCTTGTGTAGCTGCTATCCGCACAGCCATGAAAGAGTTAAAGCTAGGCCAGTCATGCACTGTGAAACAGTTTCAGAGGCTTTTAGGCCTCATGGCAGTGGCGTCCAATGTGATACCCTTTGGCCAACTGTACATGAGACCTTTGCAGTGGTGGCTCAGGACCAAAGGGTTCTCCGGTGCGAGGCCGGTGGCGTGAGTGTTAATGAACCTCACCTGTGAGATGCACCGGTCTCGCATCTCTCACAGAGGAGCGGAAGCATAAAGGAGGAGCGACGACTGTGAAGATCGAGAGACCGGTGCGTCTCACAGGTGTCATTCATTAACGCTCACACCACCAGCCTCGTGCCGTTCTCTCACAACCCTCAGCCTCGTCCTGCTCGCCACAAAGACGCTGCGTCACTTTGCCATACTCCCTGTATTCCTGTGATCGACTTGCTTCGGCTAAATCGAAGCTAACGCCGGTCAGACCGGATTTGCTTTTATCCTTTCCTGGTCGTGACGTCACCCGCCCGTGACGCTCACACTCTTGATAATTCTTTCTTTCTTTCTTTCTTTCTTTCTTTCTTTCTTTCTTTCTTTCTTTCTTTCTTTCTTTCACTGTGACGCATTATTCAGGAAATTCCCACATTTCCATTTTGGAATTACATCCAGCTACTGTTAATTCTTATGTCATGTTCAATATAGATCATATTAAGGGTGTATGACATGAAGGTGTGTGTCTGTGAGTGAGTGATTTCTTAAAAGATGTGTCCGTGTGAGAACCATGTGATCAGAAATTAGGTTGCCCTTCTCACAGTATATCATAGCTTCTTAGTCAGCAACACCATGAAAGTCTCCCTGTGTTAGTGAGCTTTTGTCTTCGAGTAGTCAACATGCTTACACAACATGTTTGTCAATGAGTTCACTGCTAACCTTAGAAATATGTTCTTAAGTTTATATGTCTGTAGGGATGGAGTCCCTTTTGTATGTATACTAAGACTCCATATTATTTTAATGATCTGTATGCTTTCGTTAGTATACGTACAGTACCATTCAAAAGTTAAGGGTCGGTTTTGAAAGAAGTATTTTATGCTCAACAAGGCTGTATTTATTTAATCAAAAATACAGTAAAAACAGTAATATTGTGTAATAGAATTGAACATTTCTGTTCTGTTTGTGTAAGCAAATTAAAAACACCTGATCAAGCTCATCAAGTCCTTCAGGTCTATTTGAAATCTACAGGTATGTGTGTTGGAGCAGGTTGGAACTAAACTCTGCAGGGCTGCACTTAAAAAATAAAAACGGAAAATGTACTGGTTATTTTCTGCCAGGATATTATCCAGTAATTGTATCTAATTTTCCGTTAATCCTTAAAACACCTGTAAAATACCAATACGGAAAATTCCTTCATATTTATACAGTACATTGTGCCCTATTTTATGGACTTTTTGTTTTTTTACAGTGTGTGGCCCTCTAGGAATTACGTTTTGCACCCCTGCTGTATGATTTCTAGAGCTGATAAAGGGCATTGTGTTCAGCCAATTGATGTAAGCTTGGTTATGATTGATCATCCATGACTGCTAGGATTAACATGATACAATTCATATCATGTATGACCATGTATATCATGTATACCAGCTTCAGATTGCATCATAAATTATTTTGCCTAAAAACAAGTACTGTTCAAACTAGGGGGGGGGTAATCTTTAGGCACCTTATGATTCAATCCGAGTCCGATTCTGGGAGTTATGATCCGATACCAAAACAATCTACTTTTCTTGATCTACTTTTTACTGACTTCAGAGATAAAATGTGTTATTTATGCATTTTGTTGTGCTGATTTGTCCCGTATTGATTTTAAAATATTAGTTGTAACTTTTAGAGCTTTATATGGTCAGGCCCCTCAATTCATTGCTGATTTGCTATGCACATACTCCCCAGGCCATGCACTTCGATCCTCAGGCCAGAGTCTGTTAATGGTCCCAAAGACTCGCTATAAAACCCGGGTAGACCTGTCCTTTCAGGCTGTAGCCCCCAGACTGTGGAACGCCTTACTTTGTTCCTCCGTGTGGCCGACTCGGTCGATTATTTTAAAAGGCATCTCAAGACACTGTTATTTAGACAAGCATTTAGTTAACTGGGGTTTATTTTGGGCTCTTTAAAAGTTGTAATTTTTACTGATTGTATACTGTTTTATTTTGTGGTTGCACTTTGTAAAGCACTTTGTGATTTTATCTGTGAAAAGTCCTCTATAAATAAACTTTACTTACTTACTTAAAAAACATAAAATCTTATTTTTTTTATTTTTAAAAACTTTTTTTAAGTACTTAATTTTCAAAATTACAAATTTAAACATTTGTATGTTAAAAATAACTAATATACTTCAAAACATAAAACATATTTGACTGGATCTATGAATAAATCTATGAATAATTCTTTGTTCCTCTTAATTATTTACTACTTGCTTTTAAGTCATTTCTGGTTTAAATTTAGATCCCTTCCCTTATTACTCACTTTTCCTCCGCCATTCAGTCAAGGGTCTTACATACTGACCCAATAGCAACAATCAACCATTTAAAGCATTATATTCATTCTCACTGACCTAGACATAGTAAAGTTTGACTATATTTCAGCATTTTGTCGTAGACCAGTGTTATCATTTTTTTGTGCTGCTTACATTCAGGATTCTACGAGGAATAAAACGTTTAAAAGTACAGCATTTATTTGAAATAGAAATTTATTTATTTAAAAAATCACGACAGAGTTCCCTTTCGAGAGGTCTCTCCTATTGCGTAAGTAGCTTACGCTATGGGAAAACTCCTTTTCTCGAGAATATTGAAGTCTTTATGTAAAACGCATTGCAGCTGCACAGCTGACAGCAATGAACGAAGGTCATTGGCTGTGCTGCGGCAACTTGCTCGAACCAATGACGGGGCGACTCTGAATGCGCGACCAATGAGCGCGCTTCGCGCCCGCGCGCGTCAGAGCCCGCCAAGATGGGCGTGGCCAAGAGCTATTTATTGGGCGCCCCGTCATGAGAGTTCTTTAGATTTAATCTCCTTCAGCGAACACCTTCTTCGCTGGATCCTCCGGATTATAGAAGTCTTCGCCGCCGTCGAAAAGCATACCAGCGGGATTGCTACGAGGACGTCGGCACCTTCAGCCGCCTTCGAACGCCATCCTACTGAGCCATCCGGCGTGCCACACACGCAAGTATCTTTACATCTGTTCGCCCCGCGACACTTGTAAAAGAGCAATTTTCTGAGGCGTTGTTTCAAATGCCTTCCTGCGCGTCGTGCAGAGACCTTCTCCCGGACGGGGATCGTCACATCATCTGCGCTCGCTGCCTGGGGTAGGACCACGCAGAAGCTGCTTTGACCAAGGGCGGATGCCCGGAATGTGATGACCTGGGTCTCTCCGCACTGCGGGCTCGCCTCGCCGCTTTCGCCGTGAGCGAGCCCATCGCCGCCACCCCTCTGTTTGAGCCGCGCACTAAGAAAAAGCGCCGCTCACAGATGCTTCCTGAACCGGAGCTCAGTGACGTCACGCCGAGCAAGTCTCCGCGTGCTTCACCGCCACTCTTGCCTTCCCCACCGCCGGTTCAGTTCACCCAGCCGGACCCACACCCCTCTAGCAGAGCGGTGGGCCTTGTGACTTTCGGCGCGTCCGAGGATGATGGGGGAATGGATGACAGCTTGTCCATCGACGCTGCATCGGACGACTGGCCGGGCTCCACTCTCGACCCCGCCCCGTCGACGCTAGCTAGCACGAGCGGGGGCTCCACCATGGATACGGAGATTATCCGCGTCCTCTCGAAGGCCGTAGAGGACCTCTGGCTCGATTGGTCTTCTCCCGAAGAACCAACCCGAAGCCGACTGGATGAGTGGTTTCTGCAGGGGTGCCAGCAGGCCCCTCGGCAAAGGCCTTCTCCCTTCTTCCCGGAAGTTCATGACGAACTCACCAAGTCATGGAAAGCCCCACACTCTGCGCGTCTGAAGCCTTCTTTTTCTTCGTCGCTCTCCTCTGTGGACGGCGCGAAGGAAAGAGGCTACGAGGGAACGCCGCCCCTCGAGGAGGCCGTGGCCAATCATCTCTGCCCGCCCTCCACCACCGGATGGAAAGCCAAAGCTTCCCACCCCTCGAAACCCTGCCGCACTACTTCTGCTCTCGCCGGTCGCGCCTACGCCGCGGCCGGCCAAGAATCAAGAATCAAGAATCAAGAATTTTTATTGCCAAGTAGTGTTGTGCACATACAAGGAATTTGCTTTGGTAATAAGGTGTTACCGAGGCTGCTATATTCAGCGCCAACTTGAGAAAAACAAAAAAACAGCATGACATGAGGAGAGGTGAGGAGAAAAAAAAAGCGACCCCCAGACTATGCTCCTGTAAGGAGAACAGTCTGGGAACAGGAAAAAACACCTCAGCAGCATTAGCACATAAACAGTACACTCTACAAACAAGACATTGCAACATGGTGGGGAGTGGGGGATGGAGGTAGTCCAGCCCAGGCAAGCAGCATCCGGTCCTGCAGCCATTATGGCGCTGGTCACAGACCCGCCTGTCAGACTGGGGGTACGAAGCGGCGAAGGCGTGGGATGGGGTGTGGGTTAGGTGCATATCTGTGTATGTGTAAGTTCATGTGTGTGTAGGCCTGGAGAGAGTCGCTAAGCCAGCACCATAATCTAGGAGCCTCAGTCCGCAGGATTGTCATAGCGATACACAGCAAGTTGCCATGGAGACAACCTTGATCATGTCCCAGGCAGAGTCAACAATCAGCAGGTGTCTGAGGAGTCGGGGAAGGAATGCAAGAGCGGCTCACTGCAGTGCTCTTCCGGGAGAGTTGTTGTTCCAGCAGCGGCCTTGGCCAAGGCCAGTGCTGGTAGGGGGGTGCCGAAACAGATAAGATTGGGATTGTTTGGTCTTCGGGCGAGTAGCCGCATTCAATTTATGCAGGCTATTCTCCTGGTCCGTTTTGGTCTCTGAAACGATCCATTTGCCTTTGCAAAGCTGTGAGCTTCTCCATGATGTTATCCATATTGTGGTTCATAGACCGCAGCGCAAGCTGCATCAGCGCTTCACTCAATGGCGGTACTTCAAGTGTTCCAAGCTAAGCTTCTCTGCTCTATGGACGAGTCTGGCCCCGAACCCGAAGCCTTTAAGGACCTACGCAGCGCAACTGATATAGCTCTGCGAGCCACGAAGGCCACCGCCCAGTCTATTGGCCCCGCCATGGCTAATTTGACTGTTCTCGAGCGCCATCTGTGGCTGACTCTGACGGAGATGAAGGACGCGGATAAGGCGCCGTTTCTCGACGCGCCTATCTCCACCAGCGGGCTGTTTGGACCGGCGGTTAAAGGTTTCGCCGAACGCTTCACTGAGGCCCAGAACGCTGACGCTCAACGCCGCTCGCGCTCCCACAACCACAAGCCGCCTCCTGAGCGACGGGGTCCTCGGCCCAAGATTGTGCTGAACCCTGAGCCTCGAAAGCCGTCCTAGCCACAGGAATGAGAAGAGAGAGTGCGTGTCTCGCAAAAGCCGGACCACTATCTCATTACCCAGTCCCCTTACAGGCGGCTGGAAATGTCCATACAGCAGTCAATGGGCCAGTCACAGAGCTCGCTCACCTGCAAACAAACGCCGTTTTTACGGCGACGCACAGAAAACACAAAAAGAGTCTTTTTCTGCCTGTGTGACTAAGGGTTCACATGTCCACAAAGTGTGCATTCCCAGATACTGTCAAAACAGTGCCAAATTCATTCCCAGCTCAGGCTGCGCGCCCCATGAATGTAGATCACGTGCCTACGGTCATGTACGCAACACTACACACAAGCACTGTTCACACAGTTATGAATTCATCTCCAGTAAAAGCGGGAAACATTATAAAAGTGACGCGTGTGCCTACCACTGTTTATGCACCCCCACTTATAAACACTGTCCTTACAGTGTCAAACACAACCCCAGCTCAGGCTGCGAGTTTTACAGACATAGCGCGCGCTGTTGTAAGCACACACGCGCCCATTCACTCAGCTGCTCAGCGTGCGACCGCGCCTCTGAGAGCTACGAGCTCAGGCGATTCGCTGGCTGGGTGCCTACGTCACAGCGGCCCGCCCCTTCGCCTGTATTCAGCCCATATCTGTACACGCAGCTGCATGGGAAAACATTCCAGATATGCCGAAATGGGTATTGAATATAGTAAAGCACGGATACTCGCTCCAGTTCGCTCGCAGACCAACACGTTTTACGACTGTGGTCGAGACGAAAGTGAGAAAGGAGTGTTCACAGGTTCTACGCACCGAGGTGCACAAACTAATAGAAAAGGGCGCTGTGGAAACTGTTCCCCCCTCTGAGCGAGGCAGGTTTTTACAGCCGCTATTTTCTCGTCCCGAAAAAGGATGGTGGTCTCCGCCCCATCCTAGATCTCAGACACCTGAACAAAGCACTAATGATTCGCTCGTTCAGAATGTTAACAACCAAGCATATCCTCGCGCAAGTACGCCCAGGAGATTGGTTCCTCTCAGTGGATCTGAAAGATGTACTTTCACATTCCAATAGCGCCTCATCACAGGCCGTTTCTGAGATTCGCTTTCGAGGGACAGTCTTACCAGTACACAGTACTTCCGTTCGGCCTGTCCCTGGCTCCCCGTACATTCACGAAATGTATGGACGCAGCACTTTCCCCCTTGAGACGAAGGGGAGTGCGAATACTGAATTATCTCGACGATTGGCTGGTCCTAGCACAATCAGAGAGTCAGTTAATAACACACAGATCTTGGATTATCAGCCATTTAGAATGCCTGGGTCTAAGAATCAATTTTGCAAAAAGCATACTATCTCCCAGCCAGAGGATTTCTTTCCTGGGAATAGTTCTAGACTCGATGCAAATGACAGCGCGTCTCTCATCAGAGCGCGCGCTCACCATCCGGCGCCTTGCAACATCATTCAGGGCGGGCGCGCGCGCCCCCGTCAAGCGGTTTCAGAGGATGCTCGGTCTCATGGCCTCAGCATCGGCCGTACTCCAGCTAGGATTGTTGCATATGCGCCCTCTCCAACGCTGGCTCAAGAGCCGCGTCCCTACCCACGTGTGGCGTTCGGGCCACTTTTTAATCAGAGCGAACCACGGCTGTGTAAAAGCCCTGACGCACTGGAAAGCCGCCGACTGGTACCAGTCAGGCGTGAGTCTGGGTGTGAACACAAGGAGAAAGCGCCTACACATAAACTGTCTGGAGATGAAAGCGGTCGCTTTGGTTCTCAGAGCCCTGCTTCCACATCTAAAAAATGAACACGTCCTGGTCCGGTAGTGTCGTACATAAGTCGCCAGGGTGGACTCAGGTCGAGCTCCATGCATTCAATGGCCAGGAGACTCATTTTATGGTCCCAGCCAAACTTGCGCTCGCTGAGAGCAGCGCATGTGCCAGGCGCCCTGAACCAGGGGGCAGACATGCTATCCAGAGACAAGATTCTCCCAGGAGAATGGGCTCTCAACCCGCTGACGATTCAATGGTTATGGAAAACCTTTGGCAAAGCGGAGATCGACCTCTTCGCCTCCAAGGAGAACGCGCACTGCTCTCTTTTCTTCACGAAGAGCACGGACGCGCTCGCCCAGAGCTGGCCGAGCCGCCCCTTATATGCCTTTCCCCCGATCGCGATGCTGCCACAGGTCATCAGTCGGGTCAGAGAGGAGAAAAACGCAGTGCTTCTGATAGCCCCACTCTGGAAGAACCAAACATGGTTTCCAGATCTGATGCAAATGCAATCTGCACCACGGCCGATTCCACTGAGGCCAGACCTCCTCAGTCAGGCCAGCGGGATGATATTTCATCCCCGCCCCGATCTGTGGGCCCTTCATGTATGGCCCCTCAACGGGTTCCCAGGAACCTCACGAGCGGAGCGCTAAAAACCATCGCTGAGGCGTGGGCGCCCTCCACGAGACGCTTATATGCCCAGAAATGGAAAGTGTTCAGTGACTGGTGTAATGCCAAGGGCCTGAACCCTGAGACATGCGAGATTACGAACGTACTCGCTTTTCTACAAGGGCTTCTGGAGGCGGGCCGCACCCCCTCCACGCTCAAAGTATATGTGGCGGCCATCACAGCGTCACACAACCCTGTAATGGAACGTCCATTGGGAAGAAACGACCTAATTATTCATTTCCTAAGGGGCGCTAGGAGGATGAACCCTTCACGGCCCCCCTCAGTGCCGATCTGGGACCTAGCTACTGTCCTAGACGCTCTTAAAGGGCCCCCGTTCGAACCACTCCGAACCGTGCACCTTAAACAGCTCTCGCTCAAGACTGCGCTCTTGCTGGCACTCGCCTCGGTCAAGAGAGTGGGCGACCTGCACGCGTTTTCGACAAGCGCTGCCTGCCTAGAATTCGGACCTAACGACTGCAGGGTCGTCCTTAGACCGAAACATGGGTATATTCCTAAAGTGCTCACCACTCCCTTCAGAGCACAGGTTATCTCCCTAACTGCGCTATCGTCTCCAGCAGACGAACACAACGCTAATCTACTCTGCCCCGTTAGGGCTCTCAGAGTGTATTTGGAGCGTTCTGCCCTATTCAGACAGGCAGAACAACTGTTTGTATGCTTTGGCGGCCGTACGCAAGGTTCCGCCGTTTCAAAGCAGAGAATCTCTCACTGGATAGTTGAGGCTATAGCGCTGGCTTATGAAGCTAAGGGACTTCAATGCCCCTGTGGAGTCAAAGCGCGGGCGCGAAGCGCGCTCATTGGTCGCGCATTCAGAGTCGGTCCGTCATTGGTTCGAGCAAGTTGCCGCAGCACAGCCAATGACCGAGCTTCCTTCGTTCATTGCTGTCAGCTGTGCAGCTGCAATGCGTTTTACATAAAGACTTCAATATTCTCGAGAAAAGGAGTTTTCCCATAGCGTAAGCTACTTACGCAATACTCGTTCCCTCCTCTCAGGGAACCGAGGTTATGTTAGTAACCGAGTCGTTTTCTGTAAATATTTCTCTTGCTCTTTCTGTCCATCTTATTGTGTTTATTCTCTCTGCACTCTAATTCTTTTTAGATCACTTTTGCTTCTATCCTGTAAATGCCAGTCAAAGGTACTCTGTCTGATAATGGTCTATTACCCAGCAGCTCTCTATTGATCGTGTTCAGAGTGTTGTTATATCAGCTCTAGTACATTCTCAGGGTAGCAGCCAGACTGTCTACCCTTATAAAACCCCTTTACTGTAAACTCAACAGAGATGCGTGTGTGTGTGTGTGTGTGTGTGTGTGTGTGTGTCTGTGTGTGTGTGTGTGTGTGTGTGTGTTAGTGCATCTTTTTAAAGGTTATATATCTTTTTAAGGTTTTATGGTGAGCTGGCAGGTCCTCATATAAGTTGCTTGATATTACTTGGAATGACAATATAACAAGTTCTGGTTTGGTTAGAATTTAAACAATTTAGGTAACACTTAACAAGAATGTCTAATTTGTTTATAAAAATGCAATTGTTCATTGTTTATTCATGCTATTTCAAAGTTATCCAAGTTGTTTTTTGAGCTCCGCGGTAGTAGGCTTCTACTTGACAGTCAAAGCATCATTACGTCATGAAAGTGTGGACTCGGAATGGTTTTCATGAAAAATTTCTTACATACTCCTCTTTCCCATGTGTGTCTCGTCATATCCGTAAATTGAGAACAGTTTCTCCAGCTACTTTGATGCGTGTGTGGTGTGGGAGTGCCATAGATTTGTTGTCACAACGTCGGAAAAAGGTTGACATGTAGCATATTACATCTCAAACCCAAAAAGAGAACGTGACAGAGCTCGTAATTAAACGAGAATCAATATTGGCTTGGCGTGTCCGAGATGGCGAGAACTGAGGGATTTGAAATGTTGTGAGAACCGCAGAGATGGCGTTTTTATTATTCGGCAGGTGAGTAGGGTATTTTACTGAACAGATAAATTGCCATATGTAGCATTCTAACAGAGTTCAGTCACTGTAAAGCATTATCTATCGTGAAGGGTCATTTCATTATGGGTTGTTGAAGCGCTGTACTGGAATTTTTTTCAAGGAAGATTAATGCATATAGCTTCAGTACCATCTTCAGCTAATCAGCTTGAGACCCTTTCCATCCATTATATCTCTTGAAGGCAGAGTATGTAAGTTTCGCTGCTAGAGGTCGCTTATTCAAAACAAAATGAGCATGGAATCATGGGAGTTGTCGTGGGAGAGCCTGGGACATTTTACGCTGCAGTTTTTATTAGGCCGCAGTCAGCCGCTCCTTTCATTTTGTTGCTTATGTTTATTACGATTAAAGCTACATTTAACATCTGCCTCCTTCCCTGAACTTTGTTACAGTTACAACCAATCACCTAAATACACATTTTATTTATAGCCTACTATATATTTTATAAATATTATTTATTCTAATAAAACCGAATTACTGAATAACTGAATTACTATACTCATACAGGTCACTTTATCTAACGAATTAAAATTGTGGGGTATCGCATCTCTGTTTGTCATACTAAATGTTTGAGTGTGTTGAACATTATAACGTTACTTGGCGCGTTCGTTCAATGGCTGCTATGAGACGATTGTTGCACATTGCCGTAAGCTAGATCGATTACTGATTATACTATTTAAGCCACTTCACAAAGTTGTGTTGTCTCTGAGGCACGGTACAAGCATGTGTCACAGATCGAGAAAGACCCAAAAGCGAAAGCTGGTTAACAGGTTTATTGGAAATAGAATAAATGTCAACACAAGCTGTCTGCCGATCACCGGCCGTCTTGGCGGACGCAGAACAGGATAACGAAACCCAAAGACCAGGCTGCAACCCAGGCAGAATGAAAGGCACAGGTAGTCGCGGTCAAGAAGTGTACACGCTGGTAATGACGAGTACAGACCCCACTAGGCAGCAACCGCAGCACAGAGAGTCAGGCTTGACTCAGGATAGCAGGTGAAATCTCTCGTCTGACATACACACAGGACAAGAATAAGCAGCAGTAGCCTAATCCTCAAAGATGATGCACCTGCAACGGGCATGAACGAACAAACAATAAACCGACAAAGAAGGGGGAAGGACACAAGATCTAAATAGCCAGAAAATCAGGGCAAATGAGAAACAGGGGTGAGAAGAGCAGGAGCGTGAACGCTGATTGAGAATGAGCAGCTGTGCGAGAGCGCACGTGAAGGAGAGGGAGAAGAGAAACAAGCAGAGGAATAAAACTAGACTCCTGACAGCATGTTATTCGCTGTAAATCAAGAAAAGGAGAGATTTTTTCTGTCAATAAAACATAATATATTAAAGCATCTTTCGTGTTTCAATGGTATCTATGGAAGTAAAACTGGGTAGCGTCATTGACAGCCGACGCAATGGCTTGGGCTGTTACACTGGTTAAAATAGCTGATTTCTCTGGATTTAAACATTGTTGGAAACATTTGAGATAATGCAAGTACACTAGTCAACAAAATATATAGCACTCTGTTTTAGTGGTTTTTGGATATTTTAATCCAACAATCTTAGATATTGTGCCTTTAAGTCTAGTGGTGAATGTTTTATCAGCTGTAGGATAATCTCTCTCTCTCTTTTAGTTGTGAGAATGAACCAAAACAGTATACAACAAAAACAATGTTCTTCCACAAAATGCATGCAGTTTTGTTTTTCAACCGCTAAAGGGGGCAAAAGTCACCTAGTGTAGCTTTTAATAAATGGTATCTTTATTGTAAAGTTTTTCCAAAATAAATAATTTTAAATGATCATTATTATATATCTGCATCATCTCTTGCATGCAATAATTTAGACTTGTCCCTCAGTTCACTGACACAAATGTGTGTCATTTGATTCAGGTTTTACAGAATGACCATTAGCTTAAGGAGGAAAGCGTGTGACTGATGCAATATCTTGGCTCATGGTCTTCAAACAGCATGTGTGTACATTTGAGATATTTTGAGGTGTGTGTGTATGTGTTTGGGGGTGTTTGAGGGCACAGGGGGGAGTAATACAGGCAGATGGCCTTTCCCTCCTCTCTCATCTGCTACAGTCTGGGTGCCAGATAATATCTTTCACACACACACTTCTAAATGGAGGAGTGTGTGACAGTCATTCATCGAGCATGTGCACAGATTTGATCCTGTATTCTGCATTAGAATATGTTAGAAATGGAGCATGTGGTTACTTTTCTTTAAATAAAGGGCATGAGACATTTAGTCTTTAAACTATATCTCAAGGTATCATGGATTTCTGTCATAGCATTTGGTTAAATCCTGGCACACAAACATGCTCTGATTCAGCTGAACATTTGTACTTTTTTTATTTTCATCTGGCATCAGTCATTACTCCAGTCTTCAGTTACACATGATCCTTAAGAAATCATTCTAATATGCGGAAACTTTTCTAATCATTATCAATTTTGAAAACGATTGCTGCTAAGTATTTTTGTGAAAACTGCAATTCATTTTGTTCAGGATTTTTCAGTGAATAGAAAGTTTAGAAATAGAAAGAACAGAATTGATTTGATGTAATGAATTCTGTCAGTTTATATCTGCTGAAAAAAGTATTTCTTCTTTTGCAATCATTTTTTATGTTTGTTTCGTATACAGTACTCCCTGTGGAACTGGCTCTTATTTAAAATCAATATTACTGTGAGCATTAAATCATGGCTATTGAATGTTGTACAGTGTTTCTGGACTTTTTGTGACACTTTGGGCACTGTTTGTCTCTCAGCAGAAGATTAATATCATACACAACTTGCAGAAATTTCACACTCTCGCTTGCTCTCTCATTCTCACTTGCCTCCTCCATCTCTTATTGCCTCACTAATTCACAAATGATTAAACACACCCACATTACATTACGGCCATGGTCTTGTCAACACGTAGTTTCTTTATTACTTTTCTTTAATCCAGATTTACAGTGTTTCATAGTATGATATCTTAAGATCATTGTAAGCCTGTGGAGCCTTTTTACCTCCATACTTTTTGTGACTTCGCTGCTCACTCGGTTAGCTTCTCTCTTTTCTCTCTGTCCTAATGAAGGGGGTTGGGATTATCCTTCTCACCTGACTTTAAATTCCCAGTGTAATTATAATCCATGAATCCTGCTAATCTCAGTCCCACAGCTGGATGGACATCTCCAGTCCTCCTCAACACTTGTTGGGATGGCACTGAAAAGTACACTGTATGTATTAAGAATATCTGTAATGAAGAAAAAAAAAAGAACATGATAGAACCAGACTATTATTAATTATGTGGCAGTGGTAATGTTTGTATTTCGGATATCTGTTGAGTTTAGAAAGTATAAACTATTATGTACAATATTTTCTGATCACAATTACAACAGACTTAAGTAAGAAAGATGTGTGCATGTGTACAATATTGCATCCCACATCTGCAGGCTGTCTGCACCTGGGTGCTGAGGCCACACACACACACACTTTTTCAGAAAATTCGTTTTAACATTTTACTTCTCACTGTGTGTGTGTGTGTGTCAGATATGGTTTTATGTATGATGGTTGGGGTCTGTAATGATAAATTCCTTGTAGAAGCATGATTCTGGGTCACACGCTGCTGTTCTGCCTCCAGAGACCCACAGACACACACACTCGCAAGTTCATGCATGCCGGCACACATTAACTGCTGCCCCTCAGAGAGAACAGGAGAGAGTTTAAAGCACTTCCAGCTGCCCGAACTCACATGAACTATTCAGTACATCTCTGATTGACTCATTAATTGACTGATTAGTTGATTGGCTGATTGTAGACTTGCTAAATTAGTTAATTAATAATAATCATCAATAATTATCATAATATTGTAAATTGACAATACATAATCTGTGGAGGTTATATAAATCTTATTATTATTATTATTATCATCAAGTGTCATAACTTGTGCGTTGCTGTCACGATATATCAGTTGTGTTTGTTATCAGTTGTCATCGTCATCGTCATCATCATCTTTGTGTATTCCTGCACCCTTGCTGACAGCTGCTAGCTTCAAGTCAACATGAACTGTCATTTGTAACCTTTTTTATTTTGGTGATATTACATAATTGTGACAAATCTGACTTTTTTCCCCTTCTTTTTTCCTCACAATTCTGAGAAGAAAAATCTGAATTGTAAGATCTCACTCGATATTCAGCCTTTTTCCCCTCAGAATTGCGACTTTATATCCAGCAATTGACTTTTCTTTTCTTTTTTTTAGTTGTGATATAAACTAACATATGAACTTATAAGATATGAACTCACAATTGTGAGAAAAAAGTCAGAATTGAGATTTTGCCCCCTATGAACTGCATATGTAAATATTATGTAGACCTATATTTCACATCAAATTAATGCATTAATAGAACGGTAATCGTCACAGGTTTCGTCAGTCCAGTCTATCTATTTAATGGCTTGAAACCATAAAAGTCTGCATTTAGCTTCAAAGGGCGTCTTTGACTGTAGTATGCTGTAAAAATGAAGACCTTTTTTTTTGCATTCCGATTCTGGCATCCAAAGACATTTTTTCTCTCATTCCGTGGATCTTGCCCGTTTTCCTCCACTTGTTACCACTGTTTTTCCGCCACCATAATGCGCACGTAGATGTGCTCCCAAATGGTCTATTTTTCTTTTTGATTTAAGATTACGGTGATTTGTTTGGAATAACTTGCTCTGATTAATCATCCACAATACGACCTGTACCATACATTAGGGAAGTAAATAGGGTCAATCAATAGGTTTTGATTTCATGTTTACTTTAACATTTTGCCATTTCAAATGTAACAAAGATGTGTTTGTTTATCTGTTTCAGTTACTTAGAGTCAGTAGTATTGAATCTCTCCACTAGGGTCCAGTGTGAGTCTGGATATCAGGCACATTCTGGTGATGTCATAATTTCTGATGTTTCTTAGCAGTCACTTTGTGTTTAGCGCTGGTCACCTCATTTCCTCTGAGTCTGACATAGACCTTTCCCTGCCATGCCTCTGCTTTACATGTAAGAAGACTGCTGTAGACGGGCATTAAATTTCACATTTTCAGCAAACGCAGTGTCACAAACAACATCATCACTAATAACAAACATACATCCAGACACAGTACTGACAGTCTTACACATCCCTCACTTACAAACTGAGTGAAAATACACACTTAAATACTGTATTGCTACATCTAGTCTGTGTTGGCATTTCGTCATGTTATCGTCATTTCGCAAAGCTCATTTATCTTTTTAGAATGTATAATGATGCCCTATTTCTGAAAGCATGGAAATCCTCCAGTGCCCATGGGTTTAAAGCAGGTGTAGCCCTTGTGAATACCTCTGTGTCTGACTATATTTGAGAGAGAGAATGATGACTCTCATACACTCTCCGTGATTGGCTGATGAGGTGGAGGTCATTGAGGGAAACCATCACCACGGTTACAGAACATCTTGAGCTCCTTCAGATCACATTCTTTTTACCCTCCTCCTCTGTTGCCATAGCAACGCCACCATCCCAGAACGAGGAGACCTGTGATGCACCCCAAAGCATCATGGGATGCCTCTCTGCATAATCAAAGTGTGTGTGTGTGTGTGTGTGTGTGTGTGTGTGTGTGTGTGTTCAAGTGCATGTCTACTTTATGTCTACATGTTTTACAGAGAGAATTCCATGAAACATGAAACAACAGCGTACATAAATAATCACAGCAAAACATTTTTTTTGCAGATGTGGTGTGTAACAGGAGTATTTGAGGGGTTTACAGAAGTAGTTATTAAATGTCCACAAAGCCTTTCAAAAGCATGTCCATGTTTCACACCCAAAATCAAATGAAAAGAACAAGAAATATTTTTTTTTTGCATAACATGATGTATGTTTTTAGTACTATTAAGATTTTTAGTTTTCAGACTATACATCTAATTTTCATTTCTCTAATGCAAAAACATTTTATTATATTATAAATATGAATAGATCACTAAAATATTATAAATTTGATAAAAGCAGTAATACTGTGAAATATTATTACAATTTAAAATAACACTCTTCTATTTGAGGATATTTTAAATTGTATATTTGTTTTAATTCTGTATATTTTAATTAAATAAATATAATTTTTAAATTAATACTATTATTTAAATTTGCATTTAAAATATACATACATCATTGGAGCATTTCTTATACATTAATTTATGCTATTTCTTATTACAATTTTTAATTATCATTGAGAATGTTTTTATGAGATTCACCTTTAAAAAAAAAGTTTGTTGTTGTTAAAATAATTCACTACTATTTTTAAATATATTAAAACTCTCTTGATGTAAGCTTTACAATTTGTATGCTTAAATCTCAGTAATGAACAAATGCAAGAGTAAAATAATGTTTTGTTGTAAATATCAAATTGTCAATGGCGGTTAGCTCTCCATATGCTCACACAGTATGTGTCTGTCTAACACACAGCTCTAGGCCACTCCCCTTTTCCATAAACACATACTGATAATACATGGAAAATAACAAACACCCAACGGTACATTCAACAGAACAGTATATTCAAACAGACACTAAGATACACACAGTGCAAGCACAGTATGTAAACAACACAGTCTGTGTCACTGTATAATGTGTGACACGCTTCATCCCTTTGTCAGAGGTACAGCTGGGGTGCGTGTTTACATGATGGTGCGGTGGCCCTAATACTGGGGGGAAATGCCCCCTAATCCTTTTTTAAGCTGCACCATGAACCCAGCATTCAGCCTAATAAAGCGAACCCCAGCAGTCCTAAACACACACGCTCTTTTTATTCAAAAAGGGAGTAGATAAGCATTCAGACAATACAAACCAAGCACATGAGGGTTTGCAGGCAGGGGGAGACTGCAGAATGGAGGGAAAGGGAGTCTGCCATAGTCCTATTTGCAAATGCATTGGAATCAGCTGCTATATTTGGACCCCCTAACACCTCATATCACTATTCAAAAGACCCCCACCCTCTGTGTTCTGTGTGTATGACAGAAAAAGATAGAGAGAGAATCAGAGAGGTAGTGGGAAAGCACATAAAACATTATATTTTTGTCCATGTTGAATGAAGATTGTAGCTGGTGCCCATTGGATAAATAGAAAGAGAGAGATCGTTTTGGACAGGATTGTGAAAGGAGAAGGAGACGCTGAAGGAGAGTTCAAAAGAGAAAGGAAGAACTGAGAAGGTTGGATTCAAAGTGACTGTAGTACCGGAGAGCTCTGTATCCTTGAATCCGTACTCACACACACGTCAGGTGGAAGTGTGTCTTTGAGCATCCTGCTGCCAGGGCATTTTTTACACGTCACATGACTGAATGGCACCTTGCTGGCCGCAGAGCTAAAGAAGTAAGTGATCGGGTTTCTGTGGGACTGCAGGAAAAATGGCGGTGGAAGAGGCTGCTGACTATTTTTCCTCCGTAAGTACTCTACAAATATGACTGGGAATGGTTGGGAAGTGTGTGTTGTTTTTAAATAGGTCTGTTGGGAATGGTTGGGAAAAATGTACGATTTGTTGGTTGGGGATGCTTGGGTCATTGTGTAAGAGACCCTGAAATGCTCTTGCTCTTTATCTGCTACACCTTGAGTCAGATTTTTTTTTTTTTTCAAAATTGTATTATTATTTTTATTAATATATTTCTCGAATACATGATATATTTGGCACCTTTGGTCATTTTAAACTCTCTGCTAGACCCTCTGCAGTTTAAATGGCGCAAAGTCTGCTCTATTGGTCTTGCTGGGCTCAGATTTCCAGATTTTGTTTGCAGAATCCTGCAGTGCTAAATGTCCTCCTCACAGATATAAGAGAATAACTGTTTGTTTGGAGAGTGGTTCTGTTGTCTATTGAGTTGTATCACATGCAAAAATAATATCTGGTTCATGTTTGTTAGTGTTAGAGCCGACATTCATGTTGGTCAGGCGCTCTAACTCTACCTTTGCTCTAGTGCTTTTTTACTGACCTTGATGCGTGTTTGCATGCATGGTAATATAAGCACAGAGTGATTGCTGTGCTCACTACTGTTCTATACCACTTTATCTATGTCATTTACCTAACAAAGCTAGTACATTCATGGCTGAATGATTCTACCTCTTTAAGCTGTTGTGACTGTGGGTCTTCAGTTTTATTGTGATGCTGAGGTTGGAAAGACATTGCAGTCCTGGATTTGGATCTATCTATCTATCTTTCTGTCTCTCTGTCTGTCTATCTATCTATCTATCTGGCCACCGACAGAATCTCAATCTACTTTAGCAGTAATAAATAGTGATAGATTATGTCAAATATTTAACTCTTTAAGTTACTATTTCTTCCCTTTTAAGAGTCCACATGAGTTGCTGTGTGCATGCAATGATAGTTTTTTATTGTGTTTTAGTTTCTTTTTCTTTTTTTAAAACAAAGTAGTAGCCCAGCAAACAAATTTAGGTTCTGGGAACGTTCTGGGAACGTTAGTTTTTGGTTCCCAGAACGTTCCTAGAACTTTCCCTTAACGTTAGGGGAACGTTCCCGGAACGTTTTCCTTACGTTATAAAAATGGAACCTAAAAATAACCTACATGGAACGTTCCTATAACGTTCTTGTTTGGTTCCCAAAAAAATAACCTCATGGGACCATTCGGGAACGTTAGGGGAACGTTCTAAGATTTTTGATATTGACTGTTATTTGTTATCAGCCATAATATGAAAATTATTACTAACTTGGTATCGGCCAGAGTTTCTAAATCTGTACTTATAACGGTGCTTCTGTACTTATAAACTTATAGTATATGGTGAATATCTAGATTTTAAATTAAGAACAATGGATATGAATCAGACACCAGTTGGTTTTAGGTATGTTTTAAAAATGGTTGAAGTGTGAATCAAAACGGAGGAGGGATTTTAAAACTATACAATACCGAACAGCTTCACTTGTGGCCATTATGCCCGACTCAGATGGTCTAAACTGACCAACATCATGGCAAAACCAACCACAACTGGTCCAATCCAACTGTAAATCACAACATGTTTTGCATTGTTTGACTGTAGCTGCGTATGATGATGCTGATGTTGTCTGTTCAAAGGACAGGCATGTGTGTGATTGTGTGTGTGTGTGTGTGTGTGTGTGTGTAGTCACCCTGTCTGCAGCCACACTGACGGTTAGCTTTGTTTTTTGCCAATCATGCAGTATTCGAGCTCACTGCTTATCTAGGAACTGAAGAGACACTGGGACAGAGAGGCAGAGACTGGGGTATTATTGGGTCAACTATTTAAATGCGCTCTTTCTCTTATTCTTATATGAACAACAGCTGTACGGAACTTAACATCATTTTAATCAGCTATGACCTTTTCTCTTCTTTCCTCATGTCTTCCTTTCAGTCCAGTATCTCTGATGTTTTAATAACAGCTGTACCCTAGATAATGTCTTATGTAAGATGTGTCTTGGTCACTGGGTGTGTGTGTTTGTGTGTCCGAAACTGTGTGTATGAGGTAGCACAGAGCGTTTGCACTGTACCATGTGTGTACTGTACATGGATAAAGTGTTCACAGGATTTCCCACAATGAAATATTGATGCTTACTATTTTAAAACAGAGAGGCCTTTCATATTGAGATGAATTATACAACGGGAGCATTTATAATGATTCAGAGCTCGACACTTGACACACAGGTTGATAACACCAGTGTCACAGGGAAATATTTATATACTTTAAAGTTTGGTGTTGGGGGAAGTATATCAAAAAACTGATCTTTGGTTAAGTCCTCCATGTCTGTGCAGTACATTACACTATAAACACCAAGAAACAGTAACATAAACCTGTAAATATAAAGAATGTTTTTTTAGCATTTACAGAAAACTACTTGTAAGACATGGCACCAGTTTTTCAAAGCGTAATCTTTACACAATGCCAATTAATGACGTTTGTGTGTGTGTCTGTGTGTGTGTGTGTGTGTGTGTGTGTGTGTGTGTGTGTGTGTGTGTGTGTGTGTGTGTGTGTGTGTGTGTGTGTGTGTGTGTGTGTGTGTGTGTGTGTGTGTGTGTGTGAACAGTAGGACAGGACTTTTTTTGAGTTTGCATTCAGTCATACATTTTTAGCTAGTTTCTCACAACCTTCCACAAAAACGTTTTACATACTGAGAAAATATTTATCTTCTGTGGTGACTGAAGTATGTATGGTTTTGTGTAATACTAAAGTGATACAAAAGAAGAAAGGATATGTTCTGATAGAGATAAATGTCTGAATGCAGTGGAAATTACCAAGGTGGAGTAAATAGTGCGTTTACGTTATGTGTGTTAAGGTTATATAAAGTTTAGAGTCAAATGTTTTATTGGTGTTCTGTGATGCTACTTTGTAGGTTGTATATGAATGTTTACATGTTTGTGCATTGTGTGAATGGTTTAAGATAGACTATGTTGTGTACTGTTAATTTTCCAGTGTGTCCTTTATTGTAATGCAACAGACTTAAGCACTGGTTAGCAGGTTCGGCATTAGTTTATGCTTTAATGTCTAAAGTTTAGGGGCACTAACACTATTACTGATATTTCTGTATTTTTGATCAAATAAAAGCAGCTTTGGTGAGCATAAAAGAAAAAAAACATGAATCAAAAACAAGAAAAAAGTCTTACGACCCCTAATGTTTGAACTTGTCACTGAGCAGGTTTTTTATCCAAAGCTTTTATTAAACTTATAGTACGGAGAATCCCATCAGAGTAATGAAGGGTTAAGACTCTTGCTCAAGGTCACTTTGATAACAGGACAGGAGGTCCTTCCTATTCAATGGCAACCCGTTCCTTTGTTTGACCCCAAAACACAATATTAGAAAGTCAGATTTTATCCAATAGCACTCACCATTATAGACACCAGCACTCACATTATGTTCTTTGTGACTATATATATATAAGTGGGTGTGGATGGGTGTTATTTTCCCAGACAGAATCCTCCAGGGAAGGAGTTATGGGTGACAAGCTGGAAAAACTCATTAACTCAGAGATAAGAGGGGAAATCATAAAAAAGAGCGCCACACACATAAAATGTCCTTTCTCTCACAGTCTTTTTTTATTGTGTATGTGTGGGGCAGAATTTGTTTACCGTAAGCATTACCCTCTGAGCAAAGGCATTTCTTGCATGTGATTTTAATCCATCATTTTATACCGCACAGACTGTAAGTGTCTTATGATACAAGCACACACACACACATTCTGGAAATGGAGGTTCTCCCAGCAGAATAGGTCGAATAAATGACTAGCTAATGAGCTTAGAGTTCATTATGAACTGTGAATCTCACAAAAGAACACCGTTACAAAAACACATCTGTCATTTTCTATGCAATATGTTGAGAGTTTTTGTCATTAGATGAATGTGCATAAATGATCATTTATCTCTGTGATATGCCAGCTTGGCCTCATCTTGTTAAACTCATATGAGTTACTTTTGGAAAGTAATGTTTCTTCCCAGACCTTCTTGCCAACACACACACACACACACACACACACACACACACACACACACACACACACACACACACACACACACACACACACACACACACACACACACACACACACACACACACACACACACACACACACACACACACACACACACACACACACACACACACATTGATGATAGATATGGGGAGGAGTTTGTCCTGGGTTTAGTTAGAACTAAATATAGCCGTTCATTTAGAGGAATTCCCCATGTGAGTGTGTATTTGAGATAAGCCTGTATAAAAAGAATGCGTGCTTATGTGTGAGTGAGGTAAACTCTACTGAAATTTTGCTGTGTGTCCTCTTCTGTCAACAGCAGTGTCCCTGAATCAAACTGAGGCTGACAAAAGAAGACACATTCACGAGGCACACGCATGCAAACACATCCTATTTTCTCGCCAAATCATGCACTCTTCCTCATATACGGCTGAGAAGAGAAAACTAATTCTGAGTGAGAGACTGAAAGATCAGAGGGAGAGTGGGCAGAAACCTGTGTCAGAATAATAGCTGTTATTTAGTGTTCCGTATCCGTTGATGAGAGACCAGGGCTGTTTTTGGCTGGATTTTCAACTGGAACGCTGGGATATCAGCTCAGCATTTGACTGCCAATGGTTCTAGGTGTTCGGTGAAACTTTGATCCTCTGTCACTCTACAATCGTAGCTTCTCTGTAGGACGTTGACTTGTAAACAAAAACTTATGTTACCCTGGATGTGTGTTTGTGGAGACAAATGGCACTGAGTAAAGATGGCGTTGGTATGAATTCTTTTTAATTCATTGCATTTCAATGAGCTGAAAGCTGTAAATATGTTTGGTTTGTTCATTTGACCTCAGTTGCCCTGAATTTGACCTTTAACCCTGTCTACAGAATAATAAACTTCTGCATTTTCTCCCATTACTTGCAGCCGGACAGCAATGCCAGTTACCTGCGGGCAGCGAGGGCAGGGAACCTTGAGAAAGTCCTTGACTACCTGAAGACTGGTGTCGAAATCAACATCTGTAATCAGGTATGAATTATTTCTGTTTCTATATGACAGGATGTAACAATATCGTTATCATGACTAAGAATGATGATAGTAAATTGTCAAATTTCCAGTGTGACAAAATCTAATTTCCATAAGTTGCTACTGTAGTTGTACTGTACATTTTTACTGTTAGAATTACACAGATGGTGTTCTTTATGTCTATATGACGTAGATAGTTTTGAACATTTTTATTTTATTTTTTGGGAAGAAATTAATATTTTTATTCAGCAAGGATGCATTAAATTGATAAAGTGTTAAGCAGTGTAGACACTAATAATGTTACAAAAGATTTCTGTTTCAAATAAATGCTGTTCTTTCATAAAATAATCCTGAAGATAATGTACAATATCACAGTTTCCACAAAAATATTAAGAAGCACAAATGTTTTCAACATTGATAATAATAAATGTTTATTGGTTCATGTGACTGAAGACTGGAGTAAATGCAATATTTTTCAATACTACTGTTTTTACTGAATTTTTTTCAAATAAGTGCAGCCTTGGTTAGCATAAGTGACTTCTTTCAAAAAGATCTTACCGACCCAAATTTTTGAACGGTAGTTTAATTTATGCTGCTGCCATTTTTAGGATGTGCTGATATTAAGGATTTGAAAACCAGAAAGCTTTATGGATTTTTAGGATTTGTGAATCAGAGAAATCAGTCTTTCTTAATCCCTCACAAAATTTTGCTTAGAGATCACTTAAGGAAAATGTCACAACTTGATCTATATATATATATATATATATATATATACAGTATATATAAATAGATATATAGATGTGTATATAGATATAGATAGATGCACAGAAGTGCATGAATATGACATGTGGGTGTATATTTCCATGCTGGTCCAGGCTGGTTTGTATTGTTATGCTGCTTGTAACCATAACCATCTTGTTCACTAGGAAAACTTGCATTGTGTGTTTCAGAATGGGTTGAATGCATTGCACCTGGCATCCAAAGAGGGGCATGTGGAGGTGGTGGCCGAGCTGCTCAAACTGGGTGCCGACGTAGATGCAGCAACCAAGGTCAATTTGACACACACACACACACAGCTTGAGGAGATGTTTGTATCTGTGTTTGATATCACATGGTGTTCTCTGCGCTTGTGAGCATGTTCACACTGGGTATAAAAAGCCTCTAGTGCTGCATTCACTCTGCAGGAATGAAGTGTGTGTGTGGAGGTAATTTACAGGCCAGCGGAAACAACACCTCTCTGGCAAAGGGGACGGAATGGTGGTGGTGGGATTCCAGTGGGACAAAACACCCCTTTGGATGGGGTGACACAAACAGGTGGTAGAGGATTAATCATGATATGCCACTCATTCTCTCTCGCTGTTGTTTCTGTATCTATTCTAATCTAATCCAGAAAGGAAACACGGCGCTGCACATCGCCTCCCTGGCGGGACAGACGGATGTGGTGAGAGAGCTAGTGACCAATGGGGCCAGCGTCAATGCACAGAGCCAGGTACACACTTCATACTCCACAAACACACTTTTAAGTCTTTCCCTGCCATTGATGGTATTTTTTTCTCATTTGTGAGATAATGCTTCTATTGACGAAATTATCTGGCTTTCAGTGTTATACAGTAGGGGGCGCTGTTATGTGTCTTCTGAAAGAGTACAGAACAGCCGGATCAAAACACAGGCGAAAAAGAAGCAGAAACAAGCCATAAAGTATTTTAAAAAACTTCAAAAACTCTTTATGAACCTTAAATAAATAAATAAATAAATACATAAAGCTAGAATTAAATTATTTGTTTTGTTTGAAAGCTTAGTTTTTTCTTTTGATATATGAACATATTCATACAGCAAAATATTCTGGGGGCCATGAAATTTTTGTGAAAATGATCAAAAATGCTGGCGATGGATGGCAACTTTAAAAAATAAAAAAATAAATCTAGCAGGGAATGCATATGTACATGTACTGTACGCACCATTTAGTTGGATCAACCAGCTTTTCTGCAAGGCAGCGCGCATACTCTCTCAATCTGCTATTTTAGATGACCAGTCTATAAACACTCAAATATATATACACACACACACACACACACACACACACACACACACACACACACACACACACACACACACACACACACACACACACACACACACACACACACACACACACACACACACACACACATACACACACACACACACACACACACACACACACACACACACACACACTGCTTTGAACTTAAACTCAGTAAGTTATGAAGGCCACATACAATACTGGTGTAGCAGTAACAACAGGATTTCCGTCTCTGAGCTCAACACAGTAAATACAGATGTAAACACTCGTAAAAATATTCTGCAATTTTGTACCATTTTTTTTTTATAAATGCTACAGTCAAGAATTTTTGTGCCAAATAAATTCAAGTTTTTTTTTATGACAGTTGTTTTACCCTCTCTCTGACCTTTAGAATGAACATGTTTTGCGGGGAAGTATGTCTACATGGTAGATTGAAATCTTTTTTGTAAAAGAAGCAAGGAAATTCCATTGTTTCCAAATTCACATATTCATTTTATTTTGAATCCAGTCCTATTAGAATTATACATATATGCATAAAATGGCGTGAAATTAATTTTGAACTCAAAGCAAAAGTGCTAAGACATAGAATGGGTAAAACATGATGATGAAGGCAGATTGTGTCTGTGTCCCTGCTTGATGCTCCATCATCACAAAGTATTGCTCTCTCTTTACCTGCACTGTCAGCATCTCTGTGTTGCCATGGGAACAGGGTCATTAAGGTTAAGGCAGGGGTTGTAATGGGTGTCTGTCCTATCTGGCGAAATCTGTGTGCTGATTTAAAAAATGGCAGGTTGCCATGGTAATCTGTATGTCTAGTCCAGGGATGGCCAACTCCGGTACTCAAGGGCCACTGTCCTGCAAAGTTTAGCTCCAACCCTAATTAAACACACCTGAACAAGCTAATCAATGTTTTCAGGATTACTAAAAAAATAATTTTTGTCAGGGTTGGAGCTAAACTCTGCAGGACAGTGGCCCTCGAGGACCGGAGTTACCCATCCCTGGTCTAGTTACAATATCAAGATACTGCTTATGAAGAAATTTCAAGATAAAAATGTTCACTTCTGATTGATTTTTCTTCGCCGAGAGGAGGGGGTGGTTTGCTCAACAGAGTGTAGCTGGGGTAAACAGCGTGTCTATGAAACAATTATTTTTTTTGCATTTCAATTCGAGTCTCAGATCTGCTTTTGATGGGTTAAAATATTTGTTGTTTCAGTTCATATATATTACAGGGCACATCACATTGGTCTAAAAATTAACGTCAAGGTCATTTTTTAAATGGCAGCTTGAAATATAGGTTTTGCAATAGTAAAACTAAGATAAAGAACGGGAAAAGGGAAAAGAGTGAGAAAAAAGGGAGAAAAATACTGACTGACTAATGATTCAAATGTACTGTATATATAACATTAATGTAATGTTTTTTCAGAATGGCTTTACCCCACTATACATGGCCGCACAGGAAAACCATTTGGATGTGGTGCGCTACCTCCTGGAGAACAACTCCAGCCAGAGCATTGCTACAGAGGTTTGTGTGTGTGTGTGTGTGTGTGTGTGTGTGTGTGTGTGTGTGTGTGTGTGTGTGTGTGTGTGTGTGTGTGTGTGTGTGTGTGTGTGTGTGTGTGTGTTTGTGTTTGAGTGTTTTTGTGGGTGTGTAAGTGGGTGTGTAAGTCTTTTATTGATTAATTGAGGTGAGCCTGGGTGACCTTGAGTTGTAAGTGCTTTCTACTTGCCTCAGTCCTCCTCCCCACATCTCTTTTTCTCATACACAGAATATATATATAAACACACGCACAAACCCATTTCCAGAAAAGTTGGGACATTTTGGAAAATGCAATAAAATCAAGATTCTGGGATTTGTTAATTCTCTTGAACCTTTATTTAACTGACAAATGAACAAAGAAAATATTTTCCGATGTTTTCACTGACCAACTGAAAATGTACAGTATGGCCCATCATGAAAAGGAGAATCAGACAACGACGACCATTGACTGTTTAGCAGATGTCTTATATCAGGTGAGATTGGGTAAAAATTCCACTTGTAAAACAATTAGTATCCTCAATTCCCAAATGATTAAAAAGTGTAATTAAAAGGAAAGGTGATGTGACACATTGGTAAACATGCCTTTGTCCCAACTTTTTTGGAGCTTTGTTGCAGCCATCAAAAAAAAAATAAAAAAAAAAATATATATATATATATATATATATATTTTTTTTACACAACATAGTTATTTTGGTCAATGAAAACATTGGGAAACTTTTCTTTGTACTTTTGTCATTTAAAAAAAAGGTTAAAGAGAATTAACAATAACACATAATATGTCATACATATATACAAATATATATATATATATATATATATATATATATATATATATATATTATATAATGGTAAAAGTTTTGGGGATTGGTAAGATTTGAAAGAAGTCTCTTATGCTCACCAGGGTTGCATTTATTTGATAAAGAAATGCAGTAAAAACAGTCATGTTGTGAAATATTATTGCAGTATAAAATAAATATATTAAAATTTAATTTATTCCTGTGATGGCTGAATTTTCAGCATCATTACTCCAGTCTTCAGTCACATGATCCTTTAGAAATCATTCTAATATGCTGATTTGATGCTTTAGAAACATTTATTATTACCAATGCTGAAAACAGTTGCTCTGTTTGGAATTTTGTGGAAACTGCAAAATATGAAAAATAGAAAGTTTAAAAGAACAGTATTTATTTAAAATAGATTTTTTTGTAACATTATTAATGTCTTTACTGTCACTTTTGATCAATTTAATGCATCCTCGCTAAATAAGAGTATTCTTTAAAAAATGGTTCAAAACTGACTTCAAACTTTTGAACGGATGTGTATATATTATGAAACAAAATACAGTAATATATGTAAACTAAGGTATATGAATCGATAATCAGGCCTGTTTCTCTTCCACTCTTTAGGATGGGTTTACACCGTTAGCCGTAGCCTTGCAGCAGGGTCATGATCAAGTGGTTTCTCTGTTGTTAGAGAATGACACGAAAGGTAAAGTCCGTCTGCCTGCGCTCCACATTGCAGCCCGCAAGGACGACACCAAATCTGCAGCTCTGCTTCTTCAGAATGACCACAACGCGGATGTTGAGTCCAAGGTCTGTCTGAAAGTCTGTCTGTCTATCACTTATTTTCTTTAAATCCCAAAGTTCTTACTGAAACAGCACCATCCTGATCAAATATTTACTCCTCTTCCACCCACACACTCTCTTGTGCACACACTTGCTTTCCAACATCTTTTTTTTCTCATATTTTTTAATGTAATTAAGAGTACCTCACCATATACTCTATATGTTCTGCTTTTAAATGTGATTTAGGTGTTATTTTTTCCTTAAAAACACTGGTTAACACCTTATTTTGATAGTCCGCTTTAGACATTCCACTAAGTATAAGTAACTTTCCAACTACATGTCAACTACCAGTCATTAGAGTATTAGTAGACTGTGTGCTTAATATAACGCTTTATTGTGATGCTCCCCAACAGACATTCTACTGACTATAAGTAACTTTGCAAGTACATGCCAACTTATTTTACTCACCTTAACCCTAACCTAACAGTCTACTAATACTCTAATGAAAGTTAGCTGACATGTAGTTCCAAATGAATGAAAGTTAGTTGACATGTAGTTGCATATTTACTTATAGTTAGTTGAATGTCTAAAGTGGAGCGTTGCAATAAAGTGTAACTAAACACTCACCCACACTTAGTCCTGTCTTTAGATACATGTGACATGTCCTTTGTTTTCCTGTCAGTGTTCACTAACTGCCCATTCTTTCCTTTCCTCACATCTCAACGTAGATGATGGTGAATAGAACAACAGAGGTATACCCATGATAAACATTAAGCTGTTGACCCCCACCTCCACCCCCTGCTTTTCCTAGAACACCCTCTAGTGTTGCCCCAACCCTTGTTGTACCATCTCTATTTCCGTATCATTTCCTGTTTTCTCTTCTCTTATTTGCTATGTGGGGATGGAGGAATGAGACCATGCTTTGGGTGGAGGGCTGGAGCATGCTTTGATTTCTGCAGCTATGGGCCGTGGTTCCACATCTCAACATGCAGCTTTCTGATTGGTTAAAGGGTTTTACCTGTGGTTTTGTTTAGTTGCTGGTAATGATGTTGATAATGGTGAATATAAACCGTTGGTTCAAGTGTTTCAGTTTTTAGAGCCCTTTGATCTGAGATACTGCTGTTTGTGGAGAGATTTTCACTCAACGTTAAGAACCTTCAACATGTGGAGTAAATAAAGCACAAGATCTAGAGGCTGTCTGATTGACATGTAAAGCAACCAATCACAGTTCGTTTTTTTCCGTGTCATGTTTAGGGTTGTGAAAATGTTATGTCAATATCCCTACAATAACAGACTAGTGTGTAAAACTTGGACGTATTTTAAAGTGTCTATGCCATGAACTTTACATGCTTCACATACTATGGAAAATCCAGCGTGGATTTGGTTGCGATAACATTCTATTTTCTTTTCCAACCATCAACTGTTTGTGAAAGAAGTTGTTAGAATCTGATCATAATCATCAATCAAAAGAGCCTATATTGCAGGAATTCAAATTTGTCAAACCATTTCATGGGATTTTTAAGGTGTATATTCAGTTTTCTTATGTCTTAAATGTCAAGCAATTAAAAACATTTAATATATTCTTATGACAAATAATTTTAAGTTTGACTTTTTAAGCTACTTTTATTACTAACTGGAAGAAGCATGTTGTTCCAACATTTTTCACTTGGTTTGGCTGTGAAAGAGGAACCCGGCTGGCCAGCTACAGAGATGAGACGGTCTGTTAGTTTAGTCCTCCTCCCTGGGGCTTGTGCATGGGCCTTTAGACAAAAACTCCCTCGGTTTCACTTAAACAGCTGGAAATCTAGCTGTTTAGGATTGTTGCAATGTTGCAAAAAGAATCTGCACATGTGCATGGTCAGGTTTGCCCACACGGCAAGCAACAGCAGTTTGACTGTGTAGATTTATATTTCACAGTTTTGCATGATAGAGAACATTGCCAAATTGCAAACTAACAAAAACATGTTGCTAAAGTCATATTCCTAATGTACTCATCCCAGTATAATTACAACCCCAAATCAGAAAAAGTTGGGACATTTTGTAAAATGCATTAAAATCAAGAATCTGTGATTTGTTAATTCTATTTAAAGTTTTTTTAACTGACAAAAGTACAAAGAAAAGTTTTCCAATGTTTTCACTGACCAACATAATTGTATTTTGTAAATGTGAACAAATTTTGATTTTGATGGCTGCAACACACCCCAAAAAAGTTGGGACAGAGACATGTTTACCTCTGTGTCACATCACCTTTCCTTTTAATTACACTTTTTAATAATTTGGGAGTTGAGGATACTAATTGTTGGAGTTTTGCTAGTGGAATAATTGCCCAATCTTGTCTGATACAAGACAGCCGCTCAACAGTCTGTGGTCATCATTGCCTGATTCTCCTTTTCATGATGGGTCATACATTTTCCATAAGAGACATATCTGGACTGCAGTAAACATCAGACACATCCCTTCTGTGGTGCAGAGTGTCTAGAAACCACTCAATTTTAGCATGTGCAGAATGAGGCCTGGCATTGTCTTGCTTCCCAGGAAAGATGCCATCTTGATGGCATTTTATGTCTCTGTACAATCCAAATATATGCCTCCATGTCAATGGTACCTTCACAATAATGTAAGTTACCCATACCGTTTGCAATGATGCACCTCAATACCAGCACAGATGTTTGCTTTTGCACCTGTCGCTGGTGAAAGTCTGGTTGGTCCCTTTTGTCTTTGGGACTGAGAACTCGGTGTCCATTTTCTCCCAAAAACAAACTGAAACATGGACTCATCTGACCACAGCACACATGTCCACTGTCTTCTAGACCATCTGAGATGAGCTCAGGCCCAGAGAACTCGCCGGCATCTCCACATAGAACTGATGTAAAGCTTTCTCCTTGCGTAACAGAGATTCAAGTGGCATTTCTTGATGCAGCGTCAGACTGTGTTCTGTGAAAATGGTTTTCCAAATTACTCCTGAGCACATGTGGCTGTATTTAACGGATTAGCATGATGGTATCTTTTGCAATGCCATCTGAGGGCTCAAAGGTCACGCACATTCAACAGAAATCTACTGCCTTACCTAACACAGACTGAGATTTCTCTGGATTCCCTGAATCTTGTGACAGTAATATGTATAGAAGATGATAAAAGACATAAATTCTTTGCAATCTTGCATTGAGAAATGTGATTTTGTTTGACAATTCTGTCATGATATTTGGCACAAAGTGAGGAGCCATGACCCATTTTTGCTTAAAAAGACTGAGAAGCACTTTTACACCCATACATGATACCCTCAACTTTTACCAATTCACCTGCTCATTGTGGACTGTTTCAAAATAGGTGGATAATCTAATTTGGATAATCTTTTCAATTTTATTTTGTCTCTGTCCCAACTTATTTGGCGTGTGTTTCAGCCATCAAACTCAAAATTTGTTCATATTTACAAAATACAATTATGTTGGTCAATGAAAACATTGGAAAACTTTTCTTTGTACTTTTGTCAGTTCAAAAAAAGTTTAAATAGAATTAACAAATCACAGATTCTTGATTTTAATGCATTTTACAAAATGCCCCAACTTTGATTTGGGGTTGTATCTACATAAACATTTTAAAGGGTTTTCTGAGGGAATAGAAATTTGAATGCATTGGTCATGATGACTTTATGGTGATAATCTGAGAATAGATGACAGTATGTGTTGTCTCTTGTCTCTGGTTTATTAGTGTGCAACTGGAAATGTTTAAACCCCTGCTGTTTTTCCATTCACACCTGTGGCTAATAATTGCAATAATTCCCCTCAAAATGGGTGGAGCCCCGTTCCCTTGTAGATGAGAGAGCAAACCGAAGGGGAGGGCTGTGCTGAGAACCACCTGCTTTGTGTCGGATTATTGGCTAATTGAGATGGAAATCTCCATGACTGGAAGGCCTTTGCTGTAATACAGCCTACAAGACACCTCCATCTCGCCTTGACAACTGTGTCTCATATTCAAAATGTTCTTATAGTCCAAAAATAGTTGATGTTTTTATATAACTTTCAGATCCAGACACTCCAGATCCAGTTTCTATTGAAGAATGTAGTGAATACAGTATAAATAGCTGAATCTTATCATTACCCTTTGTAATATAACTATATAATTTTGTTTAACCATTAAAGAGAAGATGGTATTTAGTAGCAAGAGGATTTTGCATATACATTTTCCTATAAAATTTGACAAGTTGTCTTGAACACTCAATCGCTGCGTCCGAATATGCCTACTTCCATTCTATATAATAGGTGAAAAACAATATGTGAGCCAAGTAGTATGCGTAAGAATTCATAGTATTCATAAAACAGTAGGCGAAAAGTACCTACTACTTCTGGCGAGATTCTGAAGTGCGTATTTGATGGACACTTATACTATCCCATGAGGCCACAGGAGAGGATTTGTGACTGGCAGTGAAAAGACGCAACTGACGCTGGTAGGTCACATGATAATGTCAACATGGCGGATGTAGTATGTCCGTATTTCATTCATACTACACACATTCATACTATATAGAACATATTTTTTTAACGGTTGCAAAGTAAGTTTCAAACCAAATGTAGTTCCTACTATATAGAATGAGAATTCGGACGCAGAATCTTTCTTTAGATAATCCCAAACACAATGCAAATGTCTAGACATTTGACATAAGAAGTGCAGGTAATTTAATGGACTGAAAGTTTATTTTTTAACCATTCTATTCTGTCTTTTTTTAATTTTTTTTTATCAGAGCGGTTTCACTCCTCTTCACATTGCTGCCCATTATGGGAACATCAACGTTGCAACACTACTGTTAAACAGAGGAGCAGCTGTGGACTTCATGGCAAGGGTAAGCTTTGGTGGACAATGATAACAGATTATAGGGCAAAAGGTTCCCTATAATCTGTTTAAATCTTCTCTTAAATCTTCCCAAATTATTTGCTGAGTTCAGTCCACACATTAATAATAGAATAATCAGGTGCATTGATTTCCATTCAAAATGCAGCTAGACCTGGTTTCAGTTTAACTGTGGACATGCAGTTCCATGAGCATCAGACGGGGCAGTATTGCATTAATGTTGTATACAGAATTGTTACCAGACTGAAGCCTAAAATGCTCCGTAAGTGCTTTGATGAATGAGCTAAATGATCTGCCTATGGCTCTTTGTGTGCACACATGCTCAAATGTATGTGTGTGTGTGTGTGTCTGTGTGTGAATCTGCCAAATGCCCTACCGACTGAAACCTCTAAACTGTCATATGGCCGGCACAGTCCAAACAAGCTCATGCATGAATCTGCTTCAGCCCGAGGGTCACACAGTCGCAATGCATCTCAAATGCCGTTCAGGATACTGTGTATGCTTCCATAAAAATATATTATTATCATTATTATTATTATTGTTATATTATTATTTTATACATAGTTATGTAATTTAGATTCTCAGTGAAGTCTGATTGTGACTGCATCTTTTGTACCCGCTGTGTATCTTATGATGTTTGTGTGGGTCGCATACAGAATGACATCACTCCACTGCATGTGGCGGCTAAGAGAGGAAATGGAAACATGGTGAAGTTGCTGTTGGACCGAGGATCAAAAATTGATGCCAAGACCAAGGTAATACACACACTCACACACACAAATGTTTTTGAAAGAAGTATTTTATGCTTGCCAAGGCTGTATTTATTTGATCAAAAATACAGTTAAAGCTGTAATATTGTGAAATATTATTATAATTTAAAATAACTGTTTTCTACTTTTATATATTTAAAAATCTGTATTTTCAGTAGTCATTACTCTAGACTTCCGTGTTTCATGATCCTTCAGAAAGAATTCTTTAATGAATATAAATTCAACTCTTTTGTAACATTATTACTGTCAATTGTGATCAATTTAATGTATCCTTGCTGAATAAAAGTATTCATTTCATGTAACAACGTGTTTTACTTCAGTGTACTTTACCTTAAGGAAAATGTCAGACAGCTTCTTAGGACATTCCTAGAGTTATATATAGAAAGTCATACTTTGACCTTTTACCTCAGGGATGTCTCAGATGAGACCAAGTTTCAGAGAACATTATGCCACTTGTAAATATGTCAAGTTGTCAACAGTTTGTTACTTATTAGCTTAGAATTCCTAAGGGCGCACAATTCAATGATTCAATTATATGTATATATATATATATATATATATATATATATATATATATATATATATATATATATATATAGTCTTCAGTGTAGGCACATAAGTAAAGTAAGACAGGCAGGCAAGATCCAATGAAGTGTAAAATGCAGTGCATTAAAATGAATAGCTTTGCAAGAAATTTCAAACAGGTCAGCATGTAGTGTCAGTGGAGCATCTGAAGGGGCTGAGGTTTGTCTGTGGTATCAGCTGTTCTTAAGAGTATGATCTCAGAGGGTACAATTTAATCTAATGGAACATTTTATCTTTGTGTAGGCCTTTACATGTATCTGTGTGTGCTTATTATAGGATGGTTTAACCCCATTGCATTGCGGTGCACGAAGTGGACATGAGCAGGTTGTTGAGATGCTGCTGGACAGGGGAGCTCCCATCTTGTCCAAGACGAAAGTAAGACAACTACTTTTTTAACCCCATATATTATTTCTGCCCGTTAGTGTGTGAATCTGGATATGCAGGTGTGATTGCTGGTCTACCCATAATTTCTGGCCATGCCTAAGACTGCCCCCATGTGGCCAATATTTCAACAGAAGCAACAACATATTTATCAGGCCCCTCTCTCACTCTTTGCTATCATTTCACCATAGATTGTGGATTTAGGTGCCAAAGCAGGAGAGATTTCCTGTCACACTTACAAGCCCCTCAAAATGACTTACTGTACTTAACGTAAATTCATCAATTTCTTCAAATAGTGTATGAGCTTTTTTAAACATTGGCTCTCTTTGCACATTTGATATTTTAAGGCTATCCTGCAGGTTTTGTGTAGAACAGTCCGTTTCAATATTTAGCTATGGTATAGAAGTAATCTAGTTAGTTTTGTAGACAACAGTTTGTTCATTCATTCAGTTGGTCATGCAAATTCTCTGCTTTGACCAACAGACAGCTTCTTGTTTTGAAAGTGACTTCTTTGTGAGCTGTGCCTCATAAATTGCCACTTTATTGACAATAGACAATGGCCCCTTTTTTTGCAGTGGCCTGCACCTTTATTTTAATTGATCATTAGTGGTCGACTGATCAAGGCTGATTATAGAGGCCAATATTTGGCATTTTTTAATTATCAGCAATGGCCGATAAGTTTTTCTTTTTGGAAAATCTTTGTGTTCATGTGTTCATATTCATGTCATATTCACTGTGTACTGTGTTCATATTCATGTCATATTCACTGTGTTCTGTATGTAAATTTACCTTTACTGCCCTTTATTTGAGAAAATATGATTCCCATTCCACAGAAACGTACCAGCTTACTTCCTTTATAGTCATGTTTTACAAATCTTTAAACTTTTTTTCATTTTAGTAAATATTATTTAAAATAAATGTACCTTTCATTACAGCATTTTATTTACTATCTATTGGGCGTCGGCCAGCTTGCTCTAAGACATCGGCTTTTGCCATGAAAATCTGAATTGATCAACCACTATCTATTAATCTTGTTAAATGCTATTTTTTGGTTTACTATAGAATGGTCTGTCTCCTCTGCACATGGCGACCCAAGGGGATCACCTGAACTGTGTCCAGCTGCTCCTCCAGCACAATGCTCCCGTGGATGATGTCACCAACGATTACCTGACGGCACTGCACGTGGCCGCTCACTGCGGACATTACAAAGTGGCCAAAGTCATCGTTGATAAGAAGGCCAACCCTAATGCTAAAGCCCTGGTGAGAGCAGAGGGAAAAAGAGAACCATACACAATCAAACTCATAAAATACCTTCTCGCTCTTTCCTTTCTCTCTCTGCATTTCTTTCTCAGTGTGACAGGGTTAATTTTCCACTGTTAACAGATGCAGTTGTATGAACGCTAATCTCTCACTCCACAATACACAGTTGTGCGTGTTGCCATAGTAATACTGAGACATAATGATGACAGTTTAAAAATAAATCTGAACCTCAGAAATAACTTGATTTGAGGTTTAAAATAGATAAAATGAACAAGATCACAAAGCTTTTTTACTGAATGCCATGGGTTCATGCAACCGAAGGGAGGTTTTGGTGGGTTCTCACTTCTGATAAAGGTGGGTGTGGTGGTATCTCAGTCAAGCAGAACATGTTTTGTGTTCACATCAACAGAACGGTTTCACACCTCTTCATATTGCCTGTAAGAAGAACAGAGTAAAGGTGATGGAACTGCTGCTGAAACATGGAGCATCAATGCAGGCAGTCACTGAGGTACAAGAGAGATATGATGATTGAACTTTCATCAAAAACATATGTGATATGAAATGTATTGTTCTTGTTTTGAATTGAGTTTTAATGTTTATAGTTTTAGATATGTTTCTAAAATGTAATAGCACAAGCAGTATTATAGTTAAGTTTTCATATTTCATATTTTTATTTTTATTGTTTGTAGTCGGGGTTGACGCCTATCCACGTTGCTGCGTTTATGGGTCATGAGAACATAGTGAAACAGCTCACACACCACGGAGCCTCACCCAACACCACCAACGTGGTACGTTTCCTCTTTTGGTATAGAGTCACTCACAGACATACATTCTGTGAAACTTTTACTTTTATAAAGGTGATTTTTTAATATTTATTTCTATCATTTTAAACATTCTATCATACACACAACTGTATGTGTTAGTATATTGCATTTTTTGCCATCTCAATCTAAAAATTAAAATAAGTAGTTAATAAAAAATGTATATCATATTTTATGTGATGGGGTGGACATGTTATATTTGATTAATCTTGTCAAGCATTAAAAATGAGACCAACCTTTGAACTTGGCTTAGCGAAGACTCATATGATTTCACTTCCCCTTTTCTGTTTTGAGGTGTATATTTTTAGATAAACATATATGTACAGAATATATATGTGTGTGTGTGTGTGTGTGTGTGTGTGTGTGTGTGTGTGTGTGTGTGTGTGTGTGTGTGTGTGTGTGTGTGTGTGTGTGTGTGTGTGTGTGTGTGTGATTTATCTGAATGAGAAGATCAATACAAAATGTAATCATGGAAAAGTTTTGGTTGTGCATTTTTTTATATATATATATATTTTTGTAGAATTTTTATAATTGGCTCTACTGACATACTGAATAATAAAATTCATATACTCCTTTGAATTTGTTTGCATTAAAAGTACTCCATAACATGAATAATACTGTTATATAATACGCTTATAACTAATTTTGAATTAATATATAAAAGCTTGTAAATCACATGCATCAAATGTTGTATTGCAGAGAGGTGAAACAGCACTGCACATGGCAGCAAGGGCCGGCCAGGCTGATGTTGTCAGATACCTGCTACAGAATGGTGCTAAAGTGGACATCAAAGCCAAGGTGAGACACACACACACACACACACACACACACACACACACACACACACACACACACACACACACACACACACACACACACACACACACACACACACACACACACACACACACACACACACACACACACACACACACCTCTGTCCACATCCCACCACATACATGATTAAATGCCTTGCAGTTTTGCCTCTCATCTTATCTCTCTCTCCCACTGTCTATTACCATAACGACAATTTCTAGGATGACCAAACAGCCCTGCATATAGCTAGCCGTCTGGGAAAGTTGGATATTGTGCAGCAGTTGCTACAGAAGGGGGCACTTCCCAATGCTGCCACCACCTCCGGCTACACCCCTCTCCACCTCGCCGCCCGCGAGGGCCATCAGGAGATAGCAGCTCTCTTGCTGGAGCAGGGAACCTCCCTCTCTGCAGCAACTAAGGTGTGTGTTTGTATTTGTGCTGTATGCCCACACACAGTGGGGTTCAAACATCTGAGACTGATCAGATGATTCAAGCTGACTCTGTCATGAGAATCCTTTTCACTGTTTTTTTCACTGTTTCATGGCAATATATACATCCGCAGAAAGGATTCACTCCCCTGCATGTGGCTGCAAAGTATGGACAGTTGGAAGTTGCCAATCTTCTACTGCAGAAGAAAGCTGCACCGGATGCAGCAGGCAAGGTTGGTGAACATAAGCATACATTATCGCACATTTGTTTAGTGATGCAACATTTATATGAATCGCCTTGTTCATTTCATAATACAGCTTGGTCTTACCCCAAATGTGCACTTGATGTGGACTTCACTTGGGGCTGGCAAAGTCCATTAAACCCCAAAATTTAGGCATTGGTAAAATATAATATAATATTAATAATAATATAAATATAATGAAATATTTATATTTGAAATGTTTCTTGCAAAAAAACAAATGGTCAGAATACTTGCCTACTTCTGAATGGCCTTCAATGGAGAAACCTGCTTTTTGTAGCCAGATGGTGTAGTTACAACATCTACCAGCAGGGGCTAACTGGTAACCAGCCAAACCATGACGCCTTTAAACCACAAGGACAGTGGGCGTCATTTGGGACAGGACCTTCATTTGTCTTCGTCTGTTCATCTGTCATCCTTCCTTCAAATGGTTCCTCTTATTATTCTTGAACTACAAAGTATAACTGTCATCCACATAAATAGCTTTATTGAGAGTCATTACGTCAGCTGTGCTGTCATGAAGGTCTGGTTTCCTTAACAAAAATTAAGCTTTTTAATACATACAACAATAGTATACAGATATACAGAAATATCACATAGAAGCTTAAACTGTGTTAAGGAAAGACACACCAATCCTGTGGAAGTTTTTTTAACTTCATATTATGTGTGAGCTCATTGCTGCTTGCTTAATATGGAGGCCCAAACCTGCAGAAATTATAAATAGATAAGTAATCATGTAATAATAGGAAAATAAATAAATGAAAAATGACTTGATAAAACAAATATCCTTTTGAATTAAATGTAATCCTGAATTTATTTTTTATTACTTTTTTCAGTGAAAAATCTTGCCAATCCAGGGCCGCATTTCCCGCAAGCATCGCAAACCTAGGTTCAAATAAACCTAGTAAACCTAGTCAAGATTTCCTCTGTGATTACACAAAAAAACAACAACTGGCACCTGGGTGTCCGGGTGTTATCAACCTAAAATCTGCCGACTTGTTGACAATGCTGTAAGGAAGGATCACATTAGTTGCTGGCTTCAGCTTTGTGTTCCTATTTCTGGAAAAGCGTGGTCAATACAAAATAATTAGACATAATGCAAACCGGTGAAAATAACTTGCAACTCTCCAGTTGATCTGCCACATCCCGTCAAGATCTTCTAACGCTTCTATTCGTGAGCTCTCAACCAAAGATAAACTGGAGCTACGCAAGGACAGCTTCCCTCATTTACATGTTGCGCACATATAAATAAATGTATAAATATAAATACTTAATATAAAAATAAAATGATGCATAAATAAATGAAAATAAATAAATGAAAGAAAGAATAAATAAATAAAAGTTAAAAAGATTAAAAAGAAAGAAAATAATAAAGAAAAAAGTAATACAAAAATAAATTTGTGATTAAATTAAATTAAAAATCAATTATAGTGAATTATAGTCATTTATTATTTTATTTATTTTAATGTTGTTATTTTTATGCATGTTATATATTATACATGTTATTTATTTATTTTTAATTTCTGCAGGTTTGGTCCTCCATAATATTAATGTGGTTTGCTGGGATTTCTTCCCTCTTAACTTTAACATGGTGTGTGTGTGTGTGTGTGTGTGTGTGTGTGTGTGTGTGTGTGTGTGTGTGTGTGTGTGTGTGTGTGTGTGTGTGTGTGTGTGTGTGTGTGTGTGTGTGTGTGTTTGTGTGCACCTATGTACTGTATGTGCTGTGTCCAATGTTTTGTGTGAATGTGTGTTGCATGCTGGCGTGGGTGCTTGTGATCGTGCTGGGGTCTGTGTGTATATTGTAGACTGGGTTAACACCGCTGCATGTGGCTGCTCACTATGATAATCAGAGAGTGGCTCTGTTACTGCTGGACCAGGGAGCATCTCCTCATTATGCAGCAAAGGTATGAGATTGGGTTGCTGGATTAACCCTTCCATGCTGTCTACCATTGAAAAGCTATTACTGACCCTGCATACCATCTGAAGAGTTACTATACGTGCTGTTATGTTCAAATCACATTTGTAGTCTGTAGAGGATGTCATGAAGGGTGAAAAGTTTGTTAACTTGCATAAAATCTGATTAACTTTAAGCAAAATAAACTATACTCAGTCAAACTGCATGGAAGAGTTGATAAACAGTCCATATTCTCACATTGAGCTCTGCAGAAATCATTTTCTTTCTCATTATTTTTATTTTGTGTTCCAGTAAACCTATCTAAAGCAGTAATACAGGATAATTTTTTGAGTAAAAGATTGTGTAAGATATAAAGGTTTGTTGTCAGATAATATGTCTTAAATTAATTTGTTAATTAATTAAAACCTAAATTTAGTTTGTTCGGAGTGCCTAAAGGGACAAGGCGATTGGAAAAAAATGAGATGGGAGGGAAAAATATATTTCAATGGTTTTGTGTTCATTTTTTAACACATTAACACAGAGGAACACTTTTGTGAGTGAATAGAAAGTGTCTCGGGTGAATGCAAACGTTTTGCAAGGAAACATAAAAGCATTGAAATATAACTTTTCCCCCTACGTATCTCATATTTTTTCCATGGCCTTGTCCCTTTTGATTTACTCAAGGAAGAAAAAAATCTTGATAAAATGTGAAATGTTGGATATTTTTATAAAAAACATGACAAAAATGTGTATTAAGTATATGATTTTCGCAGTTATAAATTTCATGACTTGCTTTTTCACAGAGTTGATGTATCTTGATTGATGTTAATGTAATCTCCATGACAAGAGGTTGGGAATTTGGAGGGGAATGAAGTGCTTGATTACTTCTTACAGTCTTCTTGCAGTCTCTGCTTGGTTTGTGTAATCAAGAAAAGTACTGAAAAAAAAATACTACAGTAAAACATTACTGAATCTTTGCATCTTGTTTCTCTCTCATTCTCTCTAGAATGGCTACACACCTCTTCACATTGCAGCTAAGAAGAATCAATTGGAGATTGGGACAACGTTGCTGGAATATGGGGCGGAGTGTAACACAGTGACCCGGCAGGGCATCAGCCCCCTCCACCTGGCAGCACAGGAGGGAAGTGTGGACATTGTCTCCCTGCTGCTCACCAAACGTGCAAATGTTAATATGGGCAATAAGGTAAACATACTTACAGTCGCATATACACACACAGAGCACAATATTGTAGATTAAAAGTGGTTTGACTCACTGTGTGTGTTTGTAAAACAGAATGGTCTCACGCCGTTGCACATGGCTGCACAGGATGACAGGGCAGGCGTTGCGGAAGTGCTGTTGAACCATGGAGCAGAAATTGATGGCCAAACCAAGGTCAGGGGTCGGATCTTGTGGCGTTCCCATAATTACATAACCAGTACAAGCAGACTGATTCATTCAAAGGTTCATTGTCAACTGCTGCGTGTGTGTATTAGTGTCTGATATTCACTTGTCCTTCTTATTCTCCTTATAGAGTGGTTACACTCCGTTGCATGTGGCGTGTCACTATGGTAACATGAAGATGGCTAACTTCCTGTTAGAGAATCAGGCCAGGCCTAATGCCAAAACAAAAGTGAGTCTGTTTGTAGCTTGTCAAAAGATACATTATCTTGTTTTGCATGTAAACTGACTTTCGCTGTCGTTCTGTGCATAGAACGGTTACACACCTCTTCACCAGGCAGCACAGCAAGGCCACACCCACATCATTAATATGCTGCTTCAGTATGGAGCTTCGGCCAATGAGCTCACACTGGTGAGTACTGAGGCATTTTAAAAAAATCATACTTTATTCAACAAGAATGAATTAAATTGATCAAAAGTGACAGTAAAGACTTTTAAATTGTTAAAAAAAACTATTTTAAATAAATGCTGTTCTTTTGAACTTTCTATTCTTCAAATAATCCTGAAAAAATGCATTGGGGCTTATACAAAAATATCAAAGTAAGCATGAAATCAAAATTGACAATTGATGTGCCCTCTAACCTTTAATTAAAGTAACTTCCCCTCCCTCTTGCAACGATATCTCTTCTCTTCTCTGATGACGTGTTTACTGGCGTTAGACAACCTGTCACAAGCATCAACAGCAAACATATTAAATTAGAAACCATTTATTTCAACTGTAATAATACTTCACACTATTACTGTTTTTACTGTATTTTTGATCAAATAAATGCAGCCTTGGTGAGACTTCTTTCAAAAACATAAAAAAATCTCACAGAGTAGTGTACCTTTCACTTCTCTCTCCTTTACTCACATTAAGCATGTTACATATTATGATAGTACACAAGAAACGCCTCATTTATAGATAATATAGTATACAGTAATGTTTTGTGTGTTTGTGTGTGTGGCAGAATGGGAACACGGCTCTCTCCATTGCTCGGCGACTTGGGTACATCTCCGTAGTGGACACACTGAGAAGAGTTACGGATGAAAACCTCACTGCCACGGTAACATACTCACTATCTGTCTCCTGACCACCCCTTCCACTTCCCTCAACATCCTCTTCTGCAGCAACAATGTCCACAATAAACTTAGAATACCCAACAATTGGTCTTTTATGCAGTTCACATTTGCATTCTGTCATATGCACACCAGCCAACTGCATCATGAGCTTTTGAGCATAGTGTCTGAGTAATTTAATTTATTTTTTACATTATTTCATTCCATGTTTTTTTTTTATTACACTTCATTTAGAATATTGGATATATTTAATTTTTCGATCTATGTTGGATATTTAATAATTCTGGCACATTTCTTCTATTTTTACATTTAGATTACCTCTGCCGAAAAAATTGTGATTTAAATTTTTTAAAATAATTGTACTGTTATATTTTTACTTTAATCTGCAATTTATTGGTTATCGGCCATTACATGAAAATAACATATTTTTTTTAAATTTATAGTTTGTCAGTGATTTTTTTTAAAGTTGTCATATTATGTCATAATATCAATATAATTTGCTACTTTATACTATTTATTCTTATGGAAGTAGTTCTAACTTTTGTTGTATTTTGCATGTTTTCCATTTTTGCCCAGCCTGTAACTGAGAAACACAAGATCAATGTCCCGGAGACCATGAATGAATTCCTTGACATGTCTGATGATGAAGGTACAACTGAATTAGTACTGATCTAACACACACACACACACACACACACACACACACACACACACACACACACACACACACACACACACACACACACACACACACACACACACACACACACACACACACACACACACACACACACACACACACACACACGTTTACTTAGCTATCTAAATGGCGACATTCCATAGATGTAATGGTTTTTATACTGTAAAAACTATGTATTCTCTCCCCTTTCATTAACCCTACCCATCACACGAAACCTTCTGCATTTTCACATTTAAAAAAACAAACTCGAATTACTTTATTTTTCAACCAGATTTACAAATGAGGACGTCACTAAATTGAGGTTTTTGGAGATTTTTTTGTCAGGTTTTGGTCACTTCTGGGTACAAATTTGTCCCCAAAATATAGTTAAGTAGGTACACACACACACACACACACACACACAACACACACACACACACACACACACACACACACACACACACACACACACACACACACACACACACACACACACACACACACACACAAACACACAAACACACAAAGTTTCACTCTTTCTTTGTGAACTATATAGGTTTATAATGCTGAAAAGAGCTCTTTACTCCGCTGTGACCATATGCACACTTTAGTCAGTCAGTGAGGCAGTTGTTGAAATGTCATTTAAACTAGTCTTGCATCTAGTGGTATATTTAAATTTAGTTATTTGGACAGTTTCCCTCTAGCTTGCACCATAATCACTGGGCTAACACTATATGCCTTCATTAATCTGTGTGTGTGTGTGTGTGTGTGTGTGTGTGTGTGTGTGTGTGTGTGTGTGTGTGTGTGTGTGTGTGTGTGTGTGTGTGTGCGCGCGCGCGCGTGTTCGTGTTTTAGTGTGTGTGTGTGTGTGTGTGTGTGTGTGTTTAACCTATTGCTGTGTACTGTATGTTTGACAGCTGTGAAAGATCATGAAGCCCAGACTGATGGGGAAGAAGGTACACGCTTTCGCAGTTCTGTTTTTCCTCCCTTTTTTTAATCATCCCTCGCTTCACGCACACACTCGCTCAGCTTTGATGCGGTGTTCTCGTCTGGCTTTGCAGTGCACTGTGTCTGTTTTCTTGAGTCTGTATGCACATAACCACGAGTGTGATTGCTATGATTTCCTGTGAATGCTAACTTTACATACACAGTTTTTTACCCCTCATGACACATTAAGTAAACACATATTTACAAATGCTCACACATAGAAACACAATAACATGCCCACACAAGCCTATATGTGACTCATACAGTTGCCTTGGATACAGTGAAGCTGACGTGCAGTGGATCAGGAGGAGAAGAAAACACTCCACGTGTTGACTATGATGCTAAACTCTCTCTCTTGTTTCCTGGTTCAAAGCTGAAATATTCATGAGCATAATGTCCCTCTCTGCTCCCCTCTCCATGGTGACACAGAGAGCTAAGGGTGTGCAGTTACCATGTGTGTCAGCAGATACACTTAGAATGCCGCAGGTGACACTGACTTGACCCACAGGTGTCACCCCTCTACCTGAGAGAGAGAGACAATCTTAGAATATAAAAAGCAGTAAAGTGCAGAAGTTGTGTTGAAACTGCTGTCTGAGCAGTATGTGCATTAGTTCATGTGTGTGCATGTGTTAGCAGCAGACTATAATATATCTACAGGTGACCCTGTTAGTTGTCTGTGTATTGAGCGGTGCAGGTAGGCCTCATGTCTGTCAGAACCACTCCACTTTTGATCTCCAATCTGATTTTGTAACACACACGTTTGTTGTCATATTATGGTGAAGACTGACTAATGACGTCTATTGTTTTTATTTTACGCTAATTACCCAATAACCTTCCTTTTAATTAGGATGATTACATTTACTTTCTAACCAGTTATTTTGGTGTTATTTAAATGCTATTATAGTTTTTATGAATATTTTGAATTAGCCTTTGTTTTTGTTTTCAGTGTTTATTTTAATTTTAAGTTAATTTTTAATCAATTTGTTATGTCCTTTTTATTAGTTTTTTTTTTAAATATTACTTTTTAGGATTTTTTTCAATTTAATTTTAGTTGTAGTTTCTATTTATTTCCAGTTAGTAATTTTAGTGCTTTAACTCAAGGCAACATTTCTAATTTTGTTGTTACATTTTTCAACCAATGAATTTCCATGACTTTTCCAGTTATTTTTGATGACTTGATAGGGTAATTTAAAAATAGTTTAATTTTATAGAGATAATTTTCTATTTTCTTTAATTATGAAATTAATAAAACCACTTTTTGTCATACAATAAAATCATAATTGTTATTTTTTAAAAACTTAGTTTTTTGAATAACATTATTTTTTTCTTTATTTTATTGTAATAAATATAACATTTATAATGACTACAAAAATATTTTTTCATTTAAGTTTTTTTTTACATTTTATTATGTTTTAAAATTGTATTTACACGAGTATGCGGGGCTAGAAAAGACACCTTTTGAATTCCTTGATATTTTCGGGGGCTGTGTGAACCATGTATCCCTTCATTGAAAAAAAAATATCATTTTATCACAGTGTAGGTCAGTCAAATTGTCATTATGGGGACATCTCATGTATTTAAGCAAAGCCTGATCTCTCCCACACACAACAAAGAGCACAGTGCCAAATACAGCAAAATACACACATGATTAAAATGAGATCTTGTGTATATAACTGTACAGTATATACTTGAGAGAAGAGAGAACTTCCTTAGTTTGGTAATGTTCTTTATCACTTTGTAATGAGTAGAATGTTCTACAGTGACTCTAAATGTGTGCCTGAGAGATCTATTGACATTAGCTGATACAACTTTACCACACAGACTTGTATTAGCATTTATACTGCTGTATTACCGTTTAAACATATTTCAGCAGTATTTCAGTTTTTATTTTTTAAATTATTTTTTTATTTTTAAACAGTTTTTAATAGTTGGTGTATTAGTTAATAATAACACTGGAACAGACCTGTTAACTTTGTAAGATTCTGGGGTGGATTTCTGTCTGAAACCCCCAAATTAAGGTTTATCAATAATACCTACAATAATTTAAAGCATAAAATTATTGAGATGTGAGCATCTCAAACAGCAAGGACTATTTCAGATGTCCAAAAATTAGTTTTCAACATTCTGTATTTGTGAGGATTTTTATTTTATTTTATATTTGACCCCTTTAGAACTAGCCAAACCAGCGCGCGCGCACACACACACACACACACACACACCCACTAGAGAAGCGATTGCACTGTCTCCCTCCCTTCATTCTCCTGAGAGAAACTATGTTGACAGTACTTGGTGTCTTGTTACCACCTTGCACTTGCTGCTAGACCTGCAAAATCTTCAGCAGCACATACACACACAGCGGACCTGGTCCTGCGCGCGCGTCTTCAGTGTGTGTGTGTGTGTGTGTGTGTGTGTGTGCGCGCGCGTGTGTGCTTGCGCTCACGCGGGAGGCTGGAAAAAGAGCAGAGCTCCCCTGACATGTGAGAGTGCAGCTTTGGTAGATCCTCCTTCACTTGACCCAGGCTGCCTTGTGCTTTAACTTTTACCGGGCGAATGAACGGATGTAAATCTCGCACATCCAGCCACGAGAGTTCTGGTCGACTCGGGACGACCGACTCTCACATTATCAACCGGAATAGACCAACCTCACCATCTGTTATTTTCTCAGAGGATACAGACTTCATTGAGAACTTAACGAAATATCGGGGGAATAAGCTAATACCGGATATATCAGTATCGGAGTGGGATATGGCAGCGCTTTTATGTGAGTCGTTGTGTCAGGATACTGCGGTGTTTTGGGGCTCTGCTGCATACGGTGTTCACCGGCTGGACACTGCTCGGATATGTTTTTAGATGTAACGTTATACTTATAAAACTCAGAATGACGTCAAATGCCGTGTCTTCTATTTCTAGACAGGGTCATCTATTAGTCTTTGTCATGAGTGTTCGTTGTCATTAAGTCGTTAATTCGGTACCGGAGTAGAAAGGAATTAGCGAGCCGGTTAGGGAAACGGAGGAGTTCTGAAGCGGGAGGGGAGGGGCTGCAGCACGCAGAGAGAGAGAAGAGGACAAGCAAAAGTCGCGTTTATGAGAGATCCGAAAAAGATGTTGTCTGTGGCTCAAAACGTTTTTGAACATTGCCTACCTAGATGTAATTTTGTGCATCATATGCGCCCTAGTTTTGTAAAATAACGACACCCTGAAAACCATGCGAGCTGTCTGCCTAGACGGCGTTGAATGTTATGATGACTATGTCTAGTTAGCAGCTAACGAGGTTTTGAGGCGCAGCCGTTGCTTGTTGTTGGCATAGTGACTATTTGTTTGTGTTTTTGCAAGTGGTTTTTAATATAACAGCTTTGTTAATTTCGACGGTTACAAAAACCGTTACAATTGAATCTGTTATTAAACTATACAAACTAGCAAGCCTAAAGTGTTTTGCTGGTGTAAGTATATCATCAAGCTGCTGACAATCTCAAAAGTACCCAAAACATTTTTCAACAGAAAAACAAACCATCTTTGGTGGGTTCAAAAGTCACCCCCCCCCCCCCATTAGACAATAAAAGCAGATACGGACTATCATAATTCATATAATGTAAAACTAAACTATTAAACTTAATTTTATCTTTTTTTATTGTCATATTTCTATGTTTTCCCTGCTGAAAAAAAAACCACTTCAAAGCTGCCAGGCTAAGATGATTTGCTTTCTTACCTTATTTTAGCTAGATCCCAGCTTGCTCCAAACCCCAAAAACCAGCAAACAGACCATGCTGAGTGTTAGAGACCTGCAAACCAGCATAGCCTGGTTTTAGCTTTTTTTTTTATCAGGTTTAAGAAACTCTTGGGGGTGTGATGGAGACGTGCTTTATAGCAGGAGACGCAGTGGTGTCCTGATGCAGCAATAACGCTTTTCTCTATGTGTTAGTGAAATATTGCCAACTAAGCTTCTGTTATTCACAGCGGGGACAGAAAAACACCCAGGTGTTATGTGACATAGATTAATAGTCTAGAAGCTGCGACCTGGATGTTTGCATGACACAAGAAGACTGTTTGGGCTGGTAGATTTACACCACAAGAGATGATCCACAAATTATTACCATTATGCATTCGAGCAAGACACTTAACCTCAGATTGTTCTAGTGGGACTGTCTTAGCAATAATTGAACTGTAAGTCGCTTTGGGTTTTATTTAATTAGAAGAACGAAGGGGAGCTGATTGCCGCAGCTGCTGATTGGTCACCTTACCTGTTCACCTTCATGTGAGCTCACCTTAGCCCCGTCTCATCCCTGCAGGTGAAGATGCGATGACTGGCGAGACTGAGAAGTATCTTCGGCCACAGGACCTGAGGGAGTTGGGGGATGACTCCCTGCCGCAGGAGGGGTACATGGGTTTCAGTATTGGAGCCCGCTCTGCCAGGTAACAGCACTTATATACTTTATTTATATGAATGCTTGCTTTTTTATGAAGCTGTTTGTTACCTATTCACTGGTCCTCCATGAGTGGCAAAAATATATGGTGTTGCAAGCTATGGCAGGTCGAGATGTTTGGATGAAGGATGATGTGGATAGATTTAGGATGTGGAGTTAGACAAGGGAATGATGTTCAGCTGGACTACTATCAAAGCATTACAGTCTTAAAAGGCATGTAAACAGAGTGCTAGTAAGCAAACAAACTAAAACACCAAGTCCAGGTTGTGGTCGTTTTGTTTTAATGATGGGACATTGTGTATTGACTTTCAGTCTGCATTAGTAAAATGCTTCGATAACAAAAAGAGGGCAGTAAATATCAGGAAAGAGAGAAAGACAAATCTTGGCCAGATTCACTCTGCATTCAGAGTTGTCAGTCTTTATAAATAAACATTTTTGGTTCTCAGGAAACTGTTCCCACTACACAAATTCAACTCACCATGTGCCATTCAAGTTAAAGTGTGCATGACACTAGTTTTTTTAGATGACAGGATAAAATGATGAGAAATTGTAATGCAAATAGTAGCAGAAAAAGACCTGTTGTACTTTTAGTGCAACGATTAGGCTTATCTTTACAGTATTTAATATTTTTAAAGAGGTATTATCATACAGTTATCCCACTTTAGGCAAAATTGTTGCATGTTCTGCTGAGCAACTTTTGTCGAATTTTTAACTGCAATAATTCATGGTTGCAATGAAAACTGAAGTGACAGTAGAGTTTCCAGTTGTTGTATAATTCACAGCAAAAACATTGTAAGATTGATTGGAGATATACCGTGTAAATAGATTTGTATAGAGGATTCTGACTGCAAGTTCTATTTCAGTTTTAAGAAAGTACACATAGTGGATACTTAAAGGGATAGTTCATCCAAAAATGAAAATTAATATTATTTACTCATCCTCAAGCCATCCAAGGTATATATGACTATCTTCTTTCCGACGAACACAAACGGAGACATATAATATCCTGGTTCTTCCAAGTTTTAGAATGGCAGTGAATGGGGGGTGAGATTTTGAAGCCCCAAAAAAATGCATCCATCCATCATAAAAAATAATCCATATGGCTCCAGGGGGTTAATAAAGGCCTTCTGAAGCGAAGAAGCAATGGGTTTTTGTAAGAAAATATCCATGTTTAAAACTGTTTAGCTATAATAACTAGCTTCCGGCAGACGGCTGTACGCAGGGATTTTTTATAAAATCTAACTTGCAACGTTTCTCAGAAAGGTTTAGTGCAGATGACACACATTTGTGGCGTTTTGTGCCCATCCCCTTATTTAAGAGGTCATCTCGTCAGGATCTGGTTGTCGTTGCAGAAGGATGATGAGTGTAAGTGAGAGAAATGGGACACTAGGACGGAGAGGTATCAGTCCTGTCATTCAAGCATTATGTGGCACAATGGAGCCTAATTTTCTGTTGTTGCACGGGACATTTAGTTCTGATTGGCTGGCCTTTGTGTGCCAATTTTCATAGCATTCGAGTACGTGGAATAAATGACTGAAAACAATGACGTCATCACGGGGAAGGGAACACTGAGTGACAAAGCCTGGATAGTGCGTGACTCTTTTTGTGTGAACATGAAGGTGTGATGTGATGGATGCAGACCTACAGTCTCCAGTTATCACCTTTAGTTATGATGGATTGATTGAATTGATCATTTCAATTTTGTGCTCAGGACTTGTGTTGCTCAGAGGAAAGAATTAGCTCTATGGTTTGCTGTATTTGGATATTGACACAAGAGGTATTAAATAGTCAAATGTGAGTCAAATTAGCTGTATAGATTATTGCTATAATTACGTAATTCGCAAAATACTCAGTATCGCTGCTTAGCCAAGGTAAGACATACTGTTTCATGTCTGAAAATGAATTTTAATTGCTTTAGAAATGCTTATTGCTATTATTAGCTTATTACTATTTTGATGTTTCTTAATGATATTCTACTCTACAGTTTCATATTCTGCCTCTTTTATTTTGTTAACATCAGCCTGGCATTGTTTGCTCTTAGATAGGGCTACTAATGTTGCTTGTTTTTGCCAAACACGCACGCACCCAGTCCTGTCTAGGAGCACAACACATGCTGTGGCAGAGCCTCAGTGCCATGCTTAACTCTCACTGCTTCTGCCACGTCCAGTACATTTTACTCTCTTTTCTCTTTCTTCGCTTCTCTCACTCTCTCTAGCCCCAGGATAAGGTAAGAGTGATGTCTTACTCTCTGCCTTTCTCTTTCTGTGCCTTTCGCCTTCTCTCTCCGTAGCTGTCGTTTCTGTCACTGTCCCTTTCCATACGTACTACAACTCCCATCATGCCTCACTCCACCATGTCATCTGGTGCAGTGCGTTTCTATGGAGTCTCATCCCTTTCATACACTGAGGCCTGAGCTCCTCGGCCTGATAAAACAAATTCCTGCATCTCAACTGGAGTTCTGGTCTCTGAACTCCTCTTGTGTTGACGTTTTATTTGTTCTATCTGACTCCGAAGCCAAACCTGCTTTTTATCGGTTACACAAAAGCCATCTAACACTTTTGAAGGCGGATTATAAATTGAAAAGAAGTGAGGAGTGTTTCAATAAAAGGAAAAGGGGGCAGTAGTTGTGTGTTGTGAAATATTGTTTTAAATGTTATTGATGTCTGAAATATTAATGATTAGTGTGCTAACTATTATATGTTGGTTGCTTTGAGTTTTTGTTCAGTGTGGCATGGACTGTGTTTATATATGTTGTGTGTTGCTGTTGTTGCAGTTTAGATGCTCTATGTAACATCCAGGGACAAAAGCCTCAAGCTGATCAGTCAGCTATTGCAATGCCACATTTAATTGGCCATTACTCACAACATTGATCACAGGTCAATTTTATTACAAAATTAAGATATGGTGTTCTAAGCATGTTTGGATATAATCAAAAAAGTGTGCTTTTGATAGAGAAGCATAGAGCGAATAGTTCATCCAAGCACACATATTTGCACATTGAACACAGGACATTAGATAGGAGGCATATGATTATAACATAACTTAGCCAGTTAGGATAAGAGAACAAATATTGTATGCTGTTTCACATGCAATGCACACAAAACCATAGTACAGCCTTCTTTTAAAATACTGTCTCTGTTCAGAATGAGATAATTAGACAGAGAGAAGAAGTGCATAGTAAAGGAGGAAAATGATGAACGAAAAGAAAAAGAGATAAGTTAATGCAGAGAAGGGAAACGAGAGAGTGTGTACTGCAGAGAACGGTGATTCAGCTGCTGTAATACTACAGAACCATAAAAACAATGCCGATCAGGACGAATCAAACTAACGTGCGAGAGGAAGACACAGAAAGACGGTTGTAAACCCATTCATCCAAAGACTAGCACACAAATCAACACCATTTCTTCTGTAAACACACACTCGTGCACAGTTCTGCTGTGTGCGCTACAGTGCTGTACCTTTAAATCCTGCTGATTGCTGCAGAATTTTCAATCTCTCATACACACACTGTACAACCAACCCAAGACTGCTGTCCTGCAGAGATACAGGCATTTCTAAGAGCACTGCAGAAGGGTGCACACATGCACATGCAGTCGTACATTTGAAATGAGCTCAAATTGTCAGTTTATTATTAGTGGTGCTTGCTATAACTATTAGTGGATTTTTTTTTTTCCAAAACCCGTCAGGTTAAATTTAACTAGCGTAAGACCTCTGTTAATTTAAATATACACTACAGTTCAAAAGTTTATGGTCAGTAAGTTTTTAGAAAGAGATTCATCTATTCATCAATAAATCCTGAAAATATTACAGTTTCTACAAAAATATTTAGCAGCCACAACTGTTTTAAATGATTTCTGAAGGATCATGTGACTGAAGACTAAACATATCAGTTCTTACATTTCTAACTTGACATCGCAGCCTGTTCATTATCAAAATAAAAATAGTCAACCAAACATAAAAAGTTACACTGCTCAATTTATATAGTCCGTAGTAGAATCGCCACAATGTGGTCTTATACTAAGCACTTTTTTTTATACATGTGAATGATGTTTTATGTCTGTAGCAATGTTCAGGGAACGAGGAGGCGGGAACAGGCGAACAATCAAATAAACTTTATTTAAAATAAAAGAAACAAACCAAAATACCGCCAGCAGCCCCTTGCGGATGACTGCTGGCTACCGAAAATAAATATAAATGCCAGCAGCCCCTCTCGGACGACTGCTGGCTAAAATAAAATACAAAAACAAAACACAACTAAAATACAGGCCTGTTCCTCTCTCGATCATCAACGTCGTCGCTCCTCCTTTATGCTTCCGCTCCTCCGTGACAGATGCGAGACCAGTGTGCTTCACAGGTGTTGATCATTAGCAATCGCACCACCGGCCTCGCGCCGTTCTCTCACGTCCCTCGGCCATCCTGTTCGCCACAATGTCAATATTGGATAGTGAGTGAAGTACATAGCCTATTTTACATACTAATTATTATTTTAGCATCCAAACACATTGTGAATATGGAAACATTTGGATTCATGCTGAATGAGAGAGGGAGGCCACGAGAACCCAACACTGGTTTCAGTTTCAGTTATGCTTTAAATTAATTAGTTTTAGCTTGACGTTTAAATAGCTACTTATATTTTTCCTTCTTGTTCTGTTCTAAATACCATTAAATTGAAAGTATTTGTTGTGCAGTGAGGGGAACTAAATAGCATATAGTTATGTTGATAGTGTTTATAATGTTTGTTAACATTTTGCTTTATTTACCGGTATTTTAGATATTATTAATCGATCAATTCCGATGAAGGGTAAACCAGTTAAATAAAAGCATCCCTGTTGCCCATTCAACTTCTCTTCTACATGGTCTGCCCATTTCAGTTTTCTTCTTACTTCCTCCTCTCTGTCCATCAGACATCCCAGGGCTCGAATTTCGGTGCGGGATTGCGGGTATTGCGCATCATTTTAATCATTCCCGCAGTTCTTGCGTTTATAATGCGGGAAATTCCCGCAAAAATCTAGCATGTAGGCCTATGAGTAAATTTAACCTAACCGATAATAAGATCAAATCAGTCATTTTAAAACTTTCTGCGAGACGCAATTTCACAAACAGCGTGAGTGATTCTGCCAATGCGCCGTGTCTTCTCTGTCTCTTAAAATAGGTTACACAAGGCAAGCCAATCGCGCTGCACTGCAGGCGGTGATTCTAGACTCTCGCGTTTCAGGAGTCGGGACATATGATGGAAATGTCACTTGCACAATCGGGCCATTGCATCGTCACTATTGTTTATAATTTGTGCGTCTTTTTAAGTCTTACCTATTTAAACATTCAAGCGATTTTAACCCGCATAACAAACAGCTCGTGAGTAACAAAACTAAGTTATTTTTCTTGAATTATAGCGCTTTAACGATCAAAAGCACACAACATTGTCTTAATTCCGGTCTTGGGGAGTATCCTCTCAAACACAATCGGTTATGTCTTAAAAAAATAATACAAAAAGAAAATGCATGTGACACTATGATGAAAACAGTATGGGCCGTTCACGTTACGTCTTTTGCGCGTTCATCCTTTGCTGAAACGTCTTCGTCTTCATGGAGAACGTGGCTCATGATTGCATAGCAACAGGGAGCCCTTTTTAAAAGAGGAGAAAATGGCGCGGACTGCTTTTTTCGCGCAACACGTGAACGTGGATCCGTGCACTAGCTCTTAAAGTGAGAGTAGCCTAAAATGTGTCTCTCATTATTGTATATAAAACAACAAAAGATAGCATTAATTGTAAGGAATCAGGATTAATAGCCTATGTATTCAAATTATACAGGACTAAAAGACTATTCCGTGTTATTTTATATTTGATTACTTTTTTCCGTTTCTATAATTTCTGAATACTAGTGTTAGACCTAAACTTTTCTCTTTATTTCATGTATTTATTTGTGCTAATTTTTTCAATTTAATTAAAAGATTGAAATCAAGCTTCCTTTTGTTTTGTAAACTAAAAAAAATGCTAGTTAAAAGTATTTTTAAAAATTGTCTAATAAAAAGTCCCCCCTCAAATTAAAAAATCCCCCCCATAAGAATGACCTAAAGGGGGATTTCCCCCCTATTTTCCAAAACGAAATTCAGGCCCTGCATCCCTTTCTCTCCTCTCTTCTCTGAATGGTTTGCTTTTGTTCTCCCTGGATGTTGCATGTTGTAACGTTTGTGTTTTTGTTTTGTGTTTGTTCGTCCCTGTTTGTGTCTTTTGCTTTATGTTTGTGTGTATCTGCTTGTGCGTGTGTACATATGTGAACTTCTTACACACTCCAGTCTGCGCTCCTTCAGCTCAGACAGGTCCAACACTCTGAACAGAAGCTCCTTCGCTCGAGACAGCATGATGATTGAAGAGATGCTGGCGCCTACCAAAGACACGGTGAGAATCCCTTCTCTCTTTCTCTCTCACTCTCATTCAGTATTGTTATACTCTGTGTCATACTTCCAGAAAGCAGTAGGAATTAAGAAAATCTTATTTCTATCTTTCTTTTTGCCAAATACTAAGGTAGCATCATCCATAGTAGGAAAGGCAATCCTAGAATGATTAGAATGCTAGAATGTGATGAATACATCAAAGATGTACATCAAATCATATTTATAAACAGTGTTGGATTATTATATTTTATACTACTTTACTATTTATTAATATTTTGAATTAGCTTTAATTTTTATCTTTTTATATATATTTTCATTTTAGTCATTTAATTATGTGCTCTGATCACTTTTCTATTAAGGTATTTTAAATATTTAACAATATGTTAAAAATATTTAGCAATTTTAGTACTTCAGCTTGCTAATTTTATTTCAGTTGTAATTTTCATTAGTTTTTTCTGAAATGATATATCGAAGTGAATGCGAAGTGGCCCATTCCACGGATGAGAATCCATGAACCACATTATTAGGAGTAGGACTAAACAATGTATTAAAACCATACCATAGCGTAGTGCTATTGTGAATTCACAAAGGCTGCAATTCAATTAAATGATTTAAATGATACATGCGCTTTATTTATTTACTTGCGTGTAGGTTTCGTGCGTCTCAGAGCGGCTCCATTCACACTAAATGCTGCTCCTCATGAACTGTTATTATTTATATGCATGGAGCATCTCTGCATATGCTGTGAGTTTGGGTTGCTTAACATTCATCTGGGAATGCAGTGTGTGCCATTGTATCCGATTTGTAAGGCAAATCATTTGTAAACCTACACTAGGGTTGCCAACTTTCTGAAATGGAAATAAGGAACGGTGGCGGGAGGAGGGGGGGTGTGTGTATCCACTTTTATTTTTCAAACATTTTTTGAAAAATAACCCCTGAAATGATGACTTCTGGTGAATATTGTATAACATCATACATTATAGCATATTATAATACAACTTATTAGGCCTATATCAGGGCTCAACATAAGAAAAAATCTCCACTGGCCCCCCAGGGCCAGTAGATCAGAGTTTTACTGGCCCCTTCTATATTTTTACTAGCCCTGAAAGAAATATAAGGAAAAGCACTTTTCCATTAAACTGTATTTATTGTATACATTAGTTTTATTTTTTCTTGTCCCCTCACAATGACAGTAAACTAATTATTACCTTACATGAGTGATGAGTAACGTTACATAGGCCTATTTTCACTTCAAAACGGCGAAATTAGACAAAAGTATATTAGTTTGCCTGATTATTTTTGTCATTCGTTTAACATTGAATGACCTAAAAAAGCTGTCAATGAAAAAAAAATTAAAAAATGAAGAACAAAACAATTTTAAATTGAAGGATATGGAAACAAATATAGGGAATGTAATGTAGGCTATGCAATAGGCTATATTATGTTCAAAAAGGTGGTTAAATCCTTGTTTAATATTGGCCAAACAACATTTAATTCAAATGTTTACTTAATCTTAATATTTGGCCACTGCTTTTCTATAGAAATGCTAAAGCCACTTTTCTTGAACAGTGAACGTTTTCAATAAGAATAATATGTGGACATCCAAACGTGCAAACTCAGAGAAAGGGTTTAATTTTTTATTTTGAAATCACGATAATCAAAACGCATATTTAGAAATATATTGACGTATTCTCCTGTGTTGGTGTAGGTTAGGGTTGCCAACCATTCCGTATAATACGGAATCGTCCCGTATTTGACACATAAAAGTCTTTTTCCGTATTGAACTGATACGGAACGCACTTTGTTCTGTATTTTTGAGAATCCATTCAGTGCAAATCCATGACAGACACATAGCTTCTAATATATGTCAGACAGATTATGAACGAAGACATTTGTAGGCTATGATAAGAAAAAAGGGCAAAAAAACAGACAGTGCGGTAGATACTAATTTCTCCCCCTGTTTGTCTATGATCAGCTGCGTAGCGTTTTTAACATCTTGCAACATCATCAGAGAATGCCCTTTTAATTGGTCGTTAGTCGTTGTGAGGCACGTATTGTAGCAACGATGACAACAAGTGACAACAGCGGGAAATGTAAAAATGACTACCTCAGAGCAGCCGGCGAAAAGAAAGTTATCTATAATGGAAGTATAATTATATAAAGATATTTGCACTACACTTCCTTAAAATGTTGTCTAATTAAATTAAAAATATTATTTTTTGCACTGGAAAGAACATTCTAGAAGTCTAATTCTATTGAATAAGTTTGCACAAGGCTACAGAAAACTGTTGTGTTTATTTTTCTTCAAATGCAGTCTAAGCCGATGAGTTTTGAATGTTATATGTTGTATTTGTTTAAGTAAAAAATAAAACGTATTATAAACTAAACAAATCAATGGTTCATTGTTGGCAAAATTATCATGATAGCCTTTATACACTCACCTAAAGGATTATTAGGAACACCTGTTCAAATTCTCATTAATGCAATTATCTAATCAACCAATCACATGGCAGTTGCTTCAATGCATTTAGGGGTGTGGTCCTGGTCAAGACAATCTCCTGAACTCCAAACTGAATGTCAGAATGGGAAAGAAAGGTGATTTAAGCAATTTTGAGCGTAGCATGGTTGTTGGTGCCAGACGGGCCGGTCTGAGTATTTCACAATCTGCTCAGTTACTGGGATTTTCACGCACAACCATTTCTAGGGTTTACAAAGAATGGTGTGAAAAGGGAAAAACATCCATTATGCGGCAGTCCTGTGGGCGAAAATGCCTTGTTGATTCTAGGGGTCAGAGGAGAATGGGCCGACTGTTACAACCGAGGTATGCAGCAAAGCATTTGTGAAGCCACAACACGCACAACCTTGAGGCGGATGGGCTACAACAGCAGAAGACCCCACCGGGTACCACTCATCTCCACTACAAATAGGAAAAAGAGGCTACAATTTGCAAGAGCTCACCAAAATTCAGAATTTGGCGTAAACAGAATGAGAACATGGATCCATCATGCCTTGTTACCACTGTGCAGGCTGGTGGTGTTGGTGTAATAGTGTGGTTGATGTTTTCTTGGCACACTTTAGGCCCCTTAGTGCCAATTGGGCATTGTTTAAATGCCACGGCCTACCTGAGCATTCTTTCTGACCATGTCCATCCCTTTATGGCCACCATGGACCCATCCTCTGATGGCTACTTCCAAGAGGATAATGCACCATGTCACAAAGCTCGAATCATTTCAAATTGGTTTCTTGAACATGACAATGAGTTCACTGTACTAAAATGGCCCCCACAGTCACCAGATCTCAACCCAATAGAGCATCTTTGGGATGTGGTGGAACGGGATCTTCGTGCCCTGGATGTGCATCCCACAAATCTCCATCAACTGCAAGATGCTATCCTATCAATATGGGCCAACATTTCTAAAGAATGCTTGCAGCACCTTGTTGAATCAATGCCACGTAGAATTAAGGCAGTTCTGAAGGCGAAAGGGGGTCAAACACAGTATTAGTATGGTGTTCCTAATAATCCTTTAGGTGAGTGTATATGTGGTTCAGTCTTGTATATTGATAAGCCTACTTTGCTATTCTATACATATATAGGCAGGGCTCGACATAAGCGATGGCCCGGGGCCAGTAAAAGAGTATGTCGGGCTAGTTGATTGGCCAGTGACTGGCCATCAGCAAAACAAACAGCAAACGTCATATACGTACAGTGGCGCGAAGAGTGTCAATGTTACTTCAGGTTATTTATAACGTGTTAAAATGTCAAAGAACTACGAGGCTGATACGAGAAAGAGGACATTCCTAGTAGGGAATATATATCGATTTTTTTTAAACGATATGGAATGAGGCAATACCGTTTATATCGATACAGTAGTTTGATACGAGCACATCTGAAAAATATAGCGGAGGAAGCAGTGTGAGCTCCTGCAGTGAAAGAACATAGTACAATTGTCCTAAACATGACACAAGCTAGTATTAAGCGCTTCAAAATAACTGGTAAGATATAGTTAACAAGTTTAAAGCAGCTTGCTCTGACAGATACTGTTGCTGACTGACAGATGAGTACTGGCACTGTTTAATGCGTCTGAGACGTGGTGCTTTCCTCAGTGCTTAACTTACATTTCACTGGTATATTCTCCATCTGTAAATGTTAGAAAGTCAAACAAATATGTCCATTTCACTGTCAGGAGAGGACGAGCTTCTGCAAGTGAATCTCGCTAAAATTCAAGCTTCCGTTAATGAGCGCCACCGCGAGCACGCGCGCCAAACAGACAAGCACAATAGAATAGTAGCGCAATAATTCTGACTAAAATATACATATTGCTAAAATATTTGTTGTTGGAGAAAATAAATGTGCGATACGTGGAATTTTAAACCTACAAGTATATTTTTATGAAAGTGACCATTATAATGGGGTAATCAAATGCAGGCTAATAGCCTATAATTAGTTTGTGCTTTTGTTTTTATTTTAATTTTTAGTTTAGCCTTTAGTCATTTTAAAAACGAAGTTTTTAGAGTGTAATGTTACAATTTTAGAATGTAATGTGATTTTAACTGTACCTAACAATTTGTTATGCAAGTACATAGTTGTTAAAAACACATAATATAAAGTGTGAAAGTGCATAAAGCAAACCTTATTTTTTTGATGTTGTAAACAATTTCTAGTGGTGACCAGTCAGATGTAGATAAGGTGTGATATCTCATAGCGGTGCAGTGACACACACACATAGCACACAAATTTATGGTAAAATAAATTTAAGTCAATTTTAAATATATTTTCTCAGTATTGAATTAATTAATTATTTTATAATAAATTATAAACAGGGTTGTTATTGTTAACTAAACCTAAAAGTAAGACTTTTAGTTTATTATTACTATTAGTTATAAATTAGGGCTGTCACTAACAATTATTTTGGTAATCGAGTAATAGGTCGATTATTTTGGCGATTAATTGAGTAATCTGGCATTTTTTGTGGTAATAAAAATAGACCTAAGCCTTTAAAATTAATTAAAATACATATATATTAACAATGAGGTAATAATATTTGGTTCAAATGAAGTATCCAATGCAAATAATCAGATGGTTTATGGAACAACACTGATAAAATACATAATATACATAATATAAACAATCAGTATTATAACAAATGCCTGCAGAGGGTGCCAACGGCCTGGTGGTATTACACTTTACAGCATATTAACCCTTAGGGGTCTGAGGTAGGGATGCTCCGATTGATCGGACGCCGATCATGATCTGCCGACATTGGCTTAAAATAGATTGATCGGCGAACCCCAAAAGCGCCGATCAAAAAAGCCGATCACGTGACGTAAATTACTCGCGCGACTTTTTCCCACCTGCATGCGTGGCGCACGGGCACACAACAGCAGAGTGCAGCTTGGCAGTGGCAACATGAGTTCTCCTTCACCGGAACGAATAGGGAGTCTCCCAACGGATTGAAGCGTGCGTCCGAGTGAAGACCGTGCACCGCGCGAGCCACAACAGAACGCGGTATCTGCGCCACTGATTGCTGCGGCAACGAGCACTTTGATCACTTGATAAAAAAAAACATTTCAGCGCTAGATCGCCTCTTATTTAACAAATGAACAAAATGAATGCTCTGAGTTAACTGGAGATGTTTTTATTTATTTGTATTGGTACATTCGTGCTGCGAGATGTTTCAAAAGTGGTGGTGGTATTTTATTTTTTTTGATCTGAAGTAGTTGGTTCCTCAACTACATCATATTCAGATTCAGATTATTTTATTTAATGCCATGTCAGCATTCAAAGCTATTTTCATGGCAAAAATTCAATTATAAAAATACAAATATCATATAAATACAACTACATCAGACGTTCATAATAATAACAGAAAAAAACGTGCCATAGTTTTGTCCTTTTATCAGTAGCCAGTTTTGGTGTAACAAGTTGTTCATTTTGTTGCCAATTAGTAAATGTAGTGGGTGTATTAAGAGGCTACAATTTCCAAATATGCCTAGGTGTAACTTGATCCCCTCCCATTAGGCTGATCTGATGTGTGTTGGTCTGCCTGACCCCTCTTTGTTTGGAATAATTTAATGTTACTCTGCCTTATTTGGGAAAGCTGGCCTACAGTAGCCTTAAGACATCTCATTTTCTAAATACAATTAAATAAACACATTTCTACAAATGGTGCAAACTCTGCTAGATTATAGATAAAAGATTCCCATTCCCCTGCCATTCTGTGATCGGCAGTGATCGGCAATCGGCAGATCATGATTTTGGTGATCGGTAATCGGTGATCGGCCCCAAAAATGCTGATCGGAGCATCTCTAGTCTGAGGTGTTTTCTGGGTCCTGGAGGTGTTCTGACATACTCTGACATTTGTGCTTTTTTCAATTATTTATAAACATGTTAATGGCAAAGGTGTAAATTCACTCTATATAGCACAAACGGGGCTACCGTAATATGTGAGCAACATGTATGTACATGTTTGTATTTTTAAGATAATAATGTTTATGCGTGGTTTGTGAAAAAACAAAAAACAAATGTCACTGAAATAAGGTCATAAAACCCATAGTGATTATTCCTTCACAATACTTTTGAAAATTGTATCGCATAGCCTAGAATATTTGCTCTAAAACTATGTGAAAATCATCCTGCATACTCATTTAGATAAGACAATATATTGATTTAAAATTTGTATGACGTGTTTTGTGTGAGAGAGCTTTATGCGAGGAGGCGTGAATCTCTCATTAATATGAATGCATATTACACCTGAGAAAGACAAAGACCCTCCCCTAATGGCCCTATCAGGTGCTATCAGGCCCGATCATTATGAGGAGCCTTGCACAAAGAATGAGGAGAAATTAAAAAAAGAATGGCTTTTAGATTGTCAGGATTTATTTACAACACAACATAATCCAAAGATACACAACAAAGGACAAAAAGCACATTAGTAAACACACTGATCTAAAGACAAAGACTTAAACAGTCACACACCTTTGTGCCATTCCTGAAACATAGTAGCCTACATACCTGTCATGTCCAAGGTGTTTGACTTTTCATTTTACCATGTTCATGTACAGTGTGTGCGTATATATATATATACACACACACACTGCCGTTCAAAAGTTTGGGGCCGGTATGATTTTTAATGTTTTTTAAAAGAAGTCTCTTCTGCTCACAAAGGCTGTATTTATTTGATTAAAAATACAAAACAAACCGAGTAATATTGTGAAATAATATTTCAATGTAAATCAGCTGTTTTCTATGTGAATATATAGTAAAGTGTAATTTATTCCTGTGATCAAAGCTGAATTTTCAGCATCATTACTCCAGTCTTCCGTGTCACATGATCCTTCAGAAACCAGTATAATATGATGATTTGATACTCAAGAAACATTTTTCATTATCATCAATGTTGAAAACAGTTATTTACATTTTTATTTCAGGATTCTTTGATGAATAGAAAGTTCAAAAGAACAGCATTTATCTGAAAAATAATCTTTTGTAACATTAAACACTACCGTTCAAAACTTTGGGGTCAGTACGAATTTTTATTTAATTTTTTGGGGGAAATAAATAAAATGGATCAATACTTTTATTCATCAAGGAGGAATTAAATTGATAACAAGTGACAGTAAAGACATTTATAATGTTACAAAAGATTCTATTTCAAATAAATGCTGTTGTTTTTAAATTTGTGTTCATCAAAGGCTCCCATGGGATTTGCGCAAGCCCGGTCCCCATCCACACAGATAGAAACACACTCTTCTCTTTTGTCCAGTGTCACATTCTCATTTCCAAATGTGCCTTTTAATAAACTCAAAAGACTTGTGACTTTCAGTCTAATAATCAAAATGCTTGGCATAAATCTATCCATAAACAGATGCCGGCAGAAAGATAAAGAGAGGGAAAAGGAGAGAGATGGAGAGTCAGACTTGGACTCTGTCAAGCTTTTCCATGATGCGTTTTCCTGTTCAGAGTTCGGTTGCTCTTTCCATTTTCAGGAGCAAATGTTCACACCAGACTCTTGAAAAATGAATTCCTAAAGAATGCAGAGATATAGTTATTAGTCCACTGAATTTGTTTGATTAAAATTTGAATTGGATTCACTTATGCAGATTAAATATGACAACTATTAGCCTTAACTAAACATAAGTGTTATGAGGTTTAGTATTCATACAGCCTTGAGAGTCCCTTGAGAGTGCAAGCGAGAGAGTGCAATACTGCATACTAAACTGTTTTTATTTTTCCTTCAGTGTCAGATGTTGTCTTCCAAAAGTGATTGCCTGCCTTGACAGCTTTTTGGGCATCATTCAAGTGTTCAATTTAGGTTTGATTAGGTAGACAGATCACTAGGTTTTAAACAACATCAGAGAAAGACTTAGTGTTTTTTTTAGCACACTCCTTATTTCCTCTCTTTTTGTTTGGCAGAGCAAAGATCACCCTTTCCTCCTTTACAGCAAGTAGTGTAAAACTGCCTGTATTTGTGTTTTTCTTTTAAAGCTTCAGAGTGTATTTAAAGATATTTCCTACATGGTGGACCCTCAGAATAAGGTACAGGTTCTTGATCATGACCATGTTAGTCATCACTCTCCATTTTTTCAATTCTTTCATTACTCAAAAATCCGAACACACTTGTTTTCTCTCATTTAGTCTCTCATTGGTATTTGTGTGTTATTGTTTGTTTATAAATATAAGCTCCACCCCCATCTGCAGCCGTGTCGGTGTTTATTTCATGGTCTTTCACTCATTGTGTTTTTTCTTATTTTTTTCTTATTGAGTGTCCTGTTTGAGGCCATGTTTCATCCAGATGCATCAATGCAGTGTTTCCAAAGACATATTGTTTTCTTAACTTCATATCTTGGCAGTGGTTTTACAAGGCATCTCAGGAGATCTTTCGAAATGTATTTTTTTTTTAACAACCTGCACACACCTTTAAAAGGGGGTAATCAACTTTCCTGACCCCATATCATTATGTTTGGATGTGTTTACAGCACCTCGCAGTGACTCGTGAATACAACAGTGAGTGTATGCGGCGGTACAGTTGGACCCCTGACACAGTGGACCACTCACACAACACTGCGTGCAGTCCCGTGCACTCTGGGTAAGAATACGTTTTTGTGTTTAGATTGTTTAACACGATTTTAAAGGATGCAAACACATTAGTAGCCACGACATTATTATATTTTGATAATATATGATGTTTATTATACACTACTGTTCAAAAGTTTGGGTCGGGTGAGATTTTTGAATGGTTTCGCAAGAAGTCTCTTATTCTCATCAAGGCTGCATTTATTTTATTAAAATTACAGGAAAAACAGTAATATTGTGAAATACTGTGATTATTACAATTTAAAATGACTGATTAAAATATAATAAATAATTTAGAATACAATTTATATTTTAATTTAATTTATTCCTGTGATGGCAAAGCTTAAAGGTTGTATCAGTGATTTCTGGCCCCAAAATAAATGACAGGGGCGGGTGTTGTGAGGTTTTGCGCTCGTGCACGGCTGGACGCGAAATCGGAGCAACACCCGCCCCTGTCAGTGATTGGTTGGAACACTGTTTATTTTGGCTTTGAGTGGTGGTTGTACCCATTTGTTTTTGTGTGGAGATCTCAGAGCCTAGGCTGCCTACAGAGACGCGGTTTTTGGACGGCATGCTTATGGGGCGAGCAGCTAGCTGATCGTTAGGAAAGATTAGACATTTATTTTGGGGCCAGAAATCACTGATACAACCTTTAATGTTTAGCTACTATTGCTTCAGTTTTCTGCATTATTTTATCCTTATGCTGCTTAATATTTTTTTGTGGAAACCTTAATACAATTGAAATATGTTGTGACATTATAAATGTCTTTGTCACATTTAATCAATTTAGTGCAATTTGTTTAAAAAAAAAAAACTTTCTTACCGACCTATAACTTTTGAACGGCAGTGCTCAACCCCCCTTATTACACAGTAGAATTTTATTTTATTAATGAGAGTTTAAAAGTGTAGTCATTTCCAGTAGTGGCAATTATGTCAGCATTGTCATTCATTTCGCTAAAACTTGACTCTCTACTTTTAACAACCTATTTCTCCTAAGGGGGGACCGAGCATATCATTAGTGTATTATAATGATACCATTTATGATTGGTGGAAGATGATTTAACCCAACCAATCTGCAAACATGATGCTGTTTTGGGCAAGCATGCAAAAAGCTTTTCATCGGCTTCATTGAGTTGTTTGCATAAAGCACATTTTGTTTTCCTTTAGGCCCCCCCCCCCCCCCACTCCATGCACACACTTTCTTCTGCATTGCACATAAGATCTGATTTTTGATTTGCTTACTTGTATGTCAGCTGTTTTACCATGACAACAACTGTAATAATTAATGTTGTTTATTTTTACCTCCTGCTTTCTGTTCTTTTTTTCTTTTTGTTAATTTCCCTTTTGCAGCCCTTCCTCCCCGCTTCCTCAGTATGACTCCAGGTGAAAACTGAGTCCGGTGACATCACTCTTTCTATAGCTTTCTGTCCTGTCTTTTCCCTATATTTTTCATCTGTTCTCTCCTGTATTCTTTCACTCTTTATCTCTTTCCTGTTCTCCAGTGTTTTATTCCCAGTTTTATCTCCTCATCTGTGTGAGCGCTCCTCCACACTGGGTGTGTGAATAGCCGGTCTGTGGAAAATGGACCTCATATACATTCAGAGATCAGCAACTTCAGCACATTTCTAAAATAAATTGCAGATCACTCATTACACAGACTAGTACTAGCACCATCAGCACATTAGAAAATTTGTGATGAAAGGGAGTTTGTCATGTGCTTCAGTTCTCAGTGTGAAATCACCTGTTAAAGCTGCATCATTTTTTTTTTCACTAGGAATGGGCAATATATTGAAATGTTACAGTGTATTTGTGATAATTTTTCTGATGATTTAAATTACTAATTCTGAATTTCACAATGATGGTGACATGATTAGTCCACACCAATAAGTCTTGTGAGTGTGAGAGCATTTATAGTGTCCCTGATTTAAAGTTTACTCTAATTCAAAAACTTGTTTACGCCATCACTCAATATTGTTGAATCCTTGAGGTGACATATCTCGTATATTAAATATATATTTATTATAGATATGTAAGCAATTTGTTTTACTATTTATTGTTATATTGACCCATATAAAAGGAAATTATTAAATATCCTTCTTCCATGAGATTTTTAGTTATTTATTTATTCAACTCTTTTCAAGAGGGGTTTTAAATACTTTTCTTCACCAAGGATGAATTAAATTGATCAAAAAGGACAGTAAAGACTTACTATAAAAAAAAATTAAATAAATGCTGTTCTTTTTAAATGTATATTTATCAAAGAATCTTAAAAATTAATGTATCACAGGTTTCACTCAAATGTTAAGCAGCACAACTGTTTTTAACATTGATAATAATAAGAAATGTTTCTTGAGGTCCAAATCAGCATATTAGAATAATCTCTGGAGTATCATGTGACTCTGAAGACTGGCGTAATGATGGCTGCTGAAAATACAGCTTTGCAAACACACAAATTAAATTTTTAAAATAAACAAATTTAATTAAATTTTTATAAAATATCAAAATAGAAAATCATTATCTTAAATTGTAATAATATTTCACAATATTTCTATTTTTACTGTACTTTTGATCAAATAAATGCAGCCTTGGTGAACAAAAGAGACTTCAAAAACACAAAATATTACAGACCTATAAAAAATTTAAACCGGAATATTTTATATCATCAGTAGGTTGAAAAATGTCACAATTTAGAATTTTAGCTGCACTGCCCAGCCCACATCCAGTGTTAGGATCTCATGTGCACGTAACAAACACACAATTGCATTCAGTTCACATTAACAGATAATGGGGGTTTTGGGTTTTTGGTCCACCTGTGGAGGGGCTTTTGGTCACACTGTTGATCACTGATCTCTGCTTCGAAACAATTGATCTTGGCAGTAAACGGGATAGCATTTGAATGCGAGTCATGAGTACAGTAACTGTGGTAATATTTTGGTAGGTCAATATTCAAGGAATCCCTTGTGTTTCTTCAAAGTGTCTCTGTTGCTGTTGAATGAGGGATTAAATGCTGCCAGGTTTAACAGCTCGAAGCACTGTCACTCTTTAATTGTTTTTCCTCTGTCTCTATCTCTCTTGCTGTAATGGTCTGTTCTCGCTTACTGTCTCTCCTTCTTTTCTGTTTCTGCTTAGACCTTTGCCTTCTCTCTCGCTCTCTCTTTCCTCACCACGTGTGTTGGGTGTACAGTGATCACAGCATGGGAATCGTCTCTCACTCGTTCGTGTCTGTGTAGTGGTTTAAGCGTGGTGTCCCTCTTTCTTTCTTAATTTCCTTCCCTCTCTTTCATTATTCCTTCATTCTCTTCTTACAGGTTCCTAGTGAGTTTCATGGTGGACGCTCGGGGTGGGTCGATGAGAGGAAGTCGTCATGATGGTATGCGTATAATCGTTCCACCCAGGAAGTGTCCAGCACCAACACGAATCACCTGCCGCCTAGCAAAGCGCCACCGCCTGGCGTACCCACCCCCTATGGTGGAGGGGGAGGGTCTTGTGAGCAGACTGGTGGAGATGGGGCCATCCGGGGCACAGTTTTTGGGGTAAGAGTTCCTCCGAGGTGGCTAAAAATATCTGTAGTTTCACAGTAAAAGCAGATAAATCATGAAAAACATAATCTCTACGGGGATTTATCAGGGTTTCCATCTTAAATTCTCTTCTTCACTTAAATTCTCTTTAAATTAGTTCTGATTTCAATTTGCATGGTGTAATTCTCCATCTTGCTGTCGGGTTTTGAGTGCTTGGTTGTATTAAATGCATTGGAGTTCCACTATCTGTTCACCCCTTTATTATCTTCACTTTTTTTTCAGGCCTGTGATAGTAGAAATTCCTCATTTCGGCTCAATGCGTGGAAAGGAGAGAGAGCTGATCGTCCTACGCAGCGATAATGGAGAGACCTGGAAAGAACATCATTATGACTGCAAAGTAACAGAGCTCACTTCAATGCTCAATGGCATGGATGAGGGTAATGGACAAACAGCTGATGACATAACTAAAACTACCTCATGGGGAGCTTTCATTTTATTCTCAGGATTTTTGTTTATTTGTGATTTCATATGTGATTACAGAGATGGACAGTCTAGCAGAGCTGGAGAAAAAACGCATCTGCCGCATTATCACAAAAGATTTCCCACAGTACTTTGCGGTGGTGTCACGCATCAAGCAAGAAAGTGATCACATGGGACCTGAGGGCGGAGTCCTGAGTAGTGAGGCGGTTCCCATGGTGAAGGCTGCATTTCCCCACGGAGCGCTTACAAAGAAGATTCGTGTTGGACTACAGGTATAAAGGCTTATCAAGATGGTTGTTGTCAAATTATATTTAGTCAAGCTTACTTAATTTTTACTTTTACGTGGTTTCCAAGGTCATGGAAAAACAGGAAATATAAGGGAATTTTAAAATTGTGTTTTCAGGAACTGGAAAAGATGTTTCTATAGTAAATATTTTTAATATGTACTTAAAAATATATATTATGATATTGTTGAAGAGCTTGTGTAGATGAAAACACACTTACAAGCCAAAACAGTGTTCGATTTGTTTTGTCTGAGTCTGTCTAACTGGTTCACAAAATGATCGGAATGATTTTTCAGATAAAGTAATTTTAGCAGTTTACATAAAACTGGCCTGTCTTTTCATCTCAAGGAGCTCTGGGAACTTTATTTCTCTCTCACACACACAATAGTAGAATATTCCTCCCCCAACACACACACAAAATAGCAGAATATCATCTATTCTTTGGAGATAGTGACTCTGTGGACATAGAAAATATCTGTTTAACTGTGGTCGACATGCATTTCCTGGCAGACAACCCATGACTATAGCATAGAAACTGAGAATGTATACATTACACAAGGAACAAGTCAGGAGACTAAAGCAATAAAAAGCTATTCACATTCTAATGATAATTAGCTAGAAGCATATGCCTAGAGACATGAACAACAAACACACAGCATGCATGCACACATTTGCACACTGTAGATGCTCTGCAAATAGATTCTGTTTTGTTCTCCTATTCTTAATACTGCTTTTCTCTCTGTCGGTTTCTCTCTCTTAGGCACAGCCAGTACCAGAGGACATGGTGTGGACCATCACTGGTAACCGTGCGTCCTTCAGCCCGATTGTTACTGTGGAGCCCAGGAGGAGGAAATTCCACAAGCCCATCACCATGACAATCCCAGTACCGCCCAGATGCAAAGAGGCTGTTGCTAATGGACGCAAAGGAGAACCTGCCCCCTGCCTTAGACTGCTCTGTAGCATCACAGGCATGTGAATAGTGAAAGTTTATGTATGTGTATTTTAAATAAGATAGGGGTGAAAATGTCAGGCTTAAATTTTTTGATTTTAATACTTAAACTTGAGCTTCTTTCATTCGAGAGCAGAAATATAAATGAATCATAATGGCTTAATGAATCTGCAATAACAACTGCACGTTGATTTTATGATCCCCCATCTGAATTTAATTTCAACATTTGGGTTCACTTTGGAGTATACAGAGTTAAAATAGCAGGTAAATTAGGGCTGTCTACACGACACCGTTTTCAACTAAAAACGTAAAACTTTTTATGCGTTTTGGCCGTTTGTTTACATGACAACGGCATTTTGGGTGCGTGAAAACGCAAAGTTTTGAAAACGGGTTTCAAAGTGCAAGTTTTTGAAAACGGTCTCCGTGTAAACAGCAAAAACGTGAATCTCTGAAGACGATGACGTCATGCACATACATATTACGTCTTCAGTCTATAGTGTTTCATCGCCATCTAATAGCCTAGCAGCAGAATACAGGGTTTTTAATAATTTTCGTGGATCCGTGTGAATGGGGATCGTTTTGACAATGGTGTCTTCTGTACGCGGACAACTAAAAGGAAAAACTTCTCCGTTTTAAGCATATCGTTGCCGTGTAAACATACCCTGAGATAAAGCATGCATTTGAAAGTGACATCAAATTCCATACTGCTATCAAATAAAAAGGACCAATCAATAATTAAGTATCCTACCCAACAGATATCACAGGCTCTGTAGTGATTCCCGACACCAGTGTTTAAAAAGTATTGCATCTTTTTAGGTGGAACATCCCCTGCACAGTGGGAAGACATCACTGGGACCACTCCTCTCTCCTTTGTCACAGACTGTGTTTCCTTCACCACAAATGTGTCTGCCAGGTGAGTCTCAGCTGATGTTGGAGTTTATCACATGCAGATTCAAATCATGTCCTTCAAAGTTGGAGACAGTGGAGGATTTGTGGCCTAGATTAATTTATAGCATTCTAATCGTGTTCATCTGCAAAGTCAGATGCTGATTGAACTCAAACATGACAGCAGACTGTTGTCTAGAAAAATTAATTAGTGAGAAGAGGTTCACATAAGGTCATTAAATAACAGACACCTTTTCTATAAATAGTGTGAGGATCTGCTTATCTTTCTGCTCAAATTTCTCTAAATTATGCAAATCACTTTTTTGTGAATTTCAGTTCCAAACAATAATGTTCTTAAAAATAAACATTAATTAATTAATAATTAACATTAATTGATATTACCTTGAACTGCATAAGCCAAGCATTATGCAAAATTAAACCATGCATATTCTCGCTGCCTCTGACCCTGCATTTAATGTAGTTTTAATGTAGTTTATTTTATTTTACGTTACATATTTTTGTTTGTTGTTTTTAGGAATATGCATGTCATGCAACATGTTCATGTTGGGATCTTCCTAATTTGACTAGCTACTAATAAGATTAATTTACGTAAAAAAAATTATTGGTACGCACAGCCTTTGACATCAACAACAAAAGATATGAGATATGTTTTCTCCTCCTTTTGATAAGCATATTTATTTTCTTATAAAGAAAAGCTTCTATAGTCATATTTTGTTATTTGCATTTTTTGTCTATGAAACAAAGATTTGTGGCCTTTTTTGAGATTTTTTATTAAGATTTTGTTTCCATAATTTATATCATCTTAAACAAGTAAACATCTTAGAACCAAAATTCTTCATCCCGTGGAGTTGTAACAGCGAAAGAACTGTAAATATTTGTGAAAAATTGAAGAATTGGGGAGAATTTTCCTTATTCTAGGCAATCCCCCACCCCCTCTCCTCTCTTTTCTGTAGATTTTGGTTGGCAGACTGTCAGCAGATCTGTGAGACTGTGGGTTTAGCATCTCAGCTGTACCGAGAGCTGATCTGTGTTCCGTACCTGGCCAAGTTTGTGGTGTTTGCTAAAATGATCGACCCTGTAGAGTCCCGCCTTCGTTGCTTCTGCATGACTGATGACAAAGTCGACAAAACTCTGGAGCAGCAGGAAAACTTTGAGGAGGTGGCAAGAAGCAAAGACATTGAGGTGTGCAACTGTAACTCAAACTCTAGCCTTCACACATGCACAAACACAACACTATACACGTTCACATAAATAATTAATGATGAACATACTCTCAGTGTTTGGAAACAGTGAGTCATCATGAGTTTGTGAATATTCATGTATACACGCATAAGAAAAAAACATGACAGAACATGTACCTGTCATTCAGTCCATATTCATAAAAACACCCACACATTTACATTATCCTATATTCAAACACAATAGCACTTTTCGGATAATTAATTGACAATATAAAGACATAAATGTACAGCTTCTTATGATCTGTCCCTTGTTTCTTTGTCAGATTCTGGAGGGTAAGCCCATTCATGTAGATTTCTACGGTAACATCTCTCCTCTGGCAAAGAGTGGCCAGCAACTCATCTTCAACTTCTATGCCTTCAAAGAGAACCGACTCCCATTCAACATCAAGGTTTGAGAGACAGTGGCTCATTAATCCAATTCTTCCAGCTATTACAGTTTTTCTCAGTCGATTTGACACATTTCTCCAAACTCAGATCACTGCTTTCAAAACAGTTAACGCGGTGATCTGAATACTTTCACAGGAAATGCAAATTTCCTAATCGTTTACAACTATCTCAACTACAACAACTATAAAAGGGGAAAGAAAAACAACACAAAAGTAGCAGAAGAATGAGAAGGAGAAAAAGAGAAGGTGTAAGAGTGAGAGGTGCATTATTGAGGGGGAGAAGAACCGTGGAAGAGGTAAAAAGAGAAAGTAATAAAAAGTAATAGATAGTATAGACCTTATTCACAGCAGTGCCATGACAAGTATGAAAGCGAGGCTGTGAGGGATAGACTTATCGTGTTTTCAACGACATCCGCAGTTAAAAGCTGTATACAACTCCTAGATCACTTATAATTTTACACAGCTCATATTTTCTGGGTTTTTTGTCTACTGAAGTTTCTTGTAAAATTATTTTTGGTGTGTTTCGTCAGCAGAACAATCCAAAAACGCATTAAATAACAGAACAACCCACTGAATAGATGTCTATCCCTCACAGCCTTGCTTTCATTCCCGTTAAAAGTCAAAGATGGCTCTGCTGTGAATAAGGTCAATAGAAAGAGGAGATGGAGCAAGAAGAGTTGAGGATGTAGAAAAAGGGGAAGAGGGAAGAGTAGAGGGAGAAGAAGTAGGTAGAGTGGTGGTCAATGGTATAGTGCAGAGGTCTTCAATCCTGCTCCTGGAGGGCCGCTGTCCTGCAGAGTTTAGTTCCAACATTAATCAAACACACCTGAGTCAGCTCATCAAGCTCTTCAGGATGGCTTGAATATATACAAAGGCAGGTGTGCTGAAGCAGGTTGGAACTAAACTCTGCAGGACAGCGGCCCTCCAGGATCAGGATTGAAGACCTCTGTGGAAAGAGCAAGAGAAGAAAATATAAGTAGACATGGAAAGCGAGGAAGGGGAGATCAAGGTGTGGGAGGAGAGAGGTAGAAGTATAGGGTATAGTTACAAATTAAATAAGAGCCACCCTAATTGACCGTGTTATAAATTATGGTCTTTCCTTGAGAGAAGCTGGACAGAAAGTTCAGCCCAATATAAACGTTGTGCCCCAGTCAGTGTCCCTGGACAAAGAAGAGGCAACATCACTATCTTGCGCTGCCATTTCAACCACTTGTGTTGTGGCACACAATATTGTCTTGGGTCCATACACATTTTTTAAACTCCCTCAATGAAATTCACTTTCTGCAGGGTGATCAGGAGCAAATGGAGTGATATTTTTTTGTTTTTTGGTGTTCCTTCCACCATATTAAAGTTGAGGTACAAGCATGTCAAGGATGGATATTTAGATTTGTGAAAATTCTCTGGCCAGAAGTAAATCAGAGGCAAGATAAAAAAGTAATTGATTCAATGATTGCATTTCATTTGTTTATTTATTTATTATTGTATTATTCTTTGGGGAGAAAACTCATCGCTATGCAACTAAACTCATCATTAAAGAACTTTGAAGAATACGATTAAAGATTAATTCATGTAGTTGTGTATCTATAGATGAATTTGTTATCAAATCAACAAGGAACACACTATTAGTTTTTATGTTAGTATTTATTTTTGATAAACGCATTACTAGAATAAAATGCAGTGCTTCATTATGCAGTGAATATTTAACTGTTTCGCCAACAAGAGTGATTAGTTTGCTTTTAATTGTTTTGAGAGCAACCACAATTATTTGGAGAAATGTCAAATCGATTGAAAAAAAATGTATAGATGCACATACAGAATTTCACTAAACAAGTATAATAAAGTAAATCAGCTATACAGTTAAATCTGGATTTTGAAATGCAAAAATATATAAAGTAAGTTAAGAAGATATAAAGTAAGTTAACGGTGCATTTACAACCCAAATTCCGGAAAAGTTGGGACGTTTTTTAAATTTGAATAAAATGAAAACTAAAAGACTTTCAAATCACATGAGCCAATATTTTATTCACTTATATATAGAACATAGATAACATAACAGATGTTTAAACTGAGTCATTTTACAATTTTATGCACAACCTGATCTCATTTCAAATTTGATTCCTGCTACAGGTCTCAAAATAGTTGGGATAAATTAAATTAAAGAAAATAATTAGTCAACTGGTCATGTGATCTCAACATAGCAGATCCCATGAGCTCAATATAAACTAAAACAGCTTTTGTCGGGCTACTGATATGATTGTAGTAATATGTTAAGATTTTTTGTCATTCTATGTGTGTGTATGGATTTTGTAGGTCAGAGATATGGGCCAAGAGCCATGTGGGAGAATATCTTTCCTCAGAGAACCTAAAAGCGCAAAAGGCCTGCCACAGAGTGCAATCTGCAACCTTAACTTCACACTGCCAACACACAGGAAGGTAAGAACAAACATAAACATGATTCTGTGACATTTCTTCTAGCGTTATCTTGAGTCTTCAACTATTAAACATTGTCACAGAGCTATTTGTGTTGCTGCTTTAGCTGTAACTTTATTTTGCCTATCCTTTTGTCTTGCTCACTTTTAATCTCTCTGCATCTGCATTTTTTACCTTTTCCACTCCCTTACTGTCATCTTTAAACTCCTTTTTCTTACTCCTCTCCCTTCAACCCCATCTTCACATGCTCACCATCCTCTGCTGCTGCCTCTCCATTATGTATTGCTGCAATGCATCGTTGGAAATTGTAGGAAATGGAGTCAGATCCTGATGATGAGGTACATATTTCATAACTTGTCCACCTTTGCCTTTAGTGTGGTGCTTATGTGATCATACGCTTATTTATGTGATTGGTCAAAAGCTTTTTTACCAGGTCATTAGTCAGGCAAGTGCATGCCTCCTTTTTTGTGTTTATTAGTAGATTTAAAGCATTGTTATTTTGTGGCTTATTGGAAAAAATTTTCACATTTCTCTTTTGCAGATTTGATTTTTCTATTTAATTTTATTTCAAAGTGAAGCAATTAGGCAGTTTCACTGGAAAATACCTTTCACACTGTTAGCAAATGGGCTGTGCTTGTATAGTTAACCCTCTCTCAGGAGACCGCATTTCAAAGTGAAATGTAGCACAACATTCCTTACAGAAACTGAAGCAATTTGAATGTTTTACTGATATCCTAAATTAAATGTACCACATCAAATAATTACTTTAAAAAAAAAAAATCTGGGCCAACATTGATACAGTGCTTTCAAAACAATCAAAAGGAAATTATAGTAATTAGCCACTTAAAAGGTCATTGCACTGCGATTTTTGTCACTTTGTTCTTACATAGGATTTTTACTTTTGTTATTGCAGAATGACAAAGATCGACGACATACCTTTGCCTCATTAGCATTGCGAAAGCGCTACAGCTATCTGGCCGATCCAGCATCCAGTGAGTCCTACATTTTCTTTGTTCTTGAAACATCAGCATGACATAATCATACATGTCACACATACACAGGCATCTGATACAGGCATATATATGAAGGCACAGTAATCTCATATCTCACCATTTTCAAAAACAGAACCGCCAGTACATCATGTCTGTGTACATTAGTCATAAACAATTACATTTGTTTGCTTGCTTTTTGCATTTTTTTTTCTTTGTAGTGTGTTGTTTTTCCCATTGTTTGCATTTTATATGATTTGCTACCACATTGTCTACACAGGTTGTGAATTGCCTGGTGTGTTTTTGAATAAACCCATCATTATGTTTTATTGTTATTTATTGTATTATTTTTAAAAGAACTTGCTTGTTTTATTGACAGTTCTTGTAATTGCTCATGCTTAAAAGCCATGAAAGTCAATATCAATATTTTACCGCTTGCTTGCTTGTTTATTTATTTATGATGTTTTTATTTTGTAACTTGTTAAAACTGCCTTAATTGGTCAGATTTATAAGGGTATTAATAAGTAATTAACTAATAGGCTATGTAACACACTCCTTTATTTTAAAATGTAATTATTAATGTAAATATTAATTTAAAACAATGGCATGTATATATATGTATGTGTATATATATATATATATATATATATATATATATATATATATATATAGTAGCGATTGTAATTTAAATATTACATAATTCTTTCCCCCATGTGGGAAAAACTTTGTTCCTGTTCAATCATAGATGTCTTGTTAAATGTATTAAAGTTACCCAGTTGTGATCGGTGAGTGTTATTTTTTCCCCTTCATTTTTGTTTAATATTAACAATATAATAAACAGTGGCAGGTCTACATTTACCCTGCAAGGCTTAATGCACAGATCTAGTTTGACATAAATCCTATTGATTGAATCTGAATGTACTCTTTACGAAGCACAGGTACTTATGACATTTCTAAGCATAAATTAATAGACTATTAATTTTTTTCCTCTTAAAGGTGCTCTAAGCAATGTCACGCGTTTTTTAGGCCGAAATATTTTTTGTCACATACAGCAAACATCTCCTCACTATCCGCTAGCTGCCTGTCCCCTGAAAACACTGTAAAAAAAAACATGGTCTCTGTAGACAGCCCAGGCTCCACAAACGGCAACAAAAACAAACTGGCCCAACCTGGACCATGAAACATAACAAACAGTGTTCCAGCCAATTATCGACAAGAATGATTAGGGGGTTGGGGGGTTAGTGCGCATGCACATGAAGGGAGTGGAGGGGAGAGAGAAGCATGAAGAGGGAAATTAGCTAGAGGAGAGATGTCCTTGAACGAAAACGACTAACATTAAAATTTTATATTCTTGAGAATTTTGATATGGCCGACACACGACCAAAGAGACGACGTTCCGATGAACAAATAACAAAGAATAGGGAAAAGGAGAAGGAACGCGCAAAGTGACTGTTTCAGGAAACACGGAAGAGAGAGGGAGGGAACGGGATGAGGAGTAGGGAGGGTCGAGCTAGCCTCCGTTTTGTTTGACAATACTTTGAACGTCAACAAGAAGTGACGTCAACCAACATCGCTTAGAGCACTATTAAAATCTGAACATATTTTCTTTTATTGTTATTTATCATATTATTTTCAAAATAGCTTTCTTTTCTTTTATTGACAGTTCTTGTAATTGCTTATGATATAAAGCCATGGAACTCAATATCGATATTTACCACTTGCTTGCTTGTTCATTTATTTAGGATGTTTTTTTGTAACTTGTTAAAACTGCCTTGTAATTGGTCAGATTTATATGGTATTAATACCTATTTAATTAATAAGCTATTTAACACACTCCTTTATTTTAAAATGCAATTATTAATGTAAACATTAATTTAAAACAATGGCATGTATATATATCCATGTATACAGTTGTGGTCATAATTAATGGCACCCCTGGTAAATATGATAAAAAATGGCTGTAAAAATATATCTGCATTGTTTGTCCTTTTGATCTTTCATTCAAAAAATTTGCAAAAATCGAACCTTTCATTGAAGTAAAGAATTGAAAGTGGGAGGTAAATCACATTATAAAATAATTGCTTTTCTCCAAAACACTCTGGCCATAATTATTGGCTCCCTGTTATTAAATACTTTTTGCAACCTCCTTTTGCCAATATAACAGCTCTTAGTTTCCTTCTATAATGCCTGATGAGTTTGGAGAACAACTGACAAGAGATCAGAGTCCATTCTTCCATACAGAATCTCTCCAGATCCTTCAGATTCACAAGTTCATGTTGGTGCTTCATCTCTTCAGTTCACCCCACTAATTTTCTATAGGGTTCAGTTTAGGGGACTGGGACTGTAATGGCAGAAGCTTCATTTTGTGCTCAATGACCCATTTTTGTGTTGATTTTGATGTTTGTTTTGGACCGTTGTCCTGATGCAAGATCCAACCACAGCCCATTATAAGATTTCTAGCAGAGGCAGTCAGGTTTTTATTTTTTATCTGATGGTATTTGATAGAATCCATAATACCATGTATCTAAACAAGATGCCAAGGACCTCCAGCAAAAGAATAGGCCCACAACATATAAGATTCAGCAGTATATTTAACCGTAGGCATGGGGTACTTTTTATCCCTGTTTGCACCAAACAAATCTGGTGGGTTTGCTGCCAAAAAACCCTTTTTTTAGTCTGACCATAGAATCCGGTCCCTTTTGAAGTTCCAGTCATGTCTGACAACTGAATATGCTGGAGTTTATTTTTGGAGGAGCGAGGAGGATTTTTCTTGAAACCCTCCCAAACAACATGTGGTGGTGTAGGGGTTGTTTGATATATTGTTTAGGTTTTTTGACCCCCAAGACTCAGTAATCTCTGCAAATCTCCATCTGTGATCCTTGGAGAGTCTTTGGCCACTCAAACTTTCCTCCTCACCGTGCATTAAGACAATATAGACACACGTCCTCTTCCTGGCAGATCCGTAACATCTTTAGTTGATTGGATCTTCTTAATTATTTACCTGATGGTCAAAATGGAGATTTTCAATTCTTTAGTTATTTTCTTACAGCCTTTTTCTATTTTGTGATGCTCAACTATCTTTTGATCAGAACTATATTCTTTGGTTTTACTCATTGTGATGGATTATTAAGGGAATTTAGTCTTTGTGTTTTCTCATATTTAAACTTCCTGTGAAACAAGAAGTCATAGCTAGACAATTTCATGTTCCTAGTCACCCTGGTGTGATAAAAAAAAGGTAAATATTAATGGGAGTATACTTCAGAGATATTTTTACTCGTAAAAAATTCTAGGGGTGCCAATAATCGTGGCCAAAGTTTGGGGAAAAACATTTATTTCATAATGTGACCCCCTCCCCTTCCCCACTTTCAATTATTTTACTTCAATGAAAGGTTAGATTTTTGCAAATTGTTTTGAATGAAGGATCAAAAGATCAAAAAACAATGCAGATTTATTTTTTACAACCATTTTTGATCATATTTACCAGGTGTGCCATTCATTCTGACCACAACTGTGTGTGTGTGTGTGTGTGTGTGTGTGTGTGTATATATGTGTATATATATATATATATATATATATATAGTATCAATTGAAATTTTAATTTACCCAGGCCTAATGGACAGATCTAGTTTGACATAAAACCTATTGACTGAATCTAAATGTACTCTTTACGAAGCTCCGGTACTTATGAAATTTCTAAGCATAAATGAAGAGACTATTAATTGTTTTCCACTTAAAATCTGAACATATTTTCTGAATATTTAGAGCTTGTTATCTTATTTAAGTGGCTGATATTTTACTATAATTTTGCATATCCACCCATTTACCACAGGCATGAGTTACTTTATTTTCCCACTTAGCTTTCCATTGTCAAAAGCCTCCACACTTTCAGTATTTTCACTACTGGTTGTTTCTGGATTTATCCCCTGACTAAATCTTGTTTCTCTTTTCTCTCTTATTTAACTATTTCTGTTTACTTTTATTAATTTGATTATGCTAGAAACAGCTGAAAGAGGCCATAACACCACTCCAAAAACCACGCCGCAGCCTTCTGGCTACGCTTACAAGCCTGTCTTTACGACGCGCACCTACCAGGCCTGGGCGACAAGCTCTCCCGTCAATGTCCCTAGCCAGACCAAGTCTGGTTTTTGCTCCCTCTCCAGCTCCTCATCCAACACCCCCTCAGCTTCCCCACTGAGGTCGGTGTGGTCTGTGAACTCTGCTTCTCCCATAAAATCCATCATTGGAGGGTCACCAGCGTCTTCCATTAAATCTGCCAGCGACATAGCATCACCGATTCGATCCTACAGAACAATCTCCTCACCAATAAAGACTGTAGTTCAAGGTGCTCAGTATCCAGTCCAAGCCTCCCCCACCCTTCTGTCCTCTCCAGGGAAGAGTTCTCCTGATCCAGTTTCACTTAAAGGCCTCACAGGGCTCTCAGCCAGGACCTCTCCGGTACCATCTGGCGGGACCTTGCTGGAAAGATCCTCCATTTCTATGACCCCTCCAGCCTCACCTAAGTCTTCACTAAACATGTATAGCTCAAGTTTGCCATACAAGTCTGTTGTAACCTCAAACCCTCCAGCAACCTGCTCCCCCATTAAAACTGTCCCGGGCTTTTCCTCCATAAAAACCAACACTGATGCATCTGCCAGAGGATTCCTGTCGACCCTCTCCTCACCATTGAAATCCGGCTCAGCCACTACAGCAGCTGCACTGATCAATGGGACAGTTTCCCCGACTAAATATCGCTCCTCCTCCCCAACAACTCATCTTACAAGCACCCTGCAGGAAAGAATTCAAGCCACAACAAATGCAGCAACAACAAATGTGAATGCAGCCTTTGATGAAGTGGAAAAAACATTTAATTCCTGCTCTGCTGGCTACGGCACACTAAAGTCAGTGTCCTCCTCTCCCTCATCCTCTTACCAGTCTATCCGTTCCTCTGCGTCCAACTCACTGTATGCCTCCCTCAGATCCCCTCCCAATTCTACCACATCTGTAACTTCCAGCACTATTACAGTTCCTGTCTATTCTGTTATAAATGTCTTACCAGAACACCAGTTTAAAAAGCTCCCTGAAGTCTCCAAGTCAACAGTTGCTCTCCTGTCCCCCAGAAAGGCCATGCCCCAAGAGGTTAATACCCAGACTCAGTCCTCTTTTGCCAGAACTCTGTCTCCTGTCAAGACTCCCCTGCACATGTCCCCAGGAACACTAAAATCTGCTACCTCTTCATCCCCTCTGTCTAACAGCCAGGAGATACTAAAAGATGTTGCTGACATGAAGGAGGACCTAATCAGAATGTCTGCAATTTTACAAACTGATACAAATTCAAGCTCAAAAGGTTATCATTCTCACTCTAAGGAACATAAAGTGGACGATGAGGAGCCTTTCAAGATCGTAGAGAAGGTAAAACAGGACTTGGTGAAAGTCAGTGAAATTCTTAGCAAGGATGTTTTGAGAGAAAGTAAGTCAAATATTAAAAACAGCAAAACAGAAGATGTCCCAGAGGATGACATAGATGATAATCAACAAAATGAATGGAGATGTCCCCCTCGATATGAAACATTAGCCCCTCAAATGAAAACAAAACCAGTATCTGACAGAGATTTTAACCTTGCTAAAGTTGTTGATTACCTAACTAATGACATTGGCACAAGCTCTCTTTCTAAAATAGCAGAGGCTAAACAAAGAACTGAGGAAGCAAGGAGAGAAGGAGAGGAGAAACAAAAACGTGTCCTGAAACCTGCAATGGCATTACAGGAGAACAAGCTCAAAATGCCTCCAACTAACATGCGCCCTTCACCTTCAGAAAAAGAACTTTCAAAGCTAGCTGATGCATTGTTTGGTCCTGAAATAGCACTGGATTCTCCCGATGACGTCTCCCATGACCAAGACAAGAGTCCGCTTTCCGACAGTGGGTTTGAGACTCGCAGTGAGAGAACCCCCTCAGCTCCCCAAAGTGCAGAGGGAATGGGGCCCAAAGGCCTCTTTCAGGAGATTCCCCCTGTCATCACTGAAACACGCACTGAGGTTGTACATGTCATACGGAGCTATGAGCATCCAGACGATTCTAAGGACCCAGCATTGGAAGATGCTAGAATGACAAAGCGTCCACTGCGGTGTGCAGACACTGAGCCCCGGTCACCTGGTGGGTCCATCAAAGAAAGAGTTAAAGCTTACCAAGCCAGAGTCAATGCAGAGGATGATGTGATGGGCAAAGGCATGCGGGTCAAAGAGGAAACTCACATAACAACAACTACAAGAATGGTGTACCACAAACCTCCTGCTAAAGAGGCTGTATCTGAGAGGATGGAGGAAACTATGTCTGTACGAGACATAATGAAGGCCTTCCAGTCTGGAAAGGATCCTTCGAGAGAGTTAACAGGCCTGTTTGAGCACAAAAGTAGCAGTGAAGGGGCAGATTCATCTGTTAGGCCTCTAGACCCAATGCCCAAAGTTGAGCGCATCATTGAGGTTCACATCGAGAAAGGCAACAAAGCTGAACCAACTGAAGTAATTATCCGAGAAACAAAAAATCACCCTGAGAAGGAAATGTACATATTTCAGGGCAAAAGTGGCATGAAAGAAATACAAAATAGGATGGGCAATGAGCAACAAGACAACATAGAAGCTGAAGAATCTCTTCCTTGTTATCTGGACTCCAGAATACACATGCCTGTCTCTGTGGAGAATGATAAGACCTTGAAATTGCTTAGTCAGCAGTCAGTAGAGTACCATGATGATGAATCATCCGAAACTAGGGGAGAATCATACAAGTTTGCAGAGAAAATGCTCCAGTCAGAAAAATGTGACTCTTCCCATTCAGACTCAGACGAATCTGTAATTGACAGGTCTCGATACTATGGTGAGGGAACACAAGGTGGCTCAATTAGAGAATTCATGCTAAAGCCTGATAGGTCAGGTAGATCATCAGATGATGACAATTATGACAAACTCACTTTGTTGCAGTATGCTTCTGATCCTGATAGTCCAAAAAGGTCTATTTGGATGAGAGTTTCTGACGACGGGCAGAATAAAAGCAGAGAGAAGCAAAAATATGAGGACAGAGTAGACCGAACTGTCAAAGAGGCAGAGGAAAAACTTAGTGAAGTCTCACAATTCTTTCGTGATAAAACTGAAAAACTGAATGACGAGCTTCAGTCCCCTGAGAAGCACCGCAGACAAGATGCAAGGGAGACTCGTTCTGGGCCCAGCTCAACTTGTAGTAGCCCAGAGAGGTCAGTTCATAGAAATGGGGGGACTGGAGAGGACTGGAGCAGAGACAGGTTTAGGGATAAGTATGGTTCCCATGACAGAAAATGTGCCAGTCTGCCAAGCAGTCCTGAAAGACGGGTCTTGCTTCAATGCAATGATGACCCAAAAAAGGGGGACTGCTCATCTGCTAGCAGTGCAAGTGAATCATCTAAATATTTCCAACCCTCATCATCTAAGGTTAGCTCAGTAAGAATGAAATTTGAATCAGAGGCCCAGAAACAAGATAAAGGTCCACAATGGGGACAAACTTCAGGATCCCCCGTAAGGAAGCTGCAGGAAAGTAAGCTACCTGTTTACCAAGTTTTTGCAGGGGGGAATCTCCCAAAGTCAACAGAGTCTTCAGAAAGTGAGAGAAGCCCCCAAAAAGATAGTGAGGGTGGCCAGAGTTATAACGTTAGAAAGGCTCAAGCGTTTGCCCAAAATCAGAGTGACAGACAGAGAAATAAGTCAGATAACTCTTCACCAAAACATCACCAAAATATTTACAGCAAGGAGCAAATTGTCAATGAAGACAGGAAAATATACAAAACTTGGGAAAACCATGGCAATGGGCAACTGAAAGGCCAAAAGACAAAGCTCACCCATACCCTAGTGCATGATAGGCAAAAAGATGACTCACAGAATGAGCAGCACTCACTGAGTGATGGAAATACCACACAAGAAGAAACAACTAAAAAGATAATTTACACAGAGTTGGTTATTCGAGAAGACCCTTGTATTGCTGAAAAATGCAATGGTGCTCTAAAAAAAAACTCGGAATCACAAATTCCTGTTAGGGTGTCGTCTAGTTTTATAGATCATCATCAAAGTAGTACTTTAAAGTTAGATTCCTCCATTAAATCTGAAAGAACAGGGTCTCACATACCCAGAAATAGACAGCACCCTAATTCAGGTGCCAGCAAATCACCTAGTGAATTGTCATCTGTAGTGAACTCAGATTCTAGCAGGCAGATTGTTAATATAGTCTGTAATGGTGTCGATGATAACCAAGTTGAGTATATTGAAAAAGTGACCCCAGGTGTCACTGCGAACATTAAACCTCTTCCTGTGTATGTCAGCATTCAAGTAGGTAAACAGTATGAGAAAGAAACTGCTACTGGGCAGCTGAGTACATACAAAAAAGTAGTAAGCCATGAGAGCAGGACAGTGCATGAAACACGTGGAGCGTTTTATTCTGTTAAACAGAAACAGCTGCCATCTCCACAGGGAAGCCCTGAAGATGACACGTTAGAACAGGTGACATTTATAGACAGTTCAGGGAAGAGTCCGGTAACTCCTAAGACACCTACCTCTGAGGAGGTCAGCTACGACCTGAACTCCATGGCTCCAGAGCCTGTCATTGGTTCCATGGCTGGCATGCCTAGCCCAATCCCAGAGGAGTCTGAGGAAGAAGAGCAGCCTAAGACATTCATTTTCAAGGAATTACCAGCAGAAAAAGCCAAACCTGCCACTCAATCATCAGAGTCTTCAAAAAGAAAACAAGACTCGTCTGGAAAAAGATCAAAAGACAAACGGATAGCTTACATCGAGTTCCCTCCACCACCACCTTTAGAGACTGAGCATGGTGACCCTGAAAAGAGGGGGTCATGTCCTTCCTCAGAAGCTGAAACAGAGATGATAGAGGTAAACCTTCAAGAGGAACATGACAGGCATCTGCTTGCAGACCCAGTAATCAGAGTCCAGCCTCCTTCCCCTCTCCCACCTGGAGCTGACAACAGTGACTCTAGTGATGATGAATCTGTTTTTCACCCTGCCCCCCTTAAGAAGTACACCTTCAAAATGGCTGAGGAGTGTGAGAAACGTGTTAAGCCTAGGAAACCAGAGAGAAACGGCTCACATCACAAGGAGTCAGGTATCAATGGCATTGTGAAAGGAGAAGAGGTAGAATGTGAACAGAATGGAAATGATCAATCTATCACTGATTGCTCTTTAGCAACAACTGCTGAATTTTCCCATGATACAGATGCCACTGAGATAGATTCTCTTGATGGGTATGACCTACAAGATGAGGATGATGGACTGAGTGACCCTAAAACATCCAGCATGTCGAATGAGGGAAAAGCAGGAGATCGGTCTTTCAGCCAGAGTAAACTTGAAGTGATTGAAGAGGAGAGCACGCCAAATGAGGAAACAGGGGAAAATGCACAAACAAAGAGGTCATCAGGGAAAAAATCAGACAATGGGAAAGAGGATAAAATCTATTCTTTGGAGGGAAGACTCCCTGATAGACAAGGTTTTGCCGACAATTATTTTCAGCACCAACTAGAAGAGGGCATAAACACTACCTTTAAAACTGTGGCTACTAAAGGCTTGGATTTCGATCCATGGTCTGGTAATGTGGGAGAGGAGGGAGCTTTTGATGCTAAAAACAAAGACGAAGATCCAAAGCCCTGTGCTTTGTCAGTGGACGACAAATCGCAAGCCACCACACCGGATACCACTCCAGCAAGAACCCCAACAGATGAGAGCACCCCAACTAGTGAGCCCAACCCTTTCCCCTTCCATGAGGGCAAGATGTTTGAGATGACCCGCAGTGGTGCTATTGACATGAGCAAGAGGGACTTTGTTGAAGAGAGACTTCAGTTTTTCCAGATTGGTGAGCATACATCAGATGGGCAGTCAGGGGACAAGGGGAAAGGGGGCAGGAGTGCGGGGGTAGTCACCTCTCACTCAAAGGCAGGGGAAAGAGCTGTAGAGGGGAAGGTAGAGGAAACCACAGATATAACACCATCCAGAGGCAACACAGTGCAGGGCAGTGCTGACTGCCTGGACGCACCTCCATCCGTTGACACCACCTCATGCACTGTCACAGCCTCCAAGGTCGACCCCAAATTACGCACCCCCATTAAGATGGGCATCGCAGCTTCCATTACTATAAAGAAAGACCCTGGCTCAGCTGAACTGACTGATGTTAAAACTGAGTCCTCAGACAGTCAGATGCCGGAATACATTAGCATGGAGTCTCAATTAGCTGAAAGTCACTTTGATAGCACTAACTCTTCCCCGACGGGCAGAAAAGATTACCCCTTAGAAAACTACAATAACAACAATAACTTAGAGTGCTCTAATGTGCAGGCCAACTACATCCAGTGTGGTAGTGTAGTTTTCAATTTGCAGTCATCTTCTGAACCCACCTTACAGAAAGCTAGTAGAATTGAAGCTCAGTTTTGTAGGGAGTCTGTGGAGAGACTGGAGAAAGCTAGCACTCAAAGTCATCAGACTAAAGTAGTCTCAGAGAACAGGCAGCAAAAGTCTAGACTCCCAGTCAAGGCAGCCGGCTTCAGTTTTAACACACACAGTTCAGGAAAGCAGAAGCCCAAGCAGGTTGTGAGGCCAGAGGCAAGGAAAGTGGATCCCGAATCCATAACGCCTGAGCCCAAGTCTAGAATTCCTGTCAAGGACATCAAAAGAAATGGTGCAGTTAACTCAGCTGTCACAGCTCAGGTAGTTCCAAGGTCAAGTAAGCCCACAGACTCAGCGAGATCAGTCCGACCAGTAGTTCCCTCCAGGTTGCCTTTCAAAGAGAGGTCATCTGGTGCTTCTGGTGTTTCGGTTAGCGAGGCAGGTAGAGGCAACTTTAATGAGGTGTGTAGGCAGTCAATTGAGTTCTTAAAGAACGTTAGTGGAGAAGCAATAAAGGTGGCTGACCGACTTTCAGACGAGGAGAAACAGACACAGGGAGAGCAGTCGCAATCGGAGGAGGACAGCAGCACATCACGAAGCACCTCACTATCGGACCCCTCTCAGTCCCAGCCCTCCCTCTCCGCTGGCTCCTCCCTAAGGGTCACACCCTCGAGGACAAAGGTCACAAGGGCAGCGGGCAGTGAGAGGAGGAGGAGTAGGCGGACTGGAGGAGGGAAGGAGGGCAGTAAGAACGAAGGGGCTCGCAGGTCGCCCCCCGTCGCGGAGATCAAGCCTAGTTTGTAAAACTTTATTGAAAACTTTACTTGATCCTTAGTTGCATGAGCCTTTGTGACTGATTGGATTGCCTGTGGCGTGAACAATAGCTGTCATTCTTGTCATTCTCTCATCACTGTGCTGTGTGACTGTACTGTACCGTACTGTATCTGTCCCTGTCAGATCTCCCCTTCTCTCTCCCCTACCTTCCACAAATAATTGATCATAATAAGGGGTGGGGCACTGAACAGTGTATCTGTGCTGGGTTGGTTAAAGGAACGTTGTTGAGGAATTTATATCTGCTTCAGTGTTTGTGAACTTTGTTAGATAAAATGTACAATACTATGTTGTCTGCATGCCTCATCTCAACAAAATCAATTTTTTGTTAATATGTTGTTGTTGTTTTTTATACCATTGTATAAACTCATAGTTATTGCCTGCATAGATTCTGTAGAAAATTGGTTTTACATATACAATCAGAGCACCAACTGTGTAGCTGGAACATTGTAGTTCACCATCTGTCTGTCCTTTCTTTTCTAGCCAAACACAGTACTATTCCAAAAACGTCTGAGTTTTTCCGCTCCTGTACATGGCCTCTGTTGCAGAAAAATAGTTTTGTTAATTTTTTCCTTGTTTTGGCCAGAAAAGAAGGACTTCATCTGGATTTTTCATTTGAAGTGAATAAGTAACATGTTTGTAATGTTCTGTATGTCATGACAGGTCCGCAGAGTCCCTGTGAGAGAACAGACCTTCGCATGGCCATTGTGGCTGATCACCTGGGTCTGAGCTGGACAGGTGAGGCTCACTATGACTGACAAATTATGACTGAGTTTACATTCCACTTAACATTGTGCTAATTATTTATTATTGTCCTTTTGAAACTTGAAGTATTTAAGAAGGAATTAATAAGTTAATAATTGATAATTTGATAACTAATAATCAAAGGAAAACAATCCTCAACAATGCACTGCTGTAGTGCCCTCTTGTGCCTGTGCGTGGTATTGCAGCGCAGTCCTGGATTTTTTTAAATTCAGATTTTTCATTGAAATTAAATTACATCCATAATTCTTCACATCTGACAACATACTACTTCGCTGTATATTCATAAATATCTGATTCTGATTACATTTTCAAGTGTTTACTTAAAGGTCAGAAACAGGAATTCTTCAACAAACTCAGAGCACAGCAAATGTTGGAGGGCTAAAAAAGTTTTAGCATTTTTTATTTTATTACTAATTTGTCTTTACATCTATCTTCCTTGCAGTCTGTGCAGAGATGATGCTAGTTATATGTTGCTAGCTATAATATGATGTGTTTTACTATTCTATAGAGCTGGCTCGAGAGATGAATTTTTCTGTAGATGAGATAAACCACATTCGCACAGAGAACCCAAACTCTCTCACAGCCCAGAGTTTTATGCTCCTTAAGAAGTGGGTCAGTCGGGATGGGAAAAACGCCACAAGTGAGAATCATTTTCTATCCATCTCTCCTGGCTTGTTTTTTTTTTTTTTTTTTTTTTGCTTGCTTTCTTATACTGTGAAGTTACTATACTATCTTTCTTAACCATATAAAATTAAGTTACTTAAATTTTTTTCTTAGCGGATGCACTGACGGCGGTCCTGACTAAAGTGAACCGGATGGATATTGTGACTCTGCTGGAAGGGCCCATATTTGACTATGGTAACATTTCAGGCACCAGAAGTTTTGCAGATGATAGCGCTGTGTGCCAGGAAAAGGCGGATGGTAAAGTTTAGCCCCATCTAGCTGACCCCAACCACCCCCCACCCGACCCACCCCCCCCCCCCCCCCCCCAAACCATTCCTTTATTATTGTCACCTGTGTTTTTTCCTCCACAACCTCCCTGTGCAGTTTGCCAAAGTGTTAATCACAGATGGAACACAAATAGTTGTTTTTTTTTTTTTACAAATAGTTGTCATTCTAATCTTGTACTTGAAGTCTACATTCAGACATTGCCTTTGGCACATTTATATACGATCAGATCACAAGCATCTTTTTAAAGGCCCCAATCACACACATAGTGTGTTGAATCACTTACTATTCTCTTATTTTAAAGACTTTCTGTATTCAGAGACTCTTCATTTCTATTACCCCTTTCCCTTCCTCCCAACACCATATGCATGGACCTGGTTTGAACATGCATGTATATGGTCATGTAGCGTGAAGCAATCACAGCATGATGCTTTGCCTCAAGAAGTGTAGGAAAGGGCCGTTCGAAACAGTATTTTCCTGTTACACATGTACACACTTTTCTTACAGTTTTAATGAATGCCCTAGAGAATATTGCCAGTGGAACATAAAAACAAACTGTTCTCATCCATGACATTAATTCTTTTATTGAAAGGACAGGAAAGAGTTACTTCTAAACCAAATGCATGTTGTTATCAGCTGTATTATGATGAAGCTGTTTCTATATTAGTTTGTATGAGTGTTATATACCAGCTGTTTTTTACATATTGGACCACAGCGCATGCCTCAGCTAAAAGACTCAGCTGTCCTCTACCTCTCAAGCTGTCGATCTGCTTCCTCCTCCATCTATCCTTCTCTCCTCTCCTCCCCTGCCCTGGAGCAAGGGATAAAAAGAGAGAGGGGAAAAAGAAGAGAAAGAAGGAGATCATCCTTCTCTCCGTAGTCGTCTCCTCCTGACAATCTCCTATGCCCCCCTCTGTCGGCTACAAAATGACATGTCCTCTCCTCTCCTCCAGTACAGTCCCTCATTTCCCCCCCTCCCAGACCCCCCGTTCTCATTCACAGTCTTTGTCATGTCTTTCTAACTTATGTTCTTTTTTTATTTCTTTTTTTCTGTCGCCCCATACTCCCAATGCTCCATCACACAACACATACAACTGTATCCTGATGTGGCCCAAGACTCATCATCCAGTTCTATCTTTCCATGTGCTCCTCTCAAGTCTTCCTTCTCTCTCTCCTTCTCTTGCTCATCTCCCATTTCCGCTCGTAGAATTTGTCTCTCTCCCTCACCCTGCCATTCCCCTCTCCCCTCTTTCTCTCCCTGTGCATCCCGTTGCCTGTGTCTTGCCTCCTTCTCCCCACCGCACACGCCATTACCCCCTTGTGCGTGCTGTCACTGCCCCTGCGTGCCCCCAGGACCGCCCCTCACAACTCCATCGCTCTGTCCCAACTCCTCTACTTTTGAGCTCTTCATCTGAAGAGACATAATTATCCTCATTTTTGTATAGCCAGATTTTGAGTCCTCCTCATATTGAGTTGCAACACACAGCTTGACTATGACTAAAGCCAGGTTTCCATCCAAGTTTTTTTCTTTGCGAAAATGATTTAGCGCTTCAAAAGGGTTACCTATATAGCTGATGGAAATGGCAGAAGTTTAAAAGAGAATAGCAGAGCTGTAGTTTGCTAAATGAACAGCATCTACTGTTAGTGGGGATTGGTCAGGAGTTATTCAATAAAGTAGTTTAAATTATACACACCTTGTAAGCGCGTATTATCTTACTCTAGCCTGGAGGAAACTCAGACATCGCTGCCATCGTTCAGCCTTTCATATTCACCTCTCACGGCATGAGCACGCACGCATGTTTTCCATCATTGAAATTGATCTGTTTATTTGAGCGTCAAGTTTATAGATGTATCGAATCCAAGGAAATGATTGTCAGCTGGTTCCGATCAGTGGCCGATCATTTGGAGTTAGAAAGTATAATGCGTGCTGTGGCATTGTCAGTATTTAGTGATTTAACCTCAGATACAGAATATGTTCATTCGCTTTTTACAAGCAGATATTGTTTGTTACCACGACAAACGCTTGTGTACATGTTGAACGTGTTTCTAGTATGTAAAAAGTACCTGTACACGTAAGAGTCTGTAAGATCGCAAGAAAAGCTTGATGTGTGCAGGTAACTATACATAATTTAAGGCTATTTTCTATTTGTTAAGATAGGAATTGTTGTTGTCAAGTAAGCTTAATTTATAATGCGTCCCCTGTTGCAAGCCTGTGCACACTCTAAACTATCCAGGTGATGCACTGCTCTCGCAGTTGACTCCCACCACCTTTGTTCCGGCAACATCACGATATTAACAAACATTTAAAAAAATTTGGTAGTGGATAGAATCACGATTAATATGTGAATCGATTTCCCCCCCACCTCTATGTGATAGCTAATTGTAGTGTATAATTTCAAAATAGACAGTTGTTTCTCACATTTTAAATATAACAGTCTAGAAAAATAATACAACTGCACCTGTTTCTGAATATTGCTTGATGATCAAGTAGTTATATAAATTAAAAATAATTTAATAGTAGTTAAATAGTCTATATAGTGAAGTACAAAATGAAGTGACACTTGTTAAAAAAAAAAAAGATTATATATATATAAATATATATATAAGGCCGTCTAACTCGATCCAATGGCGGTATTCGAATTAGCAGTGAAGGTCTCTGTGTGTTACTTTCTTTTCTCGCGGCAAAGTATTTTTGGTTAAATTAAATACATTTTGTCATATGTATTTACTCGTTATTTCATCTGACTCCATAAATGAAAAGGCTTTAATGATATCTGTGCTTCATTAAATGTGAGCGAATGTTTTACTATTCTTTTAAACTCTTGAATGAAAATAATGTCAAAGTCAATTAGAATAATCAAATATCACAATTTAATATGTCAGGTAAGTGTATCATTGCAATTTCATGATCAATTCAAAGATAATCAATGCAAAACATCAAATGCTCTAGAACAAAGAGGAAAAAGTTTACCCGACAAGAAATGCGTGAGGCTTGTAACTCTCAGCCTCACGGGCCGATCTCAGATACAGAAAAGGCCCCGAGCTCTCGCTGCATTTCATTATATACCCAGACCTCATTTAAAATCTAAACATCATCCACAGTGGAAATTTACCTGCAAGTCACCATTTGCTAGCAGTGGAAAATTAGCATTCAGTCAAATGGTCAGAAGGTGTTAACTCAAAGACACACCCTCCAGTGTGGAAGATATTTCTAAACTTCCTAAGAACTTTATTACCTTTTGGTTTACTTCTTTGGGAATGAGACATTTGTACCAGTCGCACCGAGATATTTCAAATAATACCAAGCATGTATACAACTCGATGATAATCATTCACATTAAACCATTTAGATTCTTGTGTGAGTTTGGATGATCTCTGCCAGGATGAAGAATGGGGGAGAGAAATGCAGATTAGGATGAGGGAGGTGAGACCTTCGTCTCAATAGTGCATGAGGGGGAGTTCAAATGTTAATTTCCTTTGTTTTCTCAGAGAGTGGCCCTCTCTTAAAGTCCTTCCAGTTTTTCCAGTCTAACATATAATATAGCTATAATATATATAGCCTACAATTTAATAACATAATAAAATTTTGTTTCAAATGGATGAGGAAAATAGGCTATTGCATCTTGAAAATCTATGCAGCTTGTCAAAAATAAAAATGGGACGTCTGTCAAATGAAAGAAGGCTGTTGGAGTTTCCAGTGCTGACAAAAAGAAAGATAAAATACACAAATAACATTACTTCTGTATCTGACTAAATACATTTTTTTATAAAATCGTAAGTCTGTTTTAATTGTATGGTCTGAAGCTGTCCTACATGACTAATGCGAATACTGAACATTTCACTGTACCAATCTTTTTTATGGACCCTAAAACTTTGCATACAGGACAAATGAGCTGCCATGTGTCTAAACCCAATGGTTTGACACACAAAGGAAGTTACATGAACTCCTGACTACTTCACCGTTGTCTTCTGATAAGCTATTTCCTAATAATAGTAGTAATAATAGTTTCCTAATAATAATAATGGCCTATTGTTTGTGAAAATGGTAAGTAGTAAACTGACGAATATCAGTTGTCTCATTACTTTCTACATTTTACAAATATTTGGGATGCGAAAGACAATATAATTTGCGATATACGTGGAAACAGCACTGGGCAGTTATTTTTAGGGATGACATCATTACGCACACCATTTTATTGGAAACAGATTGGAGACTGCAAATTTGGCTAACTTTTTTTTAACGCATATTCACTTTTTTCGATAGCGCAAAAAACTGGATGGAAACTTGGCTTATGAAATTAAGACTGTGCTTCTTTGCAGTTATGCAGCATATGTAATGGTGTCCAACTAACACAAGTAACACCCAATTTTTATTATTCTAGACTATAATGTTAACTCTAATGCTGTACTTTTTTTAAAGGGATAGTTCACCCAAAAATGAAAATTCTGTCAGTAATTACTCACCCTCATGTTGTTCCAACCCCGTAAGACCTTCGTTCATCTTCGGAACAAGAATTAAGATATTTTTGATTAAATCTGAGAGCTGGATCACTCCTCCATAGGCTTCTAAGGGATTGAAACTTGTTCCCCGAAAAGTTATTAAAGACATCATTAAAATAGTACAAGTGACTACAGTGGCTCAATCTTAAGTTTATCAAGCGACATGAATACTTTTTGTGCGCAAAACCCCCCAAATATAACGACTTTATTTCAGCTATTAATTTCCTTCTCTGTGGGCCTCTAGTCAGTTCACTTAGTGTGATTGCGTATTGCTACGTCACACGTAGGCTCACTATTGGCCGACGCTGGTCATGTGTGTGATGCGTGTGACGTACAACACAGACGCACTACGCTATTACACTAGTGAACTGACTCGAGTCCCACAGAGAAGGAAATGAATAGTTGAAATAAAGTCATTATTTATTTTTTTGCGCACAAGTATTCTCGCCGTTTGATAAACTTAAGATTGAGCCACTGTAGTCACTTAGACTATTTTAACGATGTCTTTCATACATTTTCAGGGAACAAGTTTCAATCCCTTAGAAGCCTATGGAGGAATGAGACAGCTCTCAGATTTAATCAAAAATATCTTAATTCTTGTTCCGAAGATGAACGAAGGTCTTACTGACAGAATTTTCATTTTTGGGTGAACTATCCCTTTAAGTCAAAGTTAAACATGAACACACACAGCTCTTTTACTATGGGGAGATCACACGTACATATACACGTACATACCGTTCAAAAGTCTCTTATGCTCACCAAGGCTCCATGTATTTGGTCAAAAATACAGTAAAACTGTAATATTGTGAAATATTAGAATTTAAAATAACTGTTTTCTATTTGAATATATTTTAAAATGTAATTTATTCATGTGATGGCAAAGGTATATTTTCCGCATCATTACTCCAGTATTTAGTGTCAGACTTTTAGTCAGAGACTTTTGAATGGTAGTGTATATGCAATCACAAGCCCTCTGTTTTTGGAAATCTGAATCTGTTTCATTGTCCTTGTGTATTAACTGTGTGTTTGTTGGCCTCTGTGTCTGCTGAAGCTCTGGGAAATTCTGTCTAAAACTTGCATTGGGCTTAGGTGGTTGTCTGTCTACATTTAAATTAATAGTTCACCAAAAATGTACTCCTCCTCATGTTGTTTCAATCCATCATCGTGTGAAAAAAGAACATTTCTACAAAGATTCTTAAAAAAAAAAAAGTGAACCGAATACAGTTTCAAAACAACATGAGGTTGAGGAAATAATCAGGAAATGGTTTACTTCTCCTCTAAGCGTGTGTGTGTGTGTGTGTGTGTGTGATCGTAATTGTGTCCTGTCATGTCCATCCATCTGTGTATCATCTCACCCAGGTTTCCACAACATCCTGGCTCAACTGCAGTCAACTACCAACCCCTACCCCACCAGACCCCCTATCTGCCCCTCTAGTTCTGATGACCTCGAAGCAATCTTAGATCTGCCCTTTGATCCTCCCCCTTATTGCCCCTCCTGGGGGCTAGTGCAGGATAATGAGGACGAGTCTGTCAGGATCACCCCATTCAGACCCTGTGACCTGTCCCTGTCCAAACCTGTAAACCAGCCTCACACTCTCTCTGAAATATCTGCAGAAATTTACACACACATACTCTCCCCTGATCCTCATACACACTCTCAGCTCCCTCCCGACAACCCCAAATGCACAATACAACACGCAGCTGTCACATGTGACCCTGACTCACATATTATCCCTGAGTTTTCTCCACTAGACCATGATGTACCTCCTCTAAACCCCTTGATTTGCTCTGTACCACTTCAGTCTGTCCCAAAAACAGACCAACCCTCTCTGATCGAACAGGACCACAATATAAAGGGGAACCAGGAATCTCAACAAAGGGAACAGAGAGAAGGAAATGAGAAAAAAGAGTCTTTTCACTTCCAACAGAAATCGTCCCCTATGGTGGAACAGACTGACCTAACATACAAGGGAAAAGAAGAGTGTAAGAGTCCCTCATCACCATTATTACCATCACCATTAGAAGAACCAAATGTTAACATGAAGGGACAGGAGAGAGTGACCCTGGAAGAGGTCAAAGATCATGTTTCGTCCCCTTTGCGACCCTGGGCAGAGGTCCTGAGGGAATCTGGCTCAGGAGGAGAGGAGGAGGAGGAGGAAGCCGAGAAGAGACAGGAGCGATTGGAGGTGTCAGGAGGCCACTTCAGAGAGAGGGAGAGGGAAGTGAATGAGGAGATGACTGAGAAAGTGAGAGAGGTAGTGAAAGGTGTTGAACAAATTGAGTCTGAGATGTGCTCGCTCTCCACAGGCTGGCTCACTGAGACATCGAACATTAATGCGGAGCCGCCCACTTCAGGGCGGAGCCATGGGTCAGACTACATGGACAGACAGGACAACAGGTACTTCACTTTACTCAGTTACTATTATGCTCACAGAAACCCATATTTAAAGGGATTATATCTTAAGAAATCAGATTTGAAACTTGATCTTTTGAGTGTGTTTGAAGTACTAGAAAATCATACCGTAACTTTTCCAAAAATACCATCGATTGAGACTAAGGGTGTTTCCACACCTGGCTTGTTGTTTGAAGATTTTCGTTTCAGAACCTGGTGTGTTTTCTCCCTTATTTCGGTTTGTTTAAGCATATTTGAAGCAATTGCGCTCAGATCTCCACCAAAACAATCGCTCCGAGATCGCCTGAACGAGGTGTCTCGGCCCGGTTGAAAATTAATTTTGGGGTGGTTCGGTTGAGGTGAGAAAGCAATCCAACCCCACGGAGTAATGAACTAAGCGTTATCATAATTCATAACGAGAAATATGTTGTGTAAAATGTTGTGTCTTGATTCTGTGAGTGAGCACACTAGTTATAACAGTTAAAAATCAAAGAGCGCCTTTACATCATAAAATGTTGTGTAATTGCTTTTCTCTGTGCATTACAAGAATTCTGTCCCAACGTCTGTTATAGTCTCGTGTAGCGAACTTGTCAGTCCATCTTGATGGATGACGCAGTGGAAACTCTGGTTTTGTTTTTAATTCATTCTTACCCAGTATCATTTCAAGTTATTTGTTCCTAACTTGCTACATTTTTATATTTCAACCCTCTTGCAGTCAGGAGAACTCCAGCGACTCTATGACATCATCATCCAGAGGTGATTCAGGCAAACCTCGACAAAATGGTGAGCACTCCAATGCCATGCCCCGCAGCTCAGTGTCTCAGGAAACAGCCAGTGCTGTGAAGACAGGGGCGGGCAAGCAAGAAGGAGCTTTGATCGCTGAGCACAAAGTCCAGGTGAGATAATCATATAATAGCTGATTAGATAATGCTGCTACAGCCAGTTTAAGTCTCTGCTGCTCCCTTTGCCTCAGTTGTGAAATAACTGTTATGAACTGACTCTCTTAACTTTGTTGTAGTGGAATGAGATACAAATTCATGTTAAATGAAAGTGTGAAATCCTTCACATCCTAATACATGTATTTGCTCCAGAAAAAAGAATACACTAATGACAATTTAGACTAATTAAATGAGAGAACTGAAAACACACAAATATAGCACATATTAAGATGTATTTTATATGCATCCATTAGCAGCGCTCATCAACAGAGACTGGGCTGGATGAAGAGCGTACCGTCACCACCAAAGTGTTTCGTAGACGTCTTATTCTTAAGGTATCCACCTGCTAAACTGCAGGACGGTCAGGTTAAGATTCGATTTTGGTTAGAGTCTGATTTCGGTGTAGGTGGTGGTGTGAATTTGATTCGTCCACTTAGAAACTCAGAAACTCAGTGTGATCTGATTTTTGATTGCATGTTTATTTTTACATCACTTGATTCTTGCTGTGTGTCGTTTGCTTTTTCTTTGTGCTTACAGGTGCTTGGTTTGGGTTCACATCTTTTTCGACATTTTATCTTCTTTTTGCTTGTGTGATATATACACGACACGTGATATATGAGCATACAAGAGTGTGTTTCTGTTCATGCTTTGTGTGATTTTGGTTGGCATGAAGGTTTGTTGGCTCATATTTAAAGTTCCAGCTTTGCTTGCAGGTTCACATGGCTCTGGGTGTGTGGAAACATACTTGTAGGTGTGGTGTGTCGCTTTTGAAGGTGTCCTGGATATGTGTCTACATATTGAACTAAGCGCTGTCTTGATTTAGGGAGAGGAGGCACGGAACATTCCTGGCGAGTCAGTTTCAGAGGAACAGTTTATTGATGAAGATGGAAACATCATCACCAGAAAAGTATCTCCATTGTTCCCTTTGGTGGTTTTTTTCTCCTACTTTCTTATCCATTTCTAATTTGGCGGCATAATTTACTCCCTTAGGTTGCTTGTAGTTTTTTAGCTTTACCTCTTCAGAGCTGATTTAGAGGCAGTGAGACAAAGATTAAATACTAAAAGACATACATAATAAATTTTTCTTGCAGCTCACTTCTCTATAACCTTAACCGATCCTTTGCTGTTTTTCCTCATTCTTTTATTTTTCCATGCCAAGTATTCATGATGACCTCTGACCTTTAATACCCATCCATAGGTCATTCGAAAGGTAATTTGCCGTGTGAACACTCCCACTCCTGAAAACCAGGACTTGGGGAGTGGCATGGGGTCACAGGGAGAGCCTGACACCCTGAGGAAGAGCCATGCCCCCCTGGTCCCTGACATCCACACCCACCTCGCTGCACATGCTGAGGTTTGCACAGTCTGTGTGGAGTTTTTATCTTTCCGGATACTTGCATTTTGACATTATGATACATTTAAAATCTCTTTTGAGAAAATGTATCCTATTTTTTAGCCAATAAAATGCTCACTAGCATGATAATGTCCCACTCTCTAATATCATGGTTCAAATCTTTGATGTAAGTTAACAATACTGTCTGTTTTTTAAAAGAGATACAGTCATGTGAAAAAGAAAGTACACCCACTTTTCTGTTTTTACGTATCAGGACATAATTAGCATCTTGTCTAGAGCATTCAGGTGTGTGTTAACACAATGCCAGGGAGGAAAGACATCAGCAATGATCTTAGAGAAGCAATTGTTGCTGCCATCAATCTGGTAAGGGTTATAAAGCCATTTCCAGACAATTTGAAGTCCATCATTCTACAGCGAGGAAGATTATTAACAAGTGGAGAACATTCAAGAACGTTGTCAATCTTCCCAGGAGTGGACGTCCTGGCAAATTCACCCCAAGGTCAGACCGTAAAATGTTTACAGAAACTGCAAAAAAAAAACCAAGAGTTAAATCTCAGACTCTACAGGTCTCAGTTTACATGTTAAATGTTAAAGTTAGAAAAATCAGAAATCAGTACAATTAGAAAAATACGGGACAAGTATGGCATGTTTGGAAGGGTTGCCAGGAGAAAGCCACTTCTCTCTGGAAAGAACATGACTACGTAGCTTAGGTTTGCAAAGTTGCATCTGAACAAACCACAAGACTTCTGGAACAATGTCCTTTGTACAGATGAGACCAAAATGATGCTTGGCCATAATGCACAGCATCACATTTGGTGAAAACCAGCATATCAGCACAAACGCCTCATGCCAACTGTCAAGCACGGTGGTGGAGGGGTGATGATTTGGGCTTTTTTTGCACCCACAGGACCTGGGCACCTTGCAGTCTTTGAGTCGAACATGAACTCCTCTGTATACCAAAGTATTCTAGAGTCTGAATCTAGTATCTGTCCGACAGCTAAAGCTTGTCCGAAATTAGGCCATGCAACAGGACAATGATCCCAAGAACACCAGCAAATCTAAAACAGAATGTCTGAAAAAGAAAAGAATCAAGGTGTTGCACTGGCCCAGTCAAAGTCCAGTCCTCAACCCGATTCAAACAAACAAATGCCCACCTCCATGAATTGAAGCAATGTTGTAAAGAAGAGTGGGCCAAAATTCTCCACAATAATGAGAGACTGAAAAAGTCATACAGATTTCTTCAAGTTATTGCTGCTAAAGGTGGCTCTACAAGCTATTAAATCTTAGGGTGTATTAGTTTTTCCACACACTAATCTTGGCTTCTCCATTTTATCTCAAATTGTTTAGGTTGTATTGACCTGTTTTTAAGACCAGCTAACGACCAAATGATTTTTTTTTATTGTCGTGATACGTAAAACCAAAAATTCAAAGAGGGTGTACTTTCTTTTTGACTATATGCCCCATTTCATGAAATAGGAAATTCATTAACACAGTGAAGAAAACTGTACTCGAGAAGCATTTCATACACTTCGAAAGTGTGGGGTCAGTAAGGTTTTTTAAAATGTTTTTGAGAAGTCTCTTATGCTCACCAAGGTTGAATTTACAGTAAAAATTCTAATATTGTGAAATATTATTATAATTTGAATATATACTAAAATATAATTTATTCTTGTGATGCAAAGCTGAATTTTCAGCATCATTACTCCAGTCTTCAGTGTCACATGATCCTTTAGAAATCATTCTAATATGCTGATTTGATGCTCAAGAAACTTTTAATAAAAATAATTTATTATTATTGTTATTATCAATGTTGAAATTATTTCAATGCATAATATTTTTGTGGAAAGCGTGATACATTTTTTCAGGATTCTTTGATGAATAGTAAGTTCAAAAGAATAGCATTTATTAGATTTTTTTTGTAACATTATAAATGTCTTTACTGTCACTTTTGTTCAATTTAATGAATCCTTGCAGAATAACAGTATTAAAAATGCATTTCTTTCAAAGAGAAAAAAAAACCTTACTAACCCAAAACTTTTGAATAGTTGTGTATGTGCTGTAATAATAAAACAATAATGAATGCACATGAGGTTATTGGTATGATGCTGGCTTAGTAGACAGTTTTGGATACCAGAAATCCTCAGTATATCCACACAGACTGGAGACCAGAATTAACCAAAAGTATTGCTGTGAATTTGTATGTGGGTTTATTGTGGTTTATTGAGAATTTATTTATTTATTTTTTAAGGACATTATTTTTTTTTCTGTTCATACCGAAACTGATGAAAATGTTTCTTCAGCCTTATCTCTTCTAACCTTTAACTTGTCTTTGCATTCTTTTCCTTCCCTTTTAACCTTTTTTTTGCCTTCCTTCCAGCTCTTTACACTATGCCTTTCCTACAGGAACAAATAAAATGAACTGAACTGATCTATTTAATATTAACTTCCTGTTAATTGTTACTGATAGACTGTTATTAAATGATGGTGTCTGGCTATTTTCAGGGTGATTGTATTGATTCTGAACTATAATTTATTCCTAAAAGATTTGTTGAAGTAATTATCCATCTCTTTGATACAGATTGTTCTCTCTGTTTATGTGTAAACAGGGAGACGTTTCCAAGGCGAGGAAGAAGGAAGAAAAGCGTTCAGAGAGAAAACATCATTCTTAGATGTGACTTCACTATAGACAGGTACAGCGCTTCAAATAGCTATGTTTATTGTTTTTATTTATATTATTAATTATTCTCTGTGCCTCATGTACTACTCAGGGATGGACTTAGTGATGTGGGGCCCTAAGCAAATTCAGGTCTGGGGCCCCAACACACCAGCTAGTATGTGTAATTTTACTTTGTAACCCTTATTTGCTGTCTCAGAGTTTGGAGTTTATTTACACCTTCATAACTTGTCTTTGGGATTGTGAAAATTCAGCAATTAATTAGTCAACCTGAAGTTGTTCTAAAGCAATATTACCTTGTTTATTGAATTACAAACGAATAAATTACACACAAAAAATCATACTTGCACTTGTCCATTTAATATCAGTGAATGTGGCCTTCTACAATCTTAAAAATAAAATGTATCCAAACAATAATCCCATGCAACTCTGAATTCCAAGTGTTCTAAAGGCATATGGTAGGTTTTTGGTGAAAATTAAACCGAAAATGTAATCTATTATATTTAGTCGCTGCACTCCTGTGTACATTCATGCAAGTGCGCAGCTGTTCGCGGCCGCACACACAGGAAAAGCACATTTTGAGAAATCAAGACAAATTAAATCATGGCACGAAACACCTATAACCTCAAAAGCATACTTTTTTCTCTGAGGTGAGTATCTCTGTTGTGAGACCATCAGATTGCTACCTGCACAAATAGTGTATAGTAGGCTATACCCAACACAATATATTATTATTTTCTTTAATTGTAAAATAAATCATCTTAATTACTAACACACTTTAATAATTTGAAACTAAACATTTAATAAGTTTGTTTTTATATAGCTAAGAAAGCATGCCAAGAGCCCACCCCTTAGAATCACTAAATGTCTGTCACTCATTTCAGTTCATCGCAATCGCACTAAGTTCCGTTATAATCAATTAAGCTCTCTACACTCCATTCTGAATCTCTTTATTTACCTAATGCTAATACTTTGTTTACTATAATGAGAGGATTCAAGAGCGTTTAGAACTCAGCACTGAACAAAAACTGACGTTTTGAGTGGTGAGTGGATTCTGACTAACTTAAACACCTCTCATTTGTCATTGCGTTCAGAAATCAACAGATATGTCTGGGATTGGCTACATTGCACAACTCTGCAAAAACACATTGTAAATAGAAACTTGACGCTCATCAGAGCGCAAACATGCAATTGAGCGTTTGCCAAATATGTTTTGCAAAATCAGATGAGATGATTCCCTGGGGCCCTAAGCACCGCTTACCTTGCTCATTGGTTAAGTCTGCCCCTGGTACTACTGTTCAAAGGTTTGGGGTCTGTAAGGTAATTTTTTCTGAAGAATCATGTGACACTGATGACTGGCGTGTAGCTGCTGAAAATTCAGCTTTGCTTCACAGGAATAAATTACATTTTAAAATATATTAAAATAGAAAACAGTTATTGACTCAAATAATATTTCACAATATTACTGTTTTAACAAGTTTTTATGAAACAAGTATAGCCTTGGTGAGCATGAGACTTCTTTTCTAAAACATGAAAAATGTTAGTGACCCTAAACTTTTGAATGGGTCTGTATGTCAAATCATTCCCCATATAACTGTTACATTACAATTAGAGGTCCAATTTTTAGATAACAATTACTTTTATTCTTTTATGGTCTGTTTTGTGTCTCTCAAGGCTTGCAGGTATACGTTTGATCTGCTTCCTGAGCGGCCGGGTCACAGAAGATGAAAAGGGGCATTTGGCCTGAAAAACCGTCTATGGCTTCCACTCTGAATAGCATGGTCTTCAAATAGACAGAACTTTGGCCTATTCGCTTGCGCATGAGCATGCATCACACTGCTGACACACTTCCTGTTCCAAGGTGGTCTTGATCAATTCTACTTCCTGAGATGGGTCATGGCGAATTCTACTTCCTCTCTCTGTTGGGTCCTGTAAAATTCTACTTCCTGTTTCTGGGGGACCTACGAGATTACAGATTTTTCTTGCTGGTTAATACCTATGCTGACCTGGACCATCAGGAAATCAGAAGCTGTTTTGTGTGCCATGAATATCAGATGCATAAGTGAAGGGGTATATTCAAAATACCCCATAAACTTCAAACCGTACGCTGACACAAATTTCCCTGTGACCAAAGATGGCACAAAAGCTCTTTTTCGTGTTTTAGGGGGGAAACAACAATAGATGCTGTTGAACCACACCTTACATTCGCCTTACACATTACCGTGGACCCATGACATCAGGAGGATCCCTGTGTTTTAATTTTTTTTTTTAATTTATAAAACAAAATAAATTATGTGGTTGACTTTTCTGTACATAAATCACATTATGTAAAAATAAAATAAAATTTAGTAGTTAGGTTTTGGCGAGAGCACCGCAAACATACACTTTATAAGTGCTTTCGACATTTTAAAGACAGTGAAACTTCACATGCTCTTGTATAATTAATTATTATAGCAGGTATGTTTGTATATGAGAAAAGTTGGTTCGGTTTTCAGGGGACATTTCCTTAAAATCCTCTGCGAATTTCAACTATTCCCAAAATGGGAATTTATCAAATTCTGTGAAGTCATACAGAGGACTAATATTTTGATGCATGCAGTTCACCTTATTTTAAGAACCTTTTTTCTAAGTTTGCAAAACACTGTATTTAAAAAGACAAATAAGAAAAGACCTTTTCTTGTGTACACATACAACTCTAACATGTCTCGACTTTTATATTCCAAAATGTCACCCTACAGGAGGTGTCCATTGTGTAGAAACGGTTAAGTGTGAAAAGCTCTAACCAGATTGCTTCCTTAGGAGTTCAGTGTAGTGTCCGTTATCATTTGTATGGAAGAGAGTGTCTGCTGATATTAGCCTGAGCGCTGCAAGTATGAGGTGTTCAGAATGTATATGCTAGTTATCAGCATCTCTGTTCAACTATCACTGTATCATGTGTATTGGCTGTACAATGTAGAGGTCTCTCTTTGTCTTAAGGCTGTTTGTAATCATGATAGGAATGTCTTCATTTTTTTCTTTTCATTTTGATTGCTGAGGTTTTGAAGTAACATTTTGGCAATTTGTTTCAGGTTAGGTGAATATTTAACTTTTTCATCTGAGTCACCCTTACATGTATGGGAAGTCTTTAGACCTTTATTACATGTAGATTTAATAGCTTATGTATTACAAATGACACACACTGGATGGTCATTATAATTTAAAGTATTACAAGAAATCTTTTCCAATTTTGAAATTGTGTGATATATTTTAGACCAGAGAGTCAATGTGTTGCAGTGTTCTGCATCGGTTTTAATAACATAGAATTTTTCTTTAGATATTACTTTTTGTTTGTTTGTTTGTTTTGTTTTCCTCTAATAGAGCTCAAGTCTTTTTAGCTTGTGGTGTGTATGGTGTGAAATATCCTTAAGTGTGCTGAACTTGGCTATGGCAATGAGATCTGAAAGACTTTATAAGGAAACTAGGTCATGATGGGGTGTGGTTCTGCTTCCCTGTTACATGTCAATCAAACTGCGGGAGGGACCTGGCATGGTCCAGTGGTTGATTTTGTTTAATATAATATGTTTTCACCTAAGCAACATTTTTGATGTACAATTCTTACAACGAGTGAAGCCATTTAAATGTAACTATAATAGCACTTTGGTTATTAGAGGTCTTCTCTTTTAGAAACTAGCAGCTATGATGCCACCATAATGTTTCAAATGTCTTACAAAAATCTGATTTAAAAATAAACGCTTTGATTTTACAAACCTACTGCATTCTTTTTTTATTTAGTTATTCGACAATCTTTTTCAATCTATGTATTTTGTGCACCACATCATAGTTGAATGTATTATTATGCATGTAATGTGTATCTATGTACATAAATCATAACATTATGATTATTTATCCTCATATTTGAATATGTCTGCAGAGATATGATACACTCTTTATGTAACTAAATATAACTGGATTCATATCTTTAGTTTTGACAGAGTATATGCCCTGATGACTATGATTAGATTTCTTTTTTGTGGGCTACATACAATCTTTCTAGAATGAAGTAGGCCGCTGTCCTTGGAAATGTGTGAAACAAGATTTAGAATTTCTCATGTTGTACCTCAAACAGATGCCAACTTCTCTTTAAACTTTGCTCCATATATCATTACTGAAATCAGAACCATGAAAACAGCTTGCAGAGCAAAACAATCATGATGTATCACTAACATTATGTCACAAAATCTAATTTAACTAAACATGCTTTTTTCCCTGTCTAATAACACTGTTAATGATTACGCCTTTCCCCTCTATAGAAATATTACATCCCTAAGGGTGAACTTGTATATTGAAGACTGACATGGTAAGTCATAGTCAAATAAGTTTATTGGTTTGTTTTTTCTCTCCTGTGTGGTAGAAAATAGTGTTACCAGGCCCCACAGTACAGAACAAGCTTTGACTTGGTGTATTTGAACACTTTATTAATGAATGTCAATTTATTGCATTTGATAACAAAATATCAAAACAAGTAGAATTTACATTACGAACAAATAAAGTTAGATCACATGTGTAGTTCAACCCATTAACTGGTTACATGACTGGACTATATGTTTGACAACCAGAAAGTGAATATTGTAAATATATATGTATATTTATATATATATATATATATATATATATATATATATATATATATATATATATATATATATATATATATATATATATATATATATTAGGGGTGGGCCGTTATCGGCGTTAACGTGCTGCGTTAACGTGAGAATCTTATCGGGCGATAAAAAAAATATCGCCGTTAATCTATTCTCAAAGTTGGGTTGGGATCATGATAAAATAGCCTTTTCGAATATCGTTATATTTTCGCGCAAACTGCGCAGCAGGGTATTTTCCTGTCAGGGACACAAGGTGTATACTTTTACATTTTACGTTGGGCGATCGTTCCTCTCGTTACTTTACATGTTGTTAAATGAGTTTATTCCAAGCGCGCTGTATTTTATTGGCATGAGCGATGTTCAATTTACAAATGAATCACTCTTTTGGTTCGATTCTGTTGGCAGATCTGTCTAAATCGTTTCGCGAATCAGTTCTGTTCAGTTCCTCACGCACCGAATCGTCTGAAGCGCGTTCAATCACACTCGACACGGAGTCGTAACAGGAAGATTTAAGAACATCAAGAGCTACAGTTTAGTCTAGTGAAAGCAAATCTGCAAATGCATCATATTTTTTGCCAGCGATAAAGATCTTTATTAGTTGAACACCTTCGTAAGACTTTATCTGTCTGACCTGTCTAGACTAGACCTGTCTGTGAATGAATGATTCCACAGGACGATACATTCGATTTCATTTCATTCAGGTAATACATTTTACAACCAAACAGATTATGCCACGATAGCACTACTAAAAAGTATGACATTATCCGTTGGACATATACATTAATTTATAGGCTACAAAATAAATAAGCTACCATTGTACAGTTTATGAAATGAACACCCGCCATCCCGCGGTAATGTGTGTGTATTGCGCAGGGGCATAGTCACACGAATAGTTTACATTGATTGACACTAATTTGTTTAAAAAGGAGGAGGCTTCACATAAAAAGGAGGAGGTTCACATAAAACATATGACATTATTTTTTGATCTAACGAGCATTAGCGATGCAAAAACGGACTCTAGCTACATCGTGCTTATTGTTTTTTTTCTTCTTCCAATTAGCCTAAATTAGCTACTATGTTTAAAAAAAAACGACGAAAACATGTTACTTGTTCAATTAATAAACAGTTTGTTTGATGACAAATCGCTAAAGATGAAATTGGCCTCCCTTTCTGTCATTGTAATTGTGCGTTTTATTTATTTATTTTATTTTATAATTTTCTTTGAACGATATTCGACTTTTGCTCCTCTATTGTCGAATGGCATTTTTGTCACAAATTCACATTAGTAGTAATAGTTCCTACGCGAGGCAAACTATTCTCAAAGACTTACTTTTAGTTATTATTTGGGTAGCACACATATTCTGAATGCCTTCGGCAGAATTCAAATGAGCTATTTTAATCTAGATTAATCTAGATTAATTCCAAGATTACAGTGAGATTAATCTAGATTAAAAAAATTAATCTATGCCCACCTCTAATATATATATATATATATATATATATATATATATATATATATATATATATATATATATATACTTTTTTATAGTTAAAATTGTGTGAAATGTTTGCATTACAAGTGTGCTTCTAGGTTCGGTTTAATATTTTGCTATATACAGCAATTATTTTTAAGTGTCAGCATAATTTTCTGGGCCACTATAACAGATTTTTACATAAACTTTACACCATACAGGGGGAACACACTTTCACAAATTAACAAATACAGATGTGGGCTATATAAAACAAAACAAAAAGCATCAGAATATAAAAAAATTTAATTGCATACAGTGAGAGCATCGTAAAAATACAATGTGAACATTTAGCTGTAACTGAACATGCAAATCTTTTAAATAATTAAAGACCAATGTATTAAGGCTATGTGGTGTGATTTGTGCATTTTAAATAAGTCATGCCCATCAGTTAAGAAAATGGAGGAAAACAATGAGAATTGTGTTGTCATTAATGAAGAAGATGATAAAATAATCGTTCTGGAGGCTAGTGTGCACATGCATATTTTTAAAGGGGGGAGGGGGGACTTGTTTTGGTCATAAAGGAGCCAGTGTTTAACGAAACGGTTCGGTTGAGTGAATGATTCAAAGATTCACTCTCGACACACAAGAAAACTGCTTATTGCCATATTGCGTAATGATGTAACCCAATGTAAGGGCCGCTGAACAATCGAATTTGAACAAATCCTTTAGCAGAATGGATTAAAAAAATTAAAATGAGTCACTGGGATGAAAAAAAACAACAACAACAAAAAATACACTGTCCTCTCCACCACATGACGGCGCCACCCTCCCTATTCGCCTGCACTTTCAGCACGCCCAGTCATTTCTTGGACCGTTCCCTTTTCAGTGTGGTTGCCACACTTGCTCCATCCCTCTTTCTCCCTGGCCCCTGAAACACACTTCCTCTCCATTGAAATCCGTCGCCAGCACTAGGTAACGAGCGCTCGACACCATGGCGGACAGCGCGAGCGAGAGCGACACAGACGGCGCGGGCAGCAGCAGCAGCTCCGCCACCCCGCAGTCCTCCTGCACTTCGGCGGCCGTCTCCAACACCACTACGACCACAATGAACACCGCCACCAAAGCACAGGGCGTCGTGATATCGCAGTCCCGACTGGAGGAGCTGACGAACCGACTCGCGTCACTGCAGCAGGAGAACAAAGTACTGAAGATCGAGCTCGAAACGTTCAAGTTGAAGTGCAAAGCGCTGCAGGAGGAGAACCGCGACCTGCGCAAAGCTAGCGTCACCATCGTGAGTCAGCCTGTGTTTTATCACTTTAATCTCCGCGGCACACCTGACAACACCATCACTGCATGCAAAGACGTCTGAGGCACATTATACCCCACATTGGGGTGCTAAGTTAACTTGTTTATGGGAAAATAGAAGAGTTTAAGGTGGCTAAACCTACTAGCCTTCTAGCTAACTGTGAAAATATCCAACAAAAACCTGATGGCACGTTAATAGTTTCAGTGAAAAGGTACATCACAGGCCAGCTTCTTAAAAATAGTTTAGATTTCAACATGGACTGGTATAGCCTACAATGTATCTGTCTTTATGTATGTTTTTCGTCTTAACGTTGTTTTACATGGTTAGTAGTAACGCTACTCCGCAGGTGTGTGTATACTTACCACATAAGGCGTTTACTGATTTACCACAAGCTTAATGATCATCATGCTTCTAATGCAGAACGTGTTTTTGCACGTTTGATACTTTGTGTTGATCGAATGAGGTTGTCATCAGGACTTCTTATTTGAGGCCTGTGTCAGGGTGGGAAGTTGGCACTCTGAATATTTGGCTCTAATGCGTCAACATCCTGAATGTGAATCAGACCATCTGCATTTTAGACAATGAGCCAAAACTCAAGTGTCACTATAGAAACACTGACACTTATATCCAGTGCGTTTGCATTTATGGCCATCTGTAATGGTGGAAATTTATAGTGGAATGTGTTTCTTGTTGGTTGTGCAATTATTTACTGTGTGGAATGCATTTCTAAAAAATTCTTCCGGATGTATTGTGCAGAGTATGTATTAAATGTCTCCTTGTCAATATTAATAATAATTATTGTCTGAATACCTATTTTCTTTGTAATCAGTATTTGTGATCTAAAATGGTAAGTAATAGTTTTGAAATCATGTTTCAAGATCAAATATTAATTACTTGGTTACAGAAGTAATGTGGAAATATAATGTCAATTATTTTTCCAAGAGAAATCTTTAAGAATAATTGCCTTTTTCAAATGCATGAGTGTTTTGTTTATTATTCTGCAGCAAGCTCGGGCAGAACAAGAGGAGGAGTTCATCTCCAACACTTTATTTAAGAAGATTCAGGCTCTGCAGAAAGAGAAGGAGACGCTCGCTGTCAACTATGAAAAAGAAGAGGAGTTCCTTACCAATGACTTGTCCCGGAAGCTCATGCAGGTAAGAAACTTTAGAAGGAAAGAGCCCATCAGTGGCGTTTGAGGTCAGGGGTGGGAAATTTGATCGCTTGCCCTTAGAAACATCCCTAAAGGTAACTTTCACATTGATATACAGTGAGACACCTAATTACAAAGTTATTGTTCAGCGGCAACCAAAATAAGCTGCTGAACAATAGCTGATTAAATCGTGTGAGAGATTGTTTTGGTGTTGTGGCCATTAGTCAGACTGAATCTGGCTCTTCTTAGCTGAGACCAGATGACATTGTTTATGGTGCGTGTGTTGTATTGTGTGGAGGAGTAAAGAGAGACATTATGGAACTAGTGTGCGTGTACAGTTGGTGTGACTCATTAATATTTACACTACTGTTCAAAAGGAGGTAAGATTGTGTAATGTTTTTGAAAGTCTCTTATGCTCACCAAGGCTGATTGTTTTTAAATAAAAAAATAAAACAAAAACACTAATCATTTAAATAGCTGTTTTCCTTTTTTATATGTATTTTAAAGTGTGATTTTTCAGTGTGACATGAACCTCCAGATTAATTGAAATATGCTGTTTTGGTGTTTAAGAAACATTTCTTACTAATGTTTGAAACCAATGTTGTGCTGCTTAATATTTTGTTGGAAATCACAATACTGTTACAAGAGAAAGAATAGAAAATTCAAAAGAACAGCAATTATTTGAAATAGAAATCTTTTGTAACATTATAAATGTCTTACTCATTACTGTTTGATCAATTTAATGCATTTCTTGCTGAATAAATGAAATTTCTTTCAAAAACAAATCTTACTGACCTTACATTTTGAATGGTACTTGTGATATAAATATAATATATGCAGACATGGCTCAACAATGAAAGGTTGGCCCAGTATGGAAGAGTTTTGGACCAGCCGTTAGAATCCAGTGCTGTGTAGTCATTATATCTTATGCTCATTGATTGTGTTTGTTTTTAATGGGTTTTTTCTGTGGTGTATTGAATTTGGAACACTGTTGCAGATTCTTCTGCTTAAAATGTGTTGGTATATTCTAGGGCTGCCTCCTAACAGTCGACTAAACGTTAGTCGACAAGAGGAGGCTTGGTCGACTACATTTTAATCAGTGGATTAGTACTAACAGAAAAAAAATCCACTGGAATTGGCAAAGTCATGCAGTGACAGATCGCTAACATGGCTGGTCCATGCGGTAAAATGTCGGAAACAAAAAAAACAAAGGTTACGTGCAACCTCAAACATGATTGATTTAAAACATAAGTAGTCTAAAGTAAGCCTCTTTACATGGCTGCTCGATAAATATTAGGTGAATAGCCAAGTGTTCGTGTGGAAGCTAAATTAGTACCCCTCTTAGTCCACGACATGTTTAACTTAACATTCACGCCATCGGAGCACATCTTCTCAAAGGCCTGTGTTGCGGCTTCATTGTAAGCAAGCTCACTTCCCCCCGACAATGTGGACATTAGAAAGTAACTCGTATTATTTTCTCATAATATGAAGACGATGGAGATCAGAGATTGGCCATATTGTTGTTTCAGTTTGCTGGTATGCATTTTTATTTATTTATTCGGTTTTATATAATGTATTTATTTTGTTTTTGTTCAGACTTCCGAGTTTTCATTTGATGTTAAGGCTACTTGTTCATTGACCTGATTATGTTTGCACTGATATTTCTCTTTTAAGGGTTTCAGTTTGCTGTATATTTATGTTTATTTATAATTTATATTTAAGTCCTACCTTTTAAAAATATTTTTGAATATTTTAAAGCTGTTATTTATAGGTTATTTTTTGTTTGCATTCTGATCTCAGACAAATTCATGCAATGTTTGCAGCAAGTTTTATGTGATAGCGCATTTATATCTTAAATAATCATTATTATGGTTGAGTATTTCTCCCCCAACTGATCGACTAATGGCTTAAATGAACGACTTGAAATGAACTAAACTTAAATGAACTGTCGAATTGGAAAATCTTTAGTCGGGGACAGCCCTAGTATATTTGCAACACTAGTAACTATGCACGAGCGTTCAAAATAGTTACCATGAACAATGAGTTATCATGGTAAGGACATCAGGGTAAAATGTGACAACATAACATTACTGCTTTGCATCTCAGGCTTTGCCCATCATGTTTAGATTCAGGATTGTGTTGCATCTTTTTTTAAAAAAAATTTAAACTTTTTTTCTCTTATACGCTTTTTTGTTTTCAGCTTCAGCATGAAAAAGCAGAGTTGGAGCAGCATTTGGAGCAGGAGCAGGAGTTCCAGGTCAATAAACTGATGAAGAAGATCAAAAAACTGGAGAACGACACCATCACCAAACAGCTCACTCTAGAGCAGGTACCACCTTCAAACAACTTGCTGTAGAACAAGATCGTCTCTAAACCACTCACTCTTGACTGGCCACTATCTATTGCGCAGACAATTTTTCAGATCAAGTGGTCTAAACCAGTTGCGCTATCAAAACAGAACAGGTGCTTCCAATAACCTCGTTTTTTTTTGTTAGCTTAGGCATCTGTCAGTGCCTGGCTCTGGAACACGCATTCAGCAATCTTTTCGGATTAGAACAGGTTATTCTAGAGCAAACACATCATTTGTACTTTCGGAAAGTCCCACGATTATTATTGTGGCCTAACATTTTTCCTTAAGACCATGCATTGTATTGTTAAAATGCCATATTGTTTTATTAATTCCATGTAATGTGTGCAGCTCCGGCGTGAGAAGATTGATCTGGAAAACACTCTGGAACAGGAGCAGGAGGCACTGGTCAACCGGCTTTGGAAGCGCATGGACAAACTTGAGGCAGAGAAAAGGTAATGTGGTCTTTTTTTTAAAAAACATCAGTAAAAAAAACTTTGTATGTGTCTAAGCACACTTCATTTCACAATTTTACCTCTTCATTCTGATTGGTAGGATTCTGCAGGAGAAGCTTGACCAACCAGTGTCAGCCCCTCCCTCTCCACGTGAAGTTTCTATGGAGATTGACTCTCCCGAGAACATGATGCGGCACATCCGCTTCCTGAAGAGTGAAGTGGAGAGGCTGAAGCGCAGCCTCCGCACTACAGAACTACAGCGTGAGTCCTTGTCTCATTATGCACTCCTGCACTTAAAGTCTTTCTGCCATTATACTCAACCAGAGGAAAACAAATTGCACTGCAAATTTGGATACATTAGCTCATGGTATTCATACTAAACAGAATTCCAGATTAGGTTAAGTATGTCCCAATATAGTACATTGAAAATAGTAAACTAAAAGATACCCAGATGGTATACTATTTCCAGTGGGTTTTTGAAGTATGTGTCTTTGCATGGTTTTTGGATATAAATGTATTGCCAGATTGTTGAGCTAATGTTTGCATGTAAATACAAACAGATGCAAATATTAACAGTATGACAGTGAGGTTTTAAAGTGCAATTTTATGTTGTGATGTACTGGTTTAGTCAAAAATATTGATATTTCGATATGTATTGATACGGAAGTATCTGAAATGGTTCCAATACTTCTTTTCTGCAGTATTAATACACAGATACTAGCTGTGCTGTTTCGTTCTCGCTTCTCTCCGATGGTGAAATTACAGTTTGACACACTCAACTTCTGTCACTCACTCGTCTTATCTGCTCTGGTTGAATGAGTATTACTCATAATTTTACTAATTCCTGCAGGTTTTGCATTCACATCAAAAGAATGCACACCACTGATCTATATGTAAGTGGCGCACACAAAAAGCTGCCTCTCAAACAGCTTGTGAGTACCAAATTGAGTTGTTTTTCTTGGCATATTGGGCTTAAACAGTCAAATACACACAACATTATCAAAATGCCCGTCTTGGCTAGTATTCAGGTAAACAGTCAGTTTTGGGACGCAAATAGCTGAAAGAGATAGCACATGTTGTGTAACCGTATATTGGATCCGTGCATACACTCTTAAAGTGACAGCAGCCTAATAAACCTGCTGCTGTCTGTCATGTTAATCAATTAGGGCTGGGTATCGAGTTCGATACTTTTTAGGTACTGACCAAATTGCCTCAATACTATCGAGTATTGAAACATTGCTTGTCGTTCGGTACCAAATTTCGATACCTAAGGGGTTAATCTCGTCAAGGTCAGTGACGCATGCGGTTTGATTGGCTGTGGTGAGGCATCAAGGAAAAACACTAGTTTAAGAGGTTGCCCACAGAGACGTGGCTCACACGTGAGACTGTAGTGTATAAGTGTCCCAACCCCCATAGATGAAAAAAAAAAAATCAAAAATCAAAAGTGTGGCTACGTTTCAACAGGCCACGATGCAATATTTGCGACAAGATGATTGCTGTCAAGACTGGCAACACAACAAATCTGATGAAGCACAATTTTGGCATTGGTGCTTTTTTACAGACTTAAAGACTACTAAACGAGTCTCTGAGTCTGTAAAAAAAAGTAAAAAAAACTGACAATATAAAACCAAAGTTTTTTTTGAGGTAATGAAATCTTGTTAAAATGGATTTCATAAAATTGGTATAGAATAAAAGTATCGTTCAGGAACCGAGTCAAAATCAAGGTATCTACATTTTTTTGAATGATACCCAGCCCCTAAAAAAAGACAGAGAAAATCCCTTGCTGCTCTTGTTCCTTTAATGATAAGCATTAATCTGAATTTAACTTTTACAATGAAGTCTATCAGTGTTATTTTTTTAAACATTTTATTACTTTATTTAATTTCTGTAAGTTCTTGCCTGAAAACTAGCCAACTGTTAGACCCACCTGCTAAATGTTTTTCATTTGTCTCTTTATTTTAATCTATTTATTTGTTCTATTGTTTGCAGTTTGTTTATTTGTTCATATTTTATTACTGATTGTTTTCTTGTCTTTTTTCCTTATCGAAGTTAGGAATTCCAGTATCGTGACAACACTATGGTGTACTTTTGTATACTGACCAGTGAATTACATGGTTTTACTTTTGTAGTACTAATTGGGATGCAGCCTTGGCTTGTGGCACAGTGCAGTGAGTTGCACACAGTTGTTTTATTCTTAGCTTGAATTGTGTTATGGCCACTAGAGGGAGACATCTGCATTGTATGACAACTATAGCTTACTTCTAGCTCATGGTATCGCACCATTAAAGCTTTAAGCAGGTATTAACACAGCATAGCATTGAGTCAGCAATAAGGTAGATATAAAAAGCTATTAAAACGTAGCAAGTAAAAGATCAAGGTATTTGTGTGTGTATATACTGTGTGTGTGTTTTAAAACTATTTTAATTATTTAAATATATTAACTTTTAATTTACTAAGACTATATAGTGGACTTCAAACAGTGAACATGTTAATCCATTTTTCTATATTAATATTTGTATATATAAATTATAAAACTAGCTGTAATATAAATGTATGCCGATATTATAATTTATAATGAATAAAAAGAGACAAACTTTAATTGAATAGTTAGCATGACATAGTATTTTTCTTAGTATTTGAAAATTTAAAATTATGATTGTGTATTCATGTGTTTTGAAAATGATTCAAGGAGCATCTTCTTCATCTTCAGTTTATTACAGTTTGTATATCTTAGTAACATTTGTTTGTTTTCCATCATCACTTCCTCCAGACACAGAGAAGCGGGCTCAGTACATTGAGGAGGAAAGGCAGATGAGGGAAGAGAACACCCGTCTTCAGAGGAAACTCCAGAGAGAAATGGAGAGAAGAGAGGCGTTGTGTAGACAACTGTCAGAAAGCGAGAGCAGCCTTGAGATGGATGATGAGAGGTGCATTAAACACATACAGAAAAGATGACTGGAATCATAACCTTATCTATATATAATGTTTTGGACGGTCTGAATATGATAAAACTGTTAATAACCGGACATGTCTTTCTTAACGTAGAACGTAGGGCTGCTTTTCCCAAAAGCATTGTGAGCTAAGTTGATCTTAGAGACCATTGGTTGCAATAGTTCTATGATCTATTTGTATTTAGGCGTATGATGCTTCTGGGAAACCTAGCCCTGGCTACGTTTAAACCTTGGATATTGCATGTTAGTTATATTGAATCTCTCTCTCTCTCTCTCTCTCTCTCTCTCTCTAGATATTTTAATGAGATGTCTGCTCAGGGACTGAGAGCTCGTACGGTGTCCAGCCCAATCCCCTACACCCCCTCTCCTTCCTCCAGCCGCCCCATCTCCCCTGGTGTGTGTCCACACAGTTAGCTATGGAAATGTACCACTCTTTTATAGCAAAATATACAGTAGCCTACTGTTCAAAAGTTTGGTGTCAATACAATTTTTTTCCCCCAGAAATTACGCATTAAATGAATCAAAAGTGACAGTAAAGACAATCATAATGTGACTAAAAAAATAAATCTACAATTACACTGTAGAGTAAATTGCATTTTAGTAAATTGGAGTAAATTACATTTTAAAATGGAGTAAATTACATTTTAAACAATTAAAATAGAAACCCATTATCTTAAATTGTAATAATACTGCACAATATTAGTGTTAGTTACTTTATATATTTATTTACTAGTTATACTTGTATTTCTGATAAATTATTGCTGCCTTGGTGAGCACAAGAAACTTCTTTAAAAACTGGTACAGACTTTTTAGCAAGTGTTTATGATTGACAGATTGTATGTGCTTTGTCTTTGATCCACATTTTAACACTCAAGGCTTTTGTCACTCAGCCTTTTGGTCAGTTCAGAAGATTATAATTGATTAGACAAACATGTTTTTTATGGAGTGTTAATTATTATACAAGTTGTACTGTGGTGTGATGTGAAGGTATAATAGGTCAAAGACTTGCTTTCATTCCAATTGTGACATCAAACAGATGAATGACCTTTGAGGACTTCACACAAGATTCTTTCAGACCGATGCTGCAGTAGATGTTTATGGGTGGTACATTTGCTTTGCATATATTGCAGGTATTGATAAACACAAAATAGATTAACTTGATAATAAACTACAACAATCTTTAATAAGATTTAAAAAAAGTACGCAATGAAAAAATATTTCAAGTTATGTAAATCAAAAGTGTATGTTGTTCAAATGACCAAGGATTCATGTCAATAAGGAGTGTTTAAATAAGGAAAAAAAAGTCAGCATTTAGGCACAGTGTGCGCATTAATGGGTTGCATCATGTGAAAAAAAAAACATGTTTGCTTTAGTTTATTAGATGATAGAATTTGCATATGCATGATAAAAAGTATAACAGTGCACATTTGAAGGCGTGAAAATGTTCTATTGCTGAGAAAGACTGGTTTGTAGTCGTCTTTTCAATAGGTTTCGTTGAAAAAGGAGTCCAGTTATTTATACATTTTCCCATGATCCCAGAGGAGTGATCTGCAAGAGCTATTTACATTTGTTCTGCATACTGTCAGTATTGTGGGCCAGGTTTCATAGTGTTTTGGATATATTGGCACATTACATAGATCTGACAAGAAAACGACTGTATAAAGGACCTCACTAAAACTGATTGGCAGATGCTGTTTTTTCATTCCAGGTTTGTCTTACGCTAGTCACACAGTTGGTTTCACCCCTCCAGCCACGCTGAGCCGAGCACCACTCCCCCACTACACATCTCCCGGGCTACACATCCACCCAGGACCCTCACACGCTGTACAGGTGCGTGTACACTATATGCTCATGTCCAGCATCTCTATCAGCATATATATATATATATATATATATATATATATATATATATATATATATATATAATATAAACACACTCACTCTTTGCACAGGCTCATGTCGATGAGCAGCAAGATGTTTTCATGCAGGAAGTAGTGTGTATCATGGATGGCCTGTTTTCAGTTAATATCTATCGTAACACCATTCAGTTGAATTGCTAACAGGACATTAGATGATTCATCTGTGAATCACCTGGTAACACTCGACCTCAGAATGCTCTTCCTCATTCCCTTTGTATGTTCAAATTAATTTAGACCAGTTCCGGAAATCCTCGGCCATCTAAATAAAATAAAGCACAAAAGAAGCATTCTCTTTTTCTCTTGCATCTCCTCTCTTGCTGTGTCCTTTGCAGTGTGTTCTGACCTTTTAGATGGAGAGATAGCAGGGAGTCCCTTCAATAGAGAATCTAGTACACCACACAAAACCTTGGTTTTTATCAATCACAATACCAAAGGTGCCATGGCACTTGTTTTATGTAACAGAGGTATTCAATTGTATTATAATGCAGAAACCCTGATAAGATGATAAACTTGCTGAACAAAAACATCCACAGTGTTTTTGTACATACAGGTACCTACAGTATCACTAGTGATGATGGACTACATTTGTTCATTTAAATTGTAAAAAAATGTTTTTTGATGTTACACACATCCATTCTTTTTTTTCACCATTTGATTTCACTTTGCCCAAGGATAAATTTTTATAAGTTCATAAAAAAAAGAGTATGTTGATGAATTGACACATTTTATTCTTTGCTCTTGCGTCTGGATTTGCTGAGATTAAATATTGACTATCTAGTGTAAAAGAACAGCTTTATTCCTCACACTGAGTGTTGGGTGATTAAAAAAAAAGGTGAAATGGCAGTAATGTTTAGTAAAGTCAGACAAAGTGGTTTAAAAATTACTTTGAAGATTTTTTTTCTATATTCCAGCTGAGTTGAGACCTAGACATTTCTGTCATTCATGGCAGCAGAATAATTGAGGTCACACTTCAGCTTTTGATTTCCAAATGAAAGGGCTGCTTACGGCATGTAAACATTTCTTATTATTATCAATGTTGTAAAACAGTTGTGCTGCTTAATATTTTTGTGGAACCTGATTTTTCAGGATTCTTTGATGAAGAGAATGTTCAAAAGATAAGCATTTATTTTAAATTGAAATCTTTTATAAATTTTTTGTAAAAATGTCTTTACTCTCACTTTTGATGAAAAAAACAAAACTTGCTGACCCCAGATTTTTGAACGGAAGTGTATTGCCTTTTCAAGCTGTTTAGTACCATTTGAGATAAATGACAGGTGCAACGTAGATTTAATGTGTCACTTTATCTGGTTAATGTTAGCTAGCAGATAAATAAGTTATCTATAAATGTACAGCAGTGAAGTAACCATTTTAACCGGTCTCAATTTCAGCTTTTGTATGTTCCGCAACACCCTTTGGATATTGTCCAGTTGAGTGGAGGCCAACAATGTAAGATTAGCCTGGTTGCAGCAGCAATTAGTCATCATGTTTATGTCTGTTACACAAAAATGACCCCTCTATGTACCAGCAAAGACTTTTGATGAAGTGACTGGCTAGGTAAGCACATTATATAACATCACCATCCCTTAATGGGATGGCTCATTGCAAGCTTTAACCTGGCAATCTAAATAACCAAAAAAAACTCTACTTTAAGAAGCAAGAACTTTAATAAGATTTCATCCGAGTGCTCGTCCTTTTAACAAGACTCCTTTCTAAGCAATTTAAATATTCTAGGAAAAATTCTGAGGTAGGTTATCAAGACAAATCAAAAAATCGAAGATATGCTTGTGTTTTCTTTTTGTTGCAGTAGTATTAGCAATCTTTCAGTAAATCCATTCACTTGATCCAACATTCCTTGTACTTTTCAACAGATATGGTCTGGTATGAGAGCTGAACTGGTAACGTAATGAAGAATTTGATCTTCTTAACTACATGGATGATCACCTCAGGCTTTCGAAGAATAATATTTAGTGACATGTTTGGATTAGCATTATTTTTGCTTCTTTTTGCTTTCCCAATACCCATTTGAGCATCGTGGATTATATTTTCCTGTTGGGGAGCTGTTGGCTATAGCAACACTGATCTGTTTGTTTTAGCAAAGAGCGGTTGGCTCACTTTCATGTCCCACGGTGCCATAAAAAAAGTCAGCTTGTTTTGATAAACCAAGGAGTGACAGCAGAGCCAGACTCTTCCAACTAACTCAAAGGGGTCACATTTGCACTTTCACACACTGTTTTCACATGTAAACACTCATGTGTCAAATAAACTAGAGATGATGATACCAATGCACATTCTATGTGTAAGAGTTTTAGTGTTGATTTTAGCAAAAGCATGACCACAATTGTCAGAAACTGTTGAAATGTGTTTGAGTAACTTATGAGTTACACTCCCATTCAAAAGTGTGTGGTAAGTTTTTGAAAGAAGTCTTTTATGTTTACCAAGGCTGCATTTGTTTGATTGATAAAACAGCAAAAACTCTAATATTGTGAAATATTATTTAAATTTAAAGTGTGTATTCTATTTGAATGTATTTTAAAGTCCCCCTGCAGTCAACAATTTTATCCTTTAAAGGTAGGGTAGGCAATGCTTTTTCATAAACACTTTTTGTTATACTGGTTGAAACTTTCTTCAAAACCTGATAGCATTCAATAATAGAAGTGGTCTAAATAGTAAAACATGTATAAATATCTTCTGTGGAATATTATTCCAATATTTCCAAATTCAATGATTGGATGTCCTACCTGCCTGACAGCGTATGTTTGCATACCTCCATGCAACCCTGCTCGCGCAGACATCACACGTCGCCAGTGTGTTCCATAAGGCCATATAGAGTTGTTGACAGTCACCGAGCACCGCAAACAAACAGCAGCTTTTACAGTTCCTCCTGAACCAAAACAAGAAGTTTATGCTGCGTTCAGGCTATGCCGTAATTACAAGATTGCCCATGAACCCATGTACAAGATTACAAGAACCCAATAGAACCCATGACATTCTACTCGGAGCTGTTCACATCCTCGGACTCCAAATTGTTCATTTCTATTGCAACACTATCAACGCCAAAATGAGTCTGCAGCTGAGAGGTTGTACAAGTCAGAGTTCTTGAGGTTGTTGATGTTGGAAATATTGGTTTGATTCAGCCATTTATGTTTGAACTCGAAACTGATTCAGAAGTGCACATTATACAGAGTCGTTTACAAGTCGATGTATCAGAATGGTAATGCGTTTTATGCATCGCTCCCTACAATGTCGGACACAGCAGTCATTTATATAATTAGCCTTTGGCTTGACTGCGTTATCAATCAGCCAGTAATGTGTTGCTTATATTACACAAAAGTTGTTTATGTTCTCCGTTCAAAATCAGTATCCTTAGAAATGCTATAGAATAGATTTTTTTTTTCCTTCTAAAATATAGATTTTTTTGTGACATATGTCTTTGCTGAATAAACGCATTAATTTTAAAAGAAATACATTAATGACCCTGTACTTTTGACCAGTATCACGTGATGAGCTTGTCTTTTATTTCTCACATACAGAGGCCATCCCCAAGGAGAAGCACCAGCCCAGATAAGTTCAAGCGTCCGACGCCACCTCCCTCCCCGAACACACACTCTGGAGCACAGCACCCTCCTCCTCCTCCACCTCCCGCACAGCCGATGGTTCATTCCGGCTCCTCCCACTCTGTGACATCACAGAATCCCCCCCCTCAGCCTTAATGCATGCACCGTGCGCTACCTTAAGCTAGGCTGCTCCAAGCTAGGCTATACTACTACTATAATGATAACAACTCAGTGATCCTCCACTGGGCAAAGGTTGGAAGGGTTTTGGAGAGGATATGGAATTAGAGGACAGTTGAACTGGGGAACCAAAGGACTGGGAATGTGAAAAGGGAGAATGTGTAGATGCTTGGCCGACTGACAGATCCATAACCAGCCCCATACCGTTAAATTTCATTATTCTTTTTTCTTTTTTTTCTATGTGTGTGTCAAGTGATCAAGCTGGCTCAGGAAACAAGGTTTAGAAGATTGTACGAGAGGGTTGTCAGCTTCTTATGTCTGCATTTTGTTTGTGGAAAGTCTCTTCATGCCCCTATTTAATCTTAATTGTTTTAACAGATTGACTGTTATATCGAATTAAAATTTTACATTTATTAAACCACTGAATGCTCGATTGGATAAATCCTTCCTCTCAAATGACTGTCATCACAAAGGTTGAAAAAGAACTGAATCCCAGCACATTTGCCGTGGGGCGGCAGTAAAATGTTTTGTTTTTTCTTTTGTTTTAGTGTCTGTTTGTTTGTTTTAGGCCGTTTTTGTTTGTAAAACATGTGCGTGTCTCTCGTTGGCAGCATGTAGATGGTAAAGAAGACAGACTGAAATGTACTGAAACAGCACTTGTTGCCTCTCTGTGTGTGTATTATAGTGGGATTATAGTGTTTGTGTGTGCGGGTGTTTGTGTGTTTCTGAACAGCCATAGAGGTTTCCCACGACTGCTGGTCGGGGACCAGTCTCTCCCTGCTAGAATCCAAACATGACCCGCTACAAAAACAAAGTCAATACTGGTTTCTGATCAGCAGCTCAACCTCTCTCAGAGCCTTCGCTGTAAAGTGAGTGCCCTGAATGCTTATTCAGATGGGGAATTTTGCTTAATGCCAGTGTCAAATAACACCTAAATATGAACCGACATGTTGATGCATCAAAACAAGGTACTGTTGAACAATAACTCAACATGATTAAATGCTTGTACAAAAAGAAAAATCTTGTATGCTTGTTTTTTTTTTAAATTGTGTGTGCAAGTGATTGGACTTTTGAATCTTTAAGGATTTTGTCATTCTAAAGGTTGTTTTCTTTAATTTTCAGTCAGATCCAGGGGGAAGGCTTCTGAAGTCATGAGATTAGTCATGATTCCTGCTGTTTTACTGCTTAAGATGAAGTACCCAGGGTTTCTGTGAGGCCAACATTTTTTACATCAAGAAATTGCCAGGTTCCCTAAATGAATCTCCTATGATTTGTTAAAATAGTTAGTTAAAAGGTTATATTATGAGAGAAAACAAATATCTTAATTGCAATAAGCAAAAAATAAATAAAAAATACTTCTAACCATTGATGTACTTGTGTGTAGTTTAGTAGAATATATATTTTTTTTAAAAAGAGAGGCATGCCCTCATCCTCAAATCATGATCCTAAGAAACTGACACAGGCTGTTAAATATAGTTGTAGACAATGACAATTTCTGTGGGCCGAGAGCATAATACAACCAAACTCGAGACATTCTCTTCAGGAATGTCATGCAAATAATGTTGCATGTCATAGGGCCTATACAGTTCATAATAATATTAATACATTTCACTGCTTCATTTGAAAGAACATTTGTTCGTTTTTATGTGTTAGAAAATAGTTTTGATTCTGCATTGGAACACTATTTGGCTCCAAGTATAAAACCAGATGAGAAACGCTTAGCTAGATAATACAAACTGATATTAAAAGACCTAGAAAATATTGAATCAGTGGAGTTCTGTAGAAATTTTTATTTCTAAGCTTTCAAATAATACCATATGCGTTTCCTGTGCAATTGATCTGTTTCTGAGGATGTCACATTTTCATTTCGGCATTCAGTCATTACCAAGATGTCTTGATACCTATCATAGAGCACATGTTGTTAGCAATTCTAAATGTGTTTGTGCAACTTCAGTTTGCAATGTACAAACATTGTGCATCAACTTTATAACATCAGCCCTCTGTAGGTGTCAGGTAATATTGCACACCTGTTTGGCACTGCACATCAACCCTCCACCACAGTTTTCCATTCTAATTAAATTACCCAACACCTCTCTTGTGTCTTACCAATCACTGGTTCTCACACACATACAGCCCCTTAGCTGTGTGGTAATCCCTGCAGAAGTATTTCAGCATAAGCTGTCCTGTCCTGCTTTCTCCCTGCCAAGCCACTCTCACCTGGTTCAGACTGGTTTTGTCTGGCTAGGGTGGTCAGAGGGTTGTAACTGACCCTCAAGTTCTAACACTCCAGTCATATTCGAGGAATAGTTGAAGTCATGCAGTTCATTGTTTGTGGTTCTGAAAGAACTAACATAGATATAACCGTGTGACTGCATTAACAGCAGGTAAGGAACAACCAGGGGTGCTTGTAAAGATTTAAAACCGAAATGACTTGTTTAATAAAATATAACAAATCATCGCCTTGAAATTATAAGATTCTATTTGACATTTTTGTCAAATTGAGTTAGTCAGATTTTTTTATTCTGTGACAATTTGTTTACATTATGTGATGTTTTTTTTAAAAGTTGTGTACATTTTGGGACATTTTATTTAGAAAACAAAAATGTTCTATCTACAAAGTCAAATGGAATGCAAAAACTTTGAAGCTCAACATCTCAAAACTGATCAGAATGCAGATAGAACCTTATTATGCCAAGGTGGTTATATATACATTAATCATTAATAATAATGATACAAATACTGGTAGCAATCATGTCAGATGTCAATAATAATTATAGAAGATTAAAATATAATAATAATAAAATAAATCATGTATTAGGCCCTATGTATTTTTTATTTTATAAAAAAAATGATTTTATATAATACTAATAATAATTATGTTAGCAATCACAGAACCTTACTAAAGTCAATAATTTTAATACAAAATATTTATAATATCGTAATTATAATTCCGGTAACAATCACAGAAAGCCTGTCACAAGCTGTTTGAAACAAATATGTTCATTAAAGGAAGAGGAATCTATTTGGCAAGTCTTTTCACCCATAATGTCAATTGTTTTAATTTAAGAGACACTAATAAAATGAGTGATAATGCAAGAACATGTCTGGTTTTATGTCAATCAGTACTTGAGCATTCTAAATCTTTGGGGTACACAAGACAAAAAAAAAGGTTTCAGTCATTTGGTATCTAATAATTAAAAGGAGAAAAATGATCATGATAGAAAGTTATTTGACGTATTAGTTTAGTTACACTTATATGATGCTCTGCGTGTTAAGATAAAGATGCTAATTAAAGCAGCTCTACTGCAGTGCTACAAGTTCCACTGTCCTGCATCAGTCTTTGGAGAGATTCACTTATCCTCTCCTTGGCTTGATTTGCTGCTGACCTGTTTAGGATTGGCAAAGCAAGACTGTTAACGTCAGGAGATGCTTTATGTGTAAGCAAGTGAAAAACAGAGGACGAGGGGGGAAAAGGGAAGCGAGTGTCAGGATATCACAGAGGTCGCTCAAGGTTTTTGTTCTGCAATGCTTGTCAACTTCAAAAACATTTGAGTCAGCACTCATGAAAGAGGAAGCGAATTACGCACTGCTCTCATTACGCACACTTTTTCTGAAATGTGTCAAATGAAAAAAACAACAACAACATCAACCTCTTAATAAGAATTGTATTCATTAAACCAAACAAGATTAATCCAAAAGCTTTTTTACAATTCAGTCTGCTCTGACCCTCTTCAATCAACAATCAAGAATCAAGAACGTTATGTATCAAGACGGTAACCTATCAGTCAAAAGTTTGGACATACTAAGCCCTTTAGTTTTGTTGACAAATATAAATTGTGCTTTTTGTATGAATTTATTTACGAAACAAACATTTTAATTAAAAAGAAAAAAATGGGCCAGAGGGAAAGGAAAACAATTAAGCACCCAGCATGCACGGGAAATACTTCAAGATTGTTGGAAAAGCATCTCAAGTGGCTACTTGTGAAGTTTTGAGAGATTGCCAAATGTTTAGAACTGTTAGTAAAAGCAGGTACATTAAAGAATTTAAAACAAAACAGTATAGGCTCTGTTTAATGTGCATGCTTGTTTCACAGATGACTTTGCTGTAATTCTTAACTGTGCAAAATAGCAAGAAAGACTTGAAAAGGTGTGTTTAAACTTTTGACTGGTACTGTAGATGAACTTGCTCTGTCCATCATGCCAAGTGCTGTTTTCTACTTTTTCAACCAGATGTAATTAGAGCCGAGCATATGTTCCTTCCAGAAGTATCCCATTGGCTTCCCAGGTCTCTGCGGGCTACCACGCTGCATAAGAAGAGATGTTGTCCAAAAAGGTGATATGAGGTAAATGCAATTTACTGTTCAGTTCTTTTTTGTTCCCTCTCTTTTCATGTCAGAGGGGATTACAGAGTCAGGGTGGGGGAAGACTCTCCTTCTTGTTTTATGTCTGTGGGAACAAGTACAAGCACTGGACAGGAACAGGATCTCGGCGGGCTTAAAGCCCAAGCCGTCTGACCCTCACGCACTCATCCAGCACAAAAGTTCAGCTGACCACCCAGACAGAGAGGAGAGACAGAAGGGTGGGAAGAAGTTTTTAATCTAGGCCTAACAGAAGTTTGTTCTGGGGCTCAGTCTAAACATGTCCTTCAATAACTTCAGCTCTGACACCAAACAGATATTTCAGTTACACTTTATTTTAATGTGTCTCGGTTACAGTGTAATTATACAATTAAGTTCTGAGTAATATCCAATTAATTAACTACATGTAGGCTATTTATATAGGTTTTCCTGTAGCTCAAACAGCAGAGCGTTGGCGCTTGCAACGCCAAGGTCATGGGTTCGTTTCCCATGGGAAAGCAACTGATAAGAATGTAAATGTGTACCTTGAAATGTTGTCGCTTTGGAAAGCGTCTGCCAAATGCATAAAAAATTTACTTTAGGGTTTGGTTTAGTTGCAAGTCAATATCCCTAATTTGTAGTTATTACTTTGGTAAATACATGTAACGTGTAACAAGGACACATTAAAATAAAGTGTTACCGATATTTAATTACATGTAGGTACTGCCTCCAAATAAGTGAAATATAGTAACATAGTGGTTGAAGCCTTTTGTGACGCCAAACACCCATAGATTCCAATGACAAAATGTTTGTGTGCACACAAGCTGGTGCAGGTATTGGGATATTTATTTTAAAATTTGCACATTAGCCTACTTGAGAGACGCATAACCTGAATCAAAAAACAAACAAAGACCGACGCAAAATCGCTATTCTTTCTAGTTGATAGCACAGTTGATCCATTTGATTTCACAAGTCTGACCGGTGAAAACAGCTTTAAACCGGTTCTTTATTTCACAGGATAGAAGAGCGCATGTTGAGAAATTGAGAAAGTTCAGCACGCTTCCTTTGCACAGTTCTGCGCGCGCTGGAGAGAAAGAAGCATCTGCGCGCTCCAAACAACACCAGTTCTCCTCGCGACAGCGGGATGTCATCTATGTTATGGACGTAAATAAAAGGTCGATAAGAAGGCAGTCCGCTTAGTGGTCTCTCCACCTTCGAGGAGTGGTCTGTGTCCAGAAGTGTTTAAAACTAGGCGGCGCGCGTTGCTGTTCTCGAGAAGGTATTCCGCATAGAACGTGAGACTGGCCTGGTCTACCAGGCACGAGCGGTTCAGCACACCGCTCTCAGCAAAAGAGAGCAACATCCTCCACCTGTCGTAAGTGCCACAGCTTTTTCACATCTTGTGTGAGTTGCCAAATAACATGCTGGGGAAAATCATGATTTGATGCAAAAGTGAACTTTGTAGGTGCAGTAACTTGCCATTTAACATTTAAAAAGTTCACTCATTTTAATCACATTGTAGCTTTTTGTAGTTTACATTTTTTAGTCACCTTTACATATAAAGTTAAACCTAAATAGTTATGTGTCAAGATTAAATAAAGTATTGCAAGTTAAATATAATTTCTTATAGCATTCCTGCAAGAATGATATTTAAATTGGTTCTGCATAAATTATAGCATGTCACACTGCTGTCACTGCTTTGACGTGTGAGCTTCCTATTATCATGTTTCACCCTTTCTTTCTGCAGACCCCTGTGTCAAGTGAAGTCAGCGTAAGATCAGTGGTGAGAATGGGTGGTGTAAAGGGTGAGGGTGCTTTAGATGGTGGATGGGGATGGATTATTGTGGTGGCCTCCTTCATGGCCCAGTTCCTGTCATCAGGTTCCCCCCAGTCCGTTGGGGTGTTGTACCCCGAGTGGCTCAGTGCCTTCCAGGCAGGAAAAGGCATGACGGCTTGGGTCGGATCCATGGTGTCTGGTATGGCGCTCATCACCAGTGAGTAATGATCATTTCTCTCTTGTGTGTGTTTATTTTTCAATGATAAAAATTCAATAATTTTTTACCTTGTGGGGACATTTTTGTTGGTCCCCATGAGGAAAACAGCTTATAAACCATACGAATGAAGTTTTTTTTTTAAATGTAAAAATGCAGAAAGTTTTCTATGATGGTTAGGGGATAGACTATACAGTTTGTACAGTATAAAAAGCATTATGTCTATGGAAAGGCCCCATAAAACATGGCAACCAGTGTGTGTGTGTGAGAGAGGGAGATAAAGAAAGTTTACAGGTTTCCTAATAAAAAGCAGCACGTGCAAACAGAAAGACTCCCTTTATGGTTATGTAATGCACATGATCACTGACAAATGGGTTCCCAACATAAAAAACAAACAAACTGGTGTAATGTAAGTTTTACTTTTATAACTTACCTTATCGGCAAATATTAATTTATTTTTTTCTACATTTTGTTAGATTTATGCTTTAAACAAGTAGAAACATTTTGTTTTAATGTTGTTTGCCTATTTTTAGTAGAAAACAAATGAATGAGATAAACTATCCAGCTCTTTTCTAATATCAAACCTGTTTCTTGTATAATCAGACATAGAAATTACAACACACTAAAACATACAGCACTGCTCTTTATTCACATAGTATGGTGACTCAGTTCTTTAATGCCTTGTTCCATGAGAAGACACGCTGACAGATAGAGTAATTAACTACTTGTTTACAGTGCAATTCTTTACATAAGTCATTCATTACTGTCTGTGTTGCAAGGGTAAAATTGACAATGAGTCCAGAATAATACTTTCTAAACTTTACTTAGAAATATGGTCAAGGAGTCTAGGTTTGGCTGGTTAGCATGCAAGTTAGCCCCAGGTGGTAAATGCCATAATCTGATTATCAAATTATGCCTTTTAAGATGTGCTGTCAATTATGACCATTATTTACCCTTTGTTTTGCAGGCAACATATACATTTCTTTAACCGTCAATGAAGAGCCTGCGATTAGCTACAGTAAAAGTTCACACAGGCAGAATGGGTGTGTGTAAATATGTCTGTGCGTGTTTTGGAGGTGTCAGGTTTTGTTTACAGGCATAGCTGTGTAGTCTTCCGTCATGACAAGGAAAGTCATGAATCATGACTGGACATAACTGGCAGGATATGGGTGTGTATTTGAGAGCATGAGTATGTTGTTGTGTGCCCTGGTCATGCTGATTCAGAAAAGGAGAGTTGTCCAGGCCTGTGAAACACACACATCACATAAGTACCGGAATAATTCCTGATTAGACATACTCTGGGAAAGAGCTATGGAGAGAACAGAGCAGATAGTTGCAATCTCCACTGGTTCTATTGGCTATTATATAGTTTAATTTCTCATTATGTTTAATAGAATATTGGTTATTATGGGTAAGATGATTCTGATTCGGCTTTGAGTTGTCCATTCATACTGATAATGCTGGTCAGTATAGAGCTTAACTTTGTCTAAAATGAGTGTTGAGTAATGGCTGGTGTTGAGTAATCTTAAATGTGTTTGAGGGCATTTGGCAGTGATGTTAGGGGATATAAAGTATCCCATACCAGACAGTAAAGAACTTAATGAGCCATCAAAATAAAGATAGGGAAATGATTTAGTCTGGATGGCACAAACACACACCATTTTCACTAGATGCTTTTCCGAGTCCAGGCATTTTGGCCATATTAGGAGGAGCAACTCACCACCGGGTCATTTGTTATTTCTAATCATAGATAGACAAACATGTTCTCTTCATCACTGAAGTTTGACAGTGTCTATTTTAGTCTATGTTAAGACATTTGGAATGAGGGTCCCCTTTACACATTAATAGAACAGAAGGGCTGTTTGTTTTGTGAGGGGTCTTATAACATGGTAGTGATGGTACCAATAATTTAGTTTTCAGGTTAAGCTTTTATTGGCAAGACAGATAATGTGCATTTGTGTTGCCTATGCATCGATGCCTTATCTGACACACTGAAAATAGGGCATAATTAAAATAACTGCATGTTATTGGTAAATAAACTACATGCAATAATTCAATATAAAAAAAAAAGACTAAAAGTGAAAATAACATGCACAAAAAAAATGTAAATTGTACATAACTTTACGTGGAAGGCAAAGACATTTCAGTACTGTGCTGCTACAACACATCAGCATAACTCCAATGGGTTTTTCATTGTTTGGTAAATTGTCCAAATTGTGGTGTGCATTATTTTTCTTCTAGATCCTTTATCAGATTCTTCTGTGTTGTTTGCATTCAGTAAGATGCTGTTCCTGTGTCCCTCTTTGTAGGCCCGGTGTGCAGTGTCTGTGTGGATAATTTCGGTGCACGGCCCGTTACTGTCTTCAGCGGTGTGATGGTGGCCGGCGGTCTGATGCTGAGTGCTTTTGCTCCGAGCGTCTCTTTCCTCATCTTCTCCTACGGCATTGTTGTCGGTAAGAAAATAAAAGCATTATTAGTGTTCATTAAATAGCACTTTGCTGGTATTTAAAAACAGATGTGTTTTTTACCTTCAAAGTTTCATGAATATCTCGTATGAACATGTGAATCTATGAGTGAATGCCCTGCATTAGTAGAGAGTGATAGTATTATGTTTGTGTCAATGATTGTCATTGCTAAATAGTTTGCATATGTCAGATGAATATGTTATGTTATTGTTATGTTCATGTTATGAATATTTGTGACAGGGTTGCTTTAAATTATTTACTGACAGTTTATAATTTAAAACCATGGTATCTTCACTGTTTACGGTGCTAACCCCTCCTCTCTCTCACACACACACACACACACACACACACACACACACACACACACACACACACACACACACACACACACACACACACACACACACACACACACACACACACACACACACACACCATTGCATATTCAGTTCCGTGGAGTTACTTTACATACACCAGTCAATCTAGCAATCAATCAGTCACACACGTGTTTTCATCCTGTTGTTGAGGTATATTCACCTCTTTTGTCCCCTCAATTAGAAGTACATAATATAGGAAATTTGAAAAAATGTAGCACTATTGACTGACTCATCAACGCCATCATTACCTACACCCTAGCCTATCCTGTGTGTGTGTATATATATGCATAATGTATGGTTTTTGAGATTGACATTAAATGTAGTTACAGACAAATGTGAAACAGGGAAACAGCAAATGTGTAAAAAAAGTTGTGAAATGTTACATTGGTGTTTCTGTGTTTAAGGCATGGGCTGCGGACTTGTCTATGCTGCCACATTGACTATAACCTGCCAGTACTTTGACAAGAGGCGTGGCCTAGCCCTGGGCATTGTTACGACAGGTGTGGCCTTTAAATTCTCTTTCAATGTGACTTCACTTTATGGAATGGAATGCATTATATTTTCTCTCTCAAAGTTTTTTTTATTTTAATTTGTTTTTCAATACAATCTGTCATGATTCTGCCATCTAGTTCTTGTTGTTCTTTAATTCTTGAGGCAAGATCATGACAGAACCATGTTTTGTGTGCAAGCACGTGGCCTTTGGTTTGGGCCATGTGCTTGTTGTCTCGTCCTCTGGCCCCGCCCCCTTGTTATCCTCGTTTTGTCATTATTGCTTTACCTGTGTCACCTGTTGTTATCATTAGTCTCTCTATTTAATCCCCTTGTGTTTGCTGTCTTGTGCTGGTTCATTGTGATTCTCAGTGTGTGTACCCTGTGATACCATACCTGTGTGTTAACTCTCTCGTGAGTATGTAGTGAAGAACTCTGTCTTGTACAATCCTGATCTTGTTGCTGTTATTAGTTATTTGTCTAGTTACCTGTCAAGTCTTAGTCTACTGTTGTTAGTCTTTGTTTTTGCCCTTCAGTCTTGTTTTACCCCATTGTGGGTTTTGTTTTCCCTTTTTGTCAAATAAACCTTGTGTGTTTTCGCAAACTGTCTGCAATTGGGTTCGTCCTTACAAAACCCTCACACAATCAGATTCAACAATCCCCTGTTCAAAGGGAGAAAATAAATTGTAAATAAATAAGTCTTTGAAACATTTTATACCTTTGTCAGACCAACTCTTACTTGATCCATTCTGCATCGAGATTGAGGGTTAAAAAAGTGATAATGAGCAATAGGGCTAAAAAGAGAGAAATCCTGAAAGCCAAATGATTTTCTCAACTGGCTCCAAATCCTCAAGGAGTGTTTCACTACTGGGCAATCTGCAGGAATATGGGAAATTAGTTGTAGTCTACCTGCAAGAAGTGCTGGAAGGGAGATTTGGTTATCAGCATGAATTTCCATATCCAACCAGTATGATCAAGATCTATGATCTTTATTAGGCAAGAAGTGATAGTGCCACCAATACAGTGTTTCATATGTTGGCTGCCCAATAGTAAAACTTAAAGTTAGGTAGGGCCATACCACCGCTACATCTGGACCTCGGAAGCAATGCTTTACACAGACAGGGATGCTTACCATTCCAAATATAACTAGAAATAATAGAGTTTTTTTTTTTTTAAATGACAGGGATAAATTAAGGTAAGCACTGAGGTAAAGGAAGGTAAAGGAATTTAGGGAGCAATACCATCTTAATAGAATTAATGCACCCAGTTAGAGAAATTTTTAGCAGGGACAACCTGGAAAGATATTTTTTAATCTGTTGGAAAAACTGTTTTAAAAAGACTTATGATGGTGTGTAATACAGATCTCAAGCTAGGTAAATGTACTTTTTACTTAAATGGTATATTTTAATACTGTAATTGCTTAGCTACCTTGTTAATTGGAAGAGGGGGAAAAAAAAATCACTCTTGTGCAGTTTAAGCATGTAACCATAAAATTGACCAACATTCTCAAGCAAGAACAGGGCAGTGGGCAAAAAAGTCTGAGGATTAGAAATAAAAAGCAATAGATCGTCTGCATATAAAGTTATCTTATGCTCAACATCGCCACAGATAATTCAAATAATCTGCTGTCTTTCGTGTAGGGCAATTGCTAAAGGCTCAGTGGCTAAAGTGAATAAAATTGGGCTTAAAGGACAGCCCTGTCACAGTGCAAATGAAATAGTCTAGAGTACAGACTATTAGTCAGGACTACTGCGGCGGGAGCACTAAATTTAATCCAAGAAAAAAAAGACGGTATCAATTCCAAATTTTTCCAAAAATAAGACAAGGAACTCCCACTCCACTTTTACATTAAGTAAATGGCAGAAATTGAAAAAGGGTTGGCAATACCTTATAACCCCTATTTGATGAGGGAAAACAATAGTAGGGAGGACATCCTCAAGAACCTTTATATTATGATATTATATTGATACCTTAGTTTGTATTGATTAACTGTCATAAGCATTTTTTGCTTTGGCAAATTTAAATGAATAAAATGTATTATTTAGGTTATTGAACTTTCATTAGATGTGGAGCAGATAGCAAAAAATATATATTTTGTTTGATTACATGTTTCAATAGATTCTATATGTCTATGTTCTTCCTTAAAATTATTTTTCAAAATGGTACAGATAATGATTATTTTAATCTTTTTCAGGTACAAGTGCAGGCGGGTTCATTTACGCCACACTCCAGAATGAGCTCATTGAGTTGTTTGGATTGGAGGGCTGCCTGCTTATCATTGGAGCACTGGCACTCAACCTGATGGCATGTGCTGGGCCAATGCGACCTATGAACTTACCTGGCTACTACTTAAAACAGAGAGCTGCTCTACATCATACAGAGGAACCAGAACCACTCTACACCAAACCAACTGCAATTATCATTGACTCTTTCTTGGATCTCAAAACCACACCTGGCTCAGCCAATAACATAGCCGCCATGAAGCTGTTGATCACCATGGAACCCACCGAGCTGCAAGAGAGTGAAGGGGATAGAAACAGCAGGATATTGTCCTGTTCAATAGTAGCACGAGACATTAAGAAGCGGATGCGTCCCTATAGACGGTACCTGTGGAAGACTATAGAGCTCCTACAGGACCGTGTCTTCATGGCTTTCTGCATCGCCATCTTCTTGTTCAGCTTAGGAGCGTTCCCACCTGTTCTCTTCATGGAGGACGTAGCTCAGAGCGAGGGGCTTATTGATGGGATTGCACTAATACCCCTCGTCTCAATCGTTGCATTGACAACAGGCATCGGTAAGCTGGTCTTGGGTGTGCTGGCAGACATGCAATGGGTGAACAGCCTGTACCTGTACGCCCTGACGCTGACAGGCACAGGTTTGACTCTGCTGCTCATCCCAGTTTTTAAGAGCTACCTGGGTCTGCAAGTTCTGTCTGCCATGGTTGGATTTTTCTCAGGAAATTGGTCGATCACGTCCTACATCACTACCAAGATAGTGGGCATGGAACGACTCAGTCACGCTCATGGCATTCTCATGTGCTTCGGAGGGTTTGGAATCACACTTGGGCCACCTGTTGTAGGTAAGAAGAATAATCTTATCAACTCCTGTGCAGTTAAAAATAAAGACAAATGCTTTCAAGAATAAAAAAAATTAGATTAATATAAATATATTTCTCTTGTTGGCTCCACAAATGGAGGGCGATATCTCAATATCTCATCGCAGGGCGTTTTCAAACAACCCTGCTCTTTTACTGATGTTGTCTCCATTTTCTTTTCTTATAGGTTGGTTCTTCGACTGGACTCAGTCATATGACCTGGCGTTCTACTTCAGTGGCACTTGTGTTTTAGTGTCTGGTTTGTTTCTGTTTTTGGCCACTCTGCCTTGCTGGAACAGGACGACGGAGGAGGGAGATTTTCCTCCGGAAAAGGACATCAACATTTCACAACAAAATCACACTCTTGGTTGTGACAAAGTAGCCTCTGTGGCTTGAACAATATTTCCAAGGTCTAAAACTAAACTTCGCCTTAACATTCTGTTGGATGTAGAAGCTTGTCTTCCTTTTCTTACCTGGTGATTAGACTGACATTTTGCCAGGGGACTTCTCATGGTGCTTTTTTCTTTGGTTCCATATGATATATATTTTTATACATTTCCCACGAACCCTGTTATTTTTGAGAGGGTGTATTATTTTTTCTTAGATGCTTATAAAGACTGCCTCATTTTTAAGGCTTGAATTAATAGCAGAAATAGTATATTTTCCTAATAGTATATTTAGTAGATTGTTTACTGGACACAGATGCTTTTTTGTAGATCTTGATCACTTGAATTATTACTTTACTATCTGAGATGAATGGTCTCACTGTGTTGTACATGATATCACCAACCTGTTAATATATACAATAGTTTCCATTAATAGGGAACATGTATGACTGAAGGCTGCAGAGAACTACAGAATGTGTGAATAGGGCTTTTCACTGCACTTACCATGAAAACCATTGGGGGGGAAATCCAGATCCAAAGATTTCTTGTTTTTTCTGGAGTGACGAGGACTTGAAACAAAGAGAAAATGCACTTTAATGCAATCTTTTAAATAGTGTCTGCACATTATTTTCCTACTTAACCATTTTTTTATGGTCTCCTGCATATCATCTCCTTTTAATGTATGTAATTCCAAAGTGGCACCAGTTTCATTACCTGGAAGAGAAAGGCTTTATTTCAAAAAGTATTTACTTTAGCCACATTTGATTTTAAGACATACCCTCAGCAAGTTATGTATCTTTAATTGTTAATCATTTAGAAATACAAGAATATGCTGATGAAAAAAGTCAGAAAAAAGATAAAAACAGAAAGACTGTTGGATTCTGTGACTGCAACGTACTGTTTATGTGTGCACCTGGTAATACAGACATCCTCCACATTTGTTCAACAGGCTGGTCCCTGGCAACATATCTTATATTATTGTAAATTTGAAATGCAAGTGTCATTATTTTATATATCAGTATATATGCTGTAGAACCATCATATATTATGTATACATTTTTGAAAAATAATGTAAAGAAAAGGCCACCACTTTTGAAGAAGACTTGCTTTGAGTCTTGAGTGAAGATTTGACAAGGTGCAAAATGATATATAAAGTGCAACACTGTCCCGCTATGAAGTACCTGTCTTTTTCTTTTATTTCAGTGTGTTTGTTTTGTACCGTACCATTTGTTGATTTTTAAGTGACAATAAAAAGATTTGATTCAATTCAATTGGATTTCTTGTTTTCCTTTTTTTTTAAGGAACAATGTGTTATGCAGCTTTATCTGCATGTATAAGATCTGCAGACTAGGCTATGCAGAGAAAGAAGGCATAACTTTTATTCTCGCAGTATTGTTGATGCCGCCATGTCGTGGAGACGCTGTGTTCGTTGCGAAAGCCAAACTACTTTGTTTGTCCTTCCAAAAGAGGACACAATTATAAAACAGCGGTTAAGCTTTATTTACAACACTGTTCCAGAACCAGTAGGCCTACAACCAAAATATTTGACTGTGTGCGGCGCATTTTTCGGAGGACTGTTCTAGAACCTGGGAGAGTAGACTACAGTTCTGATTCTAAAAAGCGGGACAATTTCATCTTTGTAGAGTCAAGTAAAGCCTGGCGCTTCTGACTCACAGACACAGACTGTTTTCATATTTTAAGAATTTGCTACTGGCTATTTAAAATCAGAGTGTCTTCTTTCTTTTGCTATAATGCATGTTCAGATATTCAACAAATTATTGGCGCTGGTGTTTGTGCAGTTCCATGCAGTACAGGAAAGTTAGCCTACTTTGTCATGCTGCTTGCTGCTAGACATTCTTTTGGCATGTTCCATTTGGAGTAGTGGAAAAATAACAGAGAGAGCGAGAGAGAGAGAGCGAGGGAGAGAGAGAGAGAGAGAGAGAGAGAGAGAGAGAGAGAGAGAGAGAGAGAGAGAGACGCCCTTATGTATTTTTAATATGACTTAGCTGGACTGTCTGGGCGCTCAGTAAACAAACCTATAAATACTTCCATGCTTTTAATAATCTGGCCTGTGATACATCCTCTTGAGCACTTTGCCTCAAACACAAACAAAAACAATATTGGCAGCCATTACATTGAAACACATATGTAAACTGATTCAAGTTCAAACAGAAACTGTCAACAGGAAATGCACCCATATATATATATATATATATATATATATATATATATATAGTAGTGGACAAATAACTGAGAAAAAGAGAAAGAAAGAGAGAGAGAGAGAGAGAGAGAGAGAGAGAGAGAGAGAGAGAGAGAGAGAGAGAGAGAGAGAGAGAGAGAATATATTATGTATATATATGTATTAATTAAAATGGCTTTGCAAGCTTAATGTTTGAACAAGATGTGGCTTTCATTCACATATTCACATATATATAATTGTACATTATAGTATAAACTGAGCAATAGCACCCTCTACATGTACAGTATGATTCAAGAGTGGTGCCTGAAAATGTGAATGAAAGCCACATCTTGTTCAAACATTAAGCTTGAAAAGCCATTTTATTTAATTATACACTTTAGCTGAAAAGCACAATCCTGACATAGGTTTAGCCAACTGTTTAGTTGAGTAAGCGGCGTGTTCGTACTTCGCACCATAGACTGTGGTTCGCACCATAACATAGGATCTTGAAAGACTGTTCCTCTGGTGAACAGAAGGGGGAGGCAGAGTTGAGCCGGTCAGCTCAGAGAAATTTTATTGCGAGTGTTTGGGTGTTTTGTAAAGCTCTGATTATAGGTAATATGCAAAGTTTTTTTTTTTAAAGAACAATGAGACATAAACAAATATATATATATATATAAATATTTCAGGTATGCATTTTTTACTAAATGCAGTACTTAACGGAAATTAATTTCATCCTGTCAAACACGTATTTAAGTTACACTTCCACCGCCTTTATTTCTATTGTTTTATTTACTAACAATATATTATCATTAAATAGCCTAGTCCAGATCGGATTTGGAGATGTAGCCTAATCATGAACTGTTGTTTCAATTGGTAAATCTCCGGTAAACATTAGGTGATGGTCACACACAGTCATGGTGTTGAACCTTTAACCGAGCTAAAGGATCAGTAGGCTACAGACTCACAAATAATTTCGTGTTCACTTCGATTCGCAACTGAGAAAATGTTTGAAGTTCGAGACGAGTGAGTGAGGGAACGTCCATAAGAGAGAGAGAGGCTGACGGGCATCATCACATTGACAGGACAATCAGCCAATCAAAGCGAACGAACATGAACGACAATATATGATCATTTAATCTTATTGTAATAGCTTCTTATTTGGTAAATGATCGGCCTAACAACAAAAGGAACACAGCAACCATATTAACAAGTGTTTTGTTATTAATCTGAAATCCGTATAATTTACATGCTTCTAGGCTACTATTTTAAGTTCTATATCATTCTGCCTTTTGTATCTCTCCCCGTTTCCTTGTTCTTCCAAGCGTTGTTGTTCTTAAATTCGTTTAGCCTATCTTAGCTTTTTGCTTCTAGCTACTGCAGAGCAAAAGCTTCAAAATTCATAAAAGGTTTGTTAATCTGTGAAAATTATCTTGATGGACAAACCGTGTGTAAGAATCATAAACTTTTGTTGATCACAGATCTTTTTTTTTTTTTTTTTTTTTTTTTTGCGATGATTGCAAAAACCCTAGATCCTATCTCCGAGGGACTCAACCAGTGTAATGCTAACTGCCGATTTGCCTACAAAATGTCATCATACCAGGCTGCAACACTCTATTCCAAACGGAAGCAAATTTTCTGATTTTGATTAAAGACAATTAAACATTTTTTTTCCCTGTGTATTAACTTGCACGGATTAATTGTTCATCACAAGACTAGTAATGTGCTCTAACCATAGAAAATATATATAGAGTCCGCTACAGTATATTGGTACGGGCAAGACTGCTCTATAAACAAATACAAGTAAACGGAGAGCTGGCTTTACTGGTCAAAAAGAGGAACAAAGTTTACATTTTTTCAGCTAATGAAAAAATTCTGTCTCACATTAGCTCAATCTAGTTAGAACTAAATTGTGTCTGGCAACTTAAAAAGGGTAAACAGATTTTCTGTCAGTACACCATTGGTATTTAGTTAAATTAATTAAATGCATTTTTTTCCATTCAAATTGATGGAAACATAGAAAAGGATTGGGCTTAAAAGATTCCTTATCCTGTTGCTCCCTCTAATGGGCAACATTAATATCACAGTTTGGATGAAATATAAGGTCAGATGTACAGATTAATTTACAGTAAATGTTTTTTTTATTCTATAGCATATTTTTATTATTAGCCTATAAATACAATTTAGTATGTGTGGAATATAGTAGTAATATAATAACTATGAATAAAATAGAAAATAGCATAGCCTAGCTATGTAGCATAAATTGTTGTCCTGGTTAACTGGCTAAAATGGGGAAAAAATCTAAACGAGCCACGATTTGATCAAGCAATCAAATCACCTTTGGAGAGGAAGTCTTATCACTGACAGTCTGAGCTGTTCTGTCAAAGTCCTCTGGCTCACTGCATTGCATGTACTTCATAATGTAAACAATAAGAATCGTGTAAACTTTATATTATTTCTTATACAGTCTCAGTTGTCATTTCTAACTAGCGTTAATTGCCAGCTATTAATTGTCTGACTTTGGTGGCCAACCAGCTGTCAACATAATGTGATAATGTTATAATCACCAAATACAAACAACTGTAATTCTGTGATTATACAAAGGTTTGAAAAACATCAAAATAGTCAGGGAGCTTTTCTTTACTCCACGGCAAGTTGCCTGGAAACAATATGACATACGATTAATTTGCCAATAAAGCGTCTATGGCTGCATCTGAAATCGCATACTTCCCTACTATTTAGTAGGCGGAAAACAGTTGTGACAAAAGTAGTATGTCCGAATCCACAGTAAGTTACTTATATAAAAGAGTAGGCAAGAGTAGGAAAGGAAGTGAGGGTTCACAAATAAGAGATGAGAAGTAGCCTATAGGGAGAGCAGGGCACAAACTAACACTTTTTTACTTTCTCAGTTTGTGTAAATCCAGTTGGGGTGCAGAGAATTTTATTTTTTCCCACATTAATTTCTCACATGTCTAGTACAGTTATGTGTTTTTTTTTCATTAATATAGTGTATACTTTTTGGGGTAGCCTATACTTGATATACTGTGGAAGAATGGAAGTTAAATTTTACAACATGCCCCAACATTTGAGGGGCACATTGTAACATGAATATGACCAATTAAAATGTTATCTGATCTAATTAAAAAAAAAAATACAAATACAATACAAATTAAAATATTTTGTCAATAAAATATAATTATTAACTTTTTCATATAAAATAATGGCATTTTTTAATAATTAAAAATAAACAAATTTTTGAATTTGAAAACAAATTTACACCGCAAAACACAGCTATATAGCATAGTTCAAAACATAACAGTAAATAATAATTTCTGATCATTGACTGTCTTTATTCACCTTTTTCTCATGGTTTCTCAATAGAATTCATAAAAGTATAGAATAGAATAGCTTAGTTCTAATAGGGGCACATTGTAACAGTGTGACAATGTGCCACACCTTTGTGACTTAAAGAACTTAAAGAAGTTTTCGATAGCGTTGCCCTAGAAACTAGCAACAATGTCCTCCTCACTAACCGTACGTTCACACCGCCGCCGACTTGAGCGGCAAAGAAGCTCTGGACGCCCTGTCAAGGACGCTTGTCAAAAAGTATGGGGAAGCTTGTTGACGCTTTGGTCGCTCTGACCTGACAGGGAGAAGAGAAGTGTCACAACATGAAATGTCACATGAGATTGGTGTTTTTGCATTCCACTTCACTGCTTTTCTATTTAACTATGTAAACACGCGCTAGACTGTGTGCTCGAGCTTTGTGTCTTTTGCCCCGTCTCGCACATGTCACAGCGTTTTAAAAAATGCGCCATTCAAGTTAAAATAAGTTCAACTTTAAGAACAAAAATGTAAACTATCCCAGCTATTTTATCCCATGCCTCGTTCTTTTGCAACGTCATATCATAAATGATAGGAAACCCAGCAACGGCGATTATTAGCTTCTCTTACATTTTATCTGAACTAATGTTTTGGTAGGAACGAAAGTTTATATCGTGTGTTTCTCCGGAATCAGCAAGCGTGGAGGATGTCTATATTCCGATTGGTTGCTGGCTTTTGCCGCTGTACCGCGTCATAGCTCATTACCATAAAGTTGAGCTACTTTCATTACCATAAAGTTGAGCTACTTTCAACTTTCTGATTGACGCTCAAGACACTCAAAAGCCCAAAACGCGACGCCGATGGATTTGACGCTCCTTGCAGCTGAGAGAAGCCAGCTTCCATTGAAAATGAATGACTTCCAGTAGCTTGGAAGCTCAAGTCGGCGGCGGTGTGAACGTACAATAATGTTACTTGCGTGAGCGCTAGCTACTTTATCAGCATTTTTCCCCCGATTGTGTTCCCCACAGAGAGGAGGACATCGTTGCTAATTTATTATCCATGCTGTCTTCAAGATTAACTTTGAGTTAAATGTCAAAGGAAGCTACACCAGAGCTTAATTTGGTGCAGAAAACCAAAATTTGACTGTGCGTTGGCTTAGGCTACAACAAAATTTTGTTGGTTTTGTGTCATACGTTTTGCAACAAGGCAGTGTCACCATATTCCGCTTAAGTGCACACACTGAATGTGTGATGATGCAATTATTCGTAATGAGAATTTGCATTTTATTACACTTTGTAATACTTTCACACTCTGTTTACTTGTTTCATTTCTTGCCAAAGGTAACTTAAGTAAAAAACAAAGAGAAATTGATTTTTATTGATAACGTATAAACCTTTAAAGGGACTATGTGTAGTTTTTTAGGTATTTTATTATCTAAAATCAATATTTTTATTCATAAATATGTCCTCGATGTACAAATACCTCTGCCAATTATCTGACTGATCCTCGTAAACGAAGAATTTATTATCTGTAGGGACGCAGATGGTCTTATTTCGGCTGTTTCTGACGCGTGCCTTTGTCTTGAATCAAAATTAATTGATTGTCCATCCCTTCACGATTGATTTTGTATAAGCCAAATCCATTGTCCATATGGTATTACAAACAACAAAATGAACGAAAATAAATACTAAACCAAAATATCTAATTCCAAACAAACTTGTTGGGCATGAGCACAGTCTTGCACACTCCAACGCTCAACACGGCACGATCAAAAGGTTTGTTGACCTTCCATTCTGCGCACCTGTAACTCATCACCCTATTTAAACACTCAACATACTCATACGCCCTCTAGTGTCACAAACAAAAAATACAATTCAAAATAATGGCTCCAACATACCGGCCCCTGAACTGTTAATGACGTAGGGAATAAACAATTCAAAATAATATATTTACATAAGGAGCCATCAAATAGTTCATTATACATTTAAAAAATAACAATTACCAGTAGTTGATCATTTAAAGATGTATCTTGGTATTTTGCTCCACATTCAAATACCACCCATAACTTGCCTTTATGAGGGTGGTACACACCATGATGTGGAATGTACCAAATTTTACCGTCAGAGCGATCCAACTGATGCTCTGGCACTTTCACAGCATAGCCTTGGGTAACCATATCGTTGACAAAGTCTGTGTATTCTTGTTGAAATTTAACATTATTTTCAAACTTACTTTTTATCCCCACAAGATTCTGTTTGGCAATGTTAAGATTGTTAGACATAACATCTTTGTTTTTGAAAGGCAGTTTCAAACTATAATGTCCATCCTTGAAGCTCACAGATTTCTCCATGATTTCCATAAACTTTACCTCCTCTCTGGACATTTCTTCTTTGTCCTCTGACATTTTTTCATTGAAATCATGCTGGTATTGCTTTTCCAATAGCAACTCCAAGGTTTCAACAGATATCCTATTTACTCTAGCAGTATGATGTTCACTTTGATAACTGCCTAGAGAACCATTGATGACCCACCCCAATAGGGTCCGTATGGCATAGGGACCATCTCCCTGACTATTTACTACTTCCCACGGTTCAAGTAATTTGGAGGCGTTGGTACCTATCAACAACTCTACTTCAGCCTGAATGTGCGGAATTTGAATACCATCAAGATTTGGCCATTTAGCTAGGTCTTCCCGATTGACCATGTTAGCTTGGTTTACAGGCATTTGTTTCTGTGTGTACACTTCTGGTAATTCATAAAAATTATTACCATCAAGACTTGAAATCTCCAAGTTGTTTACCACATAGCTTGAGACAGTCGTTTTGGGACTCATGGTTTGTCTTTCGTCCATTCAGGTGCAGCTTCCACATTAAACTTTCTGAACAAAAAGTAGAGGTACTGCCTGTGTCCAGAAATGCATAGGTTTGCACAATTTTGTTGCCCCTTACAGACTTTACTTGAACTGGAAGGATAGGTAAGATACCACTGCTACTCCCGGCCCCAATAGGACCACATGTTTGGGCAGATACAAGTGTATTGTTGATAGTTGGTTCTATATACTGTTCATGGTTGGTGTTGACAGCTTTATCAACCTTGAACTCCTTGAAATGAATGTGAGGAACACTGGGATGTTTTTGGTTGCACACTTTGCAAGTTAAGCGCCTTTTACATTCTTTTCTCATGTGTCCAACACGCAAGCAACCAAAACAGACAGCCTTTTCCTTTATAAAGTTTACCGTTTCCCTATGTTTCTTCTTCTCAAACTCTTTACATTGTTCCAAAGAATGACCTTGTGAACAAAACAAACAAGTGGAGTTACTCTTGAATTGCCTGCTTGGATGTTCAGCATTTACCCGTTGGATTTCATCAACAATGGGTTTGTTAATGTTGGTAACATTAGTAGCAAAACCCAAATATTGGATCAGAAATGATTTTAACTTGGTATTCAATGAAGTTGACAACATAACTAAATTGGGCTCTTCTTTTCTGTCTTTCCATTATATCGCATGCAGCGGTTCTCCATTTTTCTCTGAGTTTAAATGGAAGCTTTAGAATTACTGCTCTCATGTTTGTTGGCATGTCCAGTTCTTGCATGTATTGTAGATCTGCCATAGCATTGCAACACCCACGTAAAAAGAGTGCATAATCTTGAAGAGCTGTGGGATCTTCATACCTGATTATGGGCCATTCAAGCACCTTCTCCATATATGCAGCAGAAACAAAATAATCTTCTCCAAACTGCTGTTTAAGCTTTCTTGTGTATCTTTCAAGGAAATACAAGCCATCACCTTTGTTATTCGTTTTTTCCTCAACACAATGCTTGAAAGCTTTAGTGAACAAACTGAATTGCAATTGATCCCCTTCAAACATTGGAATATCACGTGGTGGTAAATGTTGAGACGTTTGCTGCTGTATTAACAACTCTGTTATTTCTTGATGTTTTTGAAACATACTCTGTGTGAAATCAGACCTTCTATCATCTACTGAGGTAGCTATTCTGGGTCTTGAAGATGCAGGTTGCTGTAAATGAGATGTTATTAATTGTGAGGTAGCGCCTATGCTGCTTTGCAATATAGTCCTTGACGGTTTCTCAACTTCTGGATGAAGAGATGCTGTTGCTTGTTTTGCCAGTTTGCTGACATAGGATTCCATCCCATCTGATGCAATGCTGTTTGCTCGTTGTTCATAAGTCCTGAGCACAGATATCTTTGCATTGGATGCAGCGATCTTCGCATCCATATCCGTTTGTTCCTAACGCTTCTGTAACATTTCCAATTGTTGCTCAATATCATGCTTAGCTTTTAAAGACTCTGCATGAGCGACAAGAGCAGCCTTTTCTGCTTCAAGCTGAATGCGTGCATGCTGCGCAGAGGCATTAGATTTGCTGGAGCGCGAACTGTGGCGGCTGCTCTTGTGGCTTGAAGGGAGACCGCGAACCCGTGTTTCAACGTTCGAAATGCTATCATTGGGTTCAATTTCGCTTGCAGCACGATCACATTCCTCCTGTAGCTTCTCCAACCATTTATATACCACAGTGCTGAATTCCACAACCCCTATCATTTTTGCTTTGAACCATGTTTCATGCCGGTCTTTCACTTCATCAGGCAATAAAACAATCAAAGACTCGTGCGCTTCCTTTGCTTCTTTGAATTGCGTTTCAAACTTTTCAAACATACATTTGGCCTCATTTTCATACTCTTTATTACCAATAAACTCTAGTATTGTCTTTTTCCGTTGGGATGCTTTGTCAAATTTTGACTTTGTTTCTGTAAAATATAGAGTTTTGCCATTAACCCTTTTGCAGTAAGCTTAACCTCTCGTTTTCGTACAGACAATTCAACATTTTCATTCCCTGCTTTCTGAGTCTGAGCCCCATTTTGCTCGATTTCAGAACCACGAAACTAGAGGTGGACGATATATCGTTTAGACGATAATATCCAAATTGTTGTCTGGACGATATGCAAAACTGGGATATCGAATATTTCATAATTTGTACAATCCGACCCCCCAAACATGAAAAGAGCTGAAGGAAGTTAAAGAGAAAACAAATAATGCAAACTATAACCTTCTAAACAATAACATGTAGCGATTTTAATACTGTAGGGGTTTGTTTATTTTATTTTTTGTACAAAATCACAATCGTTCCTCAATTGCACAAGAGTAGCCTAAGCTGCTACTAATTTGCAATATACAACTACGAAGTTCTTACCTGTTTGTTATGAAGTTTCTTAGGTTGAAGAAACAATTCAAAATCGTAAAGAGTAAAGCCGATGCCAAAGTGGATCGTTAGGAAAGATTAGATGAATGTGATAATTTTTTTTTGGGCCTGAAATCGCTGATACAACCTTTAAAAAGTTTTTCTTAAATGTCTGTGGCGTCCTCAAGTGGCGAGCTTCGTGGTTGCATCATTAGAAAATTGCATTGTATAATGAGTCCAAAAGATGGAATACATTTTCCCAAGAGATCGGTTTGGTACGCTTTACAAGCCGAACCATCCCGGTGGTTGGACCATTTTTCCTGCCGACCAAAATCCGCGCTGGAGCGAACACCACAACGTTGCGCAACATCAAATTTCAAATGAAATGAAAGCGGAACGAAACTCATTATTTTGTGCTTCACGGACCGTTTATCAGTTCGGACGAATGTCAGTGCAGCGCGAGCCGATCTTGATTAAGCGACACCGTTACTACATAAGAGATCCAGTAACCAAAGCATTTGAATTCGCCATAACGTAATAACATCGTAATAACATCGCTACGAGATCTAGTGAGAAGCGTTACAATTTCTCCGTTATTAACTGATCAAACAGCACTGACGTGGAAACCAGGAGAAACATCGTTCCATGTATGAACTATTTATAAGTTTTAAGTCCAAGGATCATTCACCATGGATTTAATGTAGTAACACTAACTTGTAACCATGGAAGTTTGGCAGAAATATTAAAATGCTTTCAAGTACGTCACACATCTTTTTCCAGCACTTCAAAACTCAAATGTTATATGTTATTTAAATGTTATTTTTAATCTGATGACCAAAACATTATTTGTTCATCCTTCAAAGATTACCCCCATTTATAAAACTAAAAGTTTCAAGATGTAGGAAAACTCACACTTATTTAAAAATATTTTTTCTTTTAATAAATAGGAAATGTCTATGGCATATTTTTACTGTATCGAAAACATACCGAACCGTGACACCACTGTATTGTATTAAACCGAACCGTGAATTTTGTGAACCGTTACACCCCTATTAAAAATATACAAGAACAATAAAGACTTTGTTGAATAATATTTTATTATTTTAAAAAGTTTAGGAGTCTTTAAATCAATAATGTCTCATATCTTTATGCACTAGTAATTCTATACAATAATAGGTAAAATGCAGCAAGTCAAAAGACCAACTGGACCTTCTTTGCCAGTTTGCACACATTTCTTTGAAGGATTGCAAAAATATCGTCTGAATGTCGATATCGAAAAAAAAAAATCGAGATATTCATTTTCGTCAATATCTCCCACCCCTACACGAAACTCATTTTCGTCCGCCATTTTTTAAACCTTTACCAACTGCATATTTACATCATAAACATCTGATTAAAGACTGTAAACATGGACAAACACAAACATTTCAAATGATAAAACAGTTCAGTTCTTCGTTTCACAAACACCTGTTTTTTTTACCACCAATGCGCATTGGATTTGTCTTTGTATGTTTGCGTGCACACTGTTTTACATATGGCCATTGGACTCAAGTTCAAGTGAAAGCGCTTTCATACCTCAGTTCCACAAACGCTGAACGCTGAAGACTTTGTTGTTCGTGTGCTGTATTCTCTTAGTGCGGGTTTGTACTTCCTTCGAAATCAGTGGCGATCAATCCCAAGCAATAATCCATAAAAAAAATCCATCAAACAAAACTGTCATGAATGAGCATCATCCAACTTCAGATCAGCTGACTTTTCCTGTAGTCGTCCAATTCGATATGCTCCAGTCGATGTCGAAATAAGGTTCCTTCGGTCAAACTTTTTGACTTATGTGTAGGGACGCAGATGGTCATATTTCGGCTGTTTCTGACGCGTGCCTTTGTCTTGAATCAAATTAATTGATTGTCCATACCTTCAAGAATGATTACGTATAAACCAAACCCATTTATTGTCCATATGGTATTGCAAACAACAAAATGAACGAAAATAAATACTAAACCAAAATATCTATTTCAAAACAAACTTGTTGGACATGAGCACAGTCTTGCACACTCCAACGCTCAACAAGGCAGGATCAAAAAGTTTGTTGACCTTCCATGCTGCGCACCTGTAACATCATCACCCTATTTAAACACTCAACATACTCATACGCCCTCTAGTGTCACAAACAAAAAATACAATTCAAAATAATGGCTCCAACATTATCTTTATATACAGTACATGTGACGGGTAGGTCCACGGAGGCTTCCATGTGTTCCACCATCCTGAAAAACTATAATAGCAGAGAGGGTCAAAAAGTACTAGGCCAACGCGTTTCCACAACGCGTTTTCATTCAGAGCCAGCGTGACGTAACTGGAAGCAGCAGAAACGGAGGAGCAGAGCAGTGAAAAGGCTGCATTGCACTGTTATTATTCATACTGTAACATTCGTTTGTTCGTTGTGTCAAGTTGCAGTTTGTTTGAAATAACAAACCTGTCCACCTGATGGAAAAACTCGACGAAGTGCTGTTAAAAGACATCCTGCCATAGCTTTCTGGTACATAACAGCAACCGTAGATGCAACACGCATTTGAAAAAGCGAGTCGCTGGCATGGGCGCTGGTAAGCATAATTCGTTTGAATGCAAAATACAATTTCACCGCTAGATGGGAGAAATTCCTACACAATGTCCTTTTAAAGGCAACCTGTGAGGTACAAGGTTGTTAATCAATGTTAGTTGCTTCTGTTGAAGACATCAACCCACATTATTTCAACTAGTTAATTAGTTAATAATTGTTTAACAATGTAAATCACGATGAAAAACAACATTATCCATGATGCTGTACACAATTCCACCAATCAGAGAGTAAAAACAAGGCAAAATATTTTGTTAGCTCCGCCCACTCCCATGAAGCACTGCAAATTATGTAATTGAGTCGGTCTCCCTATACGCTCAAAAAAGACTTAAATGTTTGAATTTGAAAAATATAATGTTTTAATAGTTTATAAATGTCTGTTTTTAATTTAATTATGCTGTTCACAAAAACACTTATCACTAAAGTCTTGTAGCCTACCTTTGTATTTTTGTATTTTACTTTTTTGCTTCAAATTTAAGTTTTTAATGTTATGATTCACCTTGTTGCTGGTTGGCTTGGTTCATGGCTTAAATCGCTTCGCTTTAACAAATACTTTTTTTGAAACCCCTATGGGAGAAATGACTAATATGAAAGTCAAACTCCAAGAAACTGAAACAGTTGATCACAGTGAAAACCAATTTTTACATTCAAGCACCTAGAACAGTTTTCAAGAGGAATGAAAAATGTTTTACATACATTGCAATGACAGTGATTGAAATACAATTGGGTGAAGATTACAATTGCTGATGTTGTTAAGTTTTTGAATTCTCAGAAATATTATCGATCCCTATAAATTGCATACAGCCTACACCTTATTTTGTGCATGCATGGCTCAATTAAAAACTTGCTGACTTAAACGGCAACATGTGCACAGATTAACATGCCTGAGAAACATATTTGTTCAAAAAAATAAAATAAAAGTATAATTCCTGGTCATTAGAAAATGAAAATGAAACTTAAAGCAAAGTGATGTAAAGGCCAAGTATGGAAACCCATACACGGAATATGTCCTCTGTGTTTAACCCATCCAAGTTAGTGCACACATTTTAGGAGCAGGGGAGTGAACATGTAAACATGCATGTCATTAGATCTAATATAAACTTTAAAATTCATTGCAACAGCCAATCATTTTATGCAATTTATGTGCAGTCTTTCTATCACATTTACAGTAACTATACAACATCAAAACAATTGTAAGTGTAGTGAAGAAATAGAGGTAAATAGATGCACAATTGAAAACTTTATAGCATGAGCCAACTGTACCGTTCCAGGAAAATTCATATTAAACTCATCTATCGTCTCTTCTCTCTTTACTTCTCCCTCTAAATCTCAGCTTTTCTCTTTTACAACATTTGGTATCACCCCAATTGCCCATAAAAGAGATTTACTGATGTTCCACCCATGGATATGACATTACACAGATACAGAACAGAACGATAAACGTTTATAATGTTTCACAAAACCTGAAAATATATAACACTAGAATAAGACACAGTCACATTCAATTCAGGTATTAAAATCTGTCTAAAGAAGTTTGAGCAGTTACAACCTTGGTGCTGAATGGATTCAAATACGAGTCCTGCTTGGTGAACGTGATTTCACTTAATAAAACGTGTCCCTGAATCAACATCATTGTTGATCCTGGAACAACGTTCCAATCAACCAATCAGATTTAAGGGATAGATTTACAGTTAATGTAGCCTCAATCAAGTTTAGGCTTACAACCAGGGTTAGGTGCTTCTACATCAGTGTTATTCAGCTTTTCCCTCTGATTTTAGGATAAGTTATGGGTAGGGTTAGGGTTAGACCATTTTTTTGGAAAGGATTGATTTTCCAGGATCAACAAAAGATTTTGTCTTACTTGGCAAAATCACTGCGACCGATTATGCTTACACATGGTTATTTATTTTAGATTTTATAATGGAATTCTGTCAATCAGAACAGTATGGTATATAAATAAAGTATGGGGGTATAAGGGAATAAGGGATTTGTTTTGTTTGATTCCCACTATTTCAGATCAGGCAAACTTTTTCCCAGGGACTGACAAAGATGTTCTGCCTGGCAAGGATACAAGCACTCAGTCCTAGATGATTACACTATGTAATAACTCTGCATTACTAAGTCATGAAATGGGTGTAATCTTGAAATGTGGATTTCTATTGGGAATGCACTTTAAAATAAATTGTTGTATTGTACAAGAGCCCATTTATCATACAAAATGATTACTCTCCTCAATCATGTCTTTATGATGTGACAGACAGATGAGTTATAGGGCCTGACACCGGATCAACAATCGGAATCATGGCAATTCATTTTGTGTATTTCACAAGCACATATATGAAGCTGACATTTATGTCTCTTTTGCAATTTTATGTAATGCTCTTTTTGAGTTTAAACATTATATAATATAAATTAATAGTGTCTGAAAAACTACATATTTGATAGAACATTTCAGACAATGTATCTTTCTGCTGGTTTTGTGTGTGTGTGTCTGTGTGTGTGCGCGCACTCTTGTTTGAAAGGATGAGTCACAAAAATAAGCCCCAGAAAAATTCTAAACTCCTGCACAGTTTTGTTTGTCCAGTGGATATTGCCCGTTTTCCACTTTTAGTCTGCAGCCTGACAATATAAGCTGACAGGTATATTCAGATTTATTGTGGGTTTTAGCTTGTATCACGCTAGACATTAGGGTTAGCATTAGGGCTTAGCTAGCTGCAATTTCCAGGCTTTTGTACACTGCCAGTACCTCCAATCTTAGAGCTGTGCCTCAAGGAAGAAGAGATAATGTTTCAAATGCAAGTGCTGCCTTCCCCTAATTCATTCCTTATAGCTTTCATTGTGTTTGAGTGAAAAAAAGCAACATAGTGCACAAACCTTCTGCTGCCTTTTCCTTATATAGTCCACCAGTTTTAGCAGAGTAAAATGCTTTTGCAAATTTAAAACATAATCAGTGTTCATTACATACCTCAATATCACAACAAGAAGGATTCAATCCTGATAAATCAAATGGGTTTTAGTCACAACTTCCTTCCTTGGACCAGTCAGAATCCACACCATTCAATTGTAGAACAAGTTAACATAATTACATTTTCAATACATTTATGTACTTTTATTTCCACATTTCCACCATATATATATATATATATATATATATATATATATATATATATATATATATATAAAGGGCTGACATCTGTCACTGGAGTAGAAGTCAATGTTGATCTAAGCTAAATAATGGTTTTGATGTCCAGATTAATTAAGCAATAAGCCCAATTACACAGAATTGTTTCTGAGTCTAAAAGATGTCCGTGACACATCAGTGTTCATGGTGGACATTGGAAAGTGTTCATAGCTGTCTTCGATTGGCTGAAAATGGCAGTGTAGCACCACGGAGGACACATCCTTGCGGAAGTTGCTGTTGAGGAAGCCATAGATGATGGGGTTGATGCAGGTGGAACTCATGGCCAGCAGATGACAGAGTGAAAACAGCAGATTGTGGTAACACACAGGCAACGCCTCCTGGTGCCAGTCTGCCACCACATTAAAGGCATTTAATGGCAGCCAGCATACAGCAAATGCAACCACCAAAGTGGCGAGCATAACATTTATGCGTTTGCTGTGCATCACACGCCTGTGTTCATCTTCTCGATTGCGGCTGCACTGGCGCTCCAGCATGCGTTGTCTGCGTCGCAGCCGCAGAAAAATACGAAGGTAGCAGAGAAGCATGAAGAGTAGTGGGCAGCAGTACTGGAATATTAACAGACTGGTGGTGTAGACTAGTTTGTGCTGCTGAGAAGGCCAGACTTCAAGACACGCCTGTAGCTGGCTAAGCGGCGCTGGAAGCAGACTGTATGGCTCGCTGCTGAGCATGTGGAATGCCAGGAAAGGTAATGATGTTACGCAGGCCAACAGCCACACAATCAAAACGGCTATGTACGCCTGCGGGACGCTTGGCTTCCAGCCAGATGGATGCAGTATAAGCTGGTGCCTTTCAAGTGCGATCAAAACCAGAGACAGAACTGAAACTGTCACCGACACACACTGCACAAATGGCATTAGGCGACATAGCAGCCCACCGAAGATCCAGTGATCCATAAGAGTGTAAACCACAGTGAAGGGAAGGCAGAACACACTCACCAGGATGTCAGAAACCGAAAGGTTGGCAATGAGGATGCTAGTGACGTTAGGAGGGTCCCGCTGGTGCATAATAATGCAAATGAGGAGGATGTTACCAAGCAAGCCCAAAATAAGCACCAGGCAGTAGCATAACACTAGTGTAAGAGTCATGGCGCTTGATTGCCAGCAGGGGACGTCAAGCAGGAACAAACTACTGTTGCTTTGATTGAGGGTGTGGGTGGAGTTTAAGAGCGCTTGCCACCACGGCATGTCAAAGAGAGCCGACGCCATTGGCCACCTCAGGATAGCGCCATCTTGGGAGTCTGAAAATAACAAAAAGGAGCATCTAAATTAGATGTGCACTCCCCTAGGGCACTCCACATGCATTTCAGCAGCTGTGATACTGTAGAGACTATAGTGGTTATTTTAGAAATAATGAGGACATAAAGTGAAAGGATGTTACAGGTGATTTTAAGACAAGAGTTTTACATAATCCCAAACAGTGACTCGTACAGAGCACTATTATCAGTTCTTCTGAGACCTTTATATCTATGGGTTAAGAGAGAGAGCTGGGTTGACACATTTGATTAGAAATAAAAAAGACAAACTCTTTGTTATTTTACTTTTTCTGTAGTTGGACATAATGGGAAAGAGATAAAAGAGAAGTGTGTGGGAGGAATGATACTGTGACCCTGCTGAGGGATTTGCAGTGCATCCAATTATAGATGTTCCTTTGGGGGTGGCCATTGATCCGGGACCTGCAATTGCTCATAATAAGAATACAATCAGACCATTTCAGCAAAGTATCCACAGACTGTCTTGGAGACTGTAGTGTTTTATTTTTGTGTTTCTTGGGTAGCAGGCTTACAGACTGGTCTCGCTTCAATCTGAGTGTTCTATGAAGGATCTATAGATGCTCTGAATACACACACACTAACACACATTTATCTCATTGAAGTCACTGCAGGACTGTTCTCAATTTACTCTAAGCAGTGTTTGAAAAGCGCCTCACATTCCATCCATCAACAATCTGAATTCTTAAAGAGATAGTTAACCTAAATATGAAAAATCTATAATTAACTCGCTTCAGTGGAATCAGTTTGCCGCGTCAAAGTTCTTTGCTGTCAGAGAGAAAAGGAATCACAGAACACAGCAGGTTTACTCTTGCCTATGTTTTTGTAAGAAATATTTTTCTTACAAAAACTCATCACTCTGCTTCAGAAGGCCCTTTTTAACCCCCCGGAGCAGTGTGGAGCACTTTTATGATGGATGAATGCACTTTTTTGAGGTTCAAACTGATGGTTGCAATCCACTGCCATTATAAAGCTCGGAAGTGTCAGGGTGTTTATTAAAATAACTCTGTATTAGTCTGAAAGAAGAAAGTAATATACACCTAGGATGGCTTGAGGGTGAGTAAATCATTGGATAATTTTCATTCGAAAGTGAACTACTCCTCAATATTAGTCAATATATAAGTCAATATTAAGTGTCACACCTAGATGATGCGACGGCAGCCATACTGCGCCAGAAGGCCCCAACACACACCAGATTTTTGGTGGAGAGGAGACAGAGGGATGAAGCCAATCAGCATATGGGGATGATTAGGAGGCCATGAAGATTGACAGAGACCAATGGCCAATGGGCAAATCTGCCCAGGATGCCGGGGTTAAACCCCAAATTTTTTTTTCTAAAAGAGATCCTGTTATTTATAATGACCACAGAGAGTCAGAAACTCGGATTAATGTCTCATCCGAAAGACGGTGCTTTTTAACAGAATTGTGTCCCCATCACTAGGGTGTTAGGACACACACAGATCACAGGATGAGCACCCCCTGCTGGCCTCACTAACACCTCTTCCAGCAGCAACCTAGTTTTTCCCAGGAGGTCTCCAATCCAGATACTAACCAGGCTCAACCCTGCTTAGCTTCAGTGGGCAACCAGTCTTGGGCTACAGGTTGATATAGCTGCTGGCTTGTTGTGGGAAAAACAATTCAAACTTATCGATCACTGCAGCAATGGTAAAGTTACGGTCAGTCCCAATTTGGAAACTCATCTATCAAAGTGATATTTTTTATTATAATTCATAATTACGGTAATTTCAGCAGCATGTTGAGGCAGCATTAGGCAGGATGTTTACACTGCTCTTTTCCATACAATGAAAAGGAATATCCATCCATCCAATACAACCATATGTTGTCAAGCTCCAAATCGGAAAAAAAACACCATTTCTTTAGTTTTTAATAAAACTAAAGAAAGAAATTGAAATCATTATTCATTACACTGAAAAGAGCAGCATCAGCATTCTTCTTTAGTGTTCCATGACATATGGGTGAGTAACTGATGAAAGCAGTTGATCATTACAATTTGCGTAAAATATCATTATGTGGAGAGACTGATTGTGTTGCCCTGTTGTAAATCATCTGAAAGAGCCATCAGCTTTGCTCACTATATGCCAGCTGAACTCGGAATAGGTCATTCTAAGGTAGAGAGGCATTCTTAGCTTTTGAGTATGAAACAATGAGCATAACCATCCTTTATTTGCGCAACAAATTACATTTTCATGCTTGGCTGTAGTTGTGGCTGTCTTTATCTCTCTTTGTTGGTCTCTCTCTATCTCGCTCTCTCAATCAGAGGATAGACATAATGAGATAATTTTGGACTTCCTGTTGTAATTGTGCCTCATTTAATTATATTATAATATTAGAATTCTCTCATCGTCAAACATATCTGCAACTTGGCAAACACAGAACCAAGATGAGATGAAAATCAGTTTCTTATGGTCAAATGTGTGGGTGTTTCCAAAATAACAAATTAAATAATATTTTCACACTTTTAGCATAGTTTGGTTAAATTACAGACTGGAAATAGTGCTGTAAAAATATTATGTAATGTTTACCTTGGTTGATAGTCATTTTACGCAGTAAACATTGAAGTGCTTTGATTATTGAGTGAATATTTCACTCTTTGGTTAGATTATCACTTTTTTAAAAATTGAATATATATTATAATTATAATGGAGCAAAAATAAACTACAAAGCCCTAAAACAGTTTTCAGGTAATTTTAATGTGTGTTAAAAAAAGTTGAAAACAGGTTGAATTAAAGTCACTTGCTGTGGCATAAAAGTACCTGTAACACCGCACATGTGTTTTGTGTGATGAAGAGAGGAAAGGAGGAAGAGTGATCGCTACCCTGACTTACAGCTGATATCGTTTTCTTTTATATCATGAAATGTTATTCTTCACCTGTGATAGGACTCGGAGGGTGAGAAGATCACATTATCCTCCAGCACTTTCTCTCTGTCAGTTTCCTTATTTTCTCTCCCTTTCATAATCATCCCAATCTCACATCATCTCTCTATTCTTCTCCTACAGGAGTGGATTTTCCCTTAGGCAGTTTTACATGTCACACTGACCAAACTGTAAAATATTCACATCTGCACTCACACACATACTGATGACCATAATACAAAACCTGAGCTGCAGATTATGTAGATATTAAAGCATGGTGCCTGATGTGGTTTAAACTTTTAGTTATTTACTTAAATACTTAGTACATGATTTTCATTTTCAAAACAATCACAGATGCTGTTGTGCTGACCTCTGAACTCCTTTTGGTCAAGGGCAATTGTAAATTTCCGACAGAAAATCCTCTCACACATAACACATAACATTGTGGTCATATATCCCATTTGTGTGAAGTGACTTAACAGAAGCAGGACATCCATATGAAGGTACACAATTTAACCCTGAGACAGTCTGACTCAAATATGATCTAAATAAAGCTTTTAAAAATCACTAAATTCTGTCGCCATACTGCCCGCCTGCACAAACATACTGATCTGAGGAGGTGTGTGTGCATTTATATGTGCAGGGGAGAAAATTGCCTGTGTGTCCTCACTTCATGGCAACACCAAAGAGCTGCAGTCTATGTCAACATGTCCAATAGAGGACTGTGGGTTACTTCAAGCTTTTCTCAACCTATTCCGAACAACGATGTTTGGCTGATGTGGGCTGCAATATCAATGTATCCAATATGGAAGTGAAACTGATCAGATATAAAATACTAAATAGAACACAACCATTCCAAATTAAAGAGACAAAAACATCCACAGAAGCTTAACATTATCGTGTCCTCTCACAGACAATCAAACTTAAAACACATGAAGATGCTCTACAGAATAATTAAACGGTGACCCTGATACATTCATAAATTCAGTCCGTTCTCTCATCTTTGTAACAAGGAGATAAAATAAACAGTTACACATATAAATTATTGTATTCATATGATAATTTATTATTACTCAGTAGCTAAATAATGTAGAAACATTGATTTTTCTGTGTGTATAGCATAGAACTCACCTGTCTTCTACAACAGATTGCTGTCAGGCAGACGGGGGAATAAACACTCTGATTCAGTCAACTCCAGGTGTTCTACCTCAGCATTCATCTCTCTCTCTCTCTCTCTCTCTCTCTCTCTCTCTCTCTCTCTCTCTCTCTCTCTCTCTCTCTCTCTCTCTCTCTCTCTCTCTCTCTCTCTCTCTCTCTCTCTCTCTCTCTCTCTCTCTCTCTCTCTCTCTCTCTCTCTCTCTGGGCTTCTTCTGAGCCCACATCCTTGCAATGTGCCGTCTCTGTAGTAACTATTCTGCTGGGCTTCACACTGTAAGCACAACCCTTACAACCCCATGCGATTGCACTGTGTTTACTGCCCACGTGTGACATGAACCATGTACTGCATCAGGTCCTTTTGGATACTGACTATAAAACACATTCAGGTCCCTTTAACACATATTTTTCTCAAAAATACACTAGCTCACACAAATGTATGCTCAATTGGCACACGGTACATTTGAAGGTACGGAGGGCTATGTTTTTCATTAACGCTTTTGGTTATACTGGTTGAAACTCTCTTCATATCCTGATAGCAATCAATAATGAAATGTTGTAACCGTAATTAGGACAAGATGGCAACCCCGTTTTAGAACTATTCATATCCTCAGACTCTGATTTATGTGTTTCAATGGCAACACTGAATCCGCAGCAGTCATGTGTAACATGTAACATTATTATTGTAATGTTATGTGCTTTGAGACATTTAACGCTCATTTAACGCTCTCATGACGCTTTGCAGACTCTGCTCAAGTGTTTTTGAGGAGGTGCTTTGGGGAGTGCTGTGAAGGGAGGGAGCTCTACCTTTACGGCACTGTTTACACCCGGTATTACAGTTTTTCTCAATTGCTAAAACAATAAACCCTATTGTCTGAACCAAATGCTCAGTTGCCTGAACCCACTGATTGAATCAATCACTCTTTTGGCAAAACTATAAGCACTTTTCACCTGTTTAGACACAACTTGCCAACACATTTTCATTGTGATGCACCCGTGCTGCATAATGGTGAGCACAGGTGACAAAAGTCAAACACAATTAAAGCAAAGGTGTCACCGCTTGATCACAACAACTCAAAATTGATCACACTTGTGGCTAATGATGTGAGGGACATATACAGTAAGCCAGTTCAGAGAGCACTGGTTTGTGAGGCCCTACAATGGACAGAAATCTGAGAGGAAGAGTTCGTGTGAGAGGAGGTCGAGGTGGTCAGCGAAGACAAAGAACAGTAATATCTGATGAAATCAGAGCTACTGTGATTGACCATGTTCTTGTCCATGGTATGAGCATGGGGGAGGCTGGACAAAGGGTACAACCAAACATCAGTAGACTCACTGTGTCCACCATAATCTGAAGATTTAGAGAAGAGAACAGGTAATTACCTTTTTTTGACATTATAATACAGTATGTAAATGTTGACAGCAATTACTGTATGACATACTATATACTAGGGCTGGGCGATATGGAGCAAAAAATATATCTCGATATATTTTGCTATATCTCGATATACGATATATATCTCGATATCTTTACAGGAAAAATAACCCAACAAAAACTAATGCAAAAACAAATATGCCAAATACCACAGTATTTTTTTTATTGGAGTGCAAAGAGGTAGGCTGTTCATGTAGTCCAAAGTGCTTCTGCGACATTTAAAAAAAAAATCCCTGTATACAAAAATAATAATTGTATACAAATTAATTGCTGTATACAAAAATAATTGCCACCTGTCCCGTTTTACCGGGATTGTCATCCTTTTAATAACATGTGCCGGGAAATGTATCGTTTTTGAAAGGCTGTGTGAATGTTCCCATGGTTCAAACCGTGTAGCGTGCGCACGGCAGATAGGGAGAGAGCACCGTGTAGCGCGCGCACGCCAGAGAGGGACAGAGAGCGAGAGACCTTGCGTGTGTTTGCTAGTGTGCGTGTGTGCCTCAAGAAGTGCATGTAAGACAGCATTTAAGACGATCTTTTTAGACGAGTTCTGTAGCCTCCGGGCTAGTTGCGGGCGCCGCCATGTTGAATGAGACAACACGCGAGGGGAGGGGGAACAAAAGCAAGGAGGCGGGGACGAGCACAGCGCAGAGAAGACAAAGCGGCGAAATCAGAATTAAATATAAACAATATATCGATATATACGGTATGTCAAAATCCATATCGTGTTTAAAAAATATCTCGATATATTTTAAATATCGAGATATCGCCCACCCCTACTATATACTGTACCACAGTATACTGTAAGTAAATATATGTTTCAGTACATCACTGTACCAATGTACTGTAGAATTGTAATGGAGGGTTGGTCTAACTGTTTGTAGGCCTGATATTCCATGTATATTTTTTGTAACTCCATGTTCTATTTTTGTAGAATTGAAAGACTGCCACATGGGGGGTCACTAATCCTCCACACACCAAGAGACCCTAATTGTTGATATGCTCCGTGAGAACAATGCCATTAAACTGAGTGAAATTCAGCAAAAGATCATTGAGGACCATGTAAATTTTGAGGGTATCAACAGTGTCAGCCTCTCTACTGTTGATCGTGTCCTCAAGTGCAACAACTGCGCATGAAACCGCTATACAGAGTGCCATTTGATCGCAACTCAGACAGAATCAAAGAGCAAAGATTCCAGTATGTACAGGTTGGCATATATCCAGACACATTCAATGTTGATTACTCTAAGTTGTGATTTACTGTAGTGGCCTAAATCACTTTTTCCATATCACTTACAAAACTATATCTATTTCTAGAGAGGGTTTTTCAACTGGATGCAATGGAAAGACCCCATGAATACATCTACATGGATGAAGCTGGGTTTAATCTCACCAAAAGGAGAAGGAGAGGCCGTAATGTGATTGGCCATCGGGCCATTGTTGGTGTTCCTGGGCAGCGTGTTGGCAATGTCACATTATGTGCTGCCATCAGCAATCATGGGGTTGTCCACCATCATGCCAACCTGGGGCCCTACAACACTCACCAGCTCCTGATTTCCCTCAATCACATGCGAGATGCTCTGTTAGGGCAGCAGGATGAGCATCCCATCTATGTTGTTGTTTGGGACAATGTGAGTTTTCACAGAGCCCTCCAGGGTAGAGAGTGGTTCAATATGAACCAAGGTTTTATCAATCTTTGCCTTCCACCGTACTCCCCTTTCCTAAACCCCATTGAGGAATTCTTCTCCTCATGGCGGTGGAAGGTATATGAACGCCAACCTTACACCAGGGTAAATCTCCTGCAAGCCATGGGACTTGCCCATGGTGACATCGGTGTGGAGGCACGCCAAGCCTGGATACGGCATGCCAGGGGGTTTTTCTCCCGTTGCCTGGCCAGACAAAATGTGGCCTGTGATGTGGATGAAGTCCTGTGGCCTGACCCAGTACGGAGACATGATGCTGTGGCTGAGTAATGCACTTATTTGTATATTTTTGTACTTTATTTTTACACACACACACTTACTGTACACAAGTGGCAAACGCATAAGATTTCTGTTTGTTTTTACAAGTGCTATGTGTAAATACACAAGATTTCTGTTTTGTCTTTTTGTACAAGTGCTAAATGCACAGGTTTTTTTTGTTTTGCAACATGCATTTAGCCTACAGTGAACAATAAACATTTATTTCTCCAGCTTCATGTACTGAGCATTGTGTTTTCTATTTTTCTACGTAGTGTTTAGTGACTGTTCAGTAGTGTTTTTAATTTTGATTGACTCGGGGCACGATTTGACAACATAGTTCAGTTTTGAGCACAGATTGAACTGTTTTGAGGTGAAAGTTTGGTTTTGGAAGAAGAGTCTGAGGTTTTCAGAATGTAGCTTGAAAATTGGGTTTTGTGTTCACAGTTTAGAGAAAAGGAGAGCAGCTTTCAAGAAATGTGTCTTAGCAATCGAGAAAAACTGTAAGATGCGTTTTGGTCGATTGGATCACAAGTGGACAACGCTAAATACATTGTTTTTTTTTAGCTTGCCCACTTTTGACCATTTCCAGAGGTATGTAAGGAACTCAGCTTTTTGGAAATATTAATAATCAATAATATCTTGTTATTATTAATTATAAATATTTGGGTCAGTTAATTGGATTAACTTGATGTGGCTGAATTAATATTACAATCAATTAATCAGTTCTTCCAACGAACTCTTTTGATTATTAATTTATTCTAATTAAGGGTATCTTCCATGGCCACCGAAGAATAATTATTTCTTCGCCTGTACAGTACTTTGAGCCAGTAGCAAAAAACGTGATCGTAAAGTGACTTGTATTGCAAACAAAACAGAACCAAATACATATTATGTACAAGTTTTATTAACTAAATATAGATATTTATATGAATATAAATAAACTAAACAACATACACAAATGAATACATACATAGGTTAGTGATAGGATGAAATTGGAAACCGGAAGAGGGTCTATGAGAAGAACCATCAGAATTTCATTTTCACATTTCATTGAATTGAATACTTGCATTTGTAATGGGAACAATTCTTGAAGTTGTTGAAAAGTGAAGTCGTTGATGGTTCCGGCAGTGTCAAGTGGAAGTTGGTTGAGCGTTCTCTTTCTCCAGGAACGCATGGCTGGTTTGGTCAAGGCCTGGGACTCTGTTGAGGCCACGCCGAGCACCCAGGAGAAGTGAGGAAGTCGGAAGGATGGGTGATTGGAGTCGTTGTTGGTTGGAGTCTTTGTTCCAAAACTCTTGAGATTGTCCTTGGTTCTTTGTGAGAGAGTCATCTCTCTCCTGCCTGAGCCCATATCTGGTTGGAATCGAGGCCTGCTGGGCCCCCGTGGAGGGGGAGGGGGTTCCCCAGAATCACCAGAACAGTGTTGCGGCTGGATGAAAGAACTAAGAGAGGGAGGTCACATGTGGACTGTCTCTAATAAGGCCTGGAGAAGATCCTCCCCTAAGGGTTGAACTCGACCAATCAGAAAGGGGACATGTCTGAGAGGGAAAGTGGCTCTTAGTTGATTTATGGATCTTTGTCCCTAGCAAGATTATACCTTCATTAATGCTAAAATAGCTATAACACATCCACACTGCATTCTAGAAGAAGGTGATGTACATCAAAGTGTGAGTCATTAAATGAGGATTAGTTAGGTAGGAGGCATTAAACAGGTGAGGTTACATTGATCGTTAGTTTGTTGTATACCAGGATACATACCATAATATATACCTAATAGTACACGAGACAGTAAACCATTTACACTGTTTCTTTCACAGTTTTATGCATGTTCATTTATAGATCAGTTAGTCTATGATTAATGCAGCAAAGTCTGTTTTAAAGAGGGTTTCTGTTTCATAGTCTCTCTCTTGAGTATGTGGCCACATTCCTCGGAGGTCGTAAAATCTCCTTGTCATGCCCTGTAACATGACACTGTTTCTGCCCTTGTGTTTGTTCATTTGGGCTGTGTGAGGAGTTTCATAAACCTTTGTATATAATGAATAATTAGTATGTGTCTGATTGGTCCATACCCTACAGGTAGTTGAAAACACATCTGACCGTATTGCTTTCGACTCCAACTCCCGACTCCGACCATATTCCCTTTCCTGTTCAAGAGATTTTACAGTCTTGACTCCTCGACTCCATTTACTTTATATCAAAACAGGGTGAGTAATAATGCAAGATTGCAGTTTTTATAACACATGTGATCGAATATTATGCCAGAATTGAAGGGGTGGTAAAACCTGATTTCGCTTTTCTAACTTTAGCTAGTGTGTAATGTTGCTGTTTGAGAATAACAACATAGTAATAACAAACAATATTTGCTTTTAAAAAATTCAATTTCTAAGGACTACAGCAAACAGCCGTTTTTGGACTACACGACATTCATCCAGGTTTGCTGACGTCAGCAAATCTATTATTTACATAAACCCCTCTTCCGAGAATACTTAATAAGCGGGGCGAGGTCATTTTATATTGCTGTTTTGAAGCTGAGTTGTAGCAATGCCGTTGAAACACTGCTGTTATTTTCATCCCGGTTGCAGGTCCACTTTGTTCAGCCTTCCTAGAAACGAGGGAGTTAGGAATCTATGGTTAAAATTTATTTTTAACTCGGTCCCTCATAATTATGAGTATGACCCAAATCTCGCTCTCTGTGCTGTACATGTTACGGAGGAAAGCTTTCACAATCTTCGCGAGCTCAATGCATGATTCGCACATCGGCTTGTCCTGAAAGATGGAGCAGTTCCAACTTTAAGAACAGAAGCTGTTGTTTACGGACTACAGCCTGTAAGTATGATTTATTTTTCGTCAATGTGTTTTCCTTCGTATTGTTAATTGTACGTTGTAACAAGGAAGTAAACAAATGACAACGCTGTTTGGCTCTGCTGGTTTGTTAAATGCTCATTCATACTTAACGTTATCCGACAAACACCTAACGTTACAAACTTTTTTTTAATCTCAACAGCGAACTTGGAATTAGTGTAAATTATTCTTTGATTAGAACTTTTATGTTTATCTACATGCTTGTTTATCTACAGGCATGCTAAACATGGTTCTGTGTTTGATTTGGCAGCTGATGTTTAGTGTTCATTTTGGGCTAATAGTTCTGTCGACAGAAATTTGTCTACAATCGTTCTAAAAATACAAAAGTAACGGTGGCATACAGTCAGTAACGTTCACTTTTATAGATCCGCAGTCTTTACTCAAAAAAATCCCTTTGAGGACTGTAGTATAATTTGTTAGACCGATTATATGAAATTCTTGTTTATGAAGCTTATTTTTTGTAATTCTATAATAATTAGTACAATTAAATAACAGCGTATCTAAAAAGTAATGAGAGAACAACAAAAAACAAACCTTTCTGAAACGTTGTTTAACAGCCGTTCTTGAACAGGTTCTGCTCGATCATCTTCACTAACGTTTACGCGGGTCCGATTGGTTTTATTGACGCCATTGTTTATTATACACCAAAGCACAAAGTACCGGTAAATGTACGGGGCGTGACGTTTCCGGAAAACGTGCACTAGACGGTTAGCGAATCACAACACACTGGGCCAGCTAACCAATCTGAGCCCATTGAGTAGTTTTGAGGGACTGGTTTCATAGAACCAGGAAACCATCAGACCTTTTTTACAAGGAGAGGCAGAGCAGTCTAGAATAAAGGTAAAATATATGAAAAATAATGCAGTTTTTGAAAAACGAAGCATGAACATGTTACAGTGCACCCCACAAACACAATCAAGTCTTTGAAGAAATGTGTTTTACCACCCCTTTAAATAAACGAGAAAGAAAGTTTTCTTTAATCAATTAATCAATTAATTATACTGGTCGTGTGTTGGCGCTAAATGCACATGATCATTGTCTTTTCTGATTTCTGAGAATTTTCTGAGACTGGCAAGAGTAGCTTTCAAATCGTCAGTACTCATCTTGCTGGGTCTGTTTGCTGCTTTTGACATAGTGCACCAGATTAACCAGTTAACCTCCTGTCCTGTCAATCCTTAAGACGAAGGGCATCTCAGGAACTGCACTCCAATGGTTCAAGTCTTACTTCTCAGGTAGGTCCTTCAGGGTGTCATGGAGGGGTGAGGTGTCTAAGTCGCAACATCTAACTCGGGTGCCTCAGGGCTCAGTGCTTGGACCACTTCTCTTCTCCATCTACATGTCATCACTTGGATCTGTCATTCAGAAACAGGATTTTCCTATTACTGCTATGCTGATGACACACAACTCTATCTCTTCTTCCAACCAGGTAGATGCTCGCATCTCAGCCTGCCTAACAGACATTTCTTGCTGGATGAAGGAACACCTCCTTCAACTAAACCTTGCGAAGACAGAACTGTTTGTGGTCTCGGCCAACCGAACACTTCATCACAACTTCTCCATTCAGCTAGGTTTGTCAACCATATCTACATCCAGGAACCTTGGCGTTGTGATTGATCATCAGTTGAACTTCACAGACAGCATTGCTAGAACTGGCCGGTCCTGCAGATTTGCCTTATACAAGATTAGGAAGATTAAGCCCTTCCTATCAGAGCATGCTACACAACTCCTTGTCCAAGCTCTTGTTCTATCCAGACTGGACTATTGTAAGGCTCCCTTGGCAGGCCTTCCAGCATGGCCTTCTCTGCAACTGATCCAGAATGTTACAGCAAGAGTGGTCTTTAATGAGCTGAAGAGAGCACCTCTCCTCATAATCTTGCACTGGTTGCCAATTGCTGCACGGATCAAATTCAAGGCACTGATGTTTGCCTACAGAACAACCACTGGCTCTGCACCCCTATACCTAAACTCTTTTTCACACCTATACATGCCATCCAGAAGCTTGTGTTCCGCAAGTGAACTGCACCCTGTGGTAACATTCCAAAGAGGTACAAAATCACTTTCACAGGCCTCTACATTGGCTGATCTAAGCTGATGGAATGACCTGCCCACCTCTGGATGGAGGGGAAGGAACCGTCTCAGTGGTGGTGGGGAGGATGGAGGTAAATTGAAGCATCAGCATCTGTGAATTCAGACATGTGTAAGTACCTACAGCAAGTATAAGAACACGATTGGATAGATGAGAAGGTAATGAGTGACGTAACAATTGAGTCTTCCCGGCAGAACTTATGCTAGAGCTTCATAACTTATTATTAATGTTTATATTAATGTTTTTAAAGAAATTACTTTTCCACTAAACCTGATGTAAACATATTTAGCGAAGTGAAGGCCAAGTATGGCAACGCATACCCGGAATTTGTCCTCTGCATTTAACCTATCCGAGTAAGTGCACAAACATTATGAGCAGTGAGTAACTGCAAACCATGGACACACACCTGGAGCAGTGGACAGCCATTTACTGCGGCTGGGAAATGATTGGGGGTTAGGTGCCTTGCTCAAGGCCTCAGTTGTTACCTGCCCAAGAAAAGGCAGAGTTCTGTGCGCATGCGCTTCTTTCCGTCAGTCATTATCAGCCGAGCAGAAGGTCGGAGCAGGACTGTGTGTGCAATGTGTAGGCCCTACGTCAATAACCAATTGTGAGTTGACTGTTTACCAAGTAAATGATAAATGCTGGTTAAGGAGTAAAGCGTGAATACAATGTCACATCCTGTCACTAAGCGATGATGACTATTTATCAGTGTTAAAGCCGTTTATCGCGCACTGTTGAGTGCACGCGAATGTTCCGATTATGTTCAATAATACTTGGAATTTGTAGCATATATATTGCAACCAGTTCGTAATTTGTATGTATACAGTCATGGTGAGAATTAATGGCACCCCTATTAAATATGATCAAAACTGGCTGAAAAAAATAAATCTGCATCGTTTATCCTTTTGATCTTTCATTCAAAAAATTTGCTAAATTCTAACCTTTCATTGAAGTAAATGAATTTAAAGTGGGGGGGAAATCACATTATGAAATAAATGTTTTTCTCCAAAACACGTTGGCCAGAAATATTGGCACCCTTTTATTAAATACTTTTTGCAATCTCCGTTAGACAAGATAATGAGTTTGAAGAACACCTGACCAGAGATCATAGATCATTCCTTCATACAGAATCTCTCCAGATCCTTCAGATTCCCAGATCCATGTTGGTGCTTCTTCTCTTCAGTTCACTCCACTCATCAGGTCAGGGACTGGGATGGTCATGGCAGAAGCTTCATTTTGTGATCCGTAACACATTTTTGTGCTGATTTTGATGTTTGTTTTGGATTGTTGTCTTGGAAGATCCAACCACAGCCCATTATAAGATTTCTAGCAGAAGGCGTCAGGTTTGGATTTTTTATCTGTTGATATTTGATAGAATCCACGATGCCATGTATCTGAACAAGAAGTCCAGGACCTCCAGCAGAAAAATATGCCCACAACATTAAAGATCCAGCGGTATATTAAATTGTACACATGGGGTACTCTTTATCCTTGTGTGCACCAAACCCATCTAGCGTGTTCACTGCCAAATAGCTCTTTTTTCAGTTTCATCTGACCACAGAATCCTGTGTCGTTTGAAGTTCCAGTCGTGTCTGACAACTGAATTTGTTTTGTTTTTTTGTTTGTTTTTGGATGAGCGAGGAAGATTTTTCTTGAAACCCTCCCAAACAACATGAGGTGATGTAGGTTTTTTTTGTAGTTTTTTTTTGGGCTTTCTGACCCCCAAGACTCAACTAATCTCTGCAATTCTCCATCTGTGATCCTTGAAGAGTTGTTGGCCACTCAAACTCTCCTCCTCACTGTGCATTAAGGCAATATAGACACTCGTCCTCTTCCTGGCAGATTCATAACATTTTTAGTTGATTGGAACTTCTTAATTATTGCCCTGATGGTCAAAATGGGGATTTTCAATTCTTTAGCTATTTTCTTACAGCCACTTTCTATTTTGTGATGGTCAGAACAATCTTTTAATGCACATCAATTCAATTCAAATTCAATTCAAATTTATTTGTATAGCGCTTTTCACAATTCACATTGTCTCAAAGCAGCTTTATAGAAAGTGCATTTTGGAAATGTACATAGAAAAATACAGTTAGTTAATCATGTATTAATTTATGGCATAACATATCGCCGGGTTTGAGTCGTCTCTTCACAGGCGTCGAGTCGTCTCTTCACAGGCGTTGGGGCATCTGAAGTCTCCGTGAGAGGCTGGATACAAACTGGAGCTGACGAACGCTATTTACCTCGGGACTAGCGTCCCGAGATAACAGCAGAAAGGCAGATGGGAAATAATTAGCATAGCTGATGTTCATAATGTTAATGCATTCGAACTGATTCAGCAGTAGTATTAAAGGTTAAGCATTAAGTGAATGCTTGGTTAAAGAGATGCGTCTTTAATCTAGTTTTAAACTGGGACAGCGAGTCTGAGAATCGAACAATATCAGGAAGGCTATTCCAGAGTTTAGGAGCTAAATGTGAGAACGCCCTCCCTCCTTTAGTGGACTTAGATATCCTAGGAATGACCAGAAGCCTCGAATTTAGTGATCTTAAAGAGCGCGATGGATTGTAGGGCGATAGAAGGTCTGTTAAATACACAGGAGCTAAACCATTTAGGGCTTTATAGGTCAGTAGGAATACTTTGTAATTGATACGTAACTTAATTGGTAACCAGTGTAGAGATGATAAAATAGGTGTTATATGATCGTATTTTCTTGATCTAGTAAGAACTCTAGCGGCTGCATTTTGCACTAACTGTAGCTTGTTTATTGAGGATGCAGGACAACCAGCTAATAAAGCATTACAGTAATCTAGTCTCGAGGTCATGAATGCATGAACTAATTTTTCTGCATCAGAAACAGATAGCATGTTACGTAGCTTAGCAAGGTTTCTAAGGTGGAAAAAGGCTGTTCTTGTAATATATGAAATATGATTTTCGAAAGTCAAGTTGCGGTCTAGTATAACACCCAGGTCTTTTACTGTAGTGGATAAAGTAACAGGACATCCTTCTAAATTAAAGTTGTATTGTAAGGGATTTTGTGGGTAGTTTTTTGGACCAATAAGTAGTACCTCCGTTTTATCTGAATTTAATAGCAGGAAATTACACGTCATCCAGCATTTTATATCATTTAGACACTCTGTCAATTTAGATAAGTTAGTGTTTTCATCTGGTCGTGATGAGATATATAATTGAGTGTCATCAGCATAACAGTGGAAATTAATTCCATGTTTTCTTATAATATTACCAAGTGGCAGCATGTATATTGAGAATAGCAGAGGGCCTAACACCGATCCTTGCGGCACTCCATAGTCTACTGACGTTCTCTTTGATTTTTCCCCATTTAAACAGACAAAATGATAACGGTCTGATAAGTACGATCTAAACCAGCTTAATGCCTGTCCCTGAACACCAGTGTAGTTTTGTAGTCGATCCAAGAGTATTTTATGATCTATAGTGTCGAACGCAGTGCTAAGATCGAGTAGAACAAGTATTGAGATACAGCCTTAGTCAGAAGCTAAAAGTAAATCATTTGTAATTTTAACTAGCGCAGTTTCTGTGGTATGATGCGGTCTGAATCCCGACTGAAATTTTTCATAGATATAATTTTCTTGCAAGAAAGAGCACAATTGAGCGGACACAACTTTTTCTAGTATTTTAGACATAAATGGAAGATTTGAGATGGGTCTGTAATTTGCTAAGTTATTTGGATCTAATTGCGGTTTCTTAATGAGAGGTTTTATTACTGCCAGCTTGAATATTTTTGGAACATGACCTAAAAATAAAGATGAGTTAATAATATTAAGAAGAGGCTCTTCCACTACAGGTAACACTTCTTTCAGTAGTTTAGTGGGTATTGGATCTAATAAACATGTTGTTGGTTTAGATGCAATGATAAGTTTATTTAGCTCGTCCTGTCCTATAGTTGTAAAGCGGTGTAGTTGTTCTAGAGGGGCCATAATTGAGGTTGAATCATAAGACATCAAAGAGGATTGTATATTTACAATTGTGTTTCTGATGCTTTCTATTTTCTCATCGAAGTAATTCATAAAATCATTACTACTATACTGTAACGGAAAATTTTGCTCTGGTGATGTTTGTTTATTTGTTAGTCTAGCCACGGTGTTGAATAAAAACCTTGCATTATTTTGTTTATTTTCTATTAGTTTGCGGAGATGCTCAGCCCTGGCTGCTTTTAGAGCCTTTTTATATCGTTACGTGACATACTGTCTTTCCACGCGATTCTAAAGACCTCTAAATTAGTTTGTTTCCATTTACGCTCTAAGTTACGAGTTTCTCTCTTGATTGCATGCGTAGCACTGTTGTACCATGGTGCTTTAGTTTTCTCTCTTACCTTTTTTAATCTAATTGGTGCAACAATATCTAGTGTACTAGAGAACATGGTGCTCAAACTGCTAGTCATTTCCTCTAGTTCATCTGTTTGTTTGGGTGCACTGAGCAGCTGAGATAGATCAGGTAAGCTATTTGAGAATCTATCTATAGTGGTTGGAAGGATTGTTCTGCCTGGTCGATAACGTGGCGCAACATGACAAATTTCAGCAGTACGTATTACGCAAGATACCATCTAATGATCAGTTAGATCGTCACTTTGCGGTATAATATTTATATCAGTTGGATTGGTTCCATATGATATAATTAAATCTAGTGTATGATTTAGACGATGAGTGGGACCACTGACGTTTTGCGTGACCCCAAAGGAGTTTAATAAATCTGTAAACGCAGCCCCTAACGCATCATTTGTATTATCTACGTGTGTTAAAATCTCCAACAATTATTGCTTTATCGACATTGACCAATAGATCTGAGAGGAAGTATGCAAACTCTTTTAGGAAGTCAGCATAGGGCCCTGGAGGGCTATATAGGGTAGCCAAGGCTAGAGATAATATGGATTTGTTTCTTACATCTAAGAGCGTAACATTTAGCACAAGTACTTCAAACGAATTAAACCTGTGACCTGTTTTCTGAGTAACATTAAGAATATCTCTATAGATTGTTGCAACACCGCCGCCACGACCGATCAGACTGGGCTCATGCTTATAACAGTATCCTGGTGGAGTAGACTCATTTAGACCGAAATAATCATTTGGTTTAAGCCAGGTTTCAGTAAGGCAAAGTACATCGAAACTATTATCTGTGACCATTTCATTTACAATAACCGCCTTAGGTGTGAGCGATCTAATGTTTAGAAGACCTAGCTTTAGAAATTGTTTTTGTTCACTGATATTTAGATTTTCTGGTTTAATTACAATAAGATTTTTGCTAGATCCTACACTAGATTTATTGTTTGGCCTCACTAAGCGAGGAATAGACACAGTTTCTATATAATGTTCTACACTACTTATATCAATTAAGTTGGGACAGCAAAGACTGTGATTTGGACTTTGACTTACTAGTAATATGGTGTGTAACGTCTTGGAGATGTTGTCCGACAGAACAGCCGCTCCGATTCTGATGGGGTGCAGGCCATCAGCACGGTAGAGCCTAGGTCGCTCCCAGAACAGATTCCAATTATTTACAAAGAGCAGTTTCTGTTCATTGCACCATGACATTAACCATTCATTTAGAGCAAATAATCTACTGAACCTTTCTTGTCCTAGTCGGTACGTGGGAAGCGGTCCAGACACGATGATCGTTGCTTCAGGCGATGTGCTGCGAACGGTCTCGATCAGGCTTCTGTAGTCCTTCTTCAGAACCTCCGTCTGCCGCAGCCTGATGTCGTTCGTTCCCGCGTGCAGCACGACAGCTCCGACGCGCTCGTCACCGTTCAGGATCTCGGGAATCTGTGCAGCGACATCAAGAACACGAGCACCAGGAAAGCAGTGAGTGCGCACCTTACGCTTACCTGAGGTAGCACGGACATGACGAGCCATGGAAGTGCCGATGATCACGGCGGCGTCACGTTCCAACTCGCGAAGACGGGAGAAGCGGTTCCGGGTGGAGATCTAGAAGACCGGGAGGGGCGGGGAGGTCCTTGGTCTGGTCCTGGCATGTGTCTTCCGCTGTGGGATCACCCAGGGTCCATGGTGTTGCCTCGGTGCCGGAGTGAGTGAAGGCAGAGATGATCGCGTCCTCCTGGGCAGAGAAACGCACAGAGTAGACGAAGTCGGAGTCAAAAAGTTACTAACCACTGACTTGTGAGCATCGGCTTGTGATGTTTCAAGCGCTGATCGCCGATCTCGCAGCTCGGCTTGCTTCACCAGCAGAACACGGATCTGCTTCTCCACCGACTCCAGCTCCAATCGTACCGAACACAGCTCGAATGTGTCCTCACCTGCACTCAGAGGTAACGTTAAGGCGGGCATACACTGTGCGAATTTCGTCCGATTTTGAGCCGAATTCTGACTCGTGCGACTCTTTTTCGGGTCGGGCCGATTTTCAGCTTTGTCACGCGTCGTTTGTCGTGCAGTGTTCGTGCAGTATACAAGGGGAAACGAAAGGCGATTAACCTCTCCCGATCGGCAATCGGATGGTCGGATGAATTTCTGGCATGTCAGAAATTTTGGTCGCTCCTCGTGACTATATCGCACAGTTGAAGCAGAGCTACGAACCGATTGCCCTAAACTCAGTGTTTTGTTCCATCACTGCGCCTGCGCGACAACAGATTTTAACCATTTCAATCTGCAGAAAGAAAAAAAACCCGAAAAAACTAGCTACAAATTATTGTTGCTTACCTCCAGTTTGTCCAGTTATACCCACGTCTTCCAAGCTGCGATGTAGCACCGTGCCTCTTTTATTAATTTGTTAAACAATGTTTTTGAAATAAACCTGTTTTTATTTTTCATTGATGACTAATTATTGCAGTGTTCGGACATATTATAGACTGTTAATATAATTATATGCCTATTCATTGTAATCGACCTAAATGTTTTAGTCAATTTTCAATGAGGATCCTCATTGAAAATTGTCTAAAACATTTAGGTCGATTACAATTAATTATAGGTATATAATTATATTATTATTATTTTATTATTCCTCGAGGAGTAAGCTTCTATGTAATATTTTATTATCCTCACAGCGCATTGCGGCGATGTGCTGTGAAATTATTGCGTGGCAAATTAATTCTAATAGCAGATCAATTTAATAATAAAATTAGCCTTCCCTAATACAATAATACTAATAATAATTTAATACATAAATTTGAAGTGCTAAATCATATTCATATTCATATTGATAGCTGATGCTTGTTTTGACAATATCTCTGGATAGCCTACATGACATCGTCTAGGCACAACCCAGCACGGGGGTTTATCGCACATATTTCACACGTATAGTGTGAGCAGTGAAGTCGCAGCTCGACGTTCGGACCGTATAGTGTGAGCACATAAATCCCGAGCTTTGGCTTCACATCGCATGCGATTTACTCGTTCAGTGTGAGTAGGTACCTTGCTGAAATCGCACAGACATCGCACAGTGTATGCCCGCCTTTAGACACACATCCGATATGTTCGCCATTATAACAGATGAACAGTAAATTAGTAGTGAAACTACCAATATCACTACTATTTCAGGGCTGAAATGATGGATATAACCCGTATCCTTTCAGTTAAACGGGTGTAAAATGAGAGGGTCGATAGGCGCGAGGCCACGCGTGAAATGCTAGCGGGCTTAAGGCTAGTAGCCGAGATTCGGAAAGTTGGATCTAAGTAGCGATATCAAAGCAATCCGATTGTTTTTTTTTTTATAAGGAATAGTGTCGAGGATAGGTTCACATGATATAAAAATAGAAAGTGCTTGTGGTTTTAAATGAGTGGTAAAGAAGAAAATCAGGGATTAATGAATCAATTCGACGGAGCTCCAAACACAAACACAGACCGCACGCGCATGCGCAATCACACATCAGAACTATATTCTTTGGTTTTACTCATTGTGATGAATGATTAAGGGGATTTGGCATTTGTGTTTCCTCATATTTAAACTCCTGTGAAACAAGAAGTCATGGCTGGACAATGTCATGTTCCTAGTCACCCTAGACATATTTTACTCGTAAAAAAATTATAGGGGTGCCAATAATTGTAGCCAACGTGTTTTGGAGAAAAACATTTATTTTACAACGTGATTCCCCCCCCCCACGTTCAATTATTTTACTTCAATGAAAGGTTAGAATTGTGCAAATTTTTTTAATGAAAGATCAAAAGGATAAACAATGCAGATTTATTTTTTACAGCCAGTTTTGATCATATTTACCAGGGGTGCCATTAATTCTGACCATGACTGTATGTGTGATCATCACATTAACAGCTGAAACGCTTACTATTTCTAGTTTCGGTTTTAATGTCTTACCATTTCTGACCACTAAGTGGCGGTGTCGCATAAGAATTTTGTTGCTCATTGATTCCTTTTTTAATTCTAAAATTTAACTTTAGAATTTCTTTACTTGAGAGATTTGTATCTGGTTATGGAAGTAATGTTTGTATAATAATACCCAAGATATATTTGTTAATACATCTTTATTCCTTTCCCTGTGTAGACCACACACATCTACACACCAGTGGCGGATCTAGAAAATTTTACATGGGGGGGCAAAGGCGTGGCAAGAGGTCTTGGCAGGGTGGCAGGGGCAGACGGTGGGAATCCCTATATGTGAATTGCTTTAACAAAACAAACACAAAAACAAAGTATTATTGTTTAATCATGCCCTTACACACTACAAAGGTTTTTAATTCACAACAGGAATAAGCCCAGTGCAGTTTTCAAACAAAACAAAACCGTGCATCTTTTAAAAAGTACAATCATAACAAGCACAATGAAAATATTAAAAAACAAAGTACAATAATTGTGTCCAAGGACTTGTAGCCTTAATGGTTAGGCTGCAGCTACTTTCTTCAACTACTCTTGCCTGCAAAAGTCAATATGTGAAAACCTCTGGTTCTCTTACGAGAGGTTCTCTCGTATTGCGTAAGTTTAGCTTACGCTACGGGAAAGATTCATCTTCTCGAGATACTGAAGCCAAAAAATTATCCTTAATTTTGTATTCCTTGTCAACGCAGTGCAGCAGCTAGCAGACCTAGAGCAGGCCATCTCGCGTGCTCATTGGCTGCCCTGCGGGCAACTGCTGCAGCCTACCAGTGAGCCCGGCATGACGTCACGCCCAATGAAGGGCGCCCGCGCCTTCATAGCGTCACAGCCCGCCAGAATGGGCGTGGCTTAGCGTATAACACTAGGGGCTGTAGGCTGAATTCCCTGATTTTTCGTCTCTTCAGCGAGCTCTTCGCATCGCTGGATCTGAGAGAAGCCACCGCCGCCGTCGAACAGCGAACAGCCAGCTTAGGAGAGTGCTGAGGAAGCCGGCCGTCTTCGCCACCTTCAGCCATCCGTGCGAGCTACGCTATCCGGCGACGTATCCTTTACCTTGCTAAAACCTATTCTAAAACCTATTCTAAAAGAGCAGCGAGTGTCTTTTTTAAGACGCCTCGCACTTCCGGCTGTGAAGCGCTTCCGCTGTCGACCCTGCGGGCTCGACTCGAAGCCTTCAACACCCCCCGCCTCTCCTCACCGACGCGCAGCTGCCGCTCACGAGCCTCACTGCCGTCGCATCTGAGAATGAGGCCGAGGGACACGTACGAGCACGCGGCTAGCTCTCTTTACGTTACAAGAGAGCTACCCCGCCCTCGTGTCCCCGTTCGCGCGTCATGCAGAGCCCTCTCGAGCTCTCTGCATGACCCGGACGGGCATCATCTGTGTTACATGTAGGTCCCGTGCCCACTACTCGTGCGCGCGCCCTCGTACAAACACTGTTCCAGTTCTGCTCGACCACCGAGCACGCGGCTAGCTCTCTTTACGTTACAAGAGAGCTACCCCGCCCTCGCGTCCCCGTTCGCGCGTCATGCAGAGCCCTCTCGAGCTCTCTGCATGACCCGGACGGGCTTGCGCGCCGCCGTCGAAATGTCTCGCCATGTCAGTCCCCTTAGATAAGGCTACTGCAGTGGTTTATTTGGCAGCCAAAGAGCCGGTAATGCAACCCGCTCGCCTGCACACATCCACCGTTCTCGCGGCGACCCAGAGAAATCTCAAGTGAGTATAATGTCAGATTAAGAATGTAAGTTACGTACCCGCTCACGAGCGCTCACGCTTACTAACAGACACATCGCCTCCGAAAAGACGTGCGTGTTTAAGTTTATTCCCTGTCAGTCCCCTTCAAACAGGCTACTGCAGTGGTTCATTTAGCAGCCAACGAGCCGGTCTGTTGACCCTCTCGCCTGCACACAAACGCCGTTTTCACGGCGACCCAGAAAAATCTCAAAATGAGTAAAATGTCTGGTCCGGCTCATGCCGTCGGTGTTGTAAGTGTAATGAAAGTGCCCACGCCCCAGTGTTCACCACTACACATAAGCACTCCGAACCTCGCAGAGCACACTCTCATGAAGCGCAGAAAAGCCGCTCGAGTGTTGAATGTAAGAAATGTGTCCACAAGTCTGTGCCCACTATCTGCCCGCTCTGTTACACGATCAAGAAAGCAGGTTATGAATGTAAGTCTCGTGCCCGCCAGAGTGCGTTCACGCTTGCTAACACAAACCTCCCCCCGGGCTCCGCCCGCGCGTTTAAGCGTTATCACAAAACGCAAGGCATTAATAAAACGTTCCCCATCCATTATGATCGGGGCGTCAAATACACTTGTAAGTCTAGTGCCCGCGCTCACGCTTACCGGAAGCTTTTCCACCCGGAGCGCTGCTCGCGCGTCAAAGAGTGAAAAAAGAATGTTCCCCATCCCTTATGATTGGGACATCTCACATAAATCAGCCGGTCTCGGCTTTCAGCGAGCAGCCATTGCCCAGGACCGAGAGCGCGCGCGCCGCGCTTTCGGCTAAGGGGTCAGTTTCACAAAAGAAAGCAGGTTATGGATGTAAGTCTCGTGCCGCCAGAGTGCGTTCACGCTTGCTAACACAAATTAGACTGGTGAGATAAAGTCAAAGAGTGTCCTGGGATAGTTTCCCACGCAGCTATGTGAGCCGCTAGGGGGGAAAATCGCCATTTGCGGGCTTGTGAAACTGAACCGGAGCCGAAAGCGCGGAACTCTATAGAGAGAGTCTTAATGTTATTCAGGAAACAGGTCACAGGTTTAATTCGTTTGAAGTACTTGTACTAAATATTACGCTCTTAGATGTAAGAAAGAAATCCCTATTATCTCTAGCCTTGGCTACTGTATATAGACCTCCAGGGCCCTATGCTGATTTCCTAAAAGAGTTTGCAGAGTTTCTCTCAGATCTATTGGTCAATACCGATAAAGCAATAATTGTTGGAGACTTTAACATACACGTAGATAACACAAATGATGCGTTAGGGACTGCGTTTACAGATTTATTAAACTCTTTTGGGGTCAAGCAAAACGTCAGTGGTCCCACTCATCGTCTAAATCATACACTAGACTTAATTATATCATATGGAACCAATCCAACTGATATAGATATTATACCGCAAAGTGACGATCTCACTGATCATCAAATGGTAACTTGTATAATACGTACTGCTGAAATTTGTCATGTTGCGCCACGTTATCGACCAGGCAGAACAATCGTTCCAACCACTATAGATAGATTCTTAAATAGCTTACCTGATCTATCTCAGCTGCTCAGTGAACCCAAACAAACAGATGAACTAGAGGAAATGACTAGCAGTTTGAGCACCATTTTCTCTAGTACATTAGATATTGTTGCACCAATTAGATTAAAAAAGGTTAGAGAGAAAACTAAAGCACCTTGGTACAACAGTGCTACGCATGTTATCAAGAGAGAAACTCGTAACTTAGAGCGTAAATGGAAACAAACTAATTTAGAGGTCTTTAGATTCGCGTGGAAAGACAGTATGTCACGTTATAAAAAGGCTCTAAAAGCAGCCAGGGCTGAGCATCTCCACAAACTAATAGAAAATAACCAAAATAATCCAAGGTTTTTATTTAACACCGTGGCTAGACTAACAAATATACAGACATCACCAGAGCAAAATATTCCGTTACAGTATAGTAGTAATGATTTTATGAAGTACTTTAATGAGAAAATAGAAAGCATCCGAAACACAATTGTAAATATACAATCCTCTATGATGTCTTATGATTCAGCCTCAATTATCGCCCCTCTGGAACAACTACACCGCTTTACAACTATAGGACAGGAAGAGCTAAATAAACTTATCATTGCATCGAAACCAACAACATGTTTATTAGATCCAATACCCACTAAACTACTGAAAGAAGTGTTACCTGTAGTGGAAGAGCCTCTTCTCAATATTATTAACTCGTCTTTATCTTTAGGTCATGTTCCAAGAATATTCAAGCTGGCAGTAATAAAACCTCTCATTAAGAAACCGCAATTAGACCCAAATAACTTAGCAAATTACAGACCCATTTCAAATCTTCCATTTATGTCTAAAATACTAGAAAAAATTGTGTCCGCTCAATTGTGCTCTTTCTTGCAAGAAAATGAGATATATGAAAAATTCCAGTCAGGATTCAGACCGCATCATAGCACAGAAACTGCGCTAGTTAAAATTACAAATGATTTACTTTTAGCTTCTGACCAAGGCTGTATCTCAATACTAGTTCTACTCGATCTAAGCGCTGCGTTCGACACTATCGATCATAAAATACTCCTGGATCGACTACAAAACTACACTGGTGTTCAGGGACAGGCATTAAGCTGGTTTAGATCGTACTTATCAGACCGTTATCATTTTGTCTGTTTAAATGGGGAAAAATCAAAGATAACGTCAGTAGACTATGGAGTGCCGCAAGGATCGGTGTTAGGCCCTCTGCTATTCTCAATATATATGCTCCCACTTGGTAATATTATAAGAAAACATGCAATTAATTTCCACTGTTATGCCGATGACACTCAATTATATATTTCATCACGGCCAGATGAAAACACTAACTTATCAAATTTGACAGAGTGTCTCAAAGATATAAAATGCTGGATGACGCGTAATTTCCTGCTACTAAATTCAGATAAAACGGAGGTATTACTTATTGGTCCAAAAAACTACCCACAAACTCACTTACAATACAACTTTAATATAGAAGGATGTCCTGTTACTTTATCCACTACAGTAAAAGACCTGGGTGTTATACTAGACCGCAACTTGTCTTTCGAAAATCATATTTCATATGTTACAAGAACAGCCTTTTTCCACCTTAGAAACATTACAAAGCTATGTAACATGCTATCTGTTTCTGATGCAGAAAAGTTAGTTCATGCATTCATGACCTCGAGACTAGATTATTGTAATGCTATATTAGCTGGCTGTCCTGCATCCTCAATAAACAAGCTACAGTTAGTGCAAAATGCAGCTGCTAGAGTTCTTACTAGGTCAAGAAAATATGATCATATAACACCAATTTTATCATCTCTACACTGGTTACCTATCAAGTTCCGTATCAATTACAAAGCACTATTACTGACCTATAAAGCCCTAAATGGTTTAGCTCCTGTGTATTTAATGGACCTTCTATCGCCCTACAATCCATCACGTTCTTTAAGATCACTAAATTCGAGGCTTCTGGTCATTCCTAGGATATCTAAGTCCACTAAAGGAGGAAGGGCGTTCTCACATTTAGCTCCAAAACTCTGGAATAGCCTTCCTGATATTGTTCGAAGCTCTGACTCGCTGTCCCAGTTTAAAACTAGATTAAAGACGCATCTCTTTAGCCAAGCATTTACATAATGCTTACCTTTTATACCACTGCTGAATCAGATCAAATGCATTTAATATTATAAAACTTGAAGAGTCTGTAGGTTATTTGTATAAGTTGCATAGTATTTACAGTCATTACGTTCCTGTGTATATTGCGTGAATGACGAGTGGTTGGGTAGATATTGTGTTTTGCGGTAGTTGGTATGCCATACGGAACAGTTGCCACTGAACCTGCATTAACGACGACAGTGGGGCTCGACAGCCTTAGTCAAACGGGTCGGCGCGTATGGTTGGGCTGCGGAGAGATTGTGGTTAGGTCTCAGCAGCAGGAGGGATGTAGAGGTCAGTAGGCAGGGCTGAGTTGAGTGGGGGACGGAGGGGGGTGACTCTGGGACGCAAGAATCACTGTCTTCATGTTTTTTATCATTTACGCCCGTGTTATGGAAATCATTATGAACAGCAGCTACGCTAATTATTTTCCCTTTTTGCTTTTCTGCTGTTATCTCGGGACGCGAGTCCCGAGAAAAACGGCGTTCGTCAGCTCCAGTTTGTATCCAGCCTTTCACAGAGACTTCAGATACCCCAATCACAAAGCCTGTGAAGAGACGACTCAACACCGGCGATATGGACCCTCTGTGGTGGACGGCACTGATCCTCAACAACTCGTCTCAACACCGGCGTGATTACTTGGACTTCCAAAAGATGGAAATGGATAAATATTCTAAATGTTCCGATCCAATCTGACTTGTAATGCTGCCCGAATCATAAATCATGCACTGTTCCTTCGTTGGCCAGAGGAGAACTGGCCCTCCGACTGAGTCTGGTTTCTCCCAAGGTTTTTTTCTCCATTCTGTCACCTGATGGAGTTTTGGTTCCTTGCCACTGTTGCCTTGGCTTTTGGCTTGCTTAGTTGGGGACATTTAATATTCAATAATATTATTGATCTGCCTTGCTTCAGGTGGACGTTGACTCAATTTTCTTTTAGAAACAAACTCTGTTATATTATTTTCATGTTATCACTGTGAAGCAGCTTTGATACAATCTGTATTGTAAAAAGCGCTATATAAATAAAGGTGACTTGACTTGACTTGACAAACCTCCCCCCGGGCTCCGCCCGCGCGTTTTAAGTGTTATCACAAAACGCAGGGCATTAATAAAACGATCCCCATCCATTATGATCGGGGCGTCAAATACACTTGTAAGTCTCGTGCCCGCGCACACGCGCTCACGCTTACAGGAAGCTTTTCAGCCGGGAGCGCTGCTCGCGCGTCAAAAAGTGAAAAAAAAAAAAAAAAAGAATGTTCCCCATCCCTTATGATTGGGACATCTCATATAAATCAGACGGTCTCGGCTTACAGCGAGCAGCCATTGCCCAGAACCGAGAGCGCGCGCGCCGCGCTTTCGGCTCCGGGTCAGTTTCACAAAAGAAAGCAGGTTATGAATGTAAGTCTCGTGCCCGCCTGAGTGCGTTCACGCTTGCTAACACTAACCTCCCCCCGGGCTGCGCCTGCGCGTTTAAGTGTTATCACAAAACGCAGGGCATTAATAAAACGCTCCCAATCCATTATGATCGGGGCATCAAATACACTTGTAAGTCTCGTGCCCGCGCACACGCGCTCACGCTTACAGGAAGCTTTCCCGCCCGGAGCGCTGCTCGCGCGTCAAAAAAATGACAAAAGACTGTTCCCCATCCCTTATGATTGGGACATCTCACATAAATCAGCCGGTTTCGGCTTTTCAGCGAGCAGCCATTGCCCAGAACCGAGAGCGCGCGCACCGCGCTTTCGGCTCCGGTTCAGTTTCACAAGCCCGCAAATGGCGATTTTCCCCCCTAGCGGCTCACATAGCTGCGTGGGAAACTATCCCAGGGATTTCAGAATGGGTGTTGAGCACAATAAAGCAGGGCTATACACTTCAATTCATTCGCCGTCCCCCGCGCTTTCAAGCCCGGACCGCGACGATTGTGAATGCGTAAGTAGCACACCTACTTCACGCAGAAATAGCAAAGCTGCTGTGCAAAGGGGCTATAGAAAAGGTACCGCCTTCTCTGAGCGAGTCAGGCTTTTACAGCCGATATTTTCTCGGACCCAAGAAAGACGGAGCCTTCAGACCTATCCTAGATCTGAGATATTTGAACTAAGTGCTTGCGAAAAGACTGTTCAAAATGCTTACGACCAGGAAAATCCTCACGCACGTTCGCCCGAGGGACTGGTTTATTTCTCTAGATCTGAAGGATGCCTATTTTCAGATTCAGATAGTACCCCGTCACAGGCAATTTTTGAGATTCGCCTTCGACGGTCAGGTATATCATTACACCGTCCTGCCGTTCGGCCTGTCCCTGGCACCCTGTACATTTACGAAGTGCATGGACGCGGCGCTCGCCCCCCTGAGAAGTCAGGGGCTGCGAATAATGAACTATCTGGATGATTGGCTGATATTGGCACAGTCAGAGACAGAACTGCTATCTCACAGAACAGTGCTTCTCAGTCATCTGGAAAGCTTGGGTCTCACGATCAACTGGACCAAGAGCTCATTACTGCCCAGCCAGTCAATTTCCTTTTAAGGAATAGCACTGGACTCGGTGACCATGACGGCTCGTTTATCGACACAGCGCGCGCGCCGTGTTCGCCACCTAGCCGCATCTTTCCAGAAGGGCAGCTTTCTCCCTTTGAAAACATTTCAAAGGATGTTGGGCTGTATGGCATCAGCTGCAGCGGTGCTCCAGCCGGGCCTACTGCGCATGCGCCCGCTCCAACGCTGGTTGAATGCTTGCGTGTCCCGCCGGGTGTCTGGCGGCCAGAAAATCAGAGTGACTCAGGCCTGCATAGCAGCTCTGCAGCCCTGGTTAGTGACCGACTGGTACCAGCAGGGAGTAATGATGGGAACCATCTCTTAACGTAAAGTCATCTCGTCAGACGCGTCCAACTCGGGTTGGGGCGCACTGTTCGAGGGCAGACCGGCCTTTGGCCAGTGGTCAGACCAGGAGAAGGGTTTTCACATAAACTGTCTGGAAATGATAGCGGTCGAGAACGCGCTGAAGTGCTTCCTCCCGTTCATACAGGACCAGCATGTTCTTGTCCGCTCGGACAACATGTCTGTGGTATCCTATGTAGACCGTCAGGGCGGTGTCAGATCCAGAAATCTCTGCAATCTGACGGAACGCCTCCTTATTTGGTCTCCGATGCACCTGCGCTCGCTGAGGGCGGCGCATGTGCCTGGCCATTTGAACGACGGCCCAGACAAACTGTCCAGGGACAACGTTCCCCCAGGGGAATGATCCCTGCACCCCAAACGGTCCAGAAACTGTGGCGCCTATTCGGCAGAGCGGAAGTCGACCTATTTGTGTCAAAAGACAACGCTCAATGCCCGACGGTCTGTCCGAAGGATGAGGATGCGCTGGCCCAGGTTTGGCCCAGCCTCCCGCTATAAGCTTTCCCTCCGGTCTATCTGTTGCCACAGGTGATCAAGAGAATCAGGGAAACGCGCCACTCGGTGCTCCTCATAGCCCCGCGTTGGGAGAATCAGATTTGGTTCCCGGAACTAGCAGGGCTGTCACATACAGCTCCGTGGCCGAATCCGGTGAGGGCAGATCTCCTCTCTCAGGCTCGCGGCACGATCTGGCATCCCAATCCAGAGCGCTGGTCTCTGCATTTATGGTTGATCAACGGGTACTCGTTGCCCTGCCAGAAGGAGTGATGAACACGATCACGCAGTCTAGAGCCCCTTCCACGAGAAGGCTCTACGCGTCTAAATGGTCGGTGTTCTCTGGATGGTGCACCGACAGAGATCTGGAACCGCGGACATGCGGGGTGGCGCATCTGCTCACCTTCCTACAAGAGCTGTTGGATAAGGGAAGTTCCCCATCCACGCTCAATGTATACGTGGCGGCCGTGGCAGCGTTCGCAGAATCGACGCACGGCCAGTCATTGGTAAGACACGAGTTGGCCATCCGCTTCCTTAGAGGAGCTAGAAGGATGAATCCGCCGCGCCCCCCGTCGGTTCCCATGTGGGATCTTTCATTGGTCCTCGAGGCCCTGAAAGCTTTTCCATTTGAACCACTAGACACCGTGGGGTTGAAATATCTATCACTGAAAACCGTCTTTCTGACTGCACTGTCGTCAGTAAAACGTGTAGGGGACCTGCATGTGCTGTCTGTCAGCGCGTCGTGTCTTGAGTTCGGACCGAATGACTCTAAAGTCATCCTCAGACCTAGACATGGCTATGTCCCTAAAGTGATGGGCACTCCATTCAGAGCGCAAGTTATTTCGTTGTCAGCTCTCCCAGCATCTGACAGCGAAGGTGATGTGAATCTCCTCTGCCCTGTCAGAGCGCTGAGGTTTTACATTACGCGCTCCGCCTCCTTCAGGCGTTCGGAACAGCTTTTTGTTTCGTTGGTGGGCGCACCAAGGGTCTCGCCTCCTCGAAACAGAGCCTGTCCAGATGGATAGTAGACGCTATAGCGGCCGCTTACGCGTCAAAAGGTCTGCAATGCCCTCTGGGCATCAGGGCTCATTCCACAAGAGGCGTGGCCTCTTCGTGGGCATGGTCCAGTGGAATTTCTATCCATGACATATGTGTAGCGGCGGGCTGGAGCTCCCCGTCTACCTTTGTCAGGTTTTATAACCTAGAAGTTCCTGCCTTGCAGGCTAAACTGTTGTCAGTCTGAAGGAGAGGTGTATTCTGCCCAGATCTCCTGCTCAGATCGCTCTCACATGACTCAGCTCTCCTGGTTGAGCTGCACTAAGTAGGGTGTGTGCCATGTGCCTATACAGACCGGCGCGCTGCTCTGTATTCCCTATGTGTGCTTATGTACAAGTGATGGCCCGCGTGGCTGGCCACCTTATTTTTTCCACTTATGGGGTCCCCCTGAAAGCTCGGGGTCTCATGTGGATGCTTGGCGCGCACGGCGTTGACAAAGTGTTCCCGTAGCGTAAGCTAAACTTACGCAATACGAGAGAACCTCTCGTAAGAGAACGATACTCGGTTACTGACGTAACCTCGGTTCTCTCTAGAGAGGGAACGAGTATTGCGTAACCGGCCGTGCTCGCGCCACGAGCGACTTCGCTTCAGTCGACGAAAACCAGGGAATTCAGCCTACAGCCCCTAGTGTTATACGCTAAGCCACGCCCATTCTGGCGGGCTGTGACGCTATGAAGGCGCGGGCGCCCTTCATTGGGCGTGACGTCACGCCGGGCTCACTGGTAGGCTGCAGCAGTTGCCCGCAGGGCAGCCAATGAGCACGCGAGATGGCCTGCTCTAGGTCTGCTAGCTGCTGCACTGCGTTGACAAGGAATACAAAATTAAGGATAATTTTTTGGCTTCAGTATCTCGAGAAGGTGAATCTTTCCCGTAGCGTAAGCTAAACTTACGCAATACTCGTTCCCTCTCTAGAGAGAACCGAGGTTACGTCAGTAACCGAGTATCGTTATCCTTGTATTACATTACACTGTAGGTCCATGTAGCTAATAATAGCCTATATAGCAAATATAAAATCAGAAAGATTTATCACATGCACACACATCAGTTATGTTTAGACTACTTAATATAATAATCCTAATTGTATTTGTTATTTCCCCAGTTGTAACCTGGTTTCATTGCTGTGATATCTGAGAGGAATTTGCTTAGCTAATCAACTGATCGATCTCCTAACTGGCACTGTATTGTGTGTTGTAACGTAACGGCGACCATCAGTAAACGTTATTGATAGAAACAATTTATATTTTTTATTAAGCTGTTCTTGTCTTTACAAAAATCAAAATTAGGCTAAGCAAAGAGAAGAGTGCTCTTACAAATCACGAGTGAGCGATTTGACCGCTGATTATGGCTAACGTAGCCTAATAGACTCGCTGTTTTTTGCTGATGCTGGATCGTCTTTAGCATACACTGCATTCATTGAAAATGTAACTAAGTTAAACGTGTGTTTAACAACACCTGGGAAACTCACTTCACCTTCAGAGGCTCTGGGGCAGCTCAGTCTCTCCAGTCGGGTTTCAGGGCCACCCTACCACAGCAGACTCGCTGTGTGTGTGTGTGAGAGCGCCAGACTGAGTGAATGCCGCTCTCCACGTTTGAATCAGGGACGTACTAAGTATTTGAGGGATAGGGGAGGGGCTTTAATAAAAATTAAATTGTTCAATTTTGGTAAATGTATAGTTTAGTTCACTGTTTTGAGAAGCTTGCGAGTTGTTTTTACAAGTAAATTTTTTGGATCATCAAAGTTAGGGGGGCAGCTGGGGGGGCAAGGCTCTAGAGTGGGGGGGCACCTGCCCCCCCCCCCCCCCCCCCCTTGCCCCCCTGTAGATCCGCCCCTGCTACACACACTTATATACTGTAACCATGTGGTGTACTGCTGTGTTGTGTACAGCCAAAGATTGTCAACAAATACACCTTTGCATGGAACGGATCAAATCCAATGTGTTTTGACGACACCCCATTAAGGAAGGCTTGCTATATACCATCACCTAATACAGACCAACCTTTTATACTGTTCTGTGCTATACTGTTCTGGTCTAACACTATGTTTTCAGAAATGCTCAAACAAACAACCACACATGTATGCTCTAGTTTATTTTATTAAGCCTCATTTATATATCAGCAAATTCAACAGGTTAAAGCTTTATATTAAATGTAAAAACAAAAACAAAATACATTTAAGTATTTTTGCTGTTCAGGATGTTTGGATTATTCACTGTCCTCATCAGAAACGACTTCAGGTGAGTCACCAATGACTTCAGGTGAGTCACCAATGACTTCAGGTGAGTCTGAGGAATCTGGCTGATTGGGAGCTTGCTCTTCATCACCGCTGAAACACACACATACACACGGTCATCTATAAGTTATATGTTTGCATATTGCCATTTCTCAAACCACTGCACAAAGCATTAGTGCTTCTTGAAAACGGCACATGCAATACACAGATACATACATTGATTTTCAAAATGGCATAATAAGACTTTACTGCCAGATTTCGATTTTGATTTTGCAAGAGACATATTTTCTGTAAAGGTTGTTACATGGATGGTTCTTCTTCTGTCTCCCCGAGGTCATTCTCAGTGAATGCTCCAAAGTTATCATAAAAGATTTCAGTGGTGGGTTCAGGTTGGGTGTGATCAAATCTGCCCAGACATTTGCACAAAAAAGTATAAAGAAAGAATATTAGAGTGTCATCATTTTGGTCATATTCACTAGAACAAATTTCCTGATTTCTGCAAGAAAGATGGAAATACATGTTGAAAGTGATGTGGGCTATATTTAAATAATAATAATTGAATATAGTGCTTTTCGTGCACTTAAGCCATTTTATGCAAACAGAAAAAACAAATAAGAAAAAGATAATTGAAGAACACAGTCATGCATCAAAGCAACATTTCCACAACCATAGCAATATAATTATTTTATAATAAGCAAAAATTGAACAGGGAAATGAGGTGTGTACAAGTATGCAAATGTACCGTTCACAACAGATGATTCCATACTCAACAGAGTCCACACAGACACATATTTCATGTTCGTTCCCCCAATCAGAGTTAAATTCATGGAGATTTCCATCAGAGTCAATACAACCTGAATCAATAATAGAAATGTACCGCAGATATTATTACTTAGTTATCGAGGATCATAAATACACACAAACACAGAAATAGTTTTTAACTTGATCTCGTGAGAAAACTTGTACTTGCAGTGCATACATTTGTGCATTCATTTATACGGGCCTGCTGCTATAAATCACAGTGTCCAGATGAAATGTGCCAAAAACAAGTTTTTCGATCATTAGTGAATGTGATGCTTAAAGGGATTAAAAGCCACATAAATCTTCATACCACTGGAATAGCCATTGACGGGTCTCTGAACCCAATGGGCATTTAAGCCCTCCTACCACAGCATCATCTCTCTGGCTTTAATAGGACATGCTGACAATTTCTGAATCAATCAATTGATTGATAAATTAACCAATCAGTCAATCGTAGAGTTTGTAGCTGCAACCATATATTTAACGGTTTGCACAAATGTGAGCATAGTTACATTTTTAGCAATAGACAAGGCAGTAACATCACCTGGGGTGTTAGTGGTCTCTTGATTCACTGTTTCTAATCTGCAGGCATTACAGCAGACCACTGATGTAAGCAACACAATCAGTCTCAACTGAAAGAGAGCACAAATAGAGATTAACATGGACTTATTTGACATTAAATTTAATGTAATTATAGTATATGCTGCAAAGTATATAGAAAAATCAACATAACAAAGGCAACATAACAAATTTTTATTTTTTCTAATAAAAATATAGTTGCATTTTAAATAACTGGAGACATATGAACAGAACCAAATACATCTACAACATACAGCACACAAGACTCATGAATGAAATACTGACCCCCCCCCCCCCCATATAGGTTCCTTTTATGTAACAGAAAATCACATTGTATCATACTAAAGAAGAAAACACAAAATATTCAGTTCCAGAATAGACCCCAAAACAGCATATTGTTAAAGAGATCCCAAAAACCTGCTGTACCATGTTATGGCGAGATGTGGTGAGCAATACGAGAAGACTGGTCAATCAAACACCAACAGGCACATTTCAACTCTTGAAATGATACAATAAATACTACCTCTAAATTCACATACCTGTCTTTTCATCCAACCAGTGAACGGCAGCTGTGTGCTGGCATGAATGGGTAAACCCCACCCCCATTTCTGCTTCAATTGTTCTGCTTAGTTACTTTGCATCTGCGATTGTTGCAAAACAGCACTTATCCAAAACCAAATAATTTGCATTGGTGGGGTCAGTGTAGATATTATACAAATTGATCTTGGATAAATATGCCTAAGAACTGGTTGAGGGTGTGAATGCAAAGTAATTGATTTAAATTTTTGGTGGCTTTACAAACATATGATTTGATAAAAATCTAAAATATCCACTGCACGAATCTATAAACTTCCATCAACAAATTAGAAGAAAATTCATTATACACAGTCAAAATATTTTCATGATTTGTTATCACAATTTTTTTTCTTTTGTCAAATCAACTTAGATAATTCATTTGGTTCGGATAACATTTATTATTAATATTAAACTCAAATGTTTAATGTCACTGATCTCAAAATTTTCAGGCAACCAGGTTACTTACTTTTTTTAAAAACTGCATTCCCTAACTTTTTTGGGTTAAAATTATCCAAAATAAATTTTTGAGCAAGACAAGTACATACAGTTTTCAAAACTATCTGCTTGCCTTAGCTCGATTCAAACCGGTAAGCTTGTAATAATGTTTTTAATTCCAGTGGTACTGGTGGATTTCCACTGGAAATTCGAGCATGTCTTTGCGTCATTACGTCACATCTGTACACATAAAGAAGGTGTCTCGGCTAGTAGGCTATATTGGGTGTGAGGATGTTGGAGGTGGAGATTTATAGCCTTTTCTCACAGTACTTGATATAATTAAACTTATTTATTTGATGGCGGATCCAGAAAGGTTCAAACGACAATCACCAGTGACCAGTGATTCACCCGTTGTAAAATGCTAAAAAATGCTAAAAAAAAGAGACTGCAACGGGGACCATGCGAAAACAAGGATAAATAACAAAAGGGCATCAAATGTAGTCAAGCAATGCTGATGTTGTTAACAATAACAATTTGAGAACAAAGTATAGCCTTATTTGCACGGTTTGACATGATATGATAAGCGATCGTTAGATTTATTCAGCGCGATTTACTGCAATGCTTTTCCCCCCTTAGTTGGTCAGAACAAAAGTGTATGTTACCCCAGTCAGATGACATTTTCCAGTGAAAATTCTTATGTTGGTCATACTTGCAAAAAGTAGTACTACACACCAGCACGGTGACTGACAGCTGCACATTCTCCTCAAAACATTGGATTCAAGACCTCACCCATGCACTGCATGCACACATATGGCTATAGGCTAAGGTCAAATATTTGTAGTTTATATTAAAAAGTTGTTTAATTTAACAGAAATAAAAGCAATAATGATTAGCAATTAGCATTTAGCAATTAGCATCTTTGGAGGAGTGTTACATTCCCATTAATTTCATTCAAAGATAAAATTAATTATTAAAATTATATTATATCCTGCTCTCTGCAAAAATGATCCAATAGTGCTCTATAAATGAGAAATGTTTGAAAAAGTCTCAACTGAAAGAGTGGACAAAGAGACATCGGACATGATTTTAGGGCAGACTGAGTACAGTTGAGACACTTTTTGCGTTTTGATTTTTCACACAAAAATAGATACTGAAAAGAAGTGAATTTTCACATGACATGCCACATGACATTTCATTAGCTTGTAGACTAAGACATTATCAATCAATAATACCCATAAGTAGTTTATATTTTCTTCAACTAGCTCATAAAAATAAGGTGCCTTTTGTCTCAACTTTGTCTCAACTGTACCTATACCCATATGTGGTAGGCCTACAGTTGAGACAGCATGGTACAGTTGAGACACCCATTTTTAATGATGTAAAGGTACAGTAACTAAACATTCATTGCAAATATAATAAATAAAGACAAATAAAGAAAATAAAAATTGGGCAACATGTTTATTTATTCGTCCATTTAAATTCATTCATTTTATTTAAATTAGCACTGGTTAAAATATATAAAACAGGAACAATATATTTAATATATTCATTAATAATACACAGTTTAAATATCACAAATATCAAATTTTATTTTCATTTGCGTCCTATGGTGGCTAATTACGAGGTTTAACCTGTTATCATAACTCTGAACAACTAAACAGTGTGTTTCCTAATAAAACTCTATCGGGGGTACAGTTGATACACGTGTGTCTCAACTTAACCCGCTGGCCACCTTGCACATTTCTCTAGATTTTGCAATGACCTTGCATGACACAATACCATGAAATATGCCAGTTTTTAGGGCACAGAATAATGTTTGTGATGATACCAGTTACGTTTAACAGTCACATAAGGATAATAAGCTATTTATTGTGGAGTGTGCATAGTGAAGTGAAAGTCTTATCTTAGAAAAAAAACTTTTGCTGATTACTTCGGATCGGAGATGCACCCGTTGTTCAAATTTCCCACAATAAAAGAGGACACTAATACACATGTGCACAGCAAAAATCACAACTTGTGCTTGCTGCGCAAGCAAGTTATTTAAGGTGTCTCAACTGAACTTATTTCAACTGTACACAGTCTACATCAGATTTGAATTAATTCAGTATACAGAATATAATATATACAGTTTATAATTCAGTATACAGTTAAAATATTTTGCACTGTCCAATACTGCAAAATAGACCCTAAAACAGCACTGAAGAAAGAAAAAAGTTGTACAGTACCATGTTGCACTGAGGAATATGAGAACATGTGATGTTCAATGAAGCACCAACACACACTTCCCTTCAGGACTATAAGTCTTTTCCTGCAATAATTGAACAGCAATTTATATTTATATTGTATGGTGGACTAAACAGGTGAAACCATTGTGTTTTGATTCTAGCTTTCAAATCTCATTCACACTTCTAACTTAATATTCAACAATTTTATTGATTTGCCTGCATTGACACCATTATAGGAGAACTGAACTGAGCTGGGCGATGACATCACTGTTTTCTCCAGAGCGGTAGTATAGATAAATTAACTAAATGAATAACTTTTTTACAACAGAAATGAACCATCACTGAACTTACTTAAGCTGGACCATGACACTATTTTCTTCTAGAGCTGCTGTGCCGAAACAAACTTTACCCATTTTCCTGTTATCATTGTAAAGCTGCATTGAAACAATCTGTATTGTAAAAGGGCGCTATATAAATAAAGGTGACTTGATTTGACTTGACTTTTGCATGTTCAAATCTGGTAACATTACTTATTCTCTTCAAATGGATTCGTTCAGGGCAGGATTTAAGGTGAACAGAGAGTTATTAGTTGGTCTCTTACATAAAATTATTAAATTGTTTTAGAAGACTTCAAATTAAGAGAGTTCCATTGACTACATGGTATTTTCACATAGGCCTACAGATATTCACTTTTGTTGAATAATAAATTCTGTGCTCTGTGGTAAAAAAAAATTGGTATCAAAACAGAAATGCAGGCTTACTGCATCATTAAATTGTAGCCTATTATACGTAACAGTTTTGATTAACAAGAACGTACTCGGTTACTAACGTAACCTCGGTTCTCTCTAGAGAGGGAACGAGTACTGCGTAATATCTTATGCTATGGGGAAAACCTCTTTTCCACGAGATATTGAAGCCAAAAATTATCCTTAATTTTTAATCAATGTAAAACGCTTTGCGACAGCATGCAGACATAGGCAAGGCAGCTTGCGTGCCTATTGGCTGACCTGCGGCAAAAGCAGCAGCCTATCGACAGAGGCCCTGCGAGACATGACACCCAATGGGGCACTTCGCGCCCATATACGTCACGTCCCGCCAGAATAGGCGTGGCCTTGGCCTATAAATACAGATCGATAGGCTGATACAAACTGGTTTTCATTGCTGAAGCGAACCAAGCTGTAGTATGCACGGCAAGATACACAGTACTCATTCCCTCTCTAGAGAGAACCGAGGTTACGTTAGTAACCGAGCACGTTCTCTTACGAGAGTATCTCTCGTACTGCATAATATCTTACGCTATGGGGAACACAATGCAACACGCCGTGCGTACTGGGATCCGACACTAAAGTCCCAAGGGCAGTAGCCCAGGGCCCAAATAGTGCATAATCACCATAGACTCACAGAGAGTCGGGGAAGAGAGGCTGCAAGCATCATTCCCCATGAAATAGCATCCTACAGGAGCTAGTTATGTTAACAGTGTTCCACACAGACAGGGTGAACTTGTTCAGCCTGAACTGGGTAACAGTACGGGTTATTCAGCACCCATGGAGCTGTTCTCTCGATCAGTGTGCATAAGCAATGACTCAGTATTCTGCGCCGGCGCAGCGGGACAGATCATACTGAATTCTAGACCGACAGCAGCTTAGCCTGTAAGGCGGGAACCTCTAGGTTATAAAACCTTATAAATGTAGATGGCGAGGCCCAGCCTGCCGCCATACAGATATCTTGCAAGGAGATCCCGCTAGACCACGCCCACGAAGAGGCCATACCTCTCGTGGATTGTGCTATGACACCCAAAGGACACTGCAGGCCCTTAGAAGTGTAAGCCAGCATTATGGCATCAACTATCCATCTGGATAGGCTCTGTTTTGATGCGGCCAAGCCCTTGGAGCGTCCGCCAAAGAAAACGAAGAGCTGCTCTGTCTGTTTGAAGACCGACGAGTGGGACACATAAGCTCTCAGTGCCCTGACAGGGCAGAGGAGACTCGCATCCTCCTCCTCATCACGAGCCGGGAGGGCGCACAGGGATATAACCTGGGCCCTGAACGGTGTGTTGAAAGATTTGGGCACGTACCCGTGCCTTGGTTTAAGTATAACTTTCGAGTCATTAGGCCCAAACTCCATGCATGACGTGCTTACTGAAAGCACTTGCAAGTCCCCTACACGCTTCACTGAAGCGAGAGGCATAAGGAATACCGTTTTGAGAGACAGTCTGTCTTCATGTCTGTCAAATGGATTGGCTCGAATGGGGCACCTTTCATGGCTACCAAAACCGTAGAAAGGTCCCAAAAAAGGGACTGAGGGGGGTCTGGGAGGATTCAGCCTCCGAGCTCCCCTGAGGAATCGCACGACCAGGTCGTTTTTCCCCAGTGACTGGCCAGATGTCGGTTTTGCAAACGCCGCTATGGCCGCCACGTACACTTTGAGCGTGGATGGGGTCCTGCCCTTATCCAGCAGCTCCTGAAGGAAGGAGAGCACTTCCGTAACCCTGCAGTCTTTGGGTGAAAAGCCCTGAGCTTGGCACCAGGCAGAGAATACTGACCACTTCGAGGAATAGAGCCGTCTAGTAGACGGGGCTCTAGCCTGCGTGATTGTATTTAACACTCCCTCTGGGAGGTTAGCGGGCACCCGTTGATGGCCCATGGATGTAGGGACATAAATCCGGGTGAGGATGCCAAATCGAGCCCTTTGCCTGAGAGAGGAGGTCTCTCCTCACCGGTATCGGCCACGGGGCAGTGCTGGTAAGCCACATCAAGTCTGGGAACCAGTTCTGGTTTGTCCAGAGCGGAGCCACGAGAAGCACTGGGCATCCGTTTTCCCTGATCTGTTCTAGCACCTGAGGCAGGTGCGAGACGGGGGGAAAAGCATAGAGGGGGCAGCGGGGCCATACATGGGCCAGCGCATCCCTGCTCTTGGAGAAAAAGTTCGGACAGTGAGCGTATTCTTGGGACGCGAACAGGTCCACCTGCGCTCTGCCGAATGTGTCCCACAGTAGTTGGATCGTCTGCGGGTGCAGCGACCACTCCCCTGCTGGGACATTGTTTCTGGACAGACGGTCTGGTCCCAGATTCAGGCGACCAGGCACATGCGCTGCTTTCAGTGAAAGCAGGTTGTGCTGAGCCCAGACCAGGATGCGTTCCGTCAGCCTGTAAAGGTTTCGGGACCTGACGCCACCCTGGTGATTTATGTATGCCACCACTGACATGTTGTCTTTTATCTGGGGACAAAAACGCTGTAGCGCGTTGTCTACTGCTAGCATTTCTAGACAGTTTATGTGAAGGAGCTTCTCCCGTTCTGACCACTGGCCGAAATACGGTCTGCCCTCGAGCAGCGCTCCCCATCCCGAGGTGGAGGCGTCCGTGGACACCACCGTCACACTCCAGGGAATAGCCAGACTCACGCCTGACTGATACCAGTCGGCTATTTTCCAAGGTTCCAGAGCCGAGGTGCATTTCATGTCGACCCTGAGGCGAAACAGACCAGAGGTCCATGCCCGTGGTGGAACTCGCACTTTCAGCCATAACTGCAGTGGGTGCATGTGAAGCAAGCCCAGCTGGAGCACTGAAGATGCCGAAGCCATAAGGCCCAGCATCTTCTGAAACCTTTTGAGCGGGACTATAGAGCCGGGGCAGAAGGATTTCGCGGCGCGCTGAATGTCCAGTTCTCGCTCTGGCGATAGACGTGCTGTCATAGACAGTGAGTCCAGCACTGTTCCCAGAAAAGAGATTTTCTGGCTGGGAAACAGCGAACTTTTTGCCCAATTGACTGTGAGACCCAGATTCTCGAGATGCTTGAGCAATATTGTCCTGTGTTCTATGAGCTCTGAATGTGATCGAGCTAGAATCAGCCAATCATCCAAGTAGTTCAACACTCGCATGCCCCGAAGTCTCAGGGGTGCGAGAGCCGCGTCCATGCACTTCGGAAATGTACGGGGTACCAAAGACAGGCCGAACGGTAGGACTGTGTATTGATAAGCCTGGCCCTCGAAGGCGAATCTCAAGAATCGCTTGTGACGTGACGCTATTTGTATTTGGAAATAGGCGTCCTTCAGATCTATTGACATAACACAGTCTCCTTAGTGCACTTGCGTGAGGATTTTCCTGGTTGTCAGCATTCTGAACTGGCGCTTCATAAGCACTCTGTTCAGCTGTCGCAGATCTAGAATGGGTCTGAGACCCCCGTCTTTCTTCGGTACCAGAAAATATCTGCTGTATAGCCCCCCTTCGCTCTGAGATAAAGGTTTTAAGGCCCCTTTTCTCAGCAGTTTCGCTATTTCGGCTCGAAGTAGATGAGATACTTCGTTGTTCACCGAGGTTTCGACTCGTGCCGTGTAACGGCGGGGACGCCGAGCGAATCTGGGCTCTGGCCGCGGCATTGCAGCGGTTGCAGAGCTCCGGTGTGCTGAGTCATAAACACTGTGTTTACAACGTGCGAGGCGGGAGGCGCGCCGATCACGGCGGGCATCCTGGTCGCGCTCGAATTCTCTATAACCGGTTGTGGAGAGAAAGCGAGCGGGACAAACCCCGTGGGGATGAGCGTGTCTGTGAGGGAATGTGGGCGCGGGACAGCGGGCACATTCACTGCACTTATAACACCGTCGGTTTGTGCTGACTGAATGTGTGTCGGTTTCGTTTTTACAGAAACCGAGGGACACACATTGTGTAGTGTTTGTGGGCACTGTGTTGTGGGCACATTCACTACATTGTTTGCACAATCGACCTGAGTCGATTTTATTTGTGCTAGCCCTGCACTGTGGCGGGCTGTGTCTGTGTGTGGGAATGGGCACAGGGACGTGGGCATTCTTACAACACTCATAACACCATCGGCCGTGGCCGGAACACCAGAAAATACACTCTTTATCGGATTTATCTACGTAGCCGTAAAAACGGCTTTTGTGTGCAGGAAAGCGGGCAAATGAACCGGCTTGTTGACTGCTAAATACACTGGAAAAGTCACATTGCATGGAACTGGACGAGCGAAATGTTTTGGTAAAAAAACGGCCGGAGCGGGATTTGAACAACGTCCCTTTCCTAGAGAGGCTAGGAAGGCTTTGAGACCTCGGGCTTGATTTCGATCCTCGGCTGGGGCCTGCGCTGATGGGGGCGGCGTCCGGTAGAGCGAGAGTGCGGTCTCTGTTCTCGGGCCTGGCGGAGTTGAGAAGCGGCGGGTGGTCCAGGCTGCGGCTGGGAGCTCCGGGCAGGCGGCTGTTTAGAGCGACCTGTTGCAGAACTAGAGCGCTTTGGGAGGTAGTGCTTCATAGCCTGCGATGTCTTTTGAACCTCTTGGAATCTGACCGCGAAATCTTTGATGGCAGATCCGAAAAGGCCAGTTGATGAGATGGGCGCGTCGAGAAATACAGCGCGCTCCGCTTCAGTCATTTCAGACTGCGTCAACCACAGATGTCTCTCAGCCACGGTGAGAGAGGCCATGTTCCGCCCAATGGCCTGTGCAGCTGATTTCGTAGCGCGTAGAGCCAGGTCTGTAGTGCTCCGTAAATCCGCAACGCTGATCGATTCAGTGCCTTCCTCGTCCTTTTTTCGGAGAAGGTCGGCCTGGAAGATCTGCAGGATGGCCATTGTGTGTAGTGCTGACGCGCCTTGCCCGACGGCGGTGTATGCGCGACCGTGCATGGATGACGTCACTCGGCAGGCTTTAGATGGTAGCGTTATCTGAGCTCGCCGTCCAGCAGAGGGCGGGCAGAGATGGGAAGCTACCCGCTGCTTCCACTGGGGGAAGAGAAAGGTATCCTCTGTCTTTCGCACCGTCCACAGTGGAGAATGCAGCAGAGGCAGAGGTACGCACCCTGGTCGAGAGGGGGGCGTTCCAAGAGCCCGCGACTTGTTCGCGCGGGCCGCGCGGGCTGCGCGGGCGCCTCCCAGTCGAGGCCGAGGTTGCTGACGGCTTGAGAGAGCAGACGCATCAGTTCTGACTCGATGCCGGCCCGTTTCCCAGCAGGCTCGCGGATAGCGGGGGGAGGTCCACAGAGCTCGCCCAATCCTCACTATCTGATGCCAGGATAGAGCAGACCTCGGCTGTTTCGTCAACCTCGATGGCGGAAGCGGCGGCGGGCGCTGTCCGTCGTTGAGGGACTCGAGCGATGCTGGCGAAGCTGGCGGGCGAACCGGCGAGCTTTGGCGGGCAGGAGAAGGCTCGGGGCCGCGCTGTGCACGGCGCTTTTTACGGCGCGTCGCTGCAGCTGGTTGAAGTGCAGGCTCTGAGAAAGTGCCAGGCGAGTCCTCAGAGTCACCATAGGCAGTAGCTCACAGTAATGGCATCCACCGTCGACGAGAGCGAGAGCCGCATGATCCTTGCCCAGGCAGGAAGCCCAGATGACATGGCGATCCGTGTGTGACGATCCGTGTGTGTGTGTGTCGCAGCGGCGAACACACACACACACACTTGAATGGAAAGGATATGACGCCGGAAAGCGTAGCAGGTACGGCGGCTAAAGTTGGCGATGCCAGTGACTTCAGACTCAAGGCTCGTCCCGCTGTATGCTTTTCCTCAGACGGCGCGGCTTCTCACTCCGGATCCAGCGATGCAGATGCTTCGCTGAAGAGATGAAAATCAGTTTGTATCAGCCAATCGATCTGTATTTATAGGCCAAGGCCACGCCTATTCTGGCGGGACCTGACGTATATGGGCGCGAAGTGCACCATTGGGTGTCATGTCTCGCAGGGCCTCTGTTGATAGGCTGCTGCTTTTTCCACAGGTCAGCCAATAGGCACGCAAGCTGCCTTAACTATGTCTGCATGCTGTCGCAAAGCGTTTTACATTGATTAAAAATTAAGGATAATTTTTGGCTTCAATATCTCGTGGAAAAGAGGTTTTCCCCATAGCGTAAGATATTACGCAGTACGAGAGATACTCTCGTAAGAGAACCACTATTGTAAAACTCACTTACTTGGAGTGGCATAAAGATAAACAACTAATTCTATTCTATTCTATTTTATTCTAGTCTAGTCGAGTCTAGTCTATTCTCTTCTTCTGGGTCCACATCAATGCAGCGCTGTCTCGGAACCACAATGGTGGGGTTGAATTTGACTGAAAATTACATTGTAACATATTGCAGTAAGAAAATCACTGGTTAGTCTTCTTGAAGAGACCTCAACACACAGGTGTGGTTTGAACATCCAATCACTTTACTGCTTTCTTTTTGGTGGTAAAATGGGGAAAAATGTATCTCCCCCGCTTCCCGGCAAATGTCTGTTGTTTTTTTTGCATCAGTGCTGGTGTGGGTGTGTTTGTCTGTATAGTCATGTGTTACCTGTTTGCAGAAGAAATTCTATTTTATAACTGATATGTATCTTCAAATAAAGCAAACTGGAAGGACTGTGCAAATTTATTTGTAGTTCTCTTTAATCAGATTAGAGATTCTGAGAATGTAACTAACACATAACAAATCTAACACGTTTAGGATAAGGCCAACCAGATAATGTGATTTTTGCATACATATGGTTTCATTTGCCTTTTCATTTTATTTGTAAATTTAAGACGAACAAACTTAAATCCAAATACATAATTTTATTGTATAATCATCTCATTCAGTTTTTTAACAAGACACTGTGTTAACAGGTATAAAGCAGACAGTCTACTATACTAAAACTCTAATGAGAATTAGTTGACATGTAGGTGCAATGTTCCTAGTCTAAAGGAGACCAGAAAAATAACGTTGCCAAACTTAATAAAAACCATACAGATTTTTTTAAAAACAAGACAAAAAAAAAAACTAATAAAAATGACAAAACACACAACCTACAAAAAATTAAACTAAAATTAAAATGAAAACAAAAAATATTATATATTTTTTAAAAATATTAACAAAAATATATCAATGATGCTAATTTATTTTTTGTATCTGTTAGGCTACTTATTGTATATTGTTTTTATTGAGTAATAGTTAGATTTAGTGGTATTGGTTGGATGAGTTTAAACATCAACATAATAATGTTTGTAACTTGCTCTTCAAATTGAAAATCTTACTCCAGCATGCCATTATGACAAAATTATACTACTAATTTCATGACGATAATTATACTCCAACTAATTTCATGCTGATAAAATTCCCATTCCTTGTTTAGTTGTGTATTAAAGACTTAAAAGAAATTTGAGGAACTTGATGTTTTCATTTACATCAACTAGATCAAATAAAAGTTAACAATTAAGTAAGGCTATAAATTATTAGGTAACACTTTATTTTACAATGCCATTCTTACATGTTACATGTAGTTACTATATTAATAACTATTATGCATAGTTAGATGCAACTAAACAAACCAAACCAAACCCTATAGTAGCATACATGTAGTTTAATATTACTCAGTACTTAAATGTATAATTACAGTGTAACAAAGACACCTTCAAATAAAGTGTACCAATTATTACTATTTAGTAATTTTTTAAAGACAGTAGCCATACAATAATAATTCACATGCAAACTCCTTGCTGTTAAAAAACATGAAAACAAAGTTTACATTCCCTTTTATATTAACAAAGAATGAGGAAAAAATTCAGTAATGTGCTTAACATTCATACATCATATGTTCTCTCTATGTCATAAATACAGATTTAAATATTTATGTAAAGCATGAAAAATACATTGTAGCGATTGGAGCAAAAACAACCTAAGACCAATGGAAAAGTCAGTTCTGATACTGAACTCAAGCTAGACAAATTTCCATGAAGAGATCGGTGAACAATACTGCACATTTACAATGGATTAAACTACAGAGAAAGCCAGATAAATCATTTTATTGTATATCAGATTATACAGTTAAGCTTTTGTTTTATTTGTAAGGCTTTTCACCCAATATGAGACTTATTCCATAGATGTGCGATTGCTTCCAGTTGTGTTAGGCAAGTTCGCATGGTTTGCTGTGGTCTGAAACAAGTACTAGGGTGAAAGAGCAGGTTGTTTTGTCAACAACCATCTCGCATTCATCAGGGTGTTCTATTACTGTTGGGATCCTACACACACACACACACACACACACACACACACACACACACACACACACACACACACACACACACACACACACACACACACACACACACAATACCATGTATATAAGCTTTGTATTATTACTGAAAACAGAAGGGTTATGAAAGGACTTAATATCATGGCCAACTACTGTAAAACTTACTTGTTACAGCATCGAATGCCAATCTGTGTACAGAGACAGTTGTAACAGTCATTCTGCCACTCAGAGTTGAAGTCATGAGCTACTCCCTCTGAGTCGACACAACCTAAATAAACAAGCACGCATAACACCATAAAGCTGTATGCAAATGTTGTTATTTATGATAATTGACAACCATTATTTAAAACAGGACACATAAGATGGAGAGATAACAAACATTAACATCTATAACAGCTGTGGCTTATAGCTTATAAAATGGCACTATGCTCCTTTGGTATAAATTAATTAAAAAGACTTTTATATTTTTATACATTAAAACGAATCAAGTCAACTATTGTTTAAATGTTAAACATACAAAGTAATTATATATTTAATATAACTTATAGTAGAAACATAAAAGAAAAGGCTTTGAACCAGGGGCATGGGAAGTGTTTTCACAGGATTGTAAATGTAGGCCTAACGCAATTTATTGTTCATTTACATTTATTTATTTTAAGCATTTAGTAATTTATTTGTAATAAACATTTTAAGTGGGCTATTTAAAAGTGGTAGGACTATAATTTATATGTTAAAGTATGTTTTTTAAAACATATGCGCAGAGTGTGATGTCATATTGTGCGTGCGTAGAAAGAAGTCGTTTGCAGCCGTTAAAAAAACAAAAACAAACACCCGCAGCCGATTTACTTCTCCTGAGCGCAAGTCCACCGTCAGTTTTGTATAGCCTTCAGTAGGCCTAGGCCAAGGAGTAGGCAGCTTTTTGTGTTAATTTCTATATCCTTTCGCTGTGCAGGATATTTTATTGTATATGACATTCTTAACAGCCCAATAACCCTTTTATTTAAAGGCTTAATTTATCCGTTGTATTACGATTGAAAGCAGTAGGCCTACCCTATCAATAATGTCAAAAATGTGATGTGCAGTCAAGTTCGGGTGTGCTGTTTAAACGAGTGTTCTCACCGATACGCTTGTTGTGATTCGCGGAGTTTGGACGAGTTTTATAGACTTGATATTGTTTCTTATTCAAAAGTGGTGGTCTTAATTCACCTCCAACTTAAAACATCTTCCCGCGCCCCGCTTTGAACACTTTTAGTCACCTTGCAGATGGTTTATTATGTCTTCGGGGGATAACAAATCAACTTGAGGTTTCTGAATGTAGCACTCGGCACTACAGGAGACCACCATGAAGAGGAGACCGCACACTCTCAACAAACACACCTGAGAAGACGATGAGAAGTTACTGGACAGTTAAACATGTCAAGACATGCAGATACCAATAAAAAAGAGAGAGATGAAAAGAGAATGTTAAATTGAATGTTCCACCAATTAAATACCAATGTTAATTATTAATTACAGACACTTCCCGAATGTAAAATAAGACAGAGATACTAAAAGTAGCCTAGTATTTGGTTGTAGTAAAAAAAAGGCTGTGTATCCTACTGTACCATGTTGTAAATATCCAGCCAAAGCATGTGCTGATGAGGGATCAGTTAGTGTCCGAATAGAAAACCTCACACCTTTTTATATTGTAGCCTACCATTGCTGTGATAAATCAAAAATGACAAGTTTGTCCTCCATTAATAAATAGGAACTGGTTTTCCCTCATGATGGGAAGGTAAGGTAATTTCTCTAGAGAAATGAATTAATACTTTGAGCCTATGTTTGACCATGCCAGTTCATTTTGTATGTGTTGGCATTAATCACAACTGCATAAAAAAAATAAAGGGCCTTTTGTTCCCTCTACTGAATCAATAGGGTTCCGCCAATACATATAAACATATTTAGTTCTTTTTTAAACAAAGTTACATTTTGATTGTACAAATTTCAGATCATTCTGAACTGAGTTAAACAAAGCAACATTGTTATTATCTTTAAGTAATTTACATATTAAGTATTAAAATATAAGCAAGTAATAAACTAATAAAAAACCTTTTTATATAAATCCTATTTAAAATGTACATGAATAACTGTAAATTAACATTTGTAATATCATATCATTCATATTCATTAATATCCGATTCATGTGATTTTTCTTGGTTTATTTACCATCAACATCTACAATGATGCCAATGTTGTCTGGTTGCTCACAGGTTCATCGTTTTCTCTATATAGCCTCTAACACTTCCTTGTGATCGAAATCTTGATGGTGACACTACTTGTTAAACAAAATAGTATATTTCATGCATGGCATGGCACCAAAATAAAAAATGTTGAAATTAAATTGCATTCTCTTCTAGTTCAGTTTAATTTGTAGTATAGATTAAATTTACTTGGTGGTGTGAGTCTGTCTGATTGAAAAAAATATATAATCTAGATCCCACATGTTGGACAGTTAAATCATATAATCTCTAGTTAAACAGTGCTGTATATTCTAAGCTACTTTATATATCACACCTAACTGTATAAATAAAAACTATCATAATAAGCTAATATACAACACACTGGACATTTGTCATGCTGCTAGTTTGGTGTATTAAAAACGCATATATAAAAGTGTTTAGTGAGTCTGTAAACTTTTATTATTCCAGTAAGTATCGTCTGGGTACCCCAAATGATAAGACAGAAGTCAAGTTACATTTAAATAAAACAACAAAAAAGAAACAGTACTATAATTGTTTGTTACATTCAAAAACACTGTATGCACAAACATACAAATACAAATCATACTGGTAAATGAAAAGAAAATACCCCCCCCCCCCCCTTTTTTTTACAATGTACCTCCCTTTAAGTCCATATAAAAGTGCTGAATGTGTCTTTGATGCTGATATTGGCAAAACATTTCATAATAGCAATTTATTCCTAGAATCACATGTAAATTTAAAACTATCTATACAAAGGTCACATATTAAGAACAGTGTCAAAAAACATAAAAATTATATCTCTGTGGCTGTATTATGCCATTATGGCCCATTGTGACGTAGCATAGACGTAGCATAGGCAGCACGAGGCCTCTTTTTTTAATAAAGACCGAATGTATATTAGCACTTTTCCTCGGTTAAACATACTGTTAGTGTTCAGGTGTTGAAATACTATGTGTCCAACGGTTAGAGAAACATAAATCTGCAATTGTAGGAACTCAAACCTGCTTCACCAGATAATGGAAAATATGATTCTGCATAATGAGGTATCAAAGAAAAAAAGCATTTCGAGATGTGCTTTTTAATTTGGTATACAGGCAGAAATTATAAGAAGTTAAAGTCACCAAAACGATGTTCTGATTTAGAGAGAATAAAGCATTACAAATAGCGGTTTCAAGAAAGTAAACAAAACAAAAAAAAATAAAAAAAATTAATAATTCCCCCAAAACTCCAAATTTGAAGACTGTGGAGCCAAAGTCTGAGCTAGACATAAACACAGATGGCCTATCCTAGAAGTATCCTCATGAAGGAGGGTTTGGAGAAAGGCCAGCTATACTCGTTTGGAACCGGTCCAGTCACGTTGCACTCAAAGAAAGAAAAGAGAGGGAACCAGATACGTGCTCGGCGGCTGTGCTGGTAGGCCTGCGTGTTTGCTAGCGTGTGGTAGTACAGGAACAGTCTGGTGGTGATGTAGAACGCGATGAAGACGTCGATGGAGTAATGTTCATGAGCCGCTAAGATGAAGAAGATTCCAAACAAGTTTAGGACCCAAGACATGGTGTGGATGATGTTCCAGTTACGTGGCGTGTCTAAAAAAAACACAAAAAAAACACAAAAGACGTTGACCACACCACTGAATCACAGCTGATAAAGTTGATATGCATGATACAAATAAGTGCTATCTATTTAAAATGAGTAAATTTCTCTACACTGTTTGTGTACACTCACATTCGGTGACAAAAAAGTTGAGCATGGTGAGAACAACAGTGTGTCCGCTGAACATGTAATCGCCACATGTATGAACCCCAGTTAAAGACATGCCGAGCCCGCTCCAGATGTCCAGTGCACGCTGCACTTTTGTCCATGCATCACCATACATCTGCAAAACAAACATATGCAGGCAAAAACCAGTCAGTATCTGGTGTGACCACCATTCTCCTCACGCAGTGCAACACATCTCCTTTGCACAGAGTTGATCAGGTTGTTGACTGTGGCCTGTGGAATGTTGGTCCACTCCTCTTCAATGGCTGTGCGAAGTTGCTGGTAGTGATGGGCAAATTAAGTTTTGGTGAAGCACTGAACCACGTAGAAGAATTGTTTTGAAAATGGGTTCATTACTCGAAGCTTCAGTAACAGCGACCTCGCCTGGTGAAGTGGTACTGATAGTGGACAGGAGGCTTTAAAACGAGTGAAATAAATCTGATGCACGCACTTATTACTATCATAATTACTATAATAATTAAATAATTAATATTACTTATTACTATAATAATAAGCTAATATACAACACACTGGACATTTGTCATGCTGCTAGTTTGGTGTATTAAAAACACATATATAAAAGTGTTTAGTGAGTCAGTAAACTTTTATTATTCCAGTAAGTATCGTCTGGGTACCCCAAATGATAAGACAGAAGTCAAGTTACATTTAAATAAAACAACAAAAAAGAAACAGTACTATAATTTAGTACAGGGGCGGGGCAGGGACGTGATCGGCTCAGAAAGCATTTTCAATTTGCACATTGAATTTTGGTACATTCATTGCGGGACATTTAATGAAAATGCAATCTCAAGTGTCTAAACTGTGAGTGTAAAGGCAATTAAGAAAAATAACATTTAAATGATCATTTTGCTACAGTTTTTGCTTGAACATTTTAAACAGATCTAATAATTTTTTTTATACATTTTCATTTTAATTTTGCATTAAAATATTTATTCAATTTACATATTAAAACTAGTGTATGAAATGTGGCAAATGTAAATTATATAATTTAATTATCATTTTTATTTTGCACCAAACGTTGCACAAATGTAATGGAAAATGTACATTTAAATACAGAAATGCATTGCCATTTTACATATTGCATTGTCATTTTACATATTGCATTATCATTTTGCATATTACATTTCAAATTGAATATTGCTACCCATATGCTTCCATACAAAAACAGATATGAGCTGAGCAGAGCTGAATTTGAAATACTAGTACAGATCGCTTGACGGAGAGCGAAACTCTCAAGCACAAACTCATACCTGACACACACACACACACACACACACACACACACACACACACACACACACACACACACACACACACACACACACACACACACACACACACACACACACACACACACACACACACACACACACACACACACACACACGAGTAAAATCTAAGAATTTATTAGCCAATAGCTAATGATAGACACTATTTAGTTGCCCAGAGTGAAATTGACTCGCATTGTAGAGGGTTGTTATTGTATTAACTAATATGATCTAACAGTGAAAAATAGTTTCATTTACGACATTTAGCATTTAAAATTATTAAAGGGCCCCTATTATGGATTTTTGGAAAATTACCTTTCATGTAGTGTGTAATTCTAAGTGAATGAAAACATCCTGCAAAGTTTTAAATCTGAAAGTGCACCGTATATAAAGTTGTTGTATTTCAAAAGTAAGAGTCGACTCTGAGTCAATGAAATGAATCGTTTTTCAAACAAGTCATAAGCCGTTTCGTTGTGACGTCAAGAGGAAACATTAGCATACTGCCCGCCCACTTATTGCGCGCAGACACCAGGGAAACCCCCTCAATCCCCCTCATACTGGATAGCATCATGTCGAGAATATGCTATGCTCTACAATGTGAAGGTAAAGCCAGTTTTTTTCACTGCCCAAGGACGAGCATGTGAAGAATAAGTGGTTAAAATTCATCTTTACCACGATACCACAGAAGTATGATCCTAAACTTTTGCTGTGTTCCTTTTATTTTACTGACGACTGCTTCTCAAATCTCGTAGTTTAATGCAGGATTCGCAAACCGCTCGTTCAAAATACTTAGTTTTGAATTTTATATTGTGTAGGTCTCCTTTTAACTGGTTAACTCACATTATTACTGTCTTACTGAAATACTTCTGCTAATCCGTTGTGGGGCACTATTACCTAGAACTGAAAAATTAAGCATGAAGTAAGATTTGTTTTACCAATGTTTATGTTACATCAGTCATTCACGCTAGAGCTCAGCTAATGTATACATTGCATACATACACTGTTATTGATACAGTTTCCACGTGTTCACCGCAATATATTAGAAAAATACTCGGTAAATAAATTATTACAAGTAAAATAATCGGTTTGTTGATGGACATGTACTTGTTAATGCTGATGCTGAGGAATTACAGTTGCAACATGTCATAATTTACCTCAAACTAAGAAGTCTATCACTGAGAAACGTCCTGCTCGAGTCGTCCTTGCGATGGAGGTTCAAGTTGAATAACTAGTTCTTCCAATGTTTTATCATCGTGCTCGCATTGATAGGGTAAAATCGATGTCATTGTTCATTACTGTGTTAAGTTTATGGTGTAGGAAGCCTCAGGACACGCAGAGCTGACGTTGTTATGGCAATGGCCGTTTTTGTTTTTGACGCGCTTTTGAAATTTTTAAATAGCATAATAGGGGCACTTTAACATACATTAATAGAGTTTTTCATATTGGTTTACAAATGTTAATAAAATGTATTTAAAATTTTTAAACGTATTAGAAATTAAATGTTGTAATTAACATTAAGATTAATAAATGCTATGCAAGAATTAGTTCATGTTACCTAATGTATTTAACTAATGTTACAAATCAAACTTTATTGTAAAGTCTTATCATTTTATATTTATATGGTCTATCCTTAAGTTTTATGTGCAAAACCTATAAACACTTTCCAAGGAGCTTTAGAGTAACAGAGTGATCTACACATTCGATTACAAAACATGTCTGTTCCTCTTCAGTCGGTCAGTCGACGGCACGTCGAGGCTGACCAATAGGAATCTCGTTAGAGGCCAATCTACTTCGAGTGAAACTAAACGAGCCAATGCACATTGGCGTGCAATCATTTGCATCAGCTGTTCAGCCACGCAGCGTGGGTATATAATGAGGACCAGGTGCGATTGCACTTCAGCCGTTTGATGAGGAGCAGAGCGTTTTGATCCTGTTCTCTTCAGTGAAGCTGTTTATATTAAACGAGCAAGCTCTCCTGGAGGATTTCTCACGTCTGGTGCGGGTGATACAGTGTGGCAGTGGGGTTGACATATTTCTGTCTTTTTGTGTTTGTGTTGTTTGTAAACTGAGCAAAACAAAAAGGCTATTTTTACTGCTGGTACGGTGTGCCAAGAGCGCTGAAAGGCCATTCTTCGCCGCGAGAGAGAGACAGCGTACGACAGGCTGCACACTTCCCTGTCTGTGTTCGCTGCGTGCTTCAGGATCAAGGAGAGCAGTCCATTGAAAGAGCTCTACGCATGGGTAGAGCACGTCTTTTTTAAGATATCACTTTACCTGTGTGTTTCTGGATGCGGTCGTTACCTGGGATGCGGTCGTTACCTGGGATCGCAGGATGGTCATGAAAGCTGCGTCGTGTGTCTGGGCATTGAACATGCTGATGCTGCGTTTGTGGATGAGTCATGTACACATTGTGGGACGATGACCATCTCGGAGCTACGGTCGAGACTCTCGTTCCTGTAAAGGGGAGGAGTCCCTGCACCTCTGCCGCGATTAGGGTTGGGTATTGGTTGGGTTTTATCCGATACCAGTTCCTACTCGGTATTTTTTAAACGGTTCCGGTGCTTAAACGGTTCTTGAACCGGTACTTAAGAAAACGAAACCCCACACACTTTGTCAAAAAATAATACCATTTTATTTACAGGGCCAAACTGGACACAACATTAACTTAAATCTTTAAACAATATAAATACAAGTAACATATGATAATAATAAATAAACCAATATAAAATAAAAATTCACATTTACATAATATCAAATAAAACAATATTGTATCAAACAATGTAATAATACTGGAGATGAATAGAGATTACTACCAGGGTAATCTAATCTCGACATGGCTCCGGGTTCCCATGTTTTGTCTGCTTAAACCAGTCATTAAAGTTATCTGGTCGTTGTACTAGTTGAGTTTGGTATTTCGTTCCCACTGCGTCTAAGCTACGCAGCGTTGAGTGAACCTATGAAAGAGAAGGTCTCTCTTACTGGTGTAATCTATGTTCTCTGAATAGGGAACGAGATGCTGGGTTCGCTGCCAAGATCCTCGCGCTGCCGACAAGCTTCCTTTTTCTGCAGAGAAATCTGAGAAGCAGATGATGGCGCACGCCAATATAATATGACGACGTAAGAGCGTCGAGGCGGCGCCCGCGCCATCAGCCAACGAATTGGTGTAATTCTGTATGGGCTTCAGACAATCGGCACAGAGAGGGCGTTCTGACGCGTAATTTTACACTGATGGCCGCAAATTAGTTGAAAAATGTCCCGGAATCAAGAGCGAGCGAGCGAGCAAGAGCGCGCATGTGAGACAGAAGAGACTGTGCTCCAAACCGTATAGCGCGCGCACGGCAGAGAGGGAGAGAGCAATAGACCTTGCGTGTGTGTGCGTGTGTGCCTCATGAAGCGTATGTAAAACAGAGAGTCAGGCACATATTCAGTTTCGTTACTACCGTTTATGTCGGAACCGGTTGCCTATTGGCGCCGCGTTTCGGTACCCAACCCTAGCTGCGATCTAATCCTCCACAGAGGGTTACTTCAGGCTGTGGTGCAGGTGACCTGAGGATTACGGTGAGTGCGCTTCCTTCGGGGAACCAACCCCCTAGGAACCCTCATCCCTCCCGGGGTCAGCAGTTGTGGCCCTTTGGTAGTGATTCCTATTCGTCGGTCTCGACGTGGCGTCGACTGACTGAATGAAGAGGAACATCTAGGTTACATATGGTAACCCTCATTCCCTGAAGGAGGGAACGGAGATGCCATGTCCCGTCGCCACATCTGTTGCGGCCCACTGAGGCAGCCAGCTTATCGGCTCGGCTCCTCAGCAAAAAACTGAAGCGCAATTGCACCTGCTGCTCATTATATACCCACGATGCGTGGCTGAACAGCTGATGCAAATGATTGCACGCCAATGTGCATTGGCTCGGTTAGTTTCACTCGAAGTAGATTGGCCTCTCTAGTGAGATTCCTATTCGTCGGTCTCAACGTGGCGTTTTAATATATAACATATAATATGACATATTTCAACTCTAATTCCGTCCAAAGAGAGAAACAAGATTAACATTGTGTGGCATTTGTCTTGTTTTCAAGAAATTTAGCAGGGACTACCTACAGTAAAGTGTCTTACTCCATTGACCATCCCAAATGCACCTTCAAAAATAAATCCTATATATGCATGTTTCTCACCTTGCCTGAACACTGTAGGTGATGACCAGGTACAGACAGTGACGTAACAAACATGGTGACACAGCGGAGCAAAAATACAGTGCCCGTCAAATTACACAGTCTGCGAAACAGAATGGACCTATCACACAAACACACAATGACAGAAGTTACAGTAAGATGGGAACTGAAAAAGATCAGAGGTTCACAATAAGCAAAATAACAATAATATAAAATTCACTGTTTTACCACAATGAAAAAACAAAACCAACTCTTAAAGGACAATTACGGCCAAAAATGAACCTAAGGCTAAATAACACATGGGTACCGAGTCGACCGTTCTCTGGGTTGCGTTTTCATGATAATCGAATGTACCCAGTTTTAACGTTAGTTTTAGTTTAACCACAGATTAGCTTATAAGGCTAGTGTATGGGGCATCGAATAAGTAAAAATAGAAATCGCTAGTTAATACCACTAACAAGGCTCAAAATAGCCCCACACTAACACGGTAGCATAATTAGGGTCTCTATCTGCAAAACGAAGCATTAAGAACTTTGTAAATGTACAGACAGTTTAATAAGAAGATACTTTATAAAGGCAGTACACTTCGCGTTTACATTCGATTATCATGAAAACGCATTCCAGAGAACAGTCGACTCGGTAACCATGTGTTATTTAGCCCTAGGTTAAATAAGTATATAAATAAATGTCCTTTAAATGTTACTGTAAACGCATCAACCAAACACTACATAGTCTACATAGTCAAATTACATCTAGAAAAAGCCTCTCAGTCTAATGACTACCTCTATCAAACATGAAAATAACATGTACATGAGATTGTCATAGTAATGAAGTATTTTCATACTGTAAGTACCAGCAAATTTCTGAAAAGAACAGTGTTGTCTCTGAGAAGATTATAATTACACAATATGCAACAGTTGTGAGACCACAGTAAACTTTATAAAGTCTCTAAGTGCTGGTTTGTATTTTCTGTGTGCTTACCTGTGTTTGTGCATCAACAAGACCAGCACTAATATGGAGCCCAGCACCACTGCACATGCTTCAGCCATGGAGAAGGCCCAGGGAATTCTGGGAACACTGACACATAAATAAAGAGTCATAATTCTTGATGTTAACACTCAAAACGAAAAACAAGATACTGAGCATAAACACAGATTAAAATGAAAATTCAGATTTTTTTTTCTTGATCGGAGGAATCATCATTTTGACCCCTAGTGGTAAGCACATATATAAAATATAAAATAAAATAGACGTAAAATAAAATAAAAATCTAGTAGACATGATTCAACCGATTTCCATTTTTTTCCAACAAAATGAATATTTATTTATCAATTATTTTATACTGTTCATTACTAACTCAGTACTATACAGTTATATCATTGCATAGTAACAGTTATATTACATTTACTGTATTTACATATGTAAATAACATTACATATGTTTATTTTGATACATATTATTTTACTTAAACATTTTAAAGAATTTTTGATTCACTGCCATGAACTGACTAATAGATATTAATTTTTGCAGATTAGGTTTAAATAAATGCAATTAAAATATATCTGTCTTAACAATGGTGAAGCAATATAACACACTTATTCAAAAAATACATCCACCTCACACATCCAGATAACTCACCTGTCTAGAAATATGTCTGGAAGTGGCGGGTACGTCCTCATGTCAGGAACCCTCTCATGCACTAGCACCATGACAAATGATGTCACTCCGCACACCAGCATGGCATAAAGTGCGCTGAGGGTGGTCTTCCAGTACTCTGGGTCAAACCGACCACAATACTGCTTACGCTTCCCATTTGAGTAACTGTGTTCACCACCAACAGTAGTGACCGCCCCATTATAGTGTTGGTGGTCTCCTGACCCTCGTTCTGTGAAGCTATTAGAGATGGCACGGTCTTTTCCGCCAGTGTGTATGGGAGACAACGCAGTGACCTCTAACCCTGAATGCATGAGGACTGTGTGTTGTCTCTGTAGCCTCCGCACAGCCAGCATCAATCTCTTGATATCACCCAGCACGTTAAGCTCCAGCGGAGGAGACCGCAGGTCAGTCTCAGTAAGACACAGCAGGCTGGCACCATCCAAACGGTGCTTAGAGCACAAGAGATCCACATATTCACGAAACCCCTGTTCTCTAAGCCAGCCAGCTACCTGCTTACTGCTCCAACTCTCCACACATACGTACCTGGAGCCCGGCATACCTGCAGAGACAGACATGATGTTCTTAGTTTTGCATGGAAGTTGAAGGTAGGGTGGGCAATTTTCGGAGAGGCTAACAATAGCGAGCTAGCTTTGAAATCATAAGATCCCTCCCTTCCTTCAGAGTGCCTCCAAAGCCACGCCTCCTTCAAAACACATGAACGCGAACAGTAGGGAGCAAACAAAAGCATCACGAAAGATGGCGTTGAACTACCTCATGTCTCAAAACACATAACATTAGAATAATAATGAACATAATCAACTTAAAGTGCACTGACCTGTACCACCTGACTGCTGCAGGTTAATTTCCGCCAGAAATGCATAAATTCGAGTCAAGAACCGCTCTTAATATAACGTCACAGGTTTTCTTCCAAATCTCTTCCAAATTACAGTAGTTATGGCGTGAACGCAGCATAAGCTCGATGTTTTGGTTCAGGAGGAACTGTAAAAGGTGGCTGCTGTCTCGGTTGCAGTGCTCTGTGACTGTATCTGTCTAACTCTGCATAGCATGAAACGGGCTGACGTGTAATATCTATCCAAACTGCGTGCAGGCTGGTAGGACATCGTATCGGACCGAATGCAATAGACGGACATTTTATGCCTTCCACAGATGATGTATATACATATAAATAAATTTAGACCACTTAACTTAGTGATTGCTATCAGGATGTGAAGAGACTTTCAACCAGTATAACATTTTTTTTTTTCCCGGAACAAATAGCCTACCCTGCCTTTAACTTAGTTCCTTTTTATTTTGAAATGTCTTATGTTACCTGCTTTCTTTTCCATTCTGTTGCAATCCATCTATCTGTTTGTGATGTAAACTCCAAGAACAAACCTAACTATACAGAAGTTCCTTAAAGGGATTGATCACTGAAAAATTAAACTTCTGTCATTACTTACTCACCCTCATCAGAAGAAAGTCAGTCATACAGGTTTTAAACAACATGAGGGAGAGTAAATGATGACAGGTGTTTTGGGTGGACTAAGCAGACAGTCACTTTTTACATCCCTGGTCTCATTGAGTCACTCTACATCTCAACATCTTTAACTTCTCTCTCTGAATCCAAAGGTCTGCGTACAATCAGTACTACTTGTATCTGAGTACATTCATGCAATCTTCAGTGCAAAATTCTGCTGATTCTGGAGCTTGAGTGCTAAAGTGCAGAGTTTCTAACAAACACACAAGGGATACATTCTTATCAGGGACTGTGTGTAACTTATGTAATCAGTTCAATGAATGTCTGAAATTGGATCAGTGTGCTAGGCTGAATTAAATCTAAATGATCAAACCTTATGACCGGAGCTCGCTGACTTAAATAACATTGTGAACTAGTCACTTCACTTGTATGATCTCAATAAATACTCATTTAGACAATTACAGGGAACTTAAGATCTTGAGCTTACGGAGATTAGGTCTTAATTTGAGATCAAATGTTTACACCTGTCATCAGGCCAAAGGACTTGCAATCTGTACACAGATAGACAGGATCTGATAATACCAATGTTTCTTAACCATGCTGAATTACATTACACACACACATCCTTATTAGTGCTCTATGTTAGACCTACTGGCTCAACAGGATGAGCTAAAAGAAACAAACATTTCTAGCCATCCTATAGATAATTGAAATTTTTGGGTGAACTATCCCTTTAGAATGTTCAGTATGTAATGCGTTTGACAGGTATGAGCTGTTTGTTCATGTTTACTGTCTACTATCTACATTACTGATCTGTTGAACCTTAATGACAGACTGTCAAATATGTGACAGTCCTGGAACTAGAATTACCAAAATAAAAAACATCACAACATTCAGTGGAGCGACATAAATAAGTAATACTCAACTAAAACAGCCCCAGTCCATTTTAAACCAACAACAAAATGATTACAATCATTGGGTGTGTGAACAAACACACACACACACACACACACACACACACACACACACACACACACGAATACCGCCACTCGGTACCAAGAGCAATTATTGATTCAGGGAAGCTTCATCCTCTTGCACAACACTGCATGAACAAACAACTTCTTGTTACCAGATCCAGAGGCATTTGGATGAGTTTTATCTGATAAACGTCCACATCAGCAGTTTATATAAATAAAATAAAATAAAATATTATTCTTAGTGGATTAGAACCTACAAAATTCTGGAACTGACAGCAGAAGAATGAAGTTAATAAATTAAATGTCAAGAGTTAATTTCCAGCACCTAACTACAAACTTAAAAAAATGTTAAATGATTTCTGGATAACCTATTTCATATTCATGACATAGGCCCTTCCAGATTAATTTTGCAGAACAATATAAATTAGGCCAACAAAACTGAAAAAGTACAAACAAATTATTAAACATTTTTTTTTGCAATATGTTTGTACTTTTTCAGTTTTGTTATCCAGAAATCATTTCACATATATTTTTTAAGTCATTTCATTGGGTTAGATTAGATAGTGAAGGAAAGGCAGCCAACAAGTGGGCACTAACTACGGACGCTAGAGGCGCCAAAAGACAAACAGGATTTCGCCTCAGAGAACACGAACCTATGAGTGGCGTAATTTAAGTTACTTTAATATCTTCAAAATTGAAAAGGTAATTAAACTTGATTAAGTCGCGTTTGGAGCGAGGCCACTGGCCACGCACTGATTCCAGTTTCCGAGCTGTGGCTCCGGTGTCCGTCCCGGGGGCGCGTGAGTCTATCTTGACTTTGAAAGTAATCACAGATCCGACTATGAAACTAAACCCTTGCTGTCCCAGAGGCACGACCAAGGACCATAACCTTTAAAAATAAATCACATCAAATTGTTCTAAAATGGACACTTTACCAAACAATAATATGAACACAAAAGGAGATATCAGACAAAATGACAGCCTTAGTCACCATTCAATTGTATGGAAAAAGCTACGAAACTAAATGGTGACTGCGACTGTCGGTTTATCTTAACATCTCTTTTGCGTTTCACGGGAGAAAGAAAATCATACAAATTTCAAATAACATGAAGGTGAGTAAATTATATCCATTGTCACGGTGGAAGAGTGTGATGTATGGTTGGGAATTGCTTGTCATATGAGCTATCCGTCTGTCTTACCCTGTTTATCCTTGTGGTTATTTAAATTATCCAGTAGTTAAAAAATCCTCACCTTGCAATACCGAGCCACATCAGCCTTCTGTTTCTGAGTCACCATGCTGCCAGTGACGCCCAAAAGCATGTAAACAGGAATCGTCGTCACACATACACGCCCCTTGGGTGTTGCTACGGAACTACAAATATGGAATGTTTCTGGGATTATGTGCTGTAGTAGCCTACATCGATACCGACAACTCTCTCATTACTATGGACCTTCTTATCAATAATGATCTTGTTTTACACGCTGTACCTGAATGTAATGTACTGGAAATACGCTAAGTAGCCTACTGATATTTAGATTTAAGGAAATGCTTAAGCTGAACGTTTTTTGTTGCGTTTTCTGGAAGTTTGAAGGCAACTATGATGGATATATTGAGTGCTTAGTCATAAATATAGGTGCCCATACTTAAAAAATTTAAAAAAAAATAACCAACGATCAAGGGTGGTATCTCACAACAACCAACAATAAAACCAAACAAACAAATGCATATTTATTATTTAATATTAGACTAATATACTAATATTGGTTATTAAGTTTAAACATTATTGTAATTTTTCATGGCAGGTTACAGAAGTACCAGTTAGGCGGTCCATATACTGTACATTATAATGTTGAATTCATATGGAACACTGCATATTTCCAAACAGCCAGATGCAACTCAGCAGCTTAATTCTCATCATTTAGTTCTGTTGGCTTTAGTCATGCAGGGTGTGAAGCGCTGTGCTGTGGTCACCACAACAACAGTTACTCATTGGTCAGGAATCCTCTGGAACAGCAAGTGTGTGATTTGATTTAGTGGTGAGACTTCACATTGTGACCTCAATTTTGGGAAAGTGAATATTATTAAATTACACATTTGAACCACTTTTGTTAATGACAGCTCAGTTTACTGTGCACAGCCTTTGTCAATAAAGCATACACAATTTTCTGGAAATATTAAAATTTCTTTGTTGTTCAGTGCTACAAGATCTAGAAAATGTTAAAATGCCAATTGTCACTATGATATCAATGATGATCATTTCCTAAACTATTACTAATAGTAAAAACACAGTTTTCTTATTGTTCTGGTAATGGCTAATCTGATTATATTTTACCTTCCATGGCATGTAATAAACAGATTTAGAAGTAACAGAAACATATAAATTATTCTACACTCATAAAAATAAAAGTTTTCAAAAGGTTTGTTTTTCTCTCGCAGTGATGCCTTAAAAACCTTTTCAATGGAAGGTTCCATTGATGTTTTTCATGGAACCGTATAGAATATTTTTTATTTTTAAGAGTAAAGCAATCCACATATTGTTTTACCTTATGTCTTTTTATTAATGAGTTTGAACCTGAGTTGAGAATATACAGAGTTGGTCTTTGTACACTAGGTTGTGCTGTTGTACTTAGATTTTGCAGTTGACTTAGTAAGGCTATATATTCAGTGGTATATTTTGTAAAATTAAAGGTGCATGGTCTGAAACACTTCTCTGCATGTTGGTTGGAGGGCAGTTTAAGAATAACCCACATTCAACATTAGCAGCTTTCTTGTGTGTTTGCATTAGTTAGATTGTATCTGATAACGATTTCTATCTGTTTTAGCTTATTTTAATTGTCCTGAGCCTTACTGGTTATTGTTACACACCTACCATTATTCTGAAAGTCTGACCAACCTTTTCAGGATGACCTAGCAGTAGTTGTCCTGCATGTCTAATGAAAAGTGTTTTCTCAGGATAAGCTGCTTCACCATTACATTATGGGAAGCACATATTTTCAACAGCTGGAATCAATTTGCACAGAAATATCCTTGTTAAAATCCCCTGGACTGCTGATGTCAAAGGGATGCAGGTTACATCTGCAAGATAATAAACACAATTACAGTGAAATAGCATTATTGATGCAATTATTATCTCAAATTAAGGCCTGTGTATAATTGTGCATGCCTTTAAATCCCAATATTATTGTGCATCAGAAAGAGAGCTAATCTGTTGGCTATTCCACAGTTACATTTAACATTATGAACACAGAGTACGACATATAATGTGTGTTTGGATGTGATATGTAGGCCAGTGCAAATAACTGCTCGGGGTGATTGGAAAGAATGAGAACAAATATGAGCTCTGTTGTTTTTAGTGTGTGTTATATAAATGGTCTCTGTTTGGTACTGATCATTGCAAGTTTCAAGTTATCTAGAATTGGTTTATATGTTAATTTAGGGGCTGCCAATCAATTAAAAGTATAATCAAATTAATCACAACATTTGCTGAGAAAAGGCTCAAAATGAAGATAATTAAAAGACATTGTGATAATTGAAAAGTTACTTTGGATTAGTTTAGATATATTGTTTGTTGTATATAACTGAACATAAGACATTCGCAGTACACATCAATTCACTTTGCTATGTTCAGTCATGCTTGTGCATTCAGTCTAAAATATTAGTCAGACTGACGTCATTGGTCATAGAATCACGTTTGTTTTTCAGCGCTTGGCGATATTGGCACTGCATTTTAAGATGGTGTGTAAAGTACTTCAGCTTTAAAAATGTTGAGACCCCTGCATTCTCTCCTAGAATGATTGTAGCAAGACATTTTCAACAATTTTGTCCCCAAAAGTATTAATCTGTTGGTCAGAAACACACATAAGCATAGTGTGCATACCCGTACTCATGCACAAATTACTAACTTTTTCCTGAGTTTGTGTGGAAGTCGCAACTTAATCACACATTGCATTTTTCATGTCAAACCCAGCAGAGTTCCAACATATTTATGTAATTGATTAAGTGAAATTTAGTGTGCAGTATTACATTTTCAGTATGATTAATAATGTAAGAAAGTGCATTGTGCTTGTTTCTTTCACGAGGTCAGCTGAACTACTGTAGAAATAAGCAACAAAGACATGTAGTCCATGTAAAATATGAAATTGGGGTCAGAAAGAGAGTTAGAGAAAGAGTAATGAAGACAAAAGAGATAGTCAGAGACAGAGAGAGATAGGGATTCTGTGATTTTTCAGGAAAAGCAGTTCAGAGGGAGGCCGTTGACGTGGCAAAGAGGAAGTGGTTTCAGTCCGATGGAGGAATGAGGAGTGAGGAGAGGGGGAGCCATAGGAGGGTAGGGAAGAGAAAAATTTAAGCGCAAAACAGAGAGAAAGCGAGACTCTAAAGAGGGGAATAAAATGTCCCTTTGTCGGTACACTGTGAAGACTAAAAGTTTATCAAACTCATCAGTGCAGCTTTGAGGAAAGGGTTGGAAAATTAGGGCTAAAATACAAATTGTAAGAAATTATTAGACCAAATAACAGCATCAGCAGAAATGCTCCAAATCTAAATCTGTTTATAAAAGTTTTAACTACATTTTAGTCATATAAGCAATATCACGAAAAAGGGTGCTGTTGTTTTGAATATCACCATGATTGTGATTTGAGCATAAAAAATAAAATTACATTTATGTGTGCACTAGTAATGCATTTACAGTAGAGGATAATTGCTCTGGAACAAACATTAAAAACACACTGTTTTAAAATATAGCCACAAAAACAATATCATACGAGTGAACTGCTTACTAACCTTGTGCAAAGTTACACTAGAATTCAAAAATTTGGGGTCGCTACTACGATATTTTAAATGTTTTTGAATGAGTGTCAGTATTTAATGCTCACCAAGGCTGTATTTATTTGTTCAAAAATACATTAAAAAACTGTAATGAAACAGTATTACAATTTAACATAGCTTTTTTTCTATTTTTCTTTATTTTATTTTATTTTATTTTATTTTTTGTTTTAAATTTAAAATGTAATTTATTCCTGGCTAAGCTGCATTTTCAGCAGCATTACTCCAGCCTTCAGTGTCACGATCCTTCAAAAACACGCTGATTTGCTGCTCAAGAAAAACTATTATTATTATTCTTATTCTATTATTAAAATTATTCTTATTATTGTCAATGTTGACGACTTTATTTTAACACTGCACTGTTTTTGTTGAAATCGAAATACATTTCTTTTAGCATTCGTTGATTAATAGAAAGTTCAAAGGAACAGCATTTATGTGAAATATATATATTTATGTATATATTTTTAATACATAAATATATATGAAATATATATATATTACACACACACACACACCCACACACACACACACACACACACACACACACACACACACACACACACACACACACACACACACACACACACACACACACACACACACACACACACACACACACACACACACACACACACACACATCTTTCACCTCCTGTCATGACCATATACTGTAAAGCTGGTAAACCTGTGGGTCATGGTTTGGCAGATTAGCAGTTTGGCAGTTAGTTAGCCAGTGCTGGTAGATACTGTAACTACACTATTATATTTTTTCTTTGACGGCTATTCAAAAGTGTATTGTAATGAAATACTTTCCCCCCCTCGCAATAGCATACATTTCAGAAATGTCATTAAAGATTTTTGTAGATAAAGCACTAATAAATTCTAATCATGTTAATGCTAATAAGAACCATTAACAGGCCTATATTTTTTTTTCTTCTAGAGAAGCATAGTGGTGAGTGCTCTTTTTATGTCAGAGAGCACTGGCAGTAGGAGGTATTTCAGAGAATCTGAACAAAGTTGGACAGAATGTGAGTATGTGCTGACTGTGTGAGTATGCTCTATTTTCATAGGCCATATGTTTCTGTTTAAACTGTTTTAAAGGGGTGGAGCATCATTTGATTGGCATCTGTTTCCCCTTTCTCTATTGCCCCGCCCCTTGAGCCTTTAGCTCTTGGTTTATTTTCCTCATCTCATCTTTCACTTCTTTCGTCAGCTACCCCTTTTCCCTTTCTCTCTCTTTCTTTTCCCCCTTTGCTCCATTTCTTTATTCAGTCGGGCCTGTGTCCTGCTTCAGAAGGGATCTGAACCTCTTAGAGGAGATGCCAGAGCCCATATGAGTCTTGTCGTTGGTTGGACCCCTGGGCCCAGGGCTGGTAGGATGTGCTTCAGGTTGAACTGTGCTTGCTCAAAAGCTTTTACCTTGGAACTCTAAGGCTCGATGAGACTGGATGAATAGTAGGATTTGTTGTACCTGAGCCTTTTGAATGTTGAGACATTAACTCCACATATCTGAGCCTCTTTGGGCATGTGTTCTTGTTGATTCTTGGATGACCCTTGATCTGTTACCACGTGCTGATTGGCTGGGGCTGTGTTGGTGTTGGTGAATGGCGCGGCGCAGTTCAGGTGGACACGGGCGGGGAGGCAGCTGGCTCACGGCCTGTTTTTTTCCATCATCCACAGAGCGTGGAGAAGCCTTGGGTGCAGAGGAGTGTATGTGTGTGTATGCGGTGACGGCGGATTATCAGCGTCAAGAGAATACAGAAATCAGCCTGAAAGCAGGAGAGAGAGTGGAGGTGATTGAAAAGAGTGAGAGCGGTGAGTGACACACATTCATAACACATACATAACATATTCTCAAATGTACAGTTGGGTCCAAAAGTCTAACACCATGCTTGAAAATGTTTGTATTTTGCATTTCATAATGTAATGCAACATTTTTAATTACTTATAACTTATATTAATGAAATATTCTGAGTGAAAAGTTAAATTGAAAAAAGAATATGGATTTCAGAATGTCTTCGTATTTGATTATTCTCTCTTTTGCTTTAATGACAGCAGCACTCAAACTGTGTGAATTCCATAAGTTTGTCTAAAAACAGATAATCTTGTTCAGCAGCATGATTTGAGATTGATCTTTCATGGCAGTTGTGCTTATTTTTTAAATTATTTTATGACCTTTTTGTAAGCTAAATGAGAGAACAAGGATATATGACTACCACAAAATGACCAATTTAATTCAAAAGGCATGCAAAAAGCCTCAAAGGTGCTCATTCATCATGGATCACCTTCACAGAAAAACTAGTAAAATTAGTTCTGTCATGACAACTCTCTGAGAGATTGGCATGGCAATGGATGTGGTTTGTGCGGAATAGATCTGCTACGCTGCTGCTGCTGCTGCAGAGCAAGTACAGAGACTTACTACTGCCAAAACATTCACAGACATGCTGCTGTGGCATATAAGACATGCTGCTGCTACACATATAACATCCATGAAATAACCCCTGTAGCGGATCTATACAGGTGGAGCTGGGGTTTTTGAAAGCGCACTGTATACTGCTAACAGCATACAATGCCAAGCATTTGAATGTCAAGCCAATGTATCTATGTAGATAACAATGTGATCGCTGACAAATTGAGTTAAGGACCAATCAGCCTGCGCCATCTAGAGTTTCATGACAGAACTTTGTATTTTGCAACTACAACTATTTGGATGTGGGAAAATTTGTATCACAACATGAGTTATTGTCAAGATTTATAAGTAAACATTGCTTGGTTTACTAGAGTTTAAATGAATAATTGCTTGGTTTACTTGAGAAATGGAAAGTTTTCAGCCTACAATGTGTTTTTGAAACAAATAGCATGTCTGGAGAGAATTCAGAATGACCTTTTTACTGAAATACTGCATTGAAATGTGCAAATAAACGTACACATGCAAAGACAGAGAATTAAAAAACCAGTTGTGAGGAAATCAATGATATTGAGTCATTTTGGCGCAGTAGAAGAGTTGCGTGTGGGTGTGTGTGTCTTGAAAAATCCCACCACAGCCAGCGCGTTGTACTAGAGTGAAGGTCTTTAGACCATCTTAATGGATCCTCCAGAATATTTCCTCTGCAGAAAAAGTGTACGCTCATATGCGAATGTGCAGTTGTTTGTGTAGATGTCTTTGGTTGAGTGTGTGTCGCTGAACTCTTTATGTTTAAGTCATTATGAGCTTAAAACAACTATATTCTCTCTCTTCCACTGACTGTTTTTTTTGCCATGTCTGATTTCTCTTCCTCATTAGTGACTTCTAATATCTGTTAACATGTATCTCTATCTTACATTTGTTTTGAATATTCTGATTCTGTCCTTTAACACACACACACACACACACACACACACACGCACACGCACACGGACACACACACACACACACGCACGCACGCACGCACGCACGCACGCACGCACGCACGCACACACACACACACACACACACACACACACACACACACACACACACACACACACACAGAGAATGCAGAAAGTACTCTAGAAGTAATCTGGAGTGCTGAACTTATATGACATTTATGTTTATGTGTCTCACATTTTCGCATTTCCTCAGTATATGATGCTTGTAAAGGTCCTTAAAAGATATTTTTTACACAACATAATAAACTGTGGATCTGGCAACCTAGTTTTGTTTCACACTGTTAGCACTAACTCAAGGCAGGTGTGTGCAACTATAGTGACGTTCGTGTGATAAGCATGAACATTTTTGTGGTTTTATTTTTTGGGGGTATTTTCTAAACATTTGTGAAGTATATACAAGGGTTAAAAATATGCATTGTAAAATATCATGTAAAATGTAAAGTAACTTTTTTGTTTTCGTCAAAGAAATCTGAAAAAAATTAGCACAGTTAAGCTGTAATGATGCTGGAAATTCAGCTTTGCCATCAAAGGTATAAATCACATTTGAAAATTCATTAATATTAAAACTGTTTTAAATTGTATTAATATTTCCCAATATTTGTTTTTACTGTATTTTTAATCAAATAATTGCAGCCATGATGATAGCATAATGGACTTCTTTAAAAAATAAAAAAGTCTCAACAACCCCAAAGATTTGAACGGTATAGCGTAAGGCGTGAGCATTAAAAATATTTGATATTCTTAATATCTGAAGTTAAAATGAAGAAGGTAAACTTCAGGTAAATGTTTCATAGTCCCTCCCAATAAAATTTCATGTAAAGTATGAGACTTGCACATCAATAAAGATCATCATATCTTTGAAGTGTAATGGGGTACAACTATCATATTCATACCTTGCGTCACCTCTCTTTCCACCAAGGGGTCCTCGGTCTGGAAATGGTTTCTATTACATTAATCACAGATGCATTTTGCCAAATTCTTTGTTCTTTAAAATAATGTTTATTGATCTGAATTTTTTTGTTTATGTTGATGTGCTCAGGACTATTAAGACAGAGGGGATGTGACCCAATTCAAAAGAACAGCTGGAATCAGTTACATCAGTGGTATGTGCTCACTGAATCTCTCTTTTTCTCTCTCTCTCTTTAGGGTGGTGGTTTGTAAGAACAGCTGAAGAACAAGGTTGGGTTCCTGCAACATACCTTGTCTCTCTCACAGGACGTCGAGACAGCCACAGAGCAACGAATGGAGAGAGTAAGGCAAAGATACACTGCTAAACTACATATTTATTCACCCACACTGCTGCTAATCTGATTTAAGAACGGTTGAAGAAACAAGGCACATCTTTTACAGCAGATATCAGAGCTGCTTTCTTTCGTAAAACACAAGCAGCTGCCAAATGTCCTGTTTTTCTTTGTCTTGCGCAACCCTTAACAGTTTCCATCCATTCGCTTCACGAGATTTATGGGTGAAAACTGTTGGTTAAGTCTGTTATGGATGCAAGTTCATGCCATGTCAGCACATAGAGTCTTGCTTGGATGAAAACCATTCAGTCATCAGATCGTAGTCTAGGGACCCCCTCACTCCACACCACACACACACACACACACACACACACACACACACACACACACACACACACACACACACACACACACACACACACACACACACACACACACACACACACACACACACACACACACACACACACACACACACACACATTTAACAGCCTGGGAGTGGAAATTCCAGCAAAGATGTCAGATTTTCCATCTCTTGGTCCAGAAGGCTTCTGCTGTTCAACTGGGTCCAACACACGCTGACCCATATTACAGAGAGAGAATATAACTAGAGGTGGAGACTAGATTCTGCAGTGTCTGCATGTTTTGATTGGTTATTCCACTGCAAAATGAAAATAGCAAACAGACTAAATACACAAGCATTACATAAAGTAGCCCACATGATTTTTTTCACTTTAGGTATGCTTAAATTATTTATGAATGTTATTAGACTAGACAACAAAATATCAAACCATATGTATTTTAAATAAATATACCACAAACAAACCTTTATCCAAAACATTTCACAAAGTTTGTGAAAAAAAAAATCTGTCACAGCACTTTTAAAAACCTTGACACACAGAAAACTTACTTCAGGAGAAAAGGTGTAACAAATAATACAAGGTTTGATATTTGCATATCGAATTCAATAATGATTTCCACACTTGTGCTTTGCACCGCTTTTGCGTGGAAAAACAGCGTTCTGGCTTTTGAGGGAAAGAATGTCAAATGTTGATGGGAGTCTCGTCAGCTGAAGTGAAGAAGAGGCTACCTTTATAGTCCGAAAAATCCATTATGTTGCAGTCGGCAATGTTTAATATGATGATGCGCAATGTTAGAGCCTTTATGTAAACAGGTTGAGTGCATCCAATCAATGAAACTGCACTGCAAATATGCAGATAGAACATTAACCCAGGGTTTAGGGATGTACAATGTGAAACATCATTTTATGAATATCCAGGATTAATTGTAACCCCGGGTAAATTATGAGCAGTGTGAAACGTGAAGCAAGATATCCCAGGATTCCGTTTATCTGGGTTTTAGAATGACCTAGAGTTAACTATGTTAAGTGTTAAAAGCCCTGATGAAATGTTTAAATGTGACTCTAAGTGTCGAATAATTTCGAGGGTACTGTATGTGTAACATGTGGCTGTAGTAGTTAGCACATGAAGAAGAGGGAAATCCAAAATAACAGTCTTTAATGACAAATCTCAGGAAAAACACATCCACATAATTCAAATACAATACAGAACCAAGAATTGAGAAAACCATGGTGTTAAATACACAGGGAGTAATGAGGTAACGCAAGGAACAACAGATGAAGGTAATCAGTAACTATAGAAAAAAACAAGGATCTAGAACACAGTCAAACGGACACAGGGAGAACCAAACTAAAACACACTGGAAATAAACAGAACCAATGCATACACCTGAGAGTATGAGTACACATGCAAGACACCTACACAGATTTAAAATGTTTTTATTCTACGCTTTTTTCTCTCCTGTAAGTCTAAGCATTGCATTTGGTTGTCTATATATGTATCCAGTTGCAGGACAGTATACAATGTGCTCTCTTGCCTCTTTTGTCCGTAGCAGAGTGGTATATTACAGTTCAGTCCTTCAGCAGTTCGAGTCAGGATGAGCTGGGCTTTGAGAGTGGCGTCATTGTTGAGGTCATCCAGAGGAATCTGGAGGGCTGGTGGTTCATACGGTAAACTCTTCTTCCACATGTTTATTCTTCTCTTTGAGCTACTTTAGTATGCTTTGGTTTCTTCTGCTGGAATTTACTCTGTATTTATTGGGTTTTTGCAGATACAGTAAATGTGATAATAAAATTTCTAGGTGACCAGTCAGCGATGTAAACAACTGGAAAAACACTTACGTTATTGTGTCGTAATAGGATTTATTTCCTAACTCTCTTTTTTGACCTTCTTGCCTCTTTGATTCATACTATAGTCAAACGAAGATCGGAAATATTAGGCAGTATTGTTATATTATGCAAGGTTGTTATATTTTAAAAAATTAAATTTTATGACAATTTATTTACAGTATTTTAAAGTAATTTATTTGATGGTAAAGCTGAATGTTCAGGATCCATGTCTCCAGTCTTCAGTGTCACATGATCCTTCAGAAAACATTCTAAAGCTACATTTAGACTGCAGGTAAATGTGGCCCGAATTCGATTTTTTTGCTCACATGTGTCTCAGATCTGTTTATTCTCATGACAGTGTGAACAGCACAAACCACATGGAATCTGATATTTTCAATTACGATTTGCGCCACTTCCAAAAATGGTCCTAAATCCGATACAGGTCAGATGTTTTGCAATGCGACCTCAGTCTGAACAGTCATACTGGAATTCATGCGACTTTTACGTCACTCTCTAGAGTATTATTCATTACAATTCGGTCTCATGGGAGTCATTTCAAAGATTTGACACTCCAGAAGTTATCAAGACAGTTGAGAAAGGTATCAGAACTTACAAGTATTACAGAGTTAAAAACTCTTTTTTCGCATCCTCGTCTTTGTTTTTAATATTGCCTGTACATAAATTCATCGGCTTCCACGATAGATCACACTATAAATGAATTCGTAATCACTTACTTTAATGTCCTCCATGTTTACTTCTGTATAACAGCGTGCTGCGTGACATCTATTTCTTATTATTATATGTGTTGAAAACAGTTGTGCTGCCTAATATTTTTGTGGACACCGTGATGCATTTTTTTCAGGACTTGAATAGAAAGTTCCATAGAACAGCATTTTTATCTATTTGAAATATATATATTTGTTGTTACATTATAAATGTGTTTACTGTCACTTTTGAGACATTTAATCTTTGCTAAATAGAAGGAATAATTAAATTGATAATTAAAAATAGTTTAAAAAATCTTTACTTCTGACCCCAAACTTTTGAACTGTACTTGTTTTTTGGGGCATGTGCATCATCTCTCTCTTTCTATGGTTTCCCCTCTCAGTTATGGTGGAAAGGAGGGATGGGCCCCAGCTGCTTACCTGAGGAAAATGCAAGATGGTGTGATGGCTGGTAACAAGGCAACAGAGACAAATAAACCAGCTGTGCATGGTCAGGTGGAAATCATCGGAAACCTTATGGAGATCAGCAACCTCCTGAACAAGAAACCCGTTAACGAACGACACTCGCATACACAACCTGACACCAATGCACACCTTAACAGCAACACACTAATACATTCAGCAAACACATACATGCACTCGCAGACTGACACATATGCACAGTACAATGGCGATGCAGAGCAGACTGATGCTTACAGTAACAATACACACACTGACAGAAACAGCAGCATTAGCACAGCTGCTAACATGGGCAGCAGTAGCTCAGAGAGAAACTCGGATGATCAGCTCAACCAGCACACAGACTCGAGTTTGCATCTGTCTGTCTCAGATACCAGTGTGTCTTTGTCAGTGCCAGATGTTTGTGTATCTGCGTCTGTTTCTGAAGCAAATGTGTCTTCAACACCATCCGCACTAAAGACCAAAACTGTCCCTCCATCTCCTGCCATTGCTCGAGTCGCACCTCAGAGATTCCACAGCACTGAGACCAGTGAGATTCTTTCTTTCATTCATTTTTTTCTTTACCTTTTTTGTCATTTTCTTTCTTTTATTTCCTTTCTCTTTATATTTCTTTTCCTTTCTACCTCTTTTAATTGTTTATGATGTTATTCTTTCATGTAATGTGTTAAAGATATTAAACACATTTTGTGTTTTGATTTGTTTTTCCTTTGAATCCAGGATCCCCATCAATCAATCAAAAACCACCTCCCCGTCGAGAAAACAGCCTGGTCAGTATGTCTCTCTCATTTTCCCTTTCTCTATGTTTCTTTTCCTCTTTCTCTCCATTGCACACAACACACAAATAGGTCATTTTGTGGTTCATATTATGCTGAACAGCATATTCTTCTCTTCACCTTCAGGGATTTCAGTTACCACAGCCCCCAGATCCCCCTACTGTTGAAGCCGAGTATTACACCATCGCTGAGTTCAGGTCCTGTTTGACAGATGGGATCAGTTTCAACGGAGGACAGAAAGCTGACGTACGACACTGTTCAGTAGCTTACATGGAATTATTTGTAATTTACAGTTTAGGGGTTATGGAGAATAATACACTACAATTCAAAGATTTGAGGTCAGTAGGCTACGTTTTTTTTTAAAGAAAGAAATGAATACTTGTATTCAGCAAGGAGGCATTCAATTGATCAAAAGTGATTGTAAAGACATTTATATCGTCAGAAAGGATTTTGATTTCAAATACCGTAAATGCTGTTCTTTTTACCTTTTTTTTAATTAATTTTAAATATTAATTTTTATTAATCCTAAAATAAATGTACCAGATTCCATAAAGATATATTAAGCAGCAAACACAACATTGTCAGAAACAACAAAAAAATCAGCATATTATAAAGATTTCTGAAGGATCATGTGACACTGAAGACTGGAGTATTGATGCTGAAAATGTAATTGCAGACATTGATATCACATTAAAATATATTAAAACAGTTAATTTAAATCATAAAAAATTGGCTCAATATCACAAAATAAATGCTGCATTGGTGAGCATAATAAAAGTTCTTTCAAAAACAAACACTTTTTAAAAAAATATTTAAAAAAATCTTACAGACACCAAACTTTTAAACAACCTTTTTTATAGTTAAAAAAAATTGATTTTATATCAGTGTAAAAAAAGCTACAATATTCACTAGAGTCAAAAGTGTGACAACTGAGCCCAATGTTTCCTATTAGCTGCATATAACACTACATATAAGTATCTCTATGGAAGACCTAAAGGCTGTGTATGTTTACAGGTCATTGAGAAGAACTCTGGAGGCTGGTGGTATGTCCAGATTGGAGAGAAGGAGGGTTGGGCCCCTTGTTCTTACATTGACAAACGCAAGAAGCCCACCTTGAACCGCCAAACCAGTACATTGACCCGCCCCAAGGTCCCACCTCCTGCTCCGCCAATCCAAAAGCAGAACTCGCTTCCATGTGTTGAGTCTGAGGTTGTAAGCCTAGCAAGTCCACGAGTGTATGAGGAACCAGAATATGATGTTCCAGCAGTGGGCCTTGAATTTGACCCCGAGCTGGAGTTTCTCAGAGGAGACGCACCGACTAAAGCCCCTCCTCCTCTGTGTCAGCGCATCGTTTCCTTCACATTGGGCGAGGGGGATGAAGAGGATGATGAGGGTGTATATGCGAACGGTGGCTTCAGATCTGTGCCACAGTGTAAGGACAGTTACTCTGACATATACTCGCCCTCTGGGGCCCATCGGGCGTCTATGTGGGATCCACCGGAATATGACGCCCCTACAATCGAGCCCAGCATTGACACCGATACGACACTCTACGCACACTCAAAGCAACCTTACCTCAAACAGCAGGCTGATGAGTCTAAATGCAAACCATCCGTGCGTCCGAAACCCGCAAACCAAGACTGTAGTTCCCTCAGAAGCCCCCGAAACCTGGAGCAACCAGGCCGGATGCAGTTCAGGACCTCCTGCACATCTGAGGAGTCAGAAAATGGCTCATGGGATGATTTCCAGATGAGATTCTCAGATCCGTCTTCCCTCCTGTACCGTACTACTGCAGCGTACCAACGAGAAGAGCCGTGTGAGCTCAGCTTTCCTGCGGGGGTGCCGGTGGAGGTGCTGGAGAAGCAGGAGAGCGGCTGGTGGTTCATCCGCTGGGGGAACGAAGAGGGATGGGCACCCACTTACTATCTACAGCCAATCAAAAGCTCAGAAACAAGTGGTATAGAAGCCAAAAGCACCGAGAAGGTTAATTCTGAGACGTCTTGGTGTGCAGCTCCTGAGTTGGAGATTTCGATGCAGGTAGATGTTGGTAAGATGGGTAAATGTGTAAGTTTGGAGAAGAACGAGCAGCGTGTTAACCAAAGCCTAAAGGCTGGACACAGATCTAACCAGCAGAACTGCAGGGTTGGCGTGAAGCAGCTCGCCGTCAGACCTCAGAACGTCCTTAAGGACAACACTAATACGCACACAACTCCCACAGGATGGAAGAACGACATGGTGACTAATCATGCCACACTACATAGCTACAATGACCAAACGTCCTCTTCCTGTGTAGGTAATACCGAGAGCATGAGGCGTAAGGTACCGGTGTCAATGGTGAAGCCTAAACCTCATCTGATCCACAACAACCTGCGCGAGGAGTACGTTTCTATTGCCGATTACTACGGTGATGCAGAGACCATGAGCTTCCCTGCAGGTACGAGGCTGGAGGTCCTGGAGAGAAACCATAATGGATGGTGGTTCTGCCGTGTGCTCGACACGGCTAAAACACGTAAGGGATGGGTGCCCTCCAACTTCCTGGAGAGGAGGAGCTAGTGTTCTTTGATTCTGCCATCAGAAACAAAAAAGGATACCAGAATAAATGATTTCCCATTACCAAATAGTATTCATTTTAAACACTCTATCGTGACCGTGACCCCAATCAAAATGTGTTTTCTTTTTATGTCTTATGAGCCATGGCCGTCTCTGTTCACAAAATCAAAGGAAACACAAACAGAGCATGTCCCAACGGTTGATTGACACCTTGTTTATATGCTGTATACTCCCGCTTCTGCTGGATGATGTGATGTTATTGTCACTGAACAGGCTTTTAGTTATTGTTATTTTAGTTATTTAGTTAGCTGGTCTTGATGTGCTGCAGAAGGCTTCTTTTAAAATTTCTCTTTGTTTTTTTTGTTTTACTAAATAAATATATCAAGGTTATACTGTTTACAGACTATATGCACTTTCAGAATGTCTGTCTGTCTATCTATCTATCTATCTATCTATCTGTAAATGTCTCTTTGTTTGTGCAATTAAACATGGTGCTATTCCTATTAAATCACTTCATTTTCAAACCGAGTCTTATAATAAATGTCCAAGTGCTGTTTTCCATCTTAATCACAATAGCTTGACGGTCTTTGTGTGTTTGTGTCTGTGCATTAATATATAAATCAGGCAATAAGTCATCAATCACTGCATTTTTCACAAAAAACAAGGTAAAAAAGCGTGTATCCAGATTACAAATGCTTAAAATAAAAACACAATTGCACATAATAAAAACCTTTAAAAAAAACTAAATCTATATATTTATATATTCACAGTAATAATAAATAACAACAAGCTCTCTTGTTGGATATCATTAAAGTAATATATTTATTTCACAATAAACAGATAAAAGTTATTGGCACTTACAGTATTGTGAATGTCTACTTTGGTATGTAAAAACATTTCTAGTTTTTCAGTTTAATGTTTTGCAGAAATAAATAGCAACAGATCAGATCAAATGAATAGTTGGTGGGGGAACAAACAAAATTTTGAAAAATTTAGTATAAAGTTATGAGGACATTATCAAACTGAAAATCAGAATTAGTCTCATAGTACCTTGACTTTCCATTGTGCACATCTAGCCATAAGATTTATGATTTATAGAATTTGAGATTATATTAATGTCATGTATTTATATTATGCCATTCACATATGCACAGTCATTTCTGGGTTTTCTCTGCATTTTTGGTTAGTCGTTTTAAGCAGCCATTTCCTTGCAGAGCTCAAACAAGCAGCCTTTTAAATTTAAATGTGGGAAACCCTTTTGGAACAGGACAATGACCTGTTAAGGGCCTCTTCAAAACCATCCAGGTACTGTGATCCTGTTTGTTGCCAGGTTACATGCTGCGGTAAATTTTGATGATGTCTCTGATTGGGCTGCGACACATGGGACAACATGGGTTTGACATCTCCGTCAGCTTGCCTCCACACACCGAGCACACACACATGTGTCCGCACGCGTACAGAACTGAGTCCACTGCCCTCTCACAGCAAATCAAACACTCCTCACCAGTAATCGCACAGCATGATGGGGTATTTGGAGATTCTGAGGACAGGGAACTGAATGTTGTCCCTGGTGACCACAACACACATAGAAAAGCGCAATGAGAAAAACAATAAAGAGTTTGGTAAATCAAGAAAAGAATAACAATGAGAGACAGGAACACACCTGCAGAACTGCTGAGGCTCTGTGGGCGGAGCTGAAAGATGTCAGTAAAGCCCATGACTGCTGTTCTGTGTCTCTGATTGGCTGAGGTGTGACTGGCATCACTAAAGATGGACCTCTGTGCTTCTGAACTGGATGCAGTGTAACCAAAGGACGTGCCTAGAAAAAACAAAACAAAAATTATTATTATGTATAAATTATTTATGAAAAATATTTTTATAAAATGATATATATATAAACTAAAAATGTATTTAATAATATTAAATATTATAAAAGTCAAACATATGCATGACTGCTGTTCAGTACAAAGAATAATTATTATATTATATTATAATAAATAAATTTAAAGGAAAAACAAACAAGCATCTTCACATTATGTCAGAGCATTTTCTTTCTTTTTTTACCCAGTATGCTGATTTGCTTGATGTGAGTGTGTAAATCAAAGATCATCCACAGAGGAGTGGAATTATCCACACACATCTCTCTACAGGCTCTCCCTCCATTATGACTCACAAGCACCTCCCCTTCTGCAGTTGCCCGGAAACCGATGATATCCCCGCCCACAAGTGGTGAAGTCAGGCAGCTAAAAGCCCAAAATTCTTTGCGGTCCAGGAGGTCGTCTGGATTGACCGGCAGGTGCTTTGAGTTAATATGGGCCGGGTTACAGGAAGTGAATCCGTAAGACAAAAATCCATTCAGGGCAGATGACCTCAACGAGACCTTTAGGAACACACACTCTCCACAGCGCAACGGTCGATGTGTGAACACCAGGGCACAATCCTCACGTCTGTTATAATAACGCACTGCAATGTGTTCAGTCAGCAGACGCAGACCGTTGCCATGGACACAGTGAAAATGCAAGTCATCGTTCAGTTGACGTGACAGCACTGAGTTGAGGGCATTTGGAGAGCTTGAGAAGGATGGCAGGTCAAGCTCAGAGCAGTTGCTTGACAGATGCCCGTCATCCATCCCTTCATGAGTCAAAGCAGGGCAGAGATACTCAGCTGGCACAATCTTGCTGTCTGTGAAACAAACACACACACACACACACACTGCATTTAAAATCAGAATCATGTTATTATTACACTTTTGTTTGCACTTACAAGGGACATGATCCCACCCCCTGTGCCAATAACCAACTACCTAACCAACCAGAAAACCCTAGCAACCACAATTCCATTCTAGTTTCCCCTATTGTTACATTTACACTACTGTTCAAAAATGTAACGCCAGTTCTGTCGTGACAATTTTCTGAGGCATTGGCATGGTAATGGTAATGGATATGGCAATGTTAAAGTATACAGAGACTTTGGCTTCTGCCAAAACATTCACAGACATGCTGCTGTGAAAATATAAGACATGATGCAGCTGCACATATAACATGCATGAAATAAACCCTGAAGCAGATCTATACAGGTGGAGCTGGGGAAGGTGAAGGGTTTCTGAAAACACTACCAATTGAGTTAAGGACCTATCGGCCTCAGCCATCTGTCATGCCAGAACTTAGTATTAAGATATTTATTTTTTTACAAAACAAATTGATACTTTTATTCAGCAAGAATGCATTAAATTGATCAAAAGTGACTTTTACATTGCTACAAAAATTCCTTTTCAGGTAAACTGTTTCAGGTAAAAGATAAAAGAATCCCGGAAAAGAAGGTATCACGGTTTCCACCAAAATATTGAGCAGCAAAACTATTTTCAACATTGAAAATAATAATAATGACTATCCACGACAACACCCTAGCACTGTGGAAGTATGTTTTGCATGGGTAAGCACAATTCATATTTTCTGTACATATTGTAAAACTCTATTGCTCATGTAGCCTGTAATCAGCAACATCAGTATAATTGCACTGGGTGGTTTTTCATTTTGACCTCAGTCAGTAAGAACTTAGCCATTGGCCATCCACGCTGTACAGCCGCTGATGAGAACACCAGAGCTTCAGTGATGGAAATTACTGGTCTACTATAACTTTCACAGCAGTCGCATCAGCAGAAACGTCTTGACGTTGCTGCCATCCACTGAAGTGCCTTCAGCTGACACTGACTAGTCTGAACAGGAATTATTGAGACATGGAAGCTTCAGTGACACTGGGGTCATGAAACGGAAGATCAAAAGGAAGGAGGCACGTGGATTGGTTCTTTATCAATATTTTAAATTTTACTTGTAGGTAATATGTGATGACCTGCAGTACAAGGGTTCTTCCATCTAGAATTGAAACACTTTAACAAAAAGACAGATGTGGTGTGATCTGCATTAGTAAGAACAGGAGGCGATTTTAGTCACAGCATCTGGCCATCTGACAATAAACTCATTTTGGTAGCGGGAGAACACAGTGAGAGAGCACAGTGCGTGCGGTTTGCTTGAGGATGGTTCATCTATAAACCAACTATGTCTGTCTATTTATACAGAGGTAAAGTGCAACTGAAAATAAGCTTTAATAAACATAGAGGATGTTGCCAGCTGGATAACAGAAGCAAAATATGGCTTGATGTTTGTGTTTATTTGCATGTGTCTAGTACGTTTTTAAAGCTGAGATCGGGTTATATAATGAAGGTTAAAATAGTCTAGCTGTCCCAAAGGTTAACTGATGTTACACCAATACTGATCCCTGATATCAACACACACACACACACACGCACGCACGCACGCACGCACGCACGCACGCACGCACGCACGCACACACACACACACACACACACACACACACACACACACACACACACACACACACACACACACACACACACACACACACACACACACACACACACACACACACACACACAGAGTCTATGCTTGTGAACACCCACTTGCCACTGCTAAGACATACTGCTATCTGACTCTGTGGAAACATTGACTATTTTTACTCAAACGTAAGAGAGAGAGAGAGAGAAGAGAGAGAGAGAGAGAGAGAGAGAGAGAGAGAGAGAGAGAGAGAGAGAGAGAGAGAGAGAGAGAGAGAGAGAGAAGAACGTTTCAGAATAGTGTGATCAAAAAAAGTACTTAAATAGTCAAAAACAGTGTGTAGGGGAGTGACTAACTAAAAGTAAAATTGCTACTAAATTAAGTTAATTTTTTGTATTGTGACAGTAGCTCAGCTCTTTTCAAAATAATATAGAAATAGAAAACAGTTTATTTTACAGTGTAATAATATTTCACAACATTACTGTTAATAAAATACATGCAGGCTTGGTGAGCAAATAAATAAATAAATAAATATAAAAACCTTACTGACCCAAAACTTTTAAACGGTAGTGTATATCAACCTCTTTTTATCAATGTCTTTTGGTAGCGATACACACAATAATGTCAGATTTAACGAAGCAAGATGATATTTAGTGTACATTTTGTGCATTGGTGTTATTCTATTACTTACTACTAAAAGAAAACTAATTTTGCAAAATGGTAGTTTAAGTAGTTGTATTTATGACATTTGATAGCGTTATGATAAAGTCACTTTCCAAACACTGTTAACCTTTAACAGCTGCCAATCTGTTTTTTTAGGTGAAGAAAACTGCTAGTGAATAATACCAAACACCAAAAACAACTGTATTCTGAATCTGATCTGTATGCATTTACAAATTCATAAAAAAATAATTAAAGTTTAAGGCATAATTCTTCTCATGGTCTCACTGAATGCTTAATTGGCTTAATTAAACCTGACTTTGTTTCCACAGAATCTCAATAATACAGAATTATGAATGGAATAACTTTGAGTTTCATTGATTTTGTTCAACACAAATATTTTTTTCTCATTCTGCCAGCATTCTGGAATTCCCCAGCATACCTTTTTCATTTTTGAAGCGAAAGTGTTGCTAGGCAACATTCCAATCTTTCCAATCTTTTTTCCATTGGGCAGTTTTTGTAATTAGGATAAGAGTGTATAAATCTAGGATTCTATTTTTAAATGTTGTGAATTTAAATTGTTTAAATGTGCTCGGCACAGCAAAAACAAACTGGCCTCTGTGAACTTTACAACTCATCAAGCGATCAGCACGAGCTCAGTGAAGCGCAGCTCAGATACTGGCCCACATTACACGCCGACCTGGAGCTCAGCAATTCCACTTGGAGCAAACTCTGAATGGCACATCATCTGATCTGCATAGAGAGTTATTTCTCAGAGATGTCAGAAAAACCAGCTTCAGGCAGTTTGATGATTTCTTGGTTTAGAATTTGACGGGACATTAAGAATTCTTGAAACTTGATATTTCATATAAGAGAAATGTGGACTCACCAAGTAGCTGTACTCCACGTGTCAGTCCGTAAATGTCAATGAGCGCCCATACCGGCTCTCCGGCAGGGACACCGCTGAAGAAGAAGATCGGACAGCCGCCGTTAACCCGATAAAACACTCGTCCTGTGTTATCCAACCAGAAGGAAAGAATGGTTCCTTCTTCACATTGTTCCTCAGGAAGTGCTCGGGCCCAAAATCCCCTCTCGCTGACCAGATCTGGGCAGGCGAACCGCGGAAGCCACGTTGAACACAAGTCTGAAGGGTCGACCGTACTGAAACCCACTCGCAGGGCACCACTCCAACATCCCTGTCTCTTTGTTATCTAAAAGAAGAGGCCAAAAGTTAGAGAAACTGAGGAAGTTAGCTAAAATAACACATTTTTAAAACAATATTTACAAAAAAACTCTTATAAAAGTTATTGTGTGATGAAAAGTTATTGTGACCAGCAGAAGCATTTATTAGAAACTGATTTTTGTTTTTTCATTCCCAAACAACCTCATTCACCAGAACAAGATAACAGCACAACCTCACATGTTAGCATTTCTAGCATTCTCTTTCTGTTTTCCCTTCGTCGGGAAAGTTTGAGATGGAGTGATATGAAGGAGGGATATGTGAGGGCTATTTTGGGACCACAGAGGATGGAATGTGGAAACGGGTGAGAGTTAGGTTACCATACCTTTAGCCTGACCTGCTCGTAGATTCTGATTGGCCGGTTGGTGAAGGTGATGGCATTGCAGAAGCTGGCAATTCGGCGCACGCTGCGCTGTGTCTTGTCCATCACGATCTGAGAGCCTTTAGTGTTGGCATGGAAAGAGAGCGGCAGGAGGGCTGGCATCTGTGGGTATATGCTCGCCTTCAAGGGGTGGCAGTGAAGTGTTTCGCCATCTGAGAGATGGACAAAAAAAGAGTTAAATTGCTTCCAAATATATATGTATTGCCTATATAGGCACTCACAACAGTGTAAATTCTGACTAGCTACTGTCATTACTTAAGAGCTTTGTGCAGTGTTTAGAGATCACAGTGGCTACCATCTCTGAATGAAAATCTTTATCAAGAACAGAGACAACAAAAGAGACACAGAGATAGAGAGAGAGAAAGAACGCAGGTTTCTGCTATTCAGGCTGCCAAAAATGAGGTTATGTCTCCACACACACAAATACTTACACATTGGAAAGACATCTCAACTCAACATCAGACTACCTCATTCTTTGATCATACATTTGATTTTATGCCTTGCAAGCCTTGGTTTACTGAACATTGTTGTCATGAACTCTCATAATTTAAACATTTTACCAGAGATAAGTTATAGCTGGCTAATCTGAGGTTTTGTCACAATTGCAATGTTTGAGAATGGAAGCATGTTTGAATGTGTTAAAAATTAAGCAAGTCACCAGTAAAGAATGTCATCGTTTTCAACTAAAAGTGTTTATCAGTATATAGTTGTCTACTGAGTTACATTATAACGGTATAATTACCAGCTATTGCTGCTATACATGTATATATATATATATATATATATATATATATATAAACATAACTTTTAGTGAAATATGTAAATATATAAGCTTGTTGCTAAAATATTTTTTTTGTCATTGCTAAAGTATAATTTCTTCTGTAGTCCGGTACAGCCCAGAATTACTGAACTGAACTGAATAAAAACAAAAACAAACAAACAAACAAATAAATTAACAAATAAATACAGGATTTCTTTTTTAAATAACTGAAATAATTTGCTGTGATTTAGAATTGTAATATGATCAGTTTTAGAACTATTCCATACTGTGTAGTTATTGAAAAAGTCCGTCAGCCAATCAGAATAATGTGCATGGTATAAAGGTACAATGTAGTGTCTGGTATTGTAGTTGAGTGATAAAATGCAGTGATAGACAATTCTGGGATAGTAGATGGTCTTACACAATTCCATGATGATGAATGAGACAATAAATAAATAAAAACATAAACAGCCATTAAAAGTACCAAATGCGATGCACATTGATTCTCACAGATGAAATTGGCTTGTGATCAAACACTTGCTCCTCAACTCCCTTTCATATTTTCCCAGGCCTCTCCGAAGCATTAAGTCAAGGACACAGTCTTGTTGCAGAGATATTTTTCTCTGTAATTAACTGCTGTTGACATTTCACTGGGTGTAGGTCTTTAGCTTTTAGTTGCACATGCGAGAGACAGATTCTGCATACTTCTACTTCCACACATAAGCTCTGTGTGGGCAAATGAGGATATGTAGTTGCAGGTGTATGTGAGTGTATTTGTGTATGTGTTAATAAGGGAATCATGAGAAACACACACACACAGCCAAGTGGGACATAAATATAAATAATATTCTGAGTCTGAGCTCTATGTCATGACAAATACACATAAACCAATTATTGTTTTTATGGTGTGGATTTTTAAACTACATTCTGTTTTAATGATCTAACGATATTTTCAATTCCGTAACACTAAACGGCCCCATATTTTGGGGGACGGTTGGTTGTTTGGTCCTTACAAAAACTGCCCCACACAAAAAACAAGCTACCCAGATAACAGGGTACGTTCTCAGAACTAACGCCATGGTTCTCTCAAAGTTATGAACAAATCATCCACTAAAGTTAATTAAACATTTGTTCAAAGTTATGTGGTCTCTATAATGTAAGCACAAAAATATTATTTATACATTATTCATGGAACGTTTTATTTTTTACCTGAAACATTTAGTTGGATGTTCGTCTAAAGTTTTTTTAAATGTTAGTAGTTTCAGAGTAGTAGAGAACATATAAGTAACATTCCCATTATGTTTGCAAAATTATGAAATTAAATGTTGCATTAACATTTGCATAACCAAGAAAAAACATTTTTGAAACATTTAGCCTACATAACTAGACGTTTTGAACATTCAGAAACACAACTTTTTATAACTTAATGGGAATGTTAGCAAAACATTATTTGAACATATTTTTGATAGCTGGGTAATCACTAATCACATATTCCAATATCCCTAATTTTTCATATTGATTCGAAGAGATGCTAGGGATTTTCTCTTGATAATAATGTCATATCCCATTATATGTGTGGACTCTTTCTCTCAGTGCTGTAGGCAATAGCTGGCCTAAGTGTCAGGTTGACTCAGTGTCAGCTTCGTTTACTAAGTGGATATAAACTTGAAATGGTTTATTATGCATAGTTTTCTTGATTACAGCAAGAAATAGCAAAACATACAACATACATATCTAAAACTATGAATATGTGTGTGATGAATATAGGAACAAAATAGTCAATTTGGGGACATACACAAAAGTATAAATTGCTCAAAACTCTGTGAATAATATTTTTAATTATTATTAAAAATATCAAAACATATTCTTTTAAGGTTTGGATTAGAGTTAATCTGTATAATTGTAATATATATATATATATATATATATATATATATATATATATATATATATACATATACATACACACACACACACACAAACACACACACACACACACACACACACACACACACACACACACACACACACACACACACACTGTAGGCTATATATATAAAAAACAATACTCCCTGAAAGAAAAACTGTTGATCAGAAGCCTATCGATCGACAGTAGCCTACAAATAGTTATCCCAGACAGAAAGTCAAACCATCTGAAATATGTTGGAGACACGGAAGAGAATAAAGTCACTTGTTTGATAAGAAGAGTTTGAGCAACAAGTATTCTGTTTAGAGCACCTTTTTAAGTAGGCAAGGTAAAGAGCGCAGTAAGGAAGATACATTAATCTTCCATATGTACATACATTCATAACATTCATTCAGATAATTTGGGAAAATTCAGCCATATTTCTTTATATAATATTCTGATAAATAATTAAGATGCTCTATATATCAGTTCACAAAGGTTCCTCGAAAACATTATGGATGAAATTATTAATTACACGCATATTTCGTTTGTTACTCACCTAAAGTGGTACGGGTAACCTGCCCACCCATTTCAGCGATGTTCATACAATGAAATCCTGAAAAACGTCTTCAACAGCTTTGCATTTCAAATGAAGTAACTCGCACTATGTGTCAGATACTCCGCGGGTGTGTGTTATTGTACAGCGGCTGTACACATGCAAACGCGTTCCCATTCAACAAGACCCTTCAGCGGATTCTCATTAGCATAGGAGGCGGGGCTTGGGAGGTCTACTGCAAGGATTGGATTATGTAAATGAGTAGCTTACGTGACTAGACGCTCCCGGAAAACGTCGGAATCACCTAATAATAACCAACTGCAAATGGTAGGAGTCGGACTAGTATTCAATACGTCCCAATGTGCATACTATCCACCCTATCCGCCCTAAACAGTATTGACAATTACTAATTCACATACTATTTAGGATGGATCGTATGCACATTGGGACGCAGTTTTGTATATGATTCGCTCTTCTGACGGATCCGTGGGCCTACATTTTGCCTCTCTGCGATACCTATAAAATGACAGTTGACACTAAAATTGCCAAAGTATCCTACTTTCACTTGCAGTGTGCATAACTGTCCCCGTTTTTTCAGTAGGCTGAAAAAACGATGTAATTATGGGAGATTGGCGATCCCTTTGACATACTGTTGCCTATATTTGGAGAATGTTACATTATATTTTTTCCTATCTTCCATTACAGACTGGACATGACCACAAGCAGTGGTGTAGTCTAGTTTTTTGTAGTGAGTATACTGTGATATACCAGAGCCCCCCACCCGGGGGGGGTGGGGGGCTCTGGTATATCACAGTATATACTGTGTATATACTGTGTATATACCTCACCACCAATTTTCTACTGTTTGGTGTTAATCGCCATCTAACTAAGCCAGTAAAGAGCTACATTTAGCCTTAAATGTTATATCAATATGGTCCCTGAAGCACAGGTTTTATCAGCTGACAATTAAAAGACTAAAAAATTATAAGCACAAATAAAAAATTTACTTTTTAAAAACTTGTGTGATATTCCTTTAAAATTTTGTTTTAATAGATTAGATTTTTTTTTTTAAAAGTACATCATACTATGCAATTTCTTTCATAATTCCCTCGAGTTACTTTATTTATCTCTACAAACTTTTATTTTAGTGTGTTGTAAATTAAAGACATTTAAGCTTCTGTGTGTTTTAATAAACTATTATTATTATTATAATTATTATTATTAGGCCTATGAAGTATACTCTACTGTGCAATAGTAATAAATTTCTGTTATATTTTCTTCAAGTTATACAAAACTTTGATTTTGACAGGTTGTCATGAAGACTTTAAAGTTTGTGAGTGTGTATATGATACGAATGAATGACGATAGTTTTATCAAATGAAATGGTAAAATTCTTGTGAAGTTACTCTCATAAAAGCTCTGCAATGAAGTTCAAATGTGTGCATGTCCTCCTCATAGACGCTGAAAACACCACTAGTGTCACGCGCGCGTCAGTGTATAGGAGCTAGAGCACACATTGAGCGCTCATTCAAAGAAACACGCAGAACATTAAGAGTTTAATTTCAACAGCAGTATTTTTGAGCTTTAATATTCATAGACACTAGTACATATCGAGATTTGATTCATTGTATCATTACTTCATTATTTATTCATTCAAAAATGGCCAAATTGCGTGACGTTCCGCCTTACATATAGGCTTACATTTGTTGGTGGATTCCGCGATTCGATCCGTGTCGCTGCGCAAACACAGACGGGGTGAATTTATGAATGAAAGTTCTTTCACAAAACGATGTTGTTACGAATCCTCACGCTTTTTAAAGTGGGTATACGGAGATCTTTGACATTTCCTAGTGGGCATACGGAAATCCTTGATATTTTCTAGTGGGTATACGGCGTATACCTGCGTATCACGTAGACTACACCACTGACCACAAGCATATATTGCATTCTAGCATCACAAAATAAAGGTAGGCTAAACATGTTTAAATAACACTGGGAATCTTTTGTTGAGTGGGAGTCATGATATGGTCTGATATGTGTCTTGATCAAATCAGCTTCACTACAAATGATTATCTGATTGAATTCAGAAGGCACGTATTATTCTGTGAGTGGGTGTGTGTAGCCCATACCTGCAGACATTGTCTGTGTATATAACGTAGCTGATAGGCTATGGCAGCATATGAAAGGTCAAAAAGAACAGAACACATTAATCATCACTCAGTTTCTCGTCTAAGCTCATCATGATTGCATGAACAAACAAACAAAGCACACAAACCCACAAAGTGTTTGAATTCAGTTTTGGCAGGAGAGACTAGTTCACCCTTCACTACTGCACTGGCCATTTGATGAATATTCCTTCAGTAGAAAAACAAACTTACAAATGTGTGACACGTTGTCATATTGACAGTCATGTCATGCTTATTCTACAAAACTTTCTTCACTGACACCTAGAGTGCCCCCCTGCCCCAATAACCGCTAAGAATAAATAAATAAAATGTGTTTCATGTGAAAATTTACATTCAGTTATTATTATTTTACTATACTGTAATATGAGTAATATGAATTACTCAAAAGTAATTCATATTAATAAACTTATATGACAACAGAATGGTACGTAAAGGTTAGCTCAATAGAAAAATTCTTACAAAATCAGGTTACCACTTTTTTTGCAATGTAGCCTACTCTATAAATGATAATTGATAACTTGTGAACCCAAATTTTATAACCTGCTGCAAGTATGCAACATTAAACATATTATTAAACACATTAAACTTGTGAACCCAACTGTTACGGGCATAATGTAATACACATCTGTTTCACTTCAAGATAGGCTACGATATAAATTTGAACAAAGCATGCTGCAAAATATTATTTAAAAAAATATTATTTATTCAAACAACTAAATCTAGACAATTGAAAAATGAAATGCAAACATGGCAAGGTTTTAGACTGGTCTTGCAATAGCATCTCTATACTGCCTTGCAAAGGCAAAAGACCTTAACTTCAATTTTAGTCAAAATGAGTTATTGCCATATTTGGAACAATGGACATACGTTTTATCATGTGGACAAATATCCTGCGTCAATTTTGTTCTTTTCTGCTAAAAATAAGATGTTGTTTTTGCCATAACTTCCAAAAGCAGAGGGAAAGCAAAGGCAGAAGACCTTAAAGCTACACTGTGTAACTTTTTTAGTTTATTCTTAGCTAAAAAAACTAAGTTCTTTCAAAAATATATGTGCTCATTAATGTGGGGGTAAAAATCACACAGTGTAGCTTTAACATCAGTTACAGTCTTTTAGCTTTGTACTGCTGCACTTTAGAACGCTGTTATTTTAAGTTACAGTGGAGTAAAGGCACTCTGCCTTAGTTGTACCCACTAGCAACGCGTTTGCCGCGCTGAAGTTACGGTGTTATGCCTATATGTAATTGAAGCACTTTTGCCACACACATTAAATAAAGTGAAAATAAAATTGTTGCAGTGGTTGTTTTCTATCTAGCATTAAGAATTTCCTATTCTCGCGGGAAAACTATGGTAGAGATGGCTTTGAAACGCAAAAACCAAGATCAATATGGATGATATGGATAACGTTACATGAAGAAAAAATATTCTACTTCAGATTTTGTGAAATTCAACTAGGATACTGGTAGCCTAGTTAGCTAGCTAGCGATGCAAACTTGGGCTAAACTAGGCTAACGTACTTGACACACAAAACACAACTGTTTCTGATCCACAAATATGATGGTGTGCCAGCTGTAAGACACCATAAATCAAAGCCTGGATACTATTAACTAGTACTAGTACTAGTAGTAGGCCTAACGTTACAAGTTCCCTCAAGGGGAACTCGAGCTGCGTTGAGACGCGGTGGGGAACGCTCTGCGAGATTGTGTCGTGAAGCATGTGTATAATCAGTCCAATTGAAGAGCGAGACGTCATAGGCGGGTGACGTCATAGACCAGGAAGCTATAAAGCACACCAGAACACAGACCGCGACAGCATCTGTGCCTTCAGCAAGCGATCTGTGTATTCTGTCCTTGTCATATTTATTGTTGTCTGTCAAGTTGCAATATATATATATATATATATTATGGCAAAAAAGAGCAAGCAGCTTTGTGTTGTTCCCTGCCCACGTTATATCACGGGTGGGGACACACTAGACCCCGAAGCCGCCGCCAGGCGCCGCCATTTGCGCCATTTAGAATTTCAGCCGCCGCCAGCCAATAATTTCGTAAGCCAAATTGAGCCGCCATCTGATAAAGTTTGGCTGAGCTGGCTAGAATTATTTGCATCAAATAATAATTCTATCACATAGAGACATACACACACGACACGAATATATAAACAATACACGAGATCTATTTTCCCACTGGATTCATAACGGCACAGTCTTGTGCTCGTTGCTACGATACACAGACTCACTGTGAATTGACGACCAATTAAAATTGCTCGTTTTCCGTACAGAAGAAGCGATGCATTTTTTTCTCGCACTGAGGTGAAATGGCGGAAAGAAGCAAGCAAGGTAATTTTGATCTCACTTCTCACATACTTTGCTAATTCCTACTTACTTTTTTTTTTAACTTAGGCCTAGCCAGACTTTTGTTAAATCTTCAGGGCACGGTTGCACAAACACCTGAATCAAAGATATGATGTTATGAACCAAATATTCTGGAACGGAGAGATTTATAGCACTGAACGTGATATTACTGCAGTAACAAACCACCGTTTCCACATTGCTAATTCACGACGCATGCTTCAGTGTACATTGAAGTGAAATGTGCAAAACTTTGTCCAAAATAATACTGATAACAGTGTGTGTTTATATTAAGGCGAGACACGGCAGGCAAAAACATCGTTTTTTTTTTACTGGTCAATTTTGAGATTTTTGGATATTTGTCTTCCATGTCTTCTTACAGACTTGTGGTGAAAAAAAGTCCGAAATACACATTTAGGTCTTTATTTTACTACACTTCGTCTGTTTGCGTCTGTAGATTTCTCATAAATTCAACAAAAGTTTGCGTTCTTAATCAACATAACGTACTTCTCCGCGATCAGACTACAAAATAAATATGTACATACGTTGTGAAAGTAAAATCTGGTGTTTTCTTTATTACATTGTATTGCATTTTGTAGAAATATAGTGTAAGCCATGCATTGCTTGGAAATATTGAGATCTAGTAAATCAGTATAACATAGACATCTGTAGACATGAAGTGGCAGCTTCAGCCATTTGCAGCTATGAAAAGTTTGGCGGCTGCAGCAGCCATTTAGGTTTTGGCTGAGCCGGCTAGCCAGCCAATAACTTCATCAGCCAGCCATTATTCTCAAAACAAATGGCTTCGGGCTCTAGGACACACACATCAGCTTTTTGTTACTATTTGGGAGTGGAGCATGCCACAGTCAGTTCTCGAGTGGGCTGAATGTGAGCATTGCGAGAAGCTGTCCGTGAGGACACTCCACTCCCGCCGGGCGTTCTTCGAGGAGGACGGTTCGGTTTGCGCTCCCCGCGCGGGTCCCGCGGTTGCCGAGGCACGGCGGCGACTCGCATTTTGGGACGGATCTGACAGCGGGGGTTGGGACGGGCTCCGCCCTATCTCAGCTTTCACCTGTCAGATCCAGTGCTGGCGATTTCCAGTTCCGAGGAATTGGTATCGTTAGTGTTTTGTTTAGAAAAAAGAGAACAAAACAAATAAAGATATTTAGAAAAAGGCAGATGTTTGAGTTTTCAATAAATAAATAAATGTCAGCTCATAACTCTGTTGAATAAAGAGGAGCTTTACAAGGAGGTTTATCTAGTGCTCTTGCTAGTTAAATATTTACTGGCCAGCTGAACATTATGAGAGTGAAAATAAAAAGAGTTTATTAGATTAAATATATCTAAAAACAGAAAAACTCTGTATCTCAGCCTCCTCGTCGGGGACTGCTGTTTTTCCCTATCTCCACACTGAGGTGTCGAGATCGTGGAATAAGCCGGTTTCTATTTTATGTGTTTAATGCCCAAACGTCTAACTATAGTAATGCTTTGGGTATTAAGTATCATAGTATGACAGTGCCTCGGGTTAAAGAGACGCTTGCGAGCTTTCTCTCTCACGAGTCGACGTCATCGTTTTTAACCCCGACGTTACCCACCAGCCATCTTAAATAAATAAATTTTATTAGGCAGCGCTGGTGGGTAAAGTATAAGGACATGGATGAATGTGAGGATGTCAGAACTGACGCTATTCGAGAATTGCGTCATGCAAAAACAGATAAACTATACTGGGGAGGGACGGTTTCGAGAAATCGTTTCTCCTCTGCGTCCTCTGGGGGGGCGACTCTCTGAGGAGGGTCGCAGCACGGCCAGTTCGGTTGTTTTCCTGCTGGTGACCACGGAGTGATATATTTATATATATATATATATATATATATATATATATATATATATATATATATATATATATATACGTTTTTCTGATTTAAAAATAAAGAAAAATAAGATAAATTATGTCTGTTCTTTTGGACGCTCCGCTTTTAAAAAAAACAAGAAATAAACCATTCAGCGGCGTTCCAGAGGTTTCTTCTTCACCAAACTAATGTTCCCGAGACTGCTGGGCGGGAGCAGTCTCGGTCTACTAAGCTCCTCGCAGCACAGAGTGCAAAACGAGCATCACCATTTGGGCTCCTCCACAATCGAGGGGGACCTGGGTGGCGGTAGCAGTCTAACTAGTTAGAGATATGCAAGATCTGAGGACTGTTTTATCTCTAAAATAGCTTGGACAAAGAGAAAGACCTGACGCCAAGGCTATCAGGCTTTTAAGGGTGGTCCCCTCTGGGGCAGGGATGGTTTTGAGAAATCGTTTCTCCTCGGCGCCCTCTGGGGTGCGACTCTCTGAGGAGGGTCGCAGCGCTGCCAGTTCGGTTTTCCTGCCGGTTCGCCGTTCAGGGCACCAAGGTGTCAGTGTCCCCAAACGATCCTCCGAGGGGGGTCGTAGAGCAGTCAGTTCGGTTTCCCTGCCGTTTCGCCGTTTCAGGGTGCCGAGGTGCCTGCTTTTTCCAATGATCCTCCGAGGAGGGTCGTAGGAACTAAGCTATTTAGAGGTAGGCAAGATCTGAGGATTATCGTCATCTCTAATAAAGCTTAGACAGGAAGTCCTGTCACAAAAAACGAGGCTATCAGGCTTCTGAGGGCTCCTCCGGGGGAGGGGCGGTTTTGAGAAATCGTTTCTCCTCGGCGCTCTCTGGGGTGCGACTCTCTGAGGAGGGTTGCAGCGCTGCCAGTTCGGTTGTTCCCTGCCGGTTCGCCGTTCAGGGCACCGAGGTACAGCGTCCCCATACGATCCTCCGAGGAGGGTCGTAGAATGGTCAGTTCGGTTGTTCCCTGCCGGTTCGCCGTTCAGGGCACCGAGGTGTCAGCGTCCCCATACGATCCTCCGAGGAGGGTCGTAGAATGGTCAGTTCGGTTGTTCCCTGCCGGTTTGCCGCTTCAGGGCGCCGTAGTGACTGTTCAACCAAATCCAGAGGCCAGTCTTGAGAGACTGGTTCCCCTAGTAGAATTTCTGGCAGCGTGGAAACTACTGCCACATATTTCTCAGTGGGTCCTGCACACTATACTTGCTGATCGATTGCTCCTGTCTGCCTGCTGTGTTTTGTTTGCTTCGAGGCTGTAAGCTCCGTCTAAGCCTCGTATTAGCTTTGTATTTCTTTCTGTTTTGAACCATCATTTACTACCATTTCTAGTTGTTTATACTACTAAATACAGCTTAGACAACATCCCAGATTAACCTGACATCGCTAGCTTCCTTTATTGTTAGAACAACACGCTAGTAACTCGCTAGCCTGTTAACGCGCCACCCGTGCGCTCAGTTATTTATTTATTTTTTTCTCTCGCGCGGCCGCGCCTCTGAGTTCATAAAAAGCCCAGGTGAGTAAGAATCAGTCATCAAACACGGTGAGTAATGTCTTGTCCTGTTATTGTCACCTGCACTTCATGTTACATGTTTAGCATAGCCTTCCCCGTCGGCAATATAGGGTTTATATGTGATAAATGCAAGGAAACAGTCAGGCTGACGGAGAAGATTTCAGAATTAGAAACACGCATCCAAACTTTAATTGAGGATAGTAAGTGTGCTAGAGCTTTAGATTCTACTTTGGATGCGCCTAGCATAGTGAACTCTTTACATGTTTCGGTTCCGGCTGAATTATTGCCTGTGCAGCCAGGCAGATGGGTGACAGTGAGGGATCGCTCTAGTCACGGATCAAAAAACCACTCTTCCGTTCCGATTACCACAACAAATCGATTTGCCCCACTCAGTGAAACACCCACTGAGAATTCTGTTGATTGTGCCCTGGTAATTGCCGATTCTATTACACGGAAAGTGAAAATAGGGACACCAGCCAACATAGTCACATGTTTGCCGGGAGCCAGAGCGCCTGACATCAAAGCAAATTTAAAAGTGCTGGCTAATGCTAATCGTAAATTCTCTAAGATTGTTATTCACGTCGGCACTAATGATGTTCGACTCCGCCAGTCGGAGATCACCAAAATTAATATTAAAGAGGTGTTTGAACTCGCAAGTACGATGTCAGGCACTGTAATTTGCTCTGGCCCCCTTCCTGTTCGAAGGAGTGATGAGATAATTAGCAGATTGTCATCACTCAATGGCTGGCTGTCTAAGTGGTGTCCGCAAAATAATATATAATTCATAGACAATTGGAAAAGTTTTTGGGGCAAACCTGACCTGTTGAAAAGAGATGGTATTCATCCCTCCTGGGATGGTGCTGCTCTTCTCTCTAGTAATTTGGCTCATAGTCTTAGAGAAAAAACATGACAATCTGGGGCTCAGGTCAGGAAGCAGACAAACTGGCTAAACCGACCGTCTGCTAGCGGCCTCGCGTCACCAAGGTCAGATAAATCCCATCACATAGAGGCTCTTTCACCTAGATATCATCATATAGAGACTGTGTCTGTTCCCCGAATTTGGAAATCCAAAAAACTTCCAAACCGATCTAAGGTTAAAAATGTAATTGATATTCAACAAATAAAAAATAGATATAATACAGATGAGCAAACGATAAAGCTTGGGTTGCTGAATATTCGATCCCTTACTTCAAAAGCACTCATAGTTAATGATATGATTTCAGATTATAACCTAGATGTGCTGTGTATGACAGAAACATGGCTAAAACCAGACGATTACATTACTTTAAATGTGTCCACCCGTCATGATTACTGTTATAAACATGAACCTCGCCTGAAATTGCTGTAATTTATGGTAATATTTTCAGAACCACTAAAAAAATCTAGTTTAAAATATATTTCTTTTGAAGTGTTGGTGCTTAATGTAAAAATATATAATGTAAACGATAAATCAAGTTTGAGAATTCTGCTGGCAACTGTCTACAGGCCACCAGGGCACCATAAAGATTTTATCAAAGAATTTGCTATCAGAATTAGTGTTAGACTTTCTATCAGAATTAGTATTGACTGCAGATAAAGTCCTAATTGTTGGTGATTTTAATATACATGTAGATAATGGAAAAGATGCAATGGGATTGGCATTTAAAGACATTCTTAACTCTATTGGAGTTAGACAACACGTGTCAGGACCTACTCATTGTCGTAATCATACTCTAGATCTAATATTATCACATGGAATCAATGTTGATGCTGTTGAGATTCTGCAGCAGAGCGACGACATCTCAGATCATTATCTAGTCTCATGTAAATTACATTTAGCCAAGGCTGCAAAGCCAACTCCGTGTTACAAGTATGTTAGACCTATCACTTCTGCCACTAAAGATTGCTTTATCAATAATCTTCCTAATCAGTTTCATCGTCTCAGCATCCCAGATAGCTTAGAAGAACTTGATATTGCAACAGAAACTTTTAACTCTCTCCTTTCCAGCACTTTAGATACAGTTGCTCCGTTGCGCTTAAAGAAGATTAAAGAAAATAGTCCAACGAGCACACACAGGCCCTTAAGAGAGCAGCCAGAAAAATGGAGCGCAACTGGAAGAAAACAAAACTAGAGGTATTTCGGATTTCATGGAAGGAGAGCTCGATTGCTTACAGAGAGGCTTTAAAAGCTGCTAGATCTGCTTATTTTTCAACCCTATTAGAAGAAAATAAACATAATCCAAGGTATTTATTTGAAAAAGTGGCTACACTAACGAAAAAGAAAGCTTCAAGCCCAGAAGTTTCCAAGAAACACAGCAGTAATGATTTTATGAACTTCTTCACTTATAAGATTGATAATATCAGGGACAAAATTATAACTATGCAACCGTCTACTACAGCATCACATCAGGGAGTGCATTATAGTCTCCCCGAGGTAAAATTTGATTCATTTGTTGCCATAGGAGAGGAAGAATTTTGCAAACTCGTTAATTCATCTAAATCGACAACATGTATGTTAGACCCTATACCGACTAAACTACTGAAAGAGATGCTTCCAGAAGTCATAGATCCTCTTCTTAACATCATTAATTCATCTTTGTCTCTAGGATACGTAACAAAAACCTTTAAGCTGGCTATGATTAAACCGCTTGTTAAAAAAACCGCAACTTGATCCTACACAATTGGTCAATTACAGGCCGATCTCAAATCTACCTTTTCTGTCAAAGATACTAGAAAAGGCAGTATCCTCACAACTGTGTTCCTTTCTTAAAAGAAATGGTATCTGCGAGGATTTCCAGTCAGGATTTAGACCGCACCATAGCACTGAGACTGCTCTCATTAAAGTCACAAATGATTTGCTCTTAACATCCGATCGTGGTTGTATCTCTCTATTAGTGTTACTTGATCTTAGTGCTGCATTTGACACCATTGACCACAACATTCTCTTAAATAGACTAGAAAACTATGTTGGCATTAGTGGAATTGCACTAGCATGGTTTAAATCATATTTATCTGACCGGTATCAGTTTGTAGCAGTAAATGAAGAGATGTCTTATCGATCACAAGTTCAGTATGGCGTACCACAAGGCTCAGTACTAGGTCCGTTTCTGTTCGTTCTGTACATGCTACCTTTAGGAGATATCATTAGGAAACATGGAATTAGCTTTCACTGTTATGCTGATGATACTCAGCTCTATATTTCTTCCAAACCTAACGAAACTCACCAATTCACAAAACTATCGGAATGCATAGTTGATATTAAAAATTGGATGACTAGTAATTTCCTAATACTAAATTCTGAAAAAACAGAGATTCTAATTATTGGACAAAAAACTTCCACACGTAATAACCTAGAATACCGTCTAGCACTTGATGGCTGCTCTGTTAAGTCTTCGTCGTCAGTTAGGAACCTGGGTGTGCTCTTTGATACCAATCTTTCATTTGAAAGTCACGTGTCTAGTGTCTGTAAAACCGCATTTTTCCATCTTAAAAATATATCTAAATTACGTCATATGCTCTCATTGACAAATGCGGAACAACTAGTTCATGCGTTCATGACATCAAGGCTAGATTATTGTAATTCTCTACTGGGTGGTTGCCCTGCACGCTTAATAAACAAACTACAGCTAGTTCAAAACGCAGCCGCTAGAGTTCTTACCAGAACCAGGAAGTACGAACATATTAGCCCGGTTCTGTCAACACTGCATTGGCTCCCTATTAAACATTGTATAAATTTTAAAATATTGCTGATTACTTACAAAGCACTAAATGGTTTAGCTCCCCAGTACTTGAGCGAGCTTTTAACGCATTATAGTCCTTCACGTCTATTGCGATCTCAAAACTCCGGCCAGTTGATAATACCTAGAATATATAAATCGACTGCTGGCGGTAGATCCTTTTCCTATTTAGCACCAAAACTTTGGAACAATCTTCCTAACATTGTCCGGGAAGCAGACACAGTCTGTCAGTTCAAAGCTAGACTAAAAACACATCTCTTTGACCTAGCATTCACATAACACTCTATAGACTTCTATAATTCAATATTAGGCTGCTTAGATTAGGTCAGCCGGAACTGGGAACACTTCCCTCAAATCCTGATGTACTCGTTACATCATAAGAAGAATGGCATCTACGCTAATTTTAGTGTCTTTGTTTATCCCGAGGTTTTCCCGCAGCCTGCTGGATCCAGGCCGTTTCCAGATCTGACGAAGGACTTTCGACTGGACCTGATGACAATGCAGTGCTGAAGTGCCAACTAGCCTCTCCCTGTGGAGGATCCCTATACAACTCTACAGATAAAGCGTTGTGGAATTTTTCGGTTCGCGTACCTACCCAAAGTGATAAGATAAAATAAAAAGTCTGCATAAAAATTTATAGACAAGTAGTTTGTTTAGGCATGGTTTGTAAGGAATTACAAACCTGCGCACATATATTCAAACGCACATAACTATAGAATCAATTCTTAATGCGCATGTGAACGCCATCAGCGTCTATCACAGGTTCACGTTTAAAGTCTGTTTAGGGAGAACGGTGTCGTCTTAGCGGCCCCTAATTTAATAACAAATGATCATTTAGACGGAAGTGAATCAGTGAATCCCCGGCAGACAGTCAGGGTTTTACAGCCATTACTTCATTGTTCCGAAAGAGGATGAGAGAAATATCCATCCTCATCACAGGAGGTTCTGGAGGTTTGCTTTGAGGGGCGAAGCATACCAGTATTGGGTTCTTCCATTCGGCCTAGGTTATCACCCCGCACCTTTACAATTTGCGTGGATGCAGCTCTGGCTCCTCTGAGATTCCAGGGCATTCGTGTAGTAAATTATATCGACGATTGGTCGATTTTAGCTCAGTCCGAGCTTTTGGCAGTTCAACATCAAGATGTTGTTCTGTCCCACATAAGGAGGTTGGGGTTGTGGCTCAACACCAAAAAGTGTACTCCTCCCAGCTCAGAGGACCACTTTTCTAGGTGTCATATGGGATTCGACAACATGCAAGCACGTCTGTCTCCTGCACGTATTTCTGCGTTTCTCAGCCGTAAAGAATGTAATCTAGGTCAGTCATTCACTGCAAAACAGTCTCTGAGACTGTTGGGGCTCATGGTAGTTGCATCTAACGTAGTTACTTTTGGCCTTCTGTACATGAGCCCCCTGCAGTGGTGGCTCGGGACCAAGGGGTTTTCTCCGAGGGGCAATCCGTTTTCGCATGATCAAGGTCACGCGGCTATGCCTTCGTGCCTCGGTCATGTGGAAGAAACCTTGGTTCCTCGCCCAGGGCCCAGTGCTGGGGGCTTCTTGTCGACGCGTCACGCTATCGACGGATGCTTCCCTCACAGGATGGGGGGCGGTCATGAGTGGCCGCTCGGTTAAAGGTCTTTGGTTGGGGCTCATGGCAGTTGAGTCCAACGTAGTTACTTTTGGCCTTCTGTACATGAAACCCTTGCAGTAGTGGCTCAGGACCAAGGGGTTTTCTCCGAGGGGAAATCCGTTTTCGCATGATCAAAGTCACGTGGCTATGCCTTCGTGCCACGTCATGTGGAAGAACCTTTGTTCCTCGCCCAGGCCCAGTGTTGGGGGCTTCTTGTCGACGCATAATGCTTTCGACGGATGCTTCCCTCACAAGTCGGGGCAATCATGAGTGGTTGCTCGGCGAAGGGTCCAGATAACACACTGATGGTCTCGTATATCAGAGCAGATATCCTGTTGAGGCAGGGGCTGTGGCCCGGGGAATTGAGACTTCACCCCGAGGTGGTGGAGCTTCTTAGGGAGAACTTCGGTCAACTCAAGTCGACCTTTCACATCTATTGTACAATGCATTGCCCTTTGTGGTTCTCCCTCACGCATCCAGCTCCGCTTGGACTGGACTTGATGTATTAGGTGTGGTTGACGCTACACCTGAACGCATTCCCGATATCTTTGCTCCTGGGAGCTCTGGAGTTATGGATACTGTGGGCTCGGCCTCTGAGGGGGCCCAGCTCATAGATTCAGGTCTCTCGACCGAGGTCGTGGAGACCATACTCCAGTCCAGAGCTCCCTCCACGAGAAGACTAAATATGCATTGACATGGAAACTGTTCTCTGCCTGGTGCAGAGAACACCTTCTGAATCTTGTTTCTGCCCTGTTGGTACAGTACTTGATTTCTGTAATGAATGTTTCTTTGCTGGGTTATCTCTGAGGAGAGATCCTTAATTTCGTCTTCTCCGTGGTACATGAGGCTGAGGCCTGTACGTACTTGGATTTGCACCTGGTTTGGTGGTAGTATTTCTTCACCCCAGGTCGGGTTGTATTTCTTAGTTCCCTACTAAATGTGCGGGTCATTTGTGCTCCAGGTCCTCCACCTTTAATACCCCAGATCAGGAGAAACTTAATCTGTTATGCCCTTTCCGGGCTTTGGATGCGTATGTCCACAGAGCTGCTCAGTGGCGTATATCAGAACAATTATTTGTCTGCTTCGGGTAACTTAAGATAGGTTGCCCTGCATCTAAACAGATTATGAGCAAGTGGGTAGTTGAGGCTATCTCACTTGCTTATGAAGCGGCCGGGCAGCCTTCACCTATGGCTGTTCAGGCCCATTCTACAAGGAGTATGGCTGCCTCTAGGCTTTAATTTCGGGGGTTTCCCTTCAGGACATTTGTAATGCGGCAGGCTGGTCCTCGCCACATACATTTGTCAGAATTTATGACCTAGACCTCTCCACTCCCAGGGCTAGGCTGCCTGCTTCTTAGTGTGCACAAGGACTTCACACAGAGCGGGCATTTCTCATTATGGCGTAGTGGGTATAGGGTTCCCACCGCGTCTCAACGCAGCTCGAGTTCCCTTGAAAGGGAACGTCTCAGGTTAACTATGTAACCCTGGTTCCCTGAAAGGGAACGAGACGCTGCGTTCTCCTGCCATACTTCCTGCATGCCCTGATCGACTTGCTTCAGGCTTTTTCATAAGCTGTCGCGGTCTGTTTTCTGGTGTGCTTTATAGCTTCCTGGTCTATGACGTCACCCGCCTATGACGTCTCGCTCTTCCATTTGACTGATTATACACATGCTTCACGGCGCAATCACGCAGAGCCTTCCCCACCGCGTCTCAACGCAGCGTCTCGTTCCCTCTCAGGGAACCAGGGTTACATACGTAACCTGAGACGTTTTCTCGTGCCCTACAGGGTGGCTAGCTGCCTGCCAATCTGACACTCACTGACACACAGCGCGAGTAGGTTGGGGACGTCTCACGATACACCTCACGACACACCTCCCCTGGCGAGGAGAAAACATTACCACGCACACAAACCAACCCAGCAAATATAACTTAGATCGCAGCTTACCTTTTTATTTTAAACATGGTCAAAATCCATGGGAAACTACATCCATTGAGAAGACAAATCTTTGGTTTAAATCCATCATGTGCCGGCTGGCTAGCCTAAAGTGCAAAGTTGTCCAGAGGTTGACATTCAATTTTAAGTGTCACACCATGTCCGGTTTACAGCAACCACTATGAAATTGTCCCGGTTAAACAGGTTACTTTCCTACCTCTTAAAATGTTATTTTACTTAAATTAAGTACAACGATAAAGTTTTAAAATGATTCAGTACAGATAATAGCCTTCATTTTATTTTTTATTTTTTAATATTCTATTGATGTAATATTAAGCCTTAGACAGAACTCACTAAATGATATTTTAAGGCTATCATTGTTATCATAGAAATGTTTGTATAGAGTGATAAAAGTCAAAATGGTCAAAAAATTAGAAGTTAAGGTATTTTGCCTTTGTATGACGCATGATTGTTTTGCAGATAATGCAAAGGCAGAACACAGTAACTTCCGAATAAAGGTCAAAGGTCAAGTTTGAGCTCATTTTTTTAAAATGTAGATAGATATATTCATTATGACAACTACTTGGCAAATTTTCAGTGTCCTACCTATCATACAATTGACTGGACAACAAAAACACTTTAAACTCATTTTTCTCAGTTTCACACTCTGGTGAGTTAAGGTCTTTTGCCTTTGTAGGGCAGTATAGCTACATGGTTTTGTGAGGTTTTGAATTGAAAATAAAATGTAAAAACTCACTCGTTTACACTGCATCTTTCTGCAAATTTTTTTGCAAAGTAGGCTACAATGTGAAAGTGAAAGGCTGATGCTCTGTAGTGGATTCACACATGACGCAGTATGCTACAAGTATGCAGTTCCAAAATCAGCTTGATTCAAACCTGTAACTCATCTTTATTGAACAATTCATTAAAAGAACCTGCTTATAGGCTATGGAGTAATTTTCGTCAAATAAGCCACATTGTTAGGCCTATGTGTTTAAAGGGCCCCTATTATGGCATTTGAAATGTTCCTATTTATGTTTTGGGAGTCCCCAAAAACAGATTTACATGCATGCAAGGACAAAAACATATAATATAATAATATGCATTTATTTTTACCTGATTTGCTCAACGACTCACAAATGATTCATTCAACAATTCATTTTCCCAAACACTTCCTTTGCGTGACACTAATCTGCGATGATTGGTCAGATGACCCAGTCAGTTGTGATTGGTAATAATACTTACAGGTTGTGATTAGGAGGAGGAAGAAGCTGATCCATATAAACTGGGTACTGACCCCTACTTCAGTAACAACCGGTTTGCGAATCCACAGTTGAAAACATTTATGTTGGTGAAGCAATCATAAGTAAAATGATGGGAACACAGCACAAGGTTCGGGCTATACTGCTGTGGTATAGTTAACTTTAACCACTGATTCTTCACATGCTCATCCCTGGGCAGTGAAAACAAACTGGCTGTAGCTTTGCATTGTAGAACATTGTATTCAGCTGAAGAATTTGAATGTGTTCAAGTTTTCACTTGTGTCTTCACGTACAATAATTGGGGCGCGACCAATAGTCTAATGTTTCGTCTTGACGTCACTGCGAAACGGCTAATGACTCGTTTGAAAAACAATTAATTTAATTGACTCAGAGTCGACTCTTACTTTTGAGAGACAATAACTTTATATACGGTGCACTTTCAGGTTTAAAACTTTGCAGGATGTTTTCATTCACTTAGATCTATGTTACACACTACATGAAAGGTAATTTTCAAAAATCTATAATAGGGGCCCTTTAATTCATTCAAAAGCACAGGCTCATAATGTCACAATGGAAATAAGCGGGAGATGCAATTGCGAATAATCAATTGGTTTATTAAGCACAAAGTGAGATGATCTGGTCAGAACAGTATAGTGCAGGTAACAGTCAATCTGGGTGGCGCAGGGACGTTCAACGGGCAACCCAACCCCACTGGAAGAAGCGGAGAACAGAATCCACATAAATCCGGGCGCGGCCCACCGATCTCCAGATGAATAATATCCAGGACAGAACGTGCAGAAGAAGCAGGAAACTTCACGCCAACACGAGGACACTACCACTCGGATGTCAGTAGACAAGAACACGACATGGGGAAATCCAAACAACGATCTGACAACAACAGGACAAAAGACATGAGTATAAATAGACAAGGCTGATCAGTCGCAGCTGGCGCTGATAATCAGAAGAGTGGAAATCAGCGGCCACATCCACACCCACACATACACACAGAAGGAGTCAGTGAATTCATAAATCTGGGGCCGACGGGTTAATGTGTGAATGAAACACGGGTTTTAATTTAGAGACATGAAAGACGGGGTGAAAGGGAGAGTGAGTTGACTGCCACCAGACTAAGGACTTTGGTGACAGTGAATGGGCCGATGAATTTGGGAGCCAACTTATTACTAATGGACCGGAGCGGAATATTCTTGGTAGAAACCCATACTTTTTGACCTACGACGTATACGGGAGGCTTTGACCGGGGGCGATCGGCCTTAGCCTTGGTATGCGCCCCAACCTGGAGGAGAGTCTCACAGGCTCTGTTCCAGGTGTGGCGACACATCTGGACGAAAGCGTGGGTGGAGGGGACCGCGACTTCGGATTCCAGACTTTGAAAAATTGGTGGCTGGTAACCTAAACTACAATCAGACGGAGAGAGGCCCATGGATGACACTGGTAGCGCGTTATGTGCGTACTCAACCATTGAGAGTTGCTGACTCCAGGAGGAAGGATTCTTGGATACCAAACATCGCAACACTCTCCAAGTCTTGGTTGGCTCTCTCCATTTGGCCATTGCTTTGGGAATGGAACCCTGAAGACAGACTGACAGTCGCTCCCAGTAATCTACAAATCTCTTGCCACAATTTGGACACAAATTTGGGCCCCCTGTCGGAAACCTAGTCCAGTCGTCCATCGGGAGTCCATGCAAGCGAAAGACGTGATCTATGACAGTCACCGCTGTCTCCTTGGCTGAAGGCAATTTGGGCAAGGGAATAAAATGTGCCGCCTTCGAGAACTGGTCCACTACGGTCTTGCCTTGAGAGGGCGGGAGGGCGGTGATAAAAATCTAGCGCTATGTGGGACCAGGGTCTCAAAGGGACAGACAGCGGTTGGACTAACCCATCTGGGGGTCGATTGGAAGTCTTACCAGCGGCACAAACTGAACAAGCCAAAAAAAACTGCGAATGTCGCAAGCTATTACCGGCCACCAGAATGGATGTCTTACCAAAAAACTGGTATGGTTTACTCCTGGATGACACGCTATGTTGGAACAATGACCACATCGAATGACGATAGACCGTAATTCCTCCGCCACTAATAACCGAATCGGTGGGCAACCGCGCAGAGGCATTACCCCTTCTAGGGCTGTTTTGACCCTTGACTCAATCTCCCATGTGAGTGTGAAGACAACTCACAGTAATCAGCGGCCATTCCCACAGAAGGAGTCAGTGAATTCATAAATTGTGACACATAAGAGTCAATTGTTTGTGAAATTAGCTAATTTGGTCGGCCTGATTTGATTCACTCATAACTAAGGACCAAATGAGTTATTTCATTGTGTGATCGGACCGCAGTGACAGACAACCCTGCTGAATTCAGAACAGCACACTACCATAGGCTACATATGTTACTATTTCTGATATCAAAATATTTCGTAAAATAGAATAATATTATCATAATAATAATAATAATATTTATTAATAGAATAAATATATAATCTGGTTCTCATCACAGCACATGTTTTTTCATTGCCAAAAAAAGAACTGCGTCATAAGAGTCATTTGTTAGTGATTCAGATTTCATTGGTCCCGCTGTATGTTTCTGATTCAGCAAAAATAATCGCTCATAAGACTCATTAGAATAATTCTACAGTGGTTTAAGAGGTGCAGAAGGAACCACTTTTATTTTTTATTTTGTTACACAGCCGTGCCAATAAAACAAATTAGGTTCAGCCATGTTTACTTGTTTTACCTAAACTGTCATTTATATGCAACAAAGAACATAGGACTTAGCCTATTTCTTATCTGACACAGCAGTTCCTCTTTCATCCACTGAAGGGTGCCCTATGCTCACTAAACATCTGGCCATCCACGTTTCAATTCCACCTGTTCTTACTATTAGGTGCATCAATATTCTATGCATTTTATGCATCAATATCATCAACAACATTGGTTGATTCTACCAAGAGCAAACTTTGGCAAAATATCAGAATTGTATTCATGTAGCTTTTATCTGATACTTCATTATGTTTGCATAT